>NC_090443.1:528330880-528955880 GCF_031143425.1 Pleurodeles waltl
GTAAGTAGCATTTAAAACATTGGTGATAAGAGGGGCCCAATGCTTGGTATTAGCCTTACACAAATCCATAGGAACCCCGCCTGGCCCAGGAGCCTTATTAGTGGGGCCTGACTGTAATTGCACTAATGACCTCTGAATGCTCAAAGGAAATCTCCAACTGGAACTGGGAAAAAGTCTAATCGGCTGATGACATAGGGACAGAGGTTGATGAGTAGATTTGTTTAAAATAAGCAACCCATTTCTCTGGCTTCATATGTGACCCTAGGCCGTCAGATAGGTGACGGAAGGCCTGTTTGCCATTGATAATTTCCAAAACAAACCCAAACCCTAGTATCTTTGTCACTACACGTGGAAATTATGCGCTCCCACCAGTCCTCCTTTATTTTAAGTTTTCTTTTCATTATAGCCTTTGTGTATTCCAATCTTGTGGCCATGATAATCAGATGGTCTTGTTGGGGTCTAGAATTAAATAATTCTCTAAGCCTGCTGTTGAACATACTAGACTCCTTATTAAACCAACCCCACTTCCTAGAACCGCTCTGGCTGGATCGACTAAGCAGAATCATTCTAACAAAGAAACCTAAACTTGCAAAGGCTGCTATGATATCAGGAGCAGGTGAGTCAGTGTTTAGCAAACAGCCAACCACAGTTGCCAGATTACCTGCAAAAGCAAACGTGTCAGTTTGGGAATGTCAGTGAACTGCCACTTGAGTCTTAAGGCCTTATCCTTTTGCGAAACACCAGTAACCCCAGGGGTTTTACATGGGCAGGGGCAATAAGGTAACTTCATGGAGAATCCAATGGGGTTATGGCCTCTATAACAAGATTCAGTGACACCCCCCCCCACCTAGTAAACACAATATTCCAGATTCCTAGAAATAAATACGCACAGCCACAACCCACAAATGTAGGGAGCTGTTTGGAGGGGTCACCCGCTAATTCCACTATACTGAAAAGATCCTAGTTGACCATATCCTTGAGCAGCCTTCCACCTCTTTAGTCCAATGGTACATGGTGGATAGCCAAGTCATGCAGCAAAAAAGAGTCAACTACTGCAGTGGCTGTGCTGAGCCATTTTCAAATGGCCGCATAAGAAAACTATTGACTTAGCTATTTAACAAAGAAAGACTCAATGTGCCTATCCTTACACTGGTACTCTGTCCAGATTAATTTTAATACACCCACCAAAATGAAGGGAGTCGTGATATTACTGGGAAGAAATGCCCCCTTTAAAATATAAGTAAAACACAAAGACACAGAATGGAGAATGTTTTGCACCAGTGACAAATTATAAACTGGAAATCTTACATTTATCTCTATTTATATGCCCAACACAAATGAAAGGAGAAATTCTACTTGATATCTTTTCTATACTACTCACATTTTTAAGAGGGAATGTCATAACTGCTGGTGACTTCAACACCACTCTTAAATATATAGATCAATACTATAGACACAACCAATCCCCATCACCTTAATGGAAGAAATTGAAGACCTTGCTCTCCATGATGTCGGGGTAATACAACATCCTGATGAAACAGATTACACATTCTACTCCTGCGTCCACAAATCCCAAACAGGCATTGATTCTTCTTCATAAATAGTGATTCAAGAATATAATATGAAAACAAAGATACTGTCTGATCGGTCCTTGGTCACACTTGTACTTAATTATATAGTACTTACACTAAGGGCCAAATGTAGCAAAATTCAGAATTGCGACTCACAAATTGCGAGTCAGACCGACTCGCAATTTGCAAGTCGCAATTCAGAATGTCGGATGGTGTCCTTGACACCATCTGCGACTCGCAAGGGGGTCTCAAAGGCCCACCTCATTAAGATTAATGAGGTGGGTCGCAATTTGCGACCCCCTTTAGACTTGCCGCACTCACAGGGATGGTGGCCTGCTTGAGATAGCAGACCACCATGTCTGTGACTGCTTTTAAATAAAGCAGTTTTTTTTTTTGTAATGCAGCCCGTTTTCTTTAAAGATGGTCATTTTTAGGACCACGGCCTGCTCTGAAAAAATGTTTTCCATGCCATTCACAAAGGGGAAGGGGTCCCATAGGACCCCTTCCCTTTTGCGAATGGGTTACGACCAGTGTGACACTGTTGATAACTGCGATTGTTTTGCGACCGCGTTCGCATTCACAAAACAATGCAACATCGCGCTGGGACTCGTAATTTGGAAGAGGAACACCCCTTCCTAATTGTGACTCGCAGTCCCGTTTTGCTAATCGGTAACCAGCTTACCGACTCGCAAAACGGGGATTGGGCATCGCGATGTGCTTTTTGCACGTCGCAAACAGCTAAATTTGCTGTTTTCGACGTGCAAAAAGTTTTGTACATCTGGGCCCAAAACCCTAAACCGAAATGCAAATTCAAAAGACGGCATTCCATGACACAAAATTAGGAGCTTCAATAGGAGAAGACATTGAAAATTACTTTCGCAAAAATACAGAGCATTAGGTTTCCTGTGATGTGACCTGGGAAGCAACCAAGGCAGTCACAAGAGGTGAGTTAATTCCACACACTTCCATATTTCTCCAATTGAAGAAAGAGATGCAAATCACACAAAAAATAAAAAATCATCAGAGAACAAGCATAAGCAGGACGGTTCCAGGAACGCTTTAAAAAATCTGAGACTAGCTAGAAAGAAATTAGAAGATATATTATTGACAACATCTGCATATAAACCAGAAATAGGAACAAAACGCAAAACCTAATAGATTGTTGCTGCATAAAATCAAAAATTAAAGACTAGAAATCACATCAATGCCATCATAGATGAGACTGATGTGGACTGAAATCCAATGACAGTGACAATCACACAAATCCATTATTTTTATTTTACTTTATTTCCATCTGAAGGAAGTAACAACCACCTACTCCACAAGTTCTTAGCAGGCTTGATATTTCCTACCACCGACCTAACAATAGAGAAGAATTAGAAAAATCTATTACACGATTGAATGTTAGATTGGCCATTCGCCAAAAATATACCAATAGTTAAGCACCAGGCCCAATGTCTTCACTGCTATATATTATCTGACTTTTTTAAATCTGTTAACCAAAACCTCCCAAGATTTTTTAATGATGTTTTACAATCAGGCAAGGTCACAGACAAAAATGATGGAAATCAAGCTTTTGGTACTATCGATATCTCATAATAGTCTGATCGTATAGACCTGGAGTTTTACTGAACACCAGTGTAACAATTGACACCAGCATGATTGTAACCAATCTTAATCCATTGTGGCCAAACCTGATATTTAATTGTGAAGCAGGGTTTATCAAGAAATGGCAAACATGGAAAAACATCTGCTTAGTGGTATGTCACATTGATAGATTATTTTGCTCTTATTGATCTTTCTCACATTGGATGTGGAAAGAACATTTGATAGAGTCAAGCGGAACTTATTTAGAAAATTACTAAATAAAACCAGCCTGGGTGCATCCATGAATAGTCCTATATTAGCCAGGTGTAAACACCCAACTAAAAGAATTAAAGTCAACAGTGAAACGTCCACTAACATAACCTTAACCAAAGAGACTAGACATGGGTGCCTCCTTTCCCTATCTCTGTTTGCCTTTTCAATTGAATCACTTATGGAGCACATCCAAAACAACCGCAATATCAAAGGTCCCCCAACTGACAAAGCCACCCATAAGTTAGATGTATTTTCTGCTTCATAACACCTCTGAAAACGTCTCTCCCTGCTTTGGTAACTGAACTGCAATTCTTTTTTACTATTTCTGGTTTGAAAATCGTTTACACAAAATTGATGGGGATGAGTGTATCAGTTCCACTGAGTCATAATAAGCAACCACTACTTAAAGCCAAATTTGTAAGCACTAAAAACTCAATGAAATAATTAGAAATATACCTATCTCTGTGATATCAAAGCTATATGGCAGTAATGAATCACTGTACTAGACACACTTTACAAAGATCTGCATGGATAGGATTGACTGAAATAATGTGTTTTGGGCAAGGCACACCTATCACGATGAACTTTTTGCCCCACTCCTATACATAGCACAATAAAACTGCCTTTAAAATTCCTAAAAATGACTCATCCTACCATAATGCAAAAACAAAATACATTCACAGCATATCTCCTAGGATTTCCAAAGTAAGACTATATAAACCAACAGTTGAGAGGAGCATTGTCCTCCCCAGTATCGAGACGTATACTCTAGCAGTTCAGCCTAGACCAGCTCTTGAATGGTTACAAATACCTCATATAAAATCAAGTCTTATGCATTATGTTGGTTCCTCACTCCAACAGAGACAAAACGTAACAGAATATGTTTGCAAAGGTATGGACCTCATTCAATATGCTTCTGAAGATAAATGAGGCTACTAGAAACATTAAGGGTCAAATATATGGCCTGGTTTACTTCGTACTTGCATCACGCAATGTGGTGCAAGAGCGAAGCAAACCTTAAGTGAGATATATGAAAACATGCAAGGCCACAATTTTTGTATTTCCTGACTTGTTAAACTCATAATAATATGTTGTGCTACGCGGGTGATCCATATTGGATTACTATGCTTCTTTCAGTGTGTGTAATTTGCATAGAACCCCAAAGGCAAATGTAACTTAAGGTGCCAAAGGGATAATAATTAAAGGTCTTAAAAACACCATGAGCTGCAGTTGGCTAAGGCACATAGAATGGGAGGTTGAGGAACATAATGGGGTTGCTGTGGGGACATCGTCACAGTCTTTCAGAACAGGGTAGCATACAGGTGCTTTAAAAGGGCGAAGGCAGAGGTCAGGGGGACATACTGGGAAGATGGGGGTACAGAAAGAGACTGTAGGGTGGCACATAAATGGGCAGCAAGGGAGGCACGATCAACACAAAGAGGCTGCAGGGTAGGCAAGGGGCACATGGAAATGTGGAGGGGGCAGAGGAGCACAGAGATGGTCACAAGGGGTGGAACCTGGGCACAAAGGCCACACATGGGTCTGCAGGGTGGTGTAGGTAGAAAGAGTGGATGCAGGGAAGGAATGGAACAAAAGGACAACAGGGGAGTGGTCACAGCCACGTTCATAGGCCAACATACCCATGGTCATAAATCCACACAACCAACATCTTACGGCAACACACCCAACATAGTATGTCTATACACATACTTGCAACTGCATAATTAGCTTGTGCAATAACATTTGAGAACATTTTACACAGTTTTAAACACTTTAAACTCTACGCAATCATACACTTCAACCATGCCTGGTTCTCTATCCTCTCTTACCCACCTTCAAGTCATGCTATGTGTAGATTGTTTTACCTGATGGTGATACAATACTCATTATGTGGTTTTCTATGAATCATTATGTATTTCTCACCACTCCAATTAAACACTGGCCCTGAATTAACATGTGAATTATATAAAACAGATTTATCTGACTACTTTAGATGCAATACCTTTAACACCATTATGATTAGGAAGAGCACTTGAATTATGCTTCTAACTGCTACACGACACCTTTGAAATTCATCCAACTTATAATTATTTTTATCTTCTCCCAACTTTTTGTGAGTGGTACCTATAATACAATTGTACATCCTTCAATCACACGTGTCATCAATAATGTCATCTGAGATGCTGATGAAGTCATTTGAAATTACCTCAGTGATGTCATACAGTGATCTCATATGTTATATCATCAGTGATGTCATTTGAGATGTTATTAATAATGCCATTTGAAGTGACATTAGTGATGTCATGAGTAGTTCATGGCTGGGATGCAATTTATAGTTTGTGTAGCTGATCATAAGTAGAAAATCGCAGTGTTTTTAAGTTATCTCATCAGTAATGTCATTAATGATGTCATTTGAGATATCATTGATGATGTCATTTGAGATGAGTAGAGAGTCGGCCATTTGGGGAGTGCATAATGTATAGGGGTTTAATGGGGTAACAACAAGTGGCCTGGACAAAGTGACCTAAGCGAGTAGATGTAACATCTCAACCATGTGAACTTTATTGACTTCGTAAACAATGAATACTCCAACAAATATGTGGAACTCCAGAGCACTTTATAACACATATAATTAATGTGTAAAAAAAAGTCACACGTTTGAAAAATAACATCTTTTTTCCAACTTATCCACAAGCTGTGATAGTCAAATTACATTTACCTTTTTGTATAAAAAAGAAACAAATGTACCTTTAAAATGTGATTAGAGAAAACCAAGTTATTAATCTTTAACAAACCCTTTCAATTAAAAAATGAAAGAACACAATAGTAATACAGCCTGACAATGGGGAAAATTGCTCTACTTATTTAAGGGAGCTAACACAAACACTACCTCGTCATGCCCTGCAGTAGCAATGATCTCAGTTTACTTTGACTGAACCTCAGTATCATGGACCAAGTATAGATATCATTCACTCCTATCTGTTATGGAAGAGGGTGGCTTCAATGATGAGTCTCATGATTGGGACCTAGAATTGTAAGTGAATAGCATTTCCTTCTCCTTCATGAGATCTTCATTGATAGTGATGAACACTGGATGGAGTAGTAGGTACATCTCTCTAAAAGAGCCACAGAAGGAGCATGGAGATATAAACATAATAGTCAAACATCTTGTGTGACCTGGTTCTGGGGGCCCAGGGCAATTAGGGGTACTGGGCCCAAATAGTTACGCAGCCTCCTTATTACTGGATCCAAAATGACTACCAAGTACAGCCACCTAGCCCTTCACTCTCTAATTGCACGGCAATGCCAACCAGTGCATACTCAAGGAGCTCAAGGAGATGGTGTGGTGTAGAAACTTAGAACTCAGCACACATTGTTTACATTGTTTACAATGCGGTCACTACTGCGCATGTGTCATCACCACGCATGCATTTACAATTAAAGTTTTTACCACGCATATGTTTTTACCATACATGCCTTTACCACAAAAAAGTCTTTGCAAAGGCAAGGTTGGTAAAGAAATAACTGAGGTAAAAAGTAAAGTGTCAAGTATAACCCCTATATCTAAATATATATATATATATATATATATATATATATATATATATATATATATATATATATACACCCCCCCTCTCTCTCTATATATATTTATATATATATATATATATATATATATATATATATATATATATATATATATATATAAAAATATATATACTTATATACATATGATCACCTTGGCACGCACAAATCCCATACCCACCCCAAAAAAACCTTATCACTCAAAAACCCATACCCACCCTACACCCTAAAAATACCCTTACCTCCCTAAATCCCATACCCACCCTAAACTCTGAAAACCCCTTACCACGCAAAAACCCATACCCACCCCAAAAACCAATAAATGTCCTTACCACCCAAAACCCATACCCAACCTAAAACCAAAAAAACCCTTACCACCCAAAAAACCATACCTACCATAAAGCCTAAAAACCCCTTACCACCCAAAACCCATACCCACTCTAAAGCCATATGTAGGAAATTGCCCTCTTTCTTGGCATGGTTATCCCCATTTTCTGCCTGTTGTCAGTGTGTTTGACTGTGTTGACTGGGATCCTGCTAACCATTATGCTCTCTACCTTCTAACATGGTAACTTGTACAGTTTTTACCCCACATTTGGCATACTGGTGGCCCCATGGAAGTCCCTAGTATCTGCCACTGGTGTGCTTTGAATCACACATTTGGTGCCCTCCGTGCATAAACCAGTCTACACAGGTTGAGGGGCCTCCAGTCCCTGCTCTGGAGTGAAACTGGACAATGGAAAGGGAGGTGACCATTCCCCTGTCCATTTACACCCCAGGGGTGGTGTCCAGAGCTTTTCCAGAGGGTTCTGGGTTCTGCCATCTTGAATATAAGGTTGGCAGGGACCTCAGGGAGCGTCTGAGTGGCCAGGCCAGGCAGGTGATGTGAGAGCCCCCTCCTGATAGGTGCTCACCTGGCTAGTTGACCAACCCCTATCTAGGGGTCTCTCTGCTATTTAGGGTCTCTCTGTTGGGTGGGTCCTCAGATTCGGCTTGCAAAATTCCAGCAGGACTCCTCTGCAACCTTATTTTGATTTCTAGCCACTGGAACCGCGACTGGACCCTCCAGGGACAATATGCATCAACGAAGAGGACTCTTGTCGCAACATTGTTTCCACAGCTCCTTCCAGCTTCTGCAACAATCCCCCAGCTGTGCATCCTCCAAGGGCAGCAAGTCTTCAATCTGCAGAAGGAAGAAGGAATCCCCGTTGGAGTGATAGAGTCACTCCCCTGCATCGCAGGCACCTACTGCAATGACAACCGGCTGCGTGGATCTCCTCTCATCCTTAGCTGAATGGATCCTGCATCACAGGTGGTGGTCCGGAGTACTCCTCTTGGTCCTTTCTGCCAGCTGTCCAACTTTGGTGGAGATAAGCCCTCGTCCTCCCACTCAGGATAGTACTCCTGTGCACCGCAACTCTTGCAGCTGCCAAGGCTTGTTTACATCTCTACCAAGGGATCTTCAGCCTACGTGTAGCTCCAGCAATGCACAGCCCTATGCGTGGTTCTCCTGCGGCGTGGAACCCTTCTCCAGTTGCACTGCATGGGATCTTCTGCGACTCCTGTGTCCCCATCCTGTGGGTGCTGCCTCTACTCCTGTGGGCCCTCTGTCTTGCTGAGGGTCCCCTGTGATGTCCCCTCCTGGGTTGAGTCCTCCTGGGCCTCACTGGTCCCCGGCAGCTCCATTTTCCGCCAACTGTGACATTTGGCTTTGCCAAGGCTTGTTGGTGCAATTCCTGCACCAACACCCAACTGCTATTCTTCTTCCAGCTTGGGACGTCATCTGCATCCCTCAAGAACTCTTCACGAACTCCAGGGCTGCACTGCTGACCTTCTTCACATCACTGTCGACCAACTCCTGCATCCACAACTGAGTGGGTAGTATCTACTACTCCTCCTGGACTCCTCTGTGACTTCTGGACTTGGTCCCTTCTTTAACAGGTCTCCTTCTTCAGGAATTCACTGCTGGTTCTTTGCAGTCTTGTCTGGGTGTTGCATTTTCTACTTTTCCTTCCTTTTGGGTGGTTTGGGGAAAATCCACTAACCTACTCCTTTCTTCCTTGTCACTATGGGTCACTGTGGTACTTACCTTTGGGCACCCCCAGCTCCCCTCGACACATTCCACTTACCTAGGTGGCAGTCCTGTGCTCGCATTCCATCTTTTTAGTATATGGTTTGGGCTCCCCTAGGGTCACTCTTGTCTAATTGCATTTGTACTGTTTTCTATTAATTGCTATGCCTACTGTTGATAACTAGTGTATATATTTAGGGGGTCATTCTGACCCTGGCGGCCGGTGACCGCCAGGGTCACCGACCACGGGAGCACCGCCAACAGGCTGGCGGTGCTCCTGAGGGCATTCTGACCGCGGCGGTTCAGCCGCGGCCAGAAAGGGTAAACCGGCGGTCTCCCGCCGGTTTACCACTGCCCTTGTGAATCCTCCATGGCTGCGAAGCGCGCTCCGCAGCCATGGGGATTCTGACACCCCCTACCGCCATCCTGTTCCTGGCGGGTCTCCCGCCAGGAACAGGATGGCGGTAGGGGGTGCCGCGGGGCCCCTGGGGGCCCCTGCAGTGCCCATGCCCATGGCATGGGCACTGCAGGGGCCCCCGTAAGAGGGCCCCGCAAAGTATTTCAGTGTCTGCTAAGCAGACACTGAAATACGCGACGGGTGCAACTGCACCCGTCGCACCCCTGCAACTACGCCGGCTCAATTCTGAGCCGGCGTCCTCGTTGCAGGGGCATTTCCTCTGGGCCGGCGGGCGCTCTTTTGGAGAGCGCCCGCCGGCCCAGAGGAAATGTCTGAATGGCCGCCGCGGTCTTTTGACCGCGGTGCGGTCATTCAGCGGCGGTACCTTGGCGGACGGCCTCCGCCGTCCGCCAAGGTCAAAATGACCCCCTTAGTGTGTTACCTCCTATTGGAGGGTTGTCTCTCTAGTGCTTTTTGGTAATGAGTGCTTTATTTCATGTGTGTATGTGCTGTGTGACTACAGTGGTATTGCATGAGCTCTGCATGTCTCCTAGATAAGCTTTGGCTGCTCATCCACAGCTACCTCTAGAGAGCCCGGCTTCTAGACACTGCCTACACTACATTAATAGGGGATACCTGGTATAAGGTGTAAATACCTCTGGTACCCACCACACACCAGGCCAACTTCCTACACCATACCTACCCTAAAATCTAAATGTGCACTTGCCACCCCAAAACCCATACCAACCCTAAAACCTAGAAAAAACCCTACCACCCAAAAAACAGTACCCAGACTTTTAGAATAACTGCAATGAACTCCTGTATTTGTTGAGGCTTGCTTAAGTTCAGCTCTCACATTGTTACAAGCTGTAACAAATGCAGGAGTTCATTGCTGTGATTCTAAAAGGCGCATCACATGTGAATACCTTTTACAAACATCATCAGTAACTAGCTCTGTTACTAGAAGGACCTATGGAATAAGACAGCATCTTACATGTCAATAAACATGCATTATTTATGTGATTCAGGGCCAACGCCAAAGCTGAAAAAAATAATGTGTAGGCCAAGCAGTGAATGACCTCTGTACACGATTCAGGAACCACAAATCAGCAATAATTAACAAGAAACTTGACCAGCCTGTAGCCAATCATTTTAACCTTGTAGTCTATTCACTATCAGATTTGAAGATTTTCCCTGGGACATGTTTTAAAGGAAGAACTACTGGACATCAGAGAAAACTTCTGGATGTACTGTTTAAAATCACTGCATCCAGATGGACTGAACATCACTGACAATGCCACTTGATTTCTGCATCTCTGAAGAGTTCTCAGGACTGCATTGATTCCCCATTCCAATTAGAAACTTCACTTGTGATGCTTTTTGAAAATCCAGCAGTGTCAGCTGTGCAGCCACTGATCAAACCATCTTGTACTACCTGAGGAAGTAGTAGTAGAAATATATTTTTGTTCTTTGGTGAGATCATCTGTATATATATATATATATATATGCCCTTATAACACTTAGGCCCATATTTATATTTTTTTAGCGTCACATTTGCATCATTTTGTGACGCAAAAGCGGCGCAAACTTTCAAAATACAATTGTATTTTGTACGTTTGTGCTGTTTTTGTGTCAAAAAGCGGTGCAAATGCGGTGCTAAAAAAGTATAAATATGGGCCTTATTATTTACTTATACTTACCTGCAAAATGTTTACCATGCTTATGCTTTTACCATTGATGCCTTTAGAACAAAATTTGTTGTAAAGGCATGGGTGGTAGAGGCATGCGTGCTAAAGACATATGCATGGTAATGGCTTCGCTGTAGTGGTCATGTATGGTAATGACGCTGTTTCCCATAAATCAGTGTATAGAAAATGTTACATAAGACAAAGGGGACTACAGGGTGTAGGATTCACATGTCATCCATACTGTTGGGCATTTTTCAAGAGTACTTGGTCTGGAGAAGAGTAAACCCAGGATTCAGAACATAACACAGTGGCTAAGGTTGACTTTACTAAGAAAAAAATATTTTCACCCAAACAAACCCTTTTTAGCAAAATTAGCGTAGGAAGTTGTCTCTGTATATACTATCTCAAAGTGAGAGATAGTGTGCACAGAGTCCAAGAGTTCCACTTAGAGGTTGATAGTGGCAAAATTAGATAATACCAATGCTCTATTATGTGGTAGTGTGGTCGAGCAGTAGGCTTATCAGAGGGTAGTGTTAAGTATTTGTTGTACGCAGGCAATAAATGAGAACACATACTCAAAGACTTAACTCCAGGCCAATAAGTTTTTATATAGAAAAATATTATTTTCTTAATTTATTTCAGAACCACAAGATTCAGAATTTAGGTAAGTACATAAATTGTAAGGTACATCACACAGGTAAGTATGGAACATTGAATTAAAACAGTAATGTACACAGTTTTGGGAAAAATGGCAATAAGCTATTTTAAAAGTAGACATAGTGCAAAAATCAACAGTATGGGGGAGGTAAGTAATAGTTAGTTTCTCAGGTAAGTAAAGCACCTACAAGTTCATTTCCTAGGCATAGGCAGCCCACCGTTGGACCCCAAACACCCAGCACTAGTAATACAGGGCCGGTCAGGTGCAGAGGTCAAAGTAGGGCACAAATAGCATAGGCGCCTAAGGAGAACAGGGGTGGTCTGGTCCTAGTCTGCTTGCAGGTAAGTACCTGCGTCCTCGGGGAGCAGAACAGGGGGGTTTCGTAGAGCACTGGGGGGGACACACACAGGCACACAAAATATACCCTCAGCTGCACAGGGGCGGCCGGGTGCAGTGTGTGAAGTAGGTATCAGGTTTTGCATTGAAAACAATGGAGGGCCCCAGGGGTCACTCTGGCGATGCAGGCAGGGCATAGGGGGGCTTCTCGGGCCAGCCATTGACTGGGCTAGGATGAGGGCTGCCTGCTGGTCACTCCTACACTGATGGTTGGTTCCTCTCGGTCCTGGGGGCTGCGGGTGCAGTGCTTTGTCCAGGCATCAGGTTCCTGTGTTACCGGGCAGTCGCGGTCAGGGGGAGCCTCTGGATCCTCTCGCCAGGCGTCACTGTGGGGGTGCAGGGAGGTCGACTCAGGGTGTTCACGTCATTGGAGTCACCTGGGAGTCCTTTCTGCGGTGTTGATTCTCCTGAACTCGAGCCGGGGGGGGGTCGGGTGCAGAATGTGAAGACTCACGCTTCTAGAGTGAGGCGAGAGTCTCTTTAACGTTGGTTTCAGGGTTGCTGTTTTTGGACAGAGCCGCTGTCCTCAGGAGGGTCTTGGTCCTTTAGGTACAGGTCAGTACTCTGAGTCCTCAGAGGTCGCTGGTCCCGCCGGATGCGTCACTGTGCAGGTTCTTTGAGTCTGGAAACAGACCGGTAGGGCTGGGGCCACGTAAGTTGTCATCTCCGTCGTCTCTGCAGGGCTTTCAGGTCAGCAGTCCTTATTCTTTCTTCATGTTGCAGGAATCTGATTTCCTGGGTTCTGGTTGCCCCCAAACACTCAATTTAGGGGTGTGTTTAGGTCTGGGGGTCAGTAGCCAATGGCTAATGTCCTGGAGGGTGGCTAAACCCTCTTTGTGCCTCCTCTCTGAGGGGAGGTGGGGCACATCCCTAATCCTATTGGAGGAATCCTCCAAAACAAGATGGAGGATTTCTTAAGGCAGGGGTCACCTCAGCTCAGGACACCTTAGGGGCAGTCCTGACTGGTGGGCAACTCCTACTTATTTTTCTCATTATCTCCTCCGGAATTGCTGCCAAAAGTGGGGGCTGTGTCTGGAGGGGCGGGCATCTCTACTATCTGGAGTGCCCTGGGGCGCTGTAACACCAGGCTAGAGCCTTTGAGGCTCACCGCCAGGTGTTACAGTTCCTGCAGGCGGAGGTGAGAAGCGCCTCCACCCAGTGCAGGGTTTGTTCCTGGCCACAGAGTGACAAAGGCAATCCCCACATGTGGCCAGAAACCCATCTGGATGTGCCAGGCTAGCAGGAACTGGTCAGCCTAACAATAGCATTTGGGCTGGTATACATCTCTAAGAGGTCCTCTGTGTGCATTTTTCAATAAACCCCACACTGCCATCAGTGTGGATTTATTGTGCTGAGAAGTTTGATACCAAACGTCCCAGATTTCAGGGTAGCCATTATGGAACTGTGGAGTTTGTGTTTGACAAACTCCCAGACCATAAACTCTTTATGGCTACCCTGCACTTACAATGTCTAAGATTTGGCTTAGATGCTGTAGGGGCATAGTGCTCATGCAACTATCCCCTCACATGTGGTATAGTGCACCTTGCCTTAGGGCTGTACGGCCTGCTAGAGGGGTGGCTTAGCTATGCCGCAGGCAATGGGTTGGGGGCATGGCACTCAGAGGGGAGTGCCATGTCGACTTAGTCATTTTCTCCCCAAAAGCACACACAAGCTGTGAGGCAGTGTGCATGTGCTGGGTGAAGGGTCCCCAGGGTGGCATAAAACATAATGCAGCCCTTAGAGACCTTCCCTGACCACAGTTCCCTTGGGACCAGGGGTACCACTTCCAAGGGACTGTGCCAATTGTGGAGACAAAGGTACAGTTTAGGGAAAGAACTCTGTTGCTGGGGCCTGGTTAGCAGGGTCCCAGCACACTTTCAATCATAACTATCATCAACAAAAGGCAAAACGTTAGGTGGTAACCATGCCATGAGGGGAATTTTCCTACACAACCCCCCCACCAAATGAAAGAGGATGAGACTAACCTTTCCCAAGAGAGTCTTCATTTTCTAAGTGGAAGATCCTGGAAAGGAAATCTGCATTGGCATGGGCAGTCCCAGGTCTGTGTTCCACTTCAAAGTCCATTCCCTGTAGGGATATGGACCACCTCAACAGTTTAGGGTTCTCTCCTTTCATTTGCATAAGCCGTCTGAGAGATCTGTGGTCAGTTTGAACTGTGAAGTGAGTACCAAACAGGTACGGTCTCAACTTCTTCAGGGACCAAACCACAACAAAGGCCTCCCTCTCAATGGCACTCCAACTCTGCTCCCTGAGTAACCTCCTGCTAATAAAAGCAACAGGCTGGTCAATGCCATCATCATTGGTTTGGGATAGAACTGCTCCTATCCCATGCTCAGAGGCATCAGTCTGCACAATGAACTGCTTTGAATAATCTGGAGCTTTCAAAACTGGTGCTGAGCACATAGCTTCTTTCAGGGTGTCAAAGGCCTTTTCACAGTCCAAGGTTCAGTTAACTTTTCTGGGCATTTTCGTGGAGGTAAGTTCTGTGAGGGGGGTCACTATGGATCCCTATCCCTTCACAAACATCCTGTAGTATCCAGTCAAACCTAGGAATGCCCTGACTTGAGTCTGGGCTTTTTGGAGCTTCCCAGTCCAGAATAGTCTGGATCTTGGGTTGGAGTGGCTGAACTTGGCCTCCACCTACAAGGTGTCCTAAGTAAACCACAGTACCCTGCCCTATCTGACATTTGGATGTCTTGATAGAGAGGCCTCCTGCTTGCAGGGCCTGCAAAACCTTCTTCAGGTGGACCGGGTGATCCTGCCAGTTTGAGCTAAAGACAGCAATATCATCTAGATATGCTGCACTGAAGGACTCCAAGCCAGCAAGGACATGATTCACCAACCTTTGGAAGGTGGCAGAGGCATTCATTAAGCCAAAGGACATAACAGTAAACTGATAATGCCCATCCGGTGTAGAGAATGCTGTCTTCTTTTGCTTCAGGTACCATTTTGATTTGCCAGTACCCTGCTGTCAAGTCAAAGGTTCTTAAGAATTTGGCTGCACCTAATTTGTCAATTAATTCATCTGCCCTTGGAATGGGGTGAGCATCTGTCTTGGTGACAGAGTTGAGCCCTCTGTAGTTCACACAAAACCTCATCTCTCGCTTTCCATCCTTGGTGCGAGGTTTGGGGACCAAGACCACTGGGCTAGCCCAGGGACTGTCAGAGTGCTCTAACACTCTCAACTCCAGCATCTTATGGACTTCCACCTTGATGCTTTCCTTGACTTGGTCAGACTGTCTGAATATTTTATTCTTGACAGGTAAACTGTTTCCTGTGTCCACATCATGGGTACACAGGTGTGTCTGACCAGGGTTCAAATAAAAGAGCTCAGCAACCTGTGGAGGACTTTCCTACAGTAAGCCTGCTATTGGCCAGAGAGGGTGTCTGAGTAGACAACTCCACCTACTAAGCCATCTTTAGGGTCAGTTGAGAGGATGTCAGGGAGAGGTTCACTTTCTGCTTCCTGATCCTCATCAGTAACCATCAGCATGTTTACACCTGCCCTGTCATTTGTAGAGCGTAAGGCGGTTAACAAAGATCACCCTCTTGGGTGTCCTGCTAGTGCCCAGGTCCACTAAGTAAGTGACCTGGGGCTTTTTCTCTAGCACTGGGTAAGGGCCACTCCATCTGTCTTGAAGTGCCCTGGAAGCCACAGGCTCCATAACTCAGACTTGCTGCCCTGGCTGAAACTCAACCATAGCAGCCTTTTGGTCATACCATAACTTCTGGAGTTGTTGGCTGGCGTCAAGGTTTTTGCTTGACTTTTCCATGTCATCTGCCATCCTTGAGCGGAGGCCCAGTACATAGTCCACCACATCTTGCTTAGGCTCATGGAGAGGTCTCTCCCAGCCTTCTTTCGCAAGTGCCAATGGTCCCCTTACAGGATGGCCAAACCGAAGCTCAAAGGGGGAAAACCCTACTCCTTTCTGTGGTACCCCTCTGTAGGCGAAAAACAGGCATGGCAAGAGGACATCCCATCTCCTTTTGAGTTTTTCAGGGAGCCCTATGATCATGCCCTTCAATGTCTTGTTAAACCTTTCTACAAGACCACTGGTTTGTGGATGGTATGGGGTGGTGAACTTATAAGTAACACCACACTCATTCCACATATGCTTTAGGTAAGCTGACATGAAGTTGGTACCTCTGTCGGAAACCACCTCCTTAGGAAACCCCACTCTGGTAAAAATACCTATGAGTGCTTTAGCTACTGCAGGGGCAATAGTGGACCTAAGGGGAATTCCCTCAGGGTACCTGGTAGCAAGATCCACTACTAGCAGGATATATTGGTTCCCTGATGCTGTGGGAGGTTCAAGTGGACCCACTATGTCTACTCCCACTCTATCAAAGCGGACCCCCACCACTGGAAGTGGAAGAGGAGGGACTTTGGATGGCCACCTGTCTTATCACTGGCTTGACAGGTGACACAGGAGCTGCAAATGTCCTTAACCTTCTGGGACATGTGGGGCCAGTAGAAATGGTTGACTAATCTCTCCAAAGTCTTGGTTTGTCCCAAATGCCCAGCAAGGGGAATGTCATGGGCTAAGGACAGAATTAACTCCCTAAACTCCTGAGGCACCACCACTCTCCTAGTGGCACCAGGTTTGGGATCTCTTGCCTCGGTGTAAAGGAGTCCATCTTCCCAATAGACCCTGTGGGTTCCACTAACATTGCCTTTTTGTTGCTCAGCTGCTTGCTGTCTTAGGCATTCAAGAGTAGGACAACTCTTTTGTCCCTTACACAGCTGTTCCCTTGAGGGTCCCCCTGGGCCCAAGAGCTCTACCTGATAAGGCTTCAGCTCCATGGGCTCAGTTCCCTCAGGGAATAGAACCTCTTCCTGAGAAGAGATGCTCTGTTTCTTTTGCTGTGAAGAAGCTGGTCCCCCAGTCTTCTTTCCTTTCCTCTTGGAAGGTTGGGTCATTATTTCAGACTCCAACCCTTCTTTTTTACCCTGTGCTCTGCATTTTGCTCTAGACTTGACACACACCAGTTCATGGATGCCCAGCATGGCTGCATGGGTCTTGAGTTCTACCTAAGCCCATGCTGAGGACTCCATATCATTCCCTAGCAGACATTCTACTGGAATTTCAGAGGAGACTACCACCTGTTTCAGGCCCGTGACCCCTCCCCATTCTAAAGTTACCATTGCTATGGGATGAACTTTAGTTTGATTGTCAGCAATTGTGACTGGATATGTCTGTCCAGCCAGGTACTGTCCTGGGGAAACCAGTTTGTCTGTCACCATGGTGACACTGGCACCTGTATCCCTCAGGGCTTCTACTCTATTCCCATTTATCAAGAGCTGCTGCCTGTATTTTTGCATGTTAGGCAGCCAGGCAGCAAGTGGGGCTAAATCCAACCCACCCTCTGAGACTAAAGTAGCTTCAGTGTGGACCCTGATTTGCTCTGGGCAAACTGTTGATCCCACCTGGAGACTGGCTATTCCAGTGCTAACTGGAGTAGTTGTTGTGGGACTTTTCTTTGGACAGGCCTTGTCTCCAGTTTGGTGTCCATGCTGTCTACAGTTGTGACACCAGGCCTTCTTGGGATCAGCGTTTTTACCCCTATACCCATTGGTGGACAATGAAGAGGCTCAGGGCCCACCCTCCTGAGCAGGTTTTTGGGGCCCAGTAGAAGACTCTTTGTTTTTGTCCTTGGATGTCTCACCACCCTTTCCCTGGGGAGGCTTTGTGACCCCTTTCTTTTGGTCACCCCCTGTGGACGTCTTGGTCACCCTTGTCTTGACCCAGTGGTCTGCCTTCTTTCCCAATTCTTAGGGAGAAATAGGACCTAGGTCTACCAGATGGTGATGCAGTTTGTCATTGAAGCAATTACTTAACAGATGTTCTTTCATAAATAAAGCCCATCATAATCACTTACACAAGGGGGAGCGACCCTTGACCCAAGGGTAGGTCGCTCCCCCTGCCACTGCAGCTCCTCCAACTCCTCCAGGTTCCTGAGTTCCTGAGACCCACCTCACAGTAAGTACCCCCACCTCCCAACCCCTCGCCCTGCCCCACGCTACTCACCCTCTCTCCTGCTCCTGCTTCTTTTCTTCTTTTCTTCTTCTCTGTTCTTCCTCCTCGCTCCTCGCCTGTAATCTTCTTCTGTACTCTTCTTCTCCCCGTCTTCTCTCTTCTTCTGTGTGCTTCTCTACCTCTCCTGTCGCCTCTCTTCTTCTTCATCTTCTTCTGAGGTCTTCTGCCTGTCTTCTGCCTTCTGTTCTTCGTATCTTCATCTGTGATCTTCTGCTCTTCTGTGAACTTCCGCTCTTCTGAGTTCTTCTGGACTCCTGTTCTTCGGTTCTCCTGTTCTTCTGTTCTTTTGTTCTTCCGGTCTTCTGTTCTTCCGGTCTTCTGTTCTTCTGCTCTTCCGGTCTTCTGTTCTTCTGTCTTCTGTTCTTCTGTCTTCTATCTTCTGTCTTCGGCTCCTCTGCCCCCTTTGTCTTCTTCTCCCCGCGCCTGCCCTCCTGCTCCTGCCTTATCCCCCTCCCTCACTCGCCTCCCCCTCTCTATCACCCCTATCTAACCCATTCGCTATCTACCTCCCTCTCTCCTCCTATCCACCTATCTCTCTATCTCTCTATCTCACTATCTAACTCCCTCACTCCCCACCTCCTCCTATCCACCTATCTCTCTATCTATCTGTTTCTCTATCTATCGATTTCTCTATCTATCCATTTTCTCTATCTATTTCCCTATCTCTCCCCCCCTTCCCGCCACCCCCTCTATTACCTATTCTTCCTATCCTCTCACTCTACCTCTCACCCTCACCCACCTCTACAACCCCCCTCCCCTATCTTCAAAACCCAACTCCTATCTCTCTTCCTAATCTCCCAAACCTCCTAACACTCTCCCCCTCCACCCTTAAACCCCCCTCACCCAGCTCTTCTCACTCTAACTGTCCCCCCCTCCCTCGTGCTTTCCCGACGCAACCTCCTGCTCGCCCCCGCCCCCCCAGCTCCCATTCGCCCCCAGCTGACCCCTCCCCCCCTCCTACCTCATATGGCGGCCGCAGCGCGACAGCGCAGCGGGCGCGCCGCCGGTGCCCCAGAGGCAAGCCCGTCTGCGCCCGTCCGCGCCTGGCCCGCGGCCAGCGCCACGACCCCTGGTCCCCAGCTCTCCCAAACCCTGCTGATCCGCTACGACCCCACGACCCTCCTCGCCCTCAACCCAGGGCGCTCCAACACCTGCTTCCAAGCTCACCCCAAACGCACCCATGGACCCTTCGCCTGCAACTCCTGCAAACGCATCTTCCACCACGCAACTACCACGAGCACAAGCCCACGCGCCATCAACCACCTCATGTGCATCCTGGTCAACGCTCAATCCGTCCACAAGCACGCCGTTGAACTCTGGGACCTCCTGGACTCCACAGCACCGGACGTTGCCTTCATCACGGAGACCTGGATGAACGCCTCCTCTGCTCCAGACATCGCCACCCGCCATCCCCGAAGGCTACAAGATCTCCAGAAAAGACCGCACCAACCAAGTAGGAGGAGGTATCGCCATCGTCTTCAAAGACTCCATCAGCGTCACCACCTCCACCGAAGACACCCCCCTCGCCGCTGAACACCTGCATTTTCAGATTCGCACCGACCCGAGGACCACCCTCAGAGGATCCCTCGTCTACCGTCCTCCTGGACCGCGCGCCCCCTTCTGCGACGCCATCGCCGACTTCATCTCCCCGCACGCCCTCGCCTCACCGGACTACATCCTCCTAGGCGACCTCAAATTCCATCTGGAACAAAACAACGACCCCAACACCGCCACCCTGCTCGTCAACCTCGGCCTCAAACAACTGGTGAACACCGCCACCCACATCGCCGGACACACGCTTGACCCTATCTTCTCCGCCAGCAAACACGTCTTCTTCAGCCACACCTCCGCTCTACACTGGACCGACCACAGCTGTGTCCACTTCACATTCTGACGCGAGACCCGCCACCTCCACACTCAACCCATCCCTCGTCGACAGTGGAACAAGATCCCCGAAGAGCAACTCTTCTCAGCACTCGCCGCCAACCAACCCACCCTCACCACTGACCCCAACAACGCAGCCCTCAGCCTCACAAACTGGATCTCCAACTGCGCAGACAACCTTGCTCCCCTCAAACGCACGCATCGACAGACCAACACCAAAAAACCTCTCTGGTTCTCTGACACCCTCAAAGAATCAAAGAAAACTTGTCGCGCCCTCGAGAAGGCCTGGCGCAAGGACCACACCGCTGACAACATGACCGCCCTCAAGAACGCTACCCGCGAACACCACCGCCTGATCCGCGCTGCTAAAAAGACCTTTTTCACCGACAGACTGGACAAAAACAGCCACAACAGCAAAGAACTCTTCAGCATCATCAAGGAGTTCTCCAACCCCAACGCCAACGCCGTCACGCCCTCACAGGATTTGTGCGAATCCCTCGCCACTTTCTTCCATCGCAAGATCAGCGACCTCCACAACAGCTTTGGACACCAGACCCAACATAACACCACCGAACCCGCACCCCCGGCCATTACCCTCAACAACTGGACCCACATCAACACTGAAGAAACCAAATCCATCATGAACTCAATCCACTCCGGCGCCCCTTCGGACCCCTGCCCTCACTTCATCTTTAACAAAGCCGACGACATCATCGCCCGCACCTCCAGACCGTCATCAACTCTTCTTTTTCTTCTGCTACCTTCCCCGAATGCTGGAAACACGCCGAAGTCAACGCCCTACTAAAGAAACCTACGGCTGACCCGAGCGACCTGAAAAACTTCTGCCCCATCTCTCTTCTGCCTTTCCCAGCCAAGGTAATAGAGAAGACCGTCAACAAACAGCTGACCACCTTCCTAGAAAACAACAACCTGCTCGACCCTTCACAAACCGGATTCCGAACCAACCACAGCACGGAAACCGCCCTCATCTCAGTCACTGACGACATCAGAACCCTGATGGACAACGGTGAAACAGTCGCCCTCATTCTCCTCGACCTCTCGGCTGCCTTCGACACCGTCTGTCACCGCACCCTAATCACCTGCCTCCGCTCCACCGGGATCCAAGGCCAGGCCCTGGACTGGATCGCCTCCTTCCTCTCAAACCATTCCCAAAGAGTTTACCTCCCTCCGTTTCACTCAGAACCCACCGAGATCCTCTGCGGCGTACCTCAAGGCTCATCGCTCAGCCCGACACTCTTCAATGTCTACATGAGCCCCCTCGCCAACATCGTTCGCAAGCACGACATCATCATCACCTCCTACGCCGACGACACCCAACTTATACTCTCCCTCACCATGGACCCCGCCAGCGCCAAGACCAACCTACAAGAGGGTATGAAGGACGTCGCAGATTGGATGAGGCTCAGCCGCCTAAAGCTGAACTCTGAAAAAACGGAAGTCCTCATCCTTGGCAACACCCCGTCCGCCTGGGACGACTCCTGGTGGCCCACGGCCCTCGGCACCGCACCGACCCCCACAGACCACGCCCGCAACCTCGGCTTCATCTTGGACCCTCTTCTCACCATGACCAAGCAAGTCAACGCCGTGCCCTCCGCATGCTCCGCAAGATCTTCCGCTGGATCCCCGCCGACACTAGAAAAACCGTGACCCACGCCCTCGTCACGAGCCGTCTGGACTACGGCAACACCCTCTACGCCGGGACCACAGCCAAACTCCAAAATCGCCTGCAACGCATTCAAAACGCATCGGCACGCCTCATCCTCGACGTACCCCGCAACAGCCACATCTCCGCACACCTGAGACACCTGCATTGGCTCCCAGTCAGCAAAAGGATCACCTTTCGACTTCTCACCCACGCACACAAAGCCATCCACAACAAGGGACCGGAATACCTCAACCGACGCCTCAGCTTCTTCGTCCCCACCCGCCTCCTCCGTTCCTCTGGTCTTGCACTCGCTGCCCTCCCTCGCATCCGCCACTCCACGGCGGGTGGGAGATCTTTCTCCTTCCTGGCGGCCAAGACCTGGAACTCCCTCCCCACCAGCCTCAGGACCACCCAGGACCACTCCGCTTTCTGGAGACTCCTAAAAACCTGGCTATTCGAGCAGCAGTAACCCCCCCTTTCCCCTAGCGCCTTGAGACCCGCACGGGTGAGTAACGCGCTTTATAAATGTTAATGATTTGATTTGATTTGATTTGATTTGATACACCACTGCCAGTTATCCAACCATCTAGTGTTTTGACTGAGAAGTCAACAAAATCAACCCAGGCCTGGCTCGAGGATTTGTGAGCCACCCTGAACCTAATCCTATACTCCTCAGTTGAGAATCCAAAGCCCTCAATTAGGGTAGCCTTCATGAGGTCATAAGATTCTGCATCTTTACCAGAGAGTGAGGAGTCTATCCCTACACTTTCCAGTGAACATTTCCCAACAGAGAGCTCCCCAGTGAGATCTTCTTACTTTTCTGGTTGTGCATGCCCTCTCAAAAGCTGTGAACCATTTGGTGATGTCATCACCTTCTTCATATATGGGTATAATCCCTTTGGGGATTTTTAGGATGTCAGTATTCTCTCTGACCCTATTTAAGTTGCTGCCACCATTTATGGGACTTAAACCCATTTCTTTTCTTTCCCTTTCTATGGCTAGGAGCTGCTTCTCCAAAGCCATGTCTTGTCCATCCTGGCTAACAGGTTGTTCTCTTCATTGAGGCTGTCCTCAATGCTTACAGAGGCACTGGACTCCCCTATGGAAGAAGCACAGGGTTCTAGGAGCCCTGTCCTCCCTATTTAGGTCAGGAGAGTGGAGTTCTTCCTCCTGTTCACTAATTTCCCCATCTGAAGGAGTATCCTCCATATCAGAGGGATGGTCCCTTGTGAACTCTGCCAAGAGCTCCTGGAGCTTTACCTTGCGAGGGTTGGACCTAGTGTTTATCTTTTTTATCTTACAGAGAGACTTTAACTCTGACACCCCTAGATGCAGGTAAGGAGTGAGGTTGAGTTCCATCACTGTCTCATCTGTTTGACTCATTATAACTCTAAGGCAGTCATTCTGACCGCGGCGGTCGGCGGTCGCCACCCGCCAAGCGGTTCCCACCGAAAGACCGCACTGCGGTCAAAAGACCGCGGCGGCCATTCTGGCTTTCCCGCTGGGCGACCACCAGAAGACCGCCAGCCGGCCCAGCGGGACAGCCCCTTCAACAATGAAGCCGGCTCGGAATGGAGCCGGCGGAGTTGAAGGGGTGCGACGGGTGCAGTGGCACCCGTCGCGATTTTCACTGTCTGCTAAGCAGACAGTGAAAATCTTTGTGGGGCCCTGTTAGGGGGCCCCTGCACTGCCCATGCCAGTGGCATGGGCAGTGCAGGGGCCCCCAGGGGCCCCACGGCACCCGTTCCCGCCAGAAACAGGCTGGCGGGAAGGGGGTCGGAATCCCCATGGCGGTGCTGCAAGCAGCGCCGCCATGGCGGGTTCCCTGGGCCAGCGGGAAACCAGCGGGAAACCGCCGGCTCCCCTTTTCCGACCGCGGCTTTACCGCAGCGGTCAGAATCGGCCAGGAAGCACCGCCAGCCTGTTGGCAGTGCTTCCGCCGCACTCCGCCATGGCGGTCATGGACCGCCAAGGTCAGAATGACCCCCTAAATGTTGGGATTACTTTTTAAGAATCTAAAAACTATGGGGGTCATTACAACCCTGGCAGACGGTGTCAAAGCTGCGGTAATACCGCAAACAGGCCGGCTGTAAAAAAAAGGGAATTATGACCGTGGTGGAAACCGCCAGCATAGACAAACACTTTAACACACCGACCGCCACGGCGGTACAGACAAGCAGCGCGGCGGTCACCGCCAACAGACAGGCGGAAGACAAAGTACCGCCCACAGTATTACAACACACCAATCCGCCACCTTTTCCGGGACGGATTCACCGTGGATAAAAACATGGCGGAAACAGCTTTTGCAATGGGAAAACGCTCACCTGAACACACTCCACGAGGAAGGAGGCCACCATGGAGCCCGCACTCCAAATACTCCCTGTGCTTGTCTTCCTGCTCCTCTACGAACACCAGCAACGGCGGCGCCGAAGACAACGGTGAGTACTGCAACTACGACACACGGGAGGAGGGAGGCAAAAGTCAGGGACACACACACGCAACACCCCCACCCTCAACCCGACCCTCGCACACTACAACACGCACACCAATGCATTTCCAAATATCACAGGAACAACCCTCAACCCCCCCGGAAGAATGCAAAGACAAAACCAAATTACTTGAACCATTGCAATGTATCCAAATACAGTAAGCTCAGATATACAGAAATATATACACATTCCAAATATATACTTCACGATTAGTAGTGCAGGTATGCACATTTCAATGTCCATGGACCACAGGGCCCACAATGCATGGGCGAGGCCCACACTAGATACCTGTCCACAAACGGAGAGAACACTGCAGGGACATCAGATAGAAATACAACAGGCATCTCAGGGGGAAGGGAAGGGGGCATCTCAGGCAGATGAGTGCACCACGCCAGTCCCACGACGGGGCTCCATGCCCATTGATGTATCCTGGGGAGTGCAAAGCCACAGTCTCTCAAGTCTCTCAAGTGGGTGGTTTACCCACTGCTTTATCCTGGGGAGTGCAAAGCCACAGTCTCTCAAGCCTCTACAGTGGGTGGTTTGCCCACGGTACCATCCTGGGGAGTGCAAAGCCACAGTCTCTCAAGTCTCTACAGTGGTTGGTTTGCCCACTGTACCATCCTGGGGAGTACAAAGCCACAGTCTCTCAAGTCTCTACAGTGGGTGGTTTGCCCACTGCTTTATCCTGGGGAGTGCAAAGCCACAGTCTCTCAAGTCTCTACAGTGGGTGGTTTGCCCACTGTACCATCCTGGGGAGTGCAAAGCCACAGTCTCTCAAGTCTCTACAGTGGTTGGTTTGCCCACTGCTTTATCCTGGTGTGTGCAAAGCCACAGTCTCTCAAGTCTCTACAGTGGTTGGTTTGCCCACTGTACCATCCTGGGGAGTGCAAATCCACAGTCTCTCAAGTCTCTACAGTGGGTGGTTTGCCCACTGCTTTATCCTGGGAAGTGCAAAGCCACAGTCTCTCAAGTCTCTACAGTGGTTGGTTTGCCCACTGTACCATCCTGGGGAGTGCAAAGCCACAGTCTCTCAAGTCGATGCATGTCTCCACTGGTTCTGGAGGGGGACTGGTGCCCAGAGTGCTTCATCCTGTGAAGGATTCAGGTAGTGGATGCAGTTCTCCACTGGTTCTGGAGGGGGACTGGTGCCCAGAATGCTTCATCCTGTGAAGGATTCAGGTAGTGGATGCAGTTCTCCACTGGTTCTGGAGGGGGACTGGTGCACAGAGTGCATCACGCTCCCCGTGACGGTCCCAGTTCCGTCACTGTCCCAGCTGCACATGGTCTAACAATGCTTGAGTTGGCGGTCTATGCCCTGTTCAGCGGTGCTTTGCCATGGCGGTCTTTGCCCTGTTCAGCGGTGCTTGACTTTGCTGTCTCTGACCTGTTCAGCGGTGCTTGCCATGGTGGTCTTTGCCCTGTTCAGCAGTGCTTGCCCTGTTCAGCAGTGCTTGCCATGGCGGTCTTTGCCCTGTTCAGCGGTGCTTGACTTTGCTGTCTCTGACCTGTTCAGCGGTGCTTGCCATGGCGGTCTTTGCCCTGTTCATCGGTGCTTGACTTTGCAGTTTCTGACGTGTTCAGCGGTGCTTGCCATGGCGGTCTTTGCCCTGTTCAGCGGTGCTTGCCCTGTTCAGCGGTGCTTGCCATGGCGGTCTTTGCCCTGTTCAGCGGTGCTTGACTTTGCAGTTCCTGACGTGTTCAGCGGTGCTTGCCATGGCAGTCTTTGCCCTTTTCAGCGGTGCTTGACTTTGCAGTTTCTGACCTGTTCAGCGGTGCTTGCCATGGCGGTCTTTGCCCTGTTCAGCGGTGCTTGCCCTGTTCAGCGGTGCTTGCCATGGCAGTCTTTGCCCTGTTCAGCGGTGCTTGACTTTGCTGTCTCTGACCTGTGCAGCGGTGTGTGGCATAACGGTCCCTCAGTGCCCAGCGGGGCTGTGGCTGCCGGGGCCCTCCTGGGCACTGACTCTGGCGGTGGTCTCCTGACCAGTGACGATTGTGCTGCTCTCCTGGGCACTGACTCTGGCGGTGGTCTCCGGACAAGTGACGATTGTGCTGCCCTCCTGGCGGTGGTCTCCTGACCAGTGACGATTGTGCTGCCCTCCTGGGCACTGACTCTGGCGGTGGTCTCCGGACCAGTGACGATTGTGCTGCCCTCCTGGGCACTGACTCTGGCGGTGGTCTCCGGACCAGTGACGATTGTGCTGCCCTCCTGGGCACTGACTCTGGCGGTGGTTTCCTGACCAGTGACGATAGTGCTGCCCTCCTGGGCACTGACTCTAGCGGTGGTCTTCGGACCAGTGACGATTGTGCTGGCGGTGGCGTCCTGGCCAGCAGGGAGGATGGCGGCCTTCTCCGCCGTGCTGCTCTTCCCAGACTTTGGAGACTTCTGCCCCTTCACCACCTTGTGAGGAGTCACAGCTGACTCGGCACTCCCCCCAGGACCCTTGTGAGCGGCTTTGCCGGCAGGAGTCTTCACCCTCTCCCGTCGGGCACTGTCCAACTTCTGGTGCTTTACAGGGGGTGGACTGGCAGTGCTTTGGCTCCGTGTCACACTGGCTGCCCTGGTGCCCGGTGCACTCCATATACCTCTAACACACACCACTGGAACCAGACTTTTTTTGGCTGAGGTGCTAGTACGGGACCTATGAATTGGAGGGGGGGTGGTAGGAAAGAGGTCAACGTTGCTCAGGAAAAGTTTCTGACAAACACTGGGATGGGTAGCTGGAGGGGGTCTGGGAGTGGAGGAAGAGGAGGTGGTTGTAGGAGGTGTAACTTTAGATGATTTGGGTGCAGGTGCTTGTTCTGGAGGCTGTCGTGAGGTGGATGGATGTTGGGTGTGTGGGTGCCCGCGTTTGTGTACCTTGGGAGGGGGCGTCACAAACACACTGGGAGAGGACACAGGGGACGTGTAAATGGTAGTGGGGGTGGTGAGTGCAAGTGAGCGGGGTGTGGTGCTGGGTGTTCTGGTGCGAGTCCTAGTGGCTGTAGATGTAGTGCATGCAGGTGAGAGTGTATATGACACTGGGAGGGAGGGGGGAGATGACGAGGAGGGGGACACAGTGGAGGCAGTGGATGTTGCTGTGTCTGTATGTGGGTGATGCTTGTGTGAGTGCCTGTGGGATGTGTGGTGCCTATGTTTGCCTGAGCTGCCCTTGTGTGTTGACGTGTGTGCATGCTGGTCTGATGGCGTCCTTGGGATAGGCTGGGGTACAGGGGATTGGGTCTGGGTGGAGGAAGTTGGAGGGGGGAGGCTAGACTCAGGGATAATGGCTGCCATCAGTGCTAAGGCCACAGATTGCAGGTTTCGATGAAGGGCAGCCTGACCAGAATGAATGCCCTCCAGGAATGCATTACTGTGTTGCAACTCCCTTTCTACACCCTGGATGGCATTCACAATGGTAGACTGCCCAACGTTGAGTGACCTGAGGAGGTCAATGGCCTCCTCACTGAGGGCAGCAGGGGTGACAGGGGCAGGGGCAGGGGCTGAGGTGATGCCCACCCTCCTGGGTGAGCGGGCACGGAGAGAAGGCTGAGGGGCTGCTGGGAGGGCTGTGCTGGTACGGGGGTGGCGGCTGTACCTGTAGAAGTGGGGGGCACAGATGGTGCCGCCACCACAAGGGAGCTCCCATCGGAGGACGAGTCCGTGTCGCTGTCTGCTGATCCGGTGACCGACGTGAAGCTCCCCTCACCCCCCGTCGCACTGGTGTATTTGGAGTCTGTGGTGTGGCCCTCCATGGCCATGTGGGATGCAGCTCCCTCGTGCTCCGGTGCCACTGTACCTCCGCCTGATGATGCTGATGCACAAAAGAACAGGGAGAGCACAAAAAGGGGTGGGGAAACAGAAGAAAGACAGGTTGAGTGCATGGCTTACCGCTACCGTTGGCGGACAATACAGACACAGCAGCCCCCTGCACTATGCCGTGCTCTTGGCCTCTACAGATGCAGTTCCTGGGATATGGCCTACATGGCTATGAGTGTCATCTGTCCACATAGATGACAAAGGGGCATGTATACCTGTACTTGGCACTCTACAGAGGTGGGGTGGAGTGGCACATGGCCTGCATTCTGGAGGGGCCTAGCCTACGGAACTCGCCCTGGCCTAGGGAAACCCACAGCCCTCCTCCCCCATCCAGACACCTCCACTGCGCGCAAAGTCATCAGAATGTGAGTGTACTCACCCCCTTGTGTCTGCTGTGATGCCCTCAAGCGCCCATCCAACTCAGGGTAGGCCACCGTCAGGATCCGGAACATCAGGGGGGTCATGGTGCGACGGGCACCCCTCCCACATTGGGAGGCCATCCCCAGCTGAGCCTCCGCCTTCTTCTTGCTCCAGCGGCGAATGTCCTCCCATCTTTTACGGCAGTGGGTGCTCCGTCTCTGGTGGACCCCCAGGGTCCGGACTTCCTTGGCGATGGCACGCCAAATATCCTTCTTCTGGTGGGCGCTGACCTACATGACATGTACAGGGGAAGAAGAGAAGTCATTAGCAACAGCACCGTCGAAGGGTGTGGCCCACATCCCTGCCCTTGCCATGTGGCGCATGCATTCACACTCCTTAATGCTCGCATAACTCTGCCCCTTTCCTACTTACATCCAGCCCTCTCCACCTAGGCATAGGCCATACAACTTGCACCCTATGTACTCACCTGTTGGTCTGGAGGTCCGTAGAGTAGCGTGTACTGGGGGAGGACCCCGTCCACGAGCATCTCCAACTCCTGTGCAGTGAAGACAGGGGCCCTTTCCCCAGACGCACGTGCCATTGTCTCTTTCAGACCGAGGTCACAGCAGCACTTGCAGTGTAGGTCCTCTCCTGTCGAAGATCAGGTATCGAGTGATTGAACAGATAGAAAATGGCGGCCACGTCCGCGTCACGACGGTGACGTCCGCGGCGGTGCGTATCATCACCGCCGGCGCACTTCGTCATTGGCTCCTGGGACCCATAGGGTCCAATGTTAACCAATGCAGCATTGCACCGCGGTCTTCGACCTCCTACTGAGACGGTGTACAACGCCAGCGCAGTTACCTCACATCCAATTGTCCCAGTTTAGCGGTCAGGCAGCGGCCATTTCAGGGGCCCACATGGCTTCATTTACAACTGCGTCACACATACCTAGGCCTGGACTCAACACACTTACAGACAACTTTTTGGATTATGTTTCGTGTACTGTGTAGCTGTGGGTACATACCTCTGAGTTGCTTGACTCTGTGGTCGCTGTTGTCCTTCCTAGGCACCGTCAGCTGGGACATGTGAGGAGATGGCGGAATCCTCCGGTGTACCGTCTGCTGGTGGACCTGTTGACAATGGAGGAGCGACATTTAATCATCACCTACAGGTTTGACC
Organism: Pleurodeles waltl; assembly: GCF_031143425.1. NCBI lineage: Eukaryota > Metazoa > Chordata > Amphibia > Caudata > Salamandridae > Pleurodeles > Pleurodeles waltl. The sequence continues at coordinate 528,360,543 of NC_090443.1, forward strand.
GTGCCACAATCCAGGAACTGTGTACCCAGTTGGAGCCAGATCTGATATCACCAATCCGCCATCCCACAGGAATCCCCCCTCAAGTGCAGGTGCTCTCAGTACTCCATTTCCTTGCAAGTGGGTCATTTCAAACAACAGTGGCCATGGCATCAGGGATGTCCCAGCCTATGTTTTCCAACGTGTTGTCCAGAGTGTTGCCTGCCCTGCTGAAACATGTGAGGAGCTACATCGTTTTCCCTCAGGTGGAGGATTTGGCTACAGTTAAAGGTGACTTATATGCCCTGGGACATATCCCTAACATCATAGGTGCCATTGATGGGACCCATGTGGCTTTGGTTCCACCCCCCCCCACAGGAGTGAACAGGTGTACAGGAACCGGAAGAGTTATCATTCCATGAATGTACAGATGGTATGTTTGGCAGACCAGTACATCTCGCAGGTAAATGCTATGTTCCCTGGATCAGTGCATGACGCCAACATCCTGCGGAATAGCAGCATCCCGTAGGTGATGGGTCAACTCCAGAGGCACCGTGTGTGGCTATTAGGGGACTCTGGTTACCCCAACCTGTCCTGGCTATTGACCCCAGTGAGGAATCCCAGGACCAGGGCAGATGAACGCTACAATGAGGCCCATGGGCGGATTAGGAGGGTGATCGAACGCACCTTCGGCCTCCTGAAGGCCAGGTTCAGGTGCCTCCATATGACAGGTGGTTCCCTATTCTACTCACCAAGGAAGGTGTGCCAGATCATCATCGCCTGCTGTATGCTTCACAATCTTGCTTTGCGACGCCAGGTGCCTTTTCTGCAGGAGGATGGTCCAGATGACGGTGTTGTGGCAGCTGTGGAGCCTGTGGACAGTGATGAGGAGGAAGCAGCGGAAGAAGACATAGATAACAGGGACTCTGTCATACAGCAATATTTCCAGTGACACACAGGTGAAAACAATTTTTTTTACTGTTACATTTACTTTCACACTTCTACCTCTATCCTGTCTGTCAATTTGAAGCAGTATATGCTAACTGAGTGGTACATTTCCATACGGTTTCACAGGTGTGGTTACCAACGTGTGTCATCTGCTTGCATCCTTCATGGGCTTGTGATGTGTGACATAGGTATGATTGACATTACATTTTCAAATGGATTTTGTCATTGTCATAGCTAATACACATTTTATAAATCACAGACTGACTCCAGATTGTTTTGTGGTTCAAGGGTGTGAAGTGCTAATTATTGGAGGTGGTATCAAAATGGTGATGGGTGATGGTGGAGGAACGTCCATGGCAGAGTCCAGTCTATTAGTCTCACAGGTGCACTGCCCCTATGGGCATAGGAAGTGGAGCTGGAACTGTTCCAATCTGGACAGGGTAACAAAGTGGGACAGTGGGATGACAATCAGGGTGGTCTCATTTCCTAGCGGGGTCTTGCCATCTTGCTCTGTCCTGTTCTTGGATCTCAGGGACCGCTTGCGCGGTGGTTCTCTGTCTGCAGGGGGTGGGGTGCTGGTGTGGTGGTCCTGTGGCGGGGCGTCCTATACACTAGCACCGGCGGAGGTGGTGGGCAGTTCATTGTCCTAGTGTCAGGGGCCCCTTGGAGTGCCACAGTGTCCCTCATGGTCTTCTGTATATCCTTCAGCACCCCTACTATGGTGCCCAGGGCGGAGCTGATGGTTCTGAGCTCATCCCTGAACCCCAAATACAGTTCTTCCTGCATGCGCTGGGTCTCCTGAAACTTGGCCAGGACCATCGCTAGCGTCTCCTGGGAGTGGTGGTATGCTCCCATGATGGAGGAGAGGGCCTCGTGAAGAGTGGGTTCCCTGGACCTGTCCGCCCCCTGTCGCACAGCAACCCTCCCAGTTCCTCTGTGTTCCTGTGCCTCCGTCCCCTGGACCGTGTGCCCACTGCCACTACCCCCAGGTCCCTGTTGTTGTTGGGGTGGTGGGTTATCCTGGGTTCCCTGTAGTGGTGGACACACAGCTGATTGACGTGTCCTGGGAACGGAGGTATGGGCCCGCTGGGTGGGTGCTGTGCTGGTTTTACCAGAGGGTGGAAGGTCAGTGTTGGGTTGTGCCTGTGCGAGGGGAACCGACTGTCCCGAGGCCCACGATGGTCCGGGCTGGTCATCTTGATCCAGTTGGCCAGAGGTGCTGTCATCACTGTGGGCCTCTTCTGTGGGTGGGGTAGAGATGTCTGGACCCTCCTGTCTGGTGATGTTAGGTAGTGGTCCTGCAGGGGTATAAAAGCATGATTATTGCATGTGTGTGTGTCATGGTGTGCAATGGGTGGGTGAGCGTGTACCCCAGTGCTAGCTTTCCTGTGTGGGGGCTTGTGTGATGATGGTTAGGGGTTGTTATGGGTATGTGCAGTGGGCATGCTTCAGTGATGGGTGTCCATGCTTTGTTGTGTCATGCAGGGCTTGGTGTTGGGATGGGTGGTTTGTGTTATTAGTACATTAGTGAGGAGTTGGAATGATAGGGGAGGGGGTGAGGGTGGGGGTGTGTGATAGCATGCAGGTAGGGTGGGGGATATGATAGTTAATATTTGACTTACCAGTGTCCATTCCTCCACTGACTCCTCCGAGGCCCTCTGGATGCATAATGGTCAAGACCTGCTCCTCCCATGTTGTTAGTTGTGGGGGAGGAGGTGGGGGTCCGCCGCCAGTCTGCTGAATCGCGATGTTGTGCATGGAGACCACGTAACGCACCTTCCCCCATAGGTCGTTCCACCTCTTCCTGATTTCCTCCCGATTTCTTGGGTGCTGTCCCACTGCGTTGACCCTGTCGACGATTCTTCGCCATAGCTCCATCTTCCTAGCTATAGAGGTGTGCTGCACCTGTGATCCAAATAGCTGTGGCTCTACCCGTACGATTTCCTCCACCATAACCCTGAGCTCCTCCTCGGAAAACCTGGGGTGTCTTTGGCGTGCCATGGGGTGGTGTAGGTGATGTGTGGGGTGGTTTATGTGGTGATGAGTGTGGTGATGTGTAGTGGTGTGTGGGGTTTTGTGCGTGGATGTTGTGTGGGTGATGGTGTTGTGTGCCTCTGTGTGGTGGGGTTGTCTATTGCTGTGCTCTCTCTATCGCCTTCATCTCTATTTTTTGGTCGTAGGGGTTTGTGGGTGATGTGGGTGTGTGTTTTATATTGTGTTGGTGTGTGGGAGTCGTGTTTGTATGTGTATCAGGTGTGTGTATTTTGAATTGTCCAATGTGGCGGTGTTTTGGAGATGTGTGTGTATTTTGAGCGCGGCGGTGTGTACCGCCAATGGAATACTGCGGTTGAAAGAAAGCGGTTGAAAGCGTGGATTCGTGTGTCGTAATAGCATGGGCGTGTTTCTGTTGGCGTGACGGTGGAGGATTTGTTTTCGCCAGTTTATCACTGACCTTTGGTGTGGCTGAGTTGTGTGGGTGTCTGACTTTCGGCGGATTCCGAGATGTGGGTCATAATAGCTGTGGCGGAATTCCGCAGCCGCGGCGGTGTATTGGCGGTCTTCTGCACGGCGGCAATCGGCTTTTACCGCCAATGTTGTAATGACCTCCTATGTCTAGAACTTAAATCCAAACTTTCACAAAAGTTTAACCTTCAAAAGAAGTGCTAACAGGGACTTACACAAGGCCCTAGCAGGACTTTTGAAAATTTAGAAAAAAAGTCAAATTGCAAAAACAATTTCTAATGGCAATTTTTTGAATTTTGTCGTGTGATCAGGTATTGGCTGAGTAGTCCAGCAAATGCAAAGTCTTTGACCCCACCACTGATCCACCAATGTTGGAAGTTGGCTCTGTATATACAACTCAAAGTGAGAGATAGTGTGCACAGAGTCCAAGGGTTACCTTTAGAGGTTGATAGTGGCAAAATTAGCTAATACCAATACTCTATTTTGTGGTAGTGTGGTAGAGCAGTAGGCTTATCAGAGGGGAGGGTTAAGCATTTGTTGTACACACACAGGCAATAAATGAGAACACACACTCAAAGACTCAACTCCAGACCAATAGGTTTTTATAGAGGAAAATTATGATGTTCTTATTTTATTTTAGAACCACAAGATTCAGAATTTAGGTAAGTACATACATTGTAAGGTAGTTCACACAGGGTGGAATGGAACTTTGAATTAAAACAGTAATGTGCACAGTTTTGGCAAAAATGGCAATAAGCTATTTTAAAAGTGGACACAGTGCAAAAATCACCAGTTCCTGGGGGAGGTAAGTAATAGTTAGTTTCTCAGGTAAGTAAAGCACTTACAAGTTCAGTCTCTTGGGCATAGGCAGCCCACCGTTGGGGGTTCCAGTGAACCCGAAACACCAAGCACCAGCTGTGAGAAAGTAGCCTCTTTCTAGCCTTGTTACCCCCACTTTTGGCCTGTTTGTGAGTATATGTCAGGGTGTTTTCACTGTCTCACTGGGACCCTCCTAGCCAGGGCCCAGTGCTCATAGTGAAGACCCTATGTTGTCAGTATGTTTGTTATGTGTCACTGGGACCCTGCTAGCCAGGACCTTAGTGCTCATAAGTTCAAAGGATCGACCGCTGACTGCTCAGGACGCCTGCAAAACCGCAACAAAGTAGCAAGACGACTACTAGCAACCTTGTATCGCTTCATCCTGCCGGCTTTCTCGACTGTTTCCAGGTGGTGCATGCTCTGGGGGTAGCCTGCCTCCTCTCTGCACCAGGAGCTCTGAAGAAATCTCCTGTGGGTCGACGGAATCTTCCCCTGCAACCGCAGGCACCAAAAGACTGCATCACTGGTCCTCTGGGTCCCCTCTCAGCACGATGAACGTGGTCCCTGGAACTCAGCAACTCAGTCCAAGTGACTCCCACAGTCCAGTGACTCCTCAGTCCAAGTTTGGTGGAGGTAAGTCCTTGCCTCCCCACGCTAGATTGCATTGCTGGGTACAGGTGATTTGCAGCTGCTCCGGCTCCTGTGCACTCTTCCAGGATTTCCTTCATGCACAGCCAAGCCTGGGTCCCCGACACTCTAACCTGCAGTGCACAACCTTCTGAGTTGTCCTCCGGTGTCGTGGGACTCCCTTTTGTGACTTTGGGTGGACTCCGATTCACTTTTCTTCCAAGTGCCTGTTCAGGTACTTCTGCGGGTGCTGCCTGCTTCTGTGAGGACACCCTGACTTGCTGGGCGCCCCCTCTGTCACCTCCTCCAAGTGGCGACATCCTGGTCCCTCCTGGGCCACAGCAGCACCCAAAAACCCCTACTGTGACCCTTGCAGCTAGTATGGCTTCTTTGAAGTCTTTCTGCGTGGGAACACCTCTGCAAGCGTCATCGCGACGTGGGACATCCGTCTTCCAAAGGAGAAGTTCCTAGTCCTTTTCTTTCTTGCAGAACTCCAAGCTTCTTCCAACAGGTGGCAGCTTCCTTGCACCCTCAGCTGGCATTTCCTGGGCTCCTGCCCACTCTCGACACTGTCGCGACTATTGGACTTGGTCCCCTTGTCTTACAGGTACTCAGGTCTGGAAATCCACTGTTGTTGCATTGCTGGTGTTTGTTCTTCCTGCAGAATCCCCCTATCACGACTTCTGGGCTCTCTGGGGGTAGTAGGTGCACTTTACACCTACCTTTCAGGGTCTTGGGGTGGGCTATTTTTTTAACCCTCACTGTTTTCTTACTGTCCCAGTGGCCCTCTACAAGCTCACATGAGTTTGGGGTCCATTCGTGGTTCGCATTCCACTTTTGGAGTATATGGTTTGTGTTACCCCTATACCTATGTGTTCCTATTGCAATCTACTGCAACTTTACACTGCTTGCATTGCTTTTCTTGCTATTACCTGCATAAGTTTGGTTTGTGTACATATATCTTGTGTATATATCTTATTCTCATACTGAGGGTATTCACTGAGATACTTTTGGCATATTTTCATAAAAATAAAGTACCTTTATTTTTAGTACTTCTGTGTATTTTGTTTTCTTATGGTATTGTGCATATGACACCAGTGGTATAGTAGGAGCTTTACATGTCTCCTATTTCAGCCTAAGCTGCTTTGCCATAGCTACCTTCTATCAGCCTTAGCTGCTAGAAACACCTCTTCTACACTAATAAGGGATAACTGGACCTGGCACAAGGTGTAAGTACCTCTGGTACCCACTACAAGCCAGGCCAGCCTCCTACATTGGTTGTGCAGCGGTGGGATAAGTACTTGTAACTACTTACCACTTTGTCATTGTGTACTTTTCATAAGAGAATAATATACAAAACAGTTCAGTGTATGTACACTTAACCAAAAAGTTTTGATTTTCTTCTCTCAAACTTTTTACAAAGTTCTGAAAAGTTTTCTAAAACTTCTAAAAGTTTTCTAAAAGTTAGAAAAAGTTTTTTTCTCTGTTCTTTAAAATGTTCTGAAACTTTTTCTTCCTTCTCACTGTCTCTAAACCTTTTACTATCATGTCTGTAGAAGACTCTACTATTAAAATGGTCAATACTACTTATGACAATTTAAATTACAAGAGCCTAAGGAGTCTCTGCTTAGATAGAGGTTTAGTGATAGGAAAGAACCCTACAAAAGAGTTTCTATTTAACATGCTTATTGTGAATGATGAGTCCCAAGCAGGCACTTCAAATGAGAGGTTAATAGAAGGTTCCCATTCTGACTCAGGGGATCTCCTTGAGGGAGGTGGGGAGGGTTCTGTACCAGATCTGCCTCCTAGCAAGACACCTAGTAATGTTGGTAGTAATGGAGGTTCCCATCATAGTGGGGGAGTCTTTATTCCTGGAGGCCAAGTTGTTAGGGTTCAGTCAGTTAGGGACAGATCCCCCTCTGTTGTTTCCAATTTATCTTCTGTGTCCAAGCATTCCCAACCCACCCGCCCTGAAGACAACATGTTAGAAAGGGAACTCAAAACGTTGAGGGTTGAAGAGACCAGAATGAAGCTTAAACAGCAACAGCTGGCCTTAGATAGGGAATCCCTAGCCCTGGAGAAGGAGAGAAAGAGATTGGGGTTAGGACCCCATTGTGGCAGCAGCAGTATTCCTGATAGTAATCCTGTTAGAGAGCATAATTCCAGGAATCTGCACAAGATTGTCCCCCCTTACAAGGAGGGGGATGACATCAACAAGTGGTTTGCTGCACTTGAGAGGGCCTTTATTGTACAGGGGGCCCTCAAAAGCAGTGGGCTGCTATATTGTGGCTATCTTTCACTGGAAAGGGTAGGGATAGGCTCCTTACTGTTGGAGAAAGTGATGCTAACAATTTTGCAGTTTTGAAGGATGCACTCTTGCATGGATTTGGCTTAACCACTGAACAATACAGGATTAAGTTCAGAGACATCAGGAAAGAGTCCTCACAAGACTGGATAGACTTTGTTGACTGTTCAGTGAAGGCCTTGGAGGGGTGGTTACATGGCAGTAAGGTTTCTGACTATGAAAGCCTGTATAATCTTATTCTGAGAGAGCATATTCTGAATAACTGTGTGTCTGACTTGTTACACCAATATCTAGTGGACTCAGATCTGACCTCTCCCCAAGAATTGGGAAAGAAGGCAGACAAATGGGTCAGTACAAGAGTGAACAGAAAAGTTCATACAGGGGGTGACAAGGATGACAAGAAGAAAGATGGTGAAAAATCTCAGGATAAGCATGGGGATAAGGGTAAAACCAAAGATCCTTCTTCAAATCCTAAACACTCTTCAGGGGGTGGGGATAAATCAAATTCTTCCTCTTCTTCACAACATACACACATTAAAAAGCCTTGGTGCTATGTGTGTAAAAATAAAGGCCATTGGCAAGGGGATAAGTCCTGTCCAGGTAAACCCCCTGAGCCAACCACCACTAATACATCAAACTCTAGTGCCCCTAGCAGTAGTGGTAATAGTGGTGGGACTGCTGCCAACAGTCAAAGTAAGGGTGTAGTTGAGTCCACTTATGGGTCCATCATAGAAACTGGGGTAGTCAGTCCCAAGACAGTTTCTGTTACACCTAGTGGCATTGGCCTTGCCACGCTGGCTGCTTGTCCCCTTACAATGGATAAGTACAGGCAGACAGTTTCAATAAATGGTGTTGAGGCCCAGGCCTACAGGGACACAGGTGCCAGTATCACTTTGGTGACTGAAAACCTAGTGCCTCCTGAACAACACATCATTGGACAACAGTACAAAATTATTGATGTCCATAACTCCACTAAGTGTCTTCCCTTAGCTATAGTTCAGCTTAGTTGGGGTGGAGTTACTGGCCCTAAGCAGGTGGTAATGTCACCTAGCTAACCTGCAGACTGTCTCTTAGGTAATGACCTAGAGACCTCAGGTTGGGCTGAGGTAGAGTGTTATGCCCATGGAGCCATGCTGGGTATCCCTGAGGAATTGCTTCCTCTCATTTCTACTGAAATGAAAAAGCAAATGAGAGGAACAGGCCTGAAAACTCAGGATCCTTCTCCAACAACAGGTAAAAAGGGCATGACAGTATCCCCTACCCACCCTGCCATTCAGGATACCATTATGTGGTAGGATAAACCTCTCCTGGGGTGGCACCTGTACCAAGGGAACCATCGGCTGGCACAGAGGCTGGCCCTGAGGTGGAAGTACCTCTCTGTGGGATAACTAATATTGGTGAGAAAAAGTCCACCATTGTAGTTAACATGGAGCATCCCTCCAACCCTCCCAGAGAAACTTTGTTGCAGCAACCCTGCAATGCCTCAAAACACTTAGGACAGCAGCCCTGCCCTAGTGTGGAGCTCATAGGACAGCATCCCTGCCCTGCTCCAAAACAAGAGAAACAGCATCCCTGTTCTCTCCTACAGCCATATGGACAAAGTTTTTGCCCAGCTATGGCTTTACTGAGACAGCATCCCTGTCTGGCAGTCTCATCACTAGAAATAGGTCCAGTGGACAATTCCCACTGTTCTAAACTAAAACTTACTGATAGGAACTCTGAGAATATATCTTCACATTGTAGGTTAGCTAAAAAACTTCAAACAGGGTGGTTTACATCCCCACAGGGAAGTAACCATATAGTGGATGATAAAGGGAGTAACCAGTCTATTGCAGAGCTACTCTCCACTTATCACCACTTAGACAATAAAGACTCAACTGGCCAAGGTCAGCCTTATTGTCCTTCGTTTATGGGGGGGTTGTGTGAGAAAGTAGCCTCTTTCTAGCCTTTTTACCCCCACTTTTGGCCTGTTTGTGAGTATATGTCAGGGTGTTTTCACTGTCTCACTGGGACCCTGCTAGCCAGGGTCAGTGCTCATAGTGAAGACCCTATGTTGTCAGTATGTTTGTTATGTGTCACTGGGATCCTTCTAGCCAGGACCCCAGTGCTCATAAGTCTGTGGCCTATATGTGTTCCCTTTGTGATGCCCAACTGTATCACTGGGGCTCTGCTAACCAGAACCTCAGTGGTTATGCTCTCTCTGCTTTCCAAATTTGTCATTAACAGGCTAGTGACTAAATTTACCAATTCACATTGGCATACTGGTACACCCATATAATTCCCTAGTATATGGTACTGAGGTACCCAGGGTATTGGGGTTCCAGGAGATCCCTATGGGCTGCAGCATTTTGTTTGCCACCCATAGGGAGCTTTGACAATTCTTACACAGGCCTGCCAGTGCAGCCTGAGTGAAATAACGTCCACGTTATTTCACAGCCATTTACCACTGCACTTAAGTAACTTATAAGTCACCTATATGTCTAACCTTCACCTGGTGAAGGTTGGGTACAAAGTTACTTAGTGTGTGGGCAGCCTGGCACTAGCCAAGGTGCCCCCACATCATTCAGGGCAAATTCCCCGGACTTTGTGAGTGCGGGGACACCATTACACGCATGCACTATATATGGGTCACTAGCTATGTATAGCGTCACAATGGTAACTCCGAACATGGCCATGTAACATGTCTAAGATCATGGAATTGTCACCCCAATGCCATTATGGCATTGGGGGGACAATTCCATGATCCCCCGGGTCTCTAGCACAGAACCCGGGTACTGCCAAACTGCCTTTTCAGGGCTTGCACTGCAGCTGCTGCTGCTGCCAACCCCTCAGACAGGTTTCTGCCCCCCTGGGGTCCAGGCAGCCCTGGCCCAGGAAGGCAGAACAAAGGATTTCCTCTGAGAGAGGGTGTTACACCCTCTCCCTTTGGAAATAGGTGTGAAGGCAGGGGAGGAGTAGCCTCCGCCAGTCTCTGGAAATGCTTTGATGGGCACAGATGGTGCCCATCTCTGCATAAGCCAGTCTACACCGGTTCAGGGATCCCCCAGCCCTGCTCTGGTGCGAACCTAGACAAAAGAAAGGGGAGTGACCACTCCCCTGACCTACACCTCCCAGGGGAGGTGCCCAGAGCTCCTCCAGTGTGTTCCAGAACTCTGCCATCTTGGAAACAGAGGTGTCTGTGGCACACTGGACTGCTCTGAGTGGCCAGTGCCAGCAGGTGATGTCGGAAGCTCCTTCTGATAGGCTCTTACCCCTCTTGGTAGCCAATCCTCCTTCCTAGGTTGCCAAACCTCCTTTTCTGGCTATTTGGGGTCTCTGCTTTGGGGATCTCACCAGATAACGAATGCAAGAGCTCATCAGAGTTCCTCTGCATCTCCCTCTTCACCTTCTGCCAATGGATCAACCGCTGACTGCTCAGGATGCCTGCAAAACCGCAACAAAGTAGCAAGACGAGTACTAGCAACCTTGTATCGCTTCATCCTGCCAGCTTTCTCGACTGTTTCCAGGCGGTGCATGCTCTGGGGGTAGCCTGCCTCCTCTCTGCACCAGGAGCTCTGAATAAATCTCCCGTGGGTCGACGGAATCTTCCCCCTGCAACCGCAGGCACCAAAAGACTGCATCACTGGTCCTCTGGGTCCCCTCTCAGCACGACGAGCGTGGTCCCTGGAACTCAGCAACCCTGTCCAAGTGACTCCCACAGTCCAGTGACTCCTCAGTCCAAGTTTGGTGGAGGGAAGTCCTTGCCTCCCCACGCTAGACTGCATTGCTGAGTACCGGTGATTTGCAGCTGCTCCAGCTCCTGTGCACTCTTCCAGGATTTCCTTCATGCACAGCCACGCCTGGGTCCCCGACACTCTAACCTGCAGTGCACAACCTTCTGAGTTGTCCTCCGGCATCATGGGACTCCCTTTTGTGACTTCGGGTGGACTCTGGTTCACTTTGCTTCCAAGTGCCTGTTCAGGTACTTCTGTGGGTGCTGCCTGGTTTTGTGAGGGCTCCCTGACTTGCTGGGTGCCCCCTCTGTCTCATCCTCCAAGTGGCGACATCCTGGTCCCTCCTGGGCCACAGCAGCACCCAAAAACCTCTAAAGCGACCTTTAAAGCTAGCAAGGCTTGCTTGCAGTCTTTCTGCGTGGGAACACCTCTGCAAGCTTCATCGCGACGTGGGACATCCGTCTTCCAAAGAAAAAGTTCCTAGTCCTCTTCTTTCTTGCAGAACTCCAAGCTTCTTCCAACAGGTGGCAGCTTCCTCGCACCCTCAGCTGGCATTTCCTGGGTTCCTGCCCACTGTCGACACTGTCGCAACTATTGGACTTGATCCCCTTGTCTTACAGGTACTCAGGTCCAGAAATCCACTGTTGTTGCATTGCTGGTGTTTGTTCTTCCTGCAGAATTCCCCTATCACGACTTCTGTGCTCTCTGGGGGTAGTAGGTGCACTTTACACCTACCTTTCAGGGTCTTGGGGTGGGCTATTTTTCTAACCCTCACTGTTTTCTTACAGTCCCAGAGACCCTCTACAAGCTCACATAGATTTGGGGTCCATTCGTGGTTCGCATTCCACTTTTGGAGTATATGGTTTGTGTTGCCCCAATACCTATGTGTTCTGATTGCAATCTACTGTAACTTTACACTGCTTGCATTACCTTTCTTGCTATTACTTGCATACTTTTGATTTGTGTACATATATCTTGTGTATATATCTTATCCTCATACTGAGGGTATTCACTGAGATACTTTTGGCATGTTGTCATAAAAATAAAGTACCTTTATTTTTAGTACTTCTGTGTATTGTGTTTTCTTATGATATTGTGCATATGACACCAGTGGTATAGTAGGAGCTTTACATGTCTCCTAGTTCAGCCTAAGCTGCTTTGCCATAGCTACCTTCTATCAGCCTTAGCTGCTAGAAACACCTCTTTTACACTAATAAGGGATAACTGGACCTGGCACAAGTTGTAAGTACCTCTGGTACCCACTACAAGCCAGGCCAGCCTCCTACACCAGCAACACAGGGCCAGTCAGGTGCAGAGGTCAAAGTAGGGCCCAAATAGCATAGGCGCCTATGGAGAACAGGGGTGCTCCGGTCCTAATCTGCTAGCAGCTAAGTACCTGCATCCTCGGGGAGCAGACCAGGGGGGTACTGTGGAGCATTGGGGGGACACACACAGGCACACAAAATACACCCTCAGCGGCACAGGGGCATCGGGTTTTGAATTGAAAGCAATGGAGGGACCCGGAGGTCACTCTGGCGATGCAGGCAGGGTACAAGAGGGCTTCTCGGACCAGCCTCCGACTGGGCTGGGATGAGGGCCGCATGCTGGACACTCCTGCACCAATGGTTGGTTCCTCTCGGTCCTGGGGACTGCGGGTGCAGTGCTTTGTCCAGGTGTCGAGTTCCTTTGTTACCAGGCAGTTGCGGTCAGGGGGAGCCTCTGGATCCTACCTGCAGGTGTCGCTGTGGCGGTGCAGGGAGGTCGACTCAGGGTGCCCACGTCTTTGGATTCACCTGTGAGTCCTCTCTGCGGTGTTAGTTCTCCTGAACTCGAGCCGGGGGCGTCGGGTGCAGAGGGTGAAAACTCACGCTTCCGGAGTGAGGTGAGAGTCTCTTTAAAGTTGGTTTCCTGGTTGCTGTTTTTGGACACCCGCTGTCCTCAGGAGGTTCTTGGTCCTTTAGGTGCAGGTCAGTCCTATGAGTCCTCAGAGGTTGCTGGTCCCGCTGGATGAGTCGCTGTGCAGGTTCTTTGAGTCTGGCGACTGTAACACCTGGCAGTGAGCCTCAAAGGAGTCCTGTGCCCCAGGGCCCTCCCGCTAGTGGAGATGCCCACCACCCGGACAAAGCTCCACTTTTGGCGGCAAGTCCAGAGGGATAATGAGAAATACAAGGAGGAGTCGCCCCCTCAGCCAGAACCACCCCTACGGTGTCCAGAGCTGAAGTGACCCCCTCCTTGAGAAATCCTTCATCTTGCTTTGGAGGATCAGGGCCAATAGGGATAGGAATGTGCTTCCCTCCCCAAAGGGAGTGAGCACCAGGAGAGTGTAGCCACCCTCAGGGGCAGGTACTGCCCTCTAACCCTAAAAACGCCCCTAAATCTGGTATTTAAGGGCTCCCTGAACCAAGCTAGTTATATTCCTGGCGACCTAAAAAGAAGAAGGACTGCTGACCTGAAAAGCCCCACAGATGCAAACTGCTTTGGCCCCATCCCTACTGTCCTGTCTCCTGCTTCAAAGAACCTGCAAAACAAACAATGACGCATCCAGCGGGCCCAGAGACCTCTGCTGACTCAGAGGACTGCCCTGCACCAAGAAAGGACCAAGAACTCCTGTGGGATAGCAGGCCTGCCCAACAAGAAAGAAGAAACCATCTTTAAAGGGACTCTCACCTTACACCAGAAGCATGAGTCCAAAACTACTCTGCACCCGACGCCCCTGGCCCGTGTCCATAGGAACCAACTGGTCAGAGAGGACCCCCATGCGATCCCGACCCTGAGTCCACCCTGGGACGACCTCTCCAGACCCCCACGACGCCGCCTGCAGAGAGGATCCAGAGGAAACCCCTGAACGCGGCTACCCGGGACGAAGATATCTGATGCTTGGAGGAGCACTGCACCCGCAGCCCCCAGGCCTGAGAGAAACTGACCCCCAGTGCAGCAGTGACCAGCAGGCGACCCTCTTCTCTCCACAGTTGGTGGCTGGGCTTAGAAGCCCCCCTGCACCATGCCTGCAGCGCCTAAGTGACCCCAGGGTCCCTCCATTGAGTTCTATTAAGAACCTGATGCCCTGTTTGCACACTGGACCCTGCCGCCCCTGTGCCGCTGAGGGTGTGGTTATTGTGCCTCTTGGGGCCCCTCTAGTGCTCTACCAAAGCCCCCTGGTCTGCCTCTGACAACACGGGTACTTACCGGCCTGCAGACTGGAACCAGAGTACCCTCTGTCTCCTTAGGCACCCATGTTATTTTTGCTCCTGTTTAACCTCTGCACCTGACTGGCCCTGTGTTGCTGGTGCTGGGTGCTTGGCGTTGACTTGAACCCCCAACGGTGGGCTACCTATGCCCCGGAGACTGAACCCGTAAGTGTGCTACTTACCTCAAAAACTGTACTTTACTTACCTTTCACAGGAACTGTTGAAAATTGCAGAGTCCACTTTTAAAATAGCTTTTTGCCATTTTAATGAAAACTGTGTACAATATGGAATCCATGCAAAGTCCTAGGTATTACTATGCAAAGTACATTTCATTTGATATACTTACCTGCTAAATGAATCGTGTGGTTCTAAAAATAAATTAACAAAATAATATTTTTCTATATAGAAACTTATTGGCCTAGAGTTATGCCATTGAGTGTGTGTTTTCACTTATTGCTTGTGTGTGTACAACAAATGCTTAACATTACCCTCTGATAAGCCTAACTGCTCGACCACACTACCACAAATAGAGCATTAGTATTACCTATTATTGCCTCTGTCAAGCCTCTTGGGGAACCCCTGGACTCAGATACAGAGAAGTCAGCAGATGCCATGGAAATTGCACTACAAGTCTTCCTAACGCTATTCTGTGCCATCCTCCTACAGGACCAGCAATGCCGACGAAGACGCAATCGGTAAGTACCCCCACCTAGCACACAATGGAGGGAAAGGGAGAGTCACACACACATATGCCACTCACACACACACATGGCATGGACTGCAACGCTCACACACACGAAACAACACCCGTACCGATACACACACACATTCACAGAGACACACACACACACCACTGACACGCACAACCAACAAACACACACCACGCCCAACACAGACGTCACAATGGAACCACACATACACCCACCCACAGCAATCCCACTCAATAGGCCACAAAACGTAACACAGGCACCCTAATCCTGTAACACACAGGGCCAGCAAGCAAAACAAAATTGCAACACAACCTGCATGGAATAGAAAACATACAACACAACCAATTATGAATGTACAGACATCAATGCAAAGGGAACATATGCACATCATGGACACACAACACACTCATACCCCCACATACATATCAGAAAACTCAACCACACTAATACCACAACCAAGCATACACAAACATACCAATCCATATCCATAACAATACTTATACTGCCCAGGCCATGTATCCAGCCAATGCAGCCATACAGACACAATGCACAGATATGCTAAGTAAATAGCATCCAAATACATTTTTACATCAACCATGTACTGAGAAAGGCACGCCAAAATGTTTAAAATTGACACCAACGTGGTCAATTGGGCAGTTGTAATTGGAAAGGACACTGCCCGAACTATTTACAAAAGGGGTCCATAGCCCAGTCCAAATTGTCCACGGGCACACAGGGCCAGGCAATTGCCCCAACTTTACTCCTGACAGCCACATCGCCTCCACAGGTTAGGGATATCAATGGGGCAGGCAGGCACCTCAGGGGTTAGTGGGGGGGGCGGTGGCAGAGGTTTAGGTTTGGGAGTGAGTCCCTGGGCTTTGGTTTGCGAGGGGGTCCTTGGATGATATTTTGGGAGGGGGTTCCTTGGCTTTTTTTTCTGATTGGGGGGTCTTTGTCCTTGGCTTTGAGTGGGGGTGGACGGACACTTTTTTTTGGACTGAGGAGGAGGCTGTTTGGACACAGCCACAGATCCATGGGGTGGCTTGTTTGGCAGGGGGAGGGACATGGGAAACAGAAGGGGGGTCATGGGAGGATTTGGAGACGGAGGGACTGGGTGTGGGAAGGGAACCATGATGGCGATGGACAACATGGATTGAGACAAGATCAGGGAACAGGTCCAGGCGGGCAAGGAAAATGTTAAATACATTTACGAATCTCTTCTTGTAAGAGGATGAATTTCTACAAGATCGAATACAAGGATTCAGAGTATGCTTCAAGATAGCATTTTATTCACTGCAGCGGGTCACCTCCAAAGAGTATCAAAATGAAACTCCTTGGCCAAAGCAACTGACTTTTCCCTCAGCCTTTGATGTCTTTCATTGCAAAAAAAACCAAAACACTTTACCACACTGTACATGCGTCACAATTTCCAGACGCCTTCAAGTAAACATTTCCTGTAGCACCTTTAAACCACAAGAACAGCATGTTCAAATACAGAGATAACATTTCTAGAACATAGGGTTATTAGCCCATCTACAAGTTTTGAAAGCAACTCTAAGAAACCAACACATTTGCAAGGAAAGACAAATTGTGCAGGGCTGAGACATACTATTTTGCTTGTAACACAGAACAAATGGAACTGAAATGTTAGACAAAATAGAGCCCTCACGCCAAGTTAAGAAATCCATTCTTTACAAAAAGCTTTTGAGGACAATGGGGGATAGGCTGGGATACAGGTCTGGTAGTGGAGGTAGAGGAAGTGCTTGTATGGTGTGTAGGTGTGATGGATATGGATGCAGGTGTATGCATAGTGTGCATGTGTGAGGTGGAGGAATGTTGAGTGTCTGAGTGGAAGCATTTATGTGTTTTGGGAGTAGGGGGAAAGAGAGGGTGGGAGAATAGAAACAGGTTGTGTGAATGTATGTTGGGGTGGTGTCTGCAAGGAAGGTGGGTGTGCTGCATGTGGTCATGATGGTGGATGTGAGTGTGGATGTGGTGTACGGGGTGCATGTATGAGTTTCTGATGTTGTGGTGACTGTGGGCATGACAGGAGTGGTGGCAGGATCTGGGAGTGAGAATGCAGTGCTGGCAGGCGTGAGTGGTGATGTGACTGTAAGGCAGGAGGTGGTGGGGGAGACAGGTGAGGCAGTGGCTGTTGTGTCTGCTTCTGAGCGTTGAGTGTGTGAATGCTTGTGGTGTGTCTTGTGGCGCCTGTGTGTTTCTTTGTGTTCCTTGTCTGTTGCTTTGGGTGAATGCCTGTTTGAATGTGTGGGTTTGATGGGTGAAGGGAGAGGGATCTGGGATTGGGCACAGGTAGCTGGAGGGAGGACAGAAGTAGTAGGGACACTAGCTGCTGTCAATGAGTAGGCCAGAGCCTGAAACGATCTCTGTAGGCCAGCGAGGCATCGTGAATGCCTTCCAGGTAGGCACTGGTCTGTTGCATCTGGGATGTCAAACCCTGGATGGCCTTCATGATGGTTGACTGCCCCACAGAGATGGATCTCAGGAGATCAATAGCCTCTGCATTGAGGGCAGCAAAGCTGACTGGGGCAGGGGCTGAGGTGCCTGCAGCGAAGGAGACACCCACCCTCCTGGGTGAGCGGGCACGGGCACCTGGGCGGGAGCTACGGGGAGGGCAGTGCTGGTAAGGGGGTGGCAGACAAGGAGGTTGCTGGGCTGGTCGCAGAAGGGTCCGCCACCACCAGGGAACTTCCATCGGAGGAGGAATCAGAGTCAGATGTTGTAGTTTCTGTTTCCCTCGTGGTGCTCCCATTGCCCGCCAACCCACTGGTCCTTTCGAAATCTGTGCTCTCTGCCTCCTGGGTCCCGTGGGCTGCAGCCTCCCCACTTGCCGGTGCCCCTACTCCTTCGCCTGCTGATGCTAATGCACACATGGGAAGAAGAGGACAAGGAAAGAGGGTGGGAGAGCATGGAAGGGAGCATAGGGTCAATCTCTACGCATCAAGCACATATCAGCACAGTTTTATCCATAAGCATTGCAATTAAAGGTATACACCATCTATTACATAACTACATTCATCAACACTCCCAAATAGATACACAGAAGTAAGTGAGCACAACCATCACACTTCGACAGCCCACCTCAGGATCTGCTCCATATACTAGCATGCCTCTATGACTCCCAATTAGAGCTATGTTAAGTGAATTCCTGAATAACAACCTTGCAATATGATGGTGTCGCGTGGGCTCTCATTATTCTAAATGAGACTACTGGATTTCTAGGTAGCAGGATCGATAACGGTGTGGGGGACTGAGTCTGACCCACGTGTAAGGAACTCTGTCACCCTAAATCCGGTTGTTGCTCCGGCTAACTAGCAGTGCCTCATTTCTCCCACGGGGAAGAAATGATTGGGCAGCAGAGCGCATTACATCTTTGGAACTTCTCAGGGAAGTCGTGGTTACTCAGATCCAAACCAACTCTCTCATTCACAATATGGTCTCATATACAAATGACAAAGACAGTATAAGTTTTATATAATGTTTTAATAAAACGACTGTATTTTAGATATTAAGGCGTGAGCCACAATAACCAGAACAATACAAAATAGTAGAATGGATATAGTAACCAGGAGAGTAAAACATAGAAATAAAGCTATCATAATTCCTAACCGTTTCTACTCTCCCTCTGCTTGTTCTATTTAGAGCACAGCATGTTAAGCTTTCAGCTTGCCTATTAGAATCACTGTGGGGATATCAGCCCTCATACCTGAGCAAAGACCTGTGATCTTGGTTCAGCATCTGCAACGAGGCAGTCAGCGTCAAGTTGTGGTTCCCTGGTCGGAATCTCCCTCTTGCGTGTACTGGGACAAGGAAGTAATTTTATAACTAACATGTCAGCGTGATCACAAAATGTCCCTACGCAGGAATGCCCAGTCTAAACTCTTACCACGTCTATCGGCAATGTACCAGACTGTATCCTTGACTGAAGCACAGAGTAAACATGTTATGGAGAACTCCAGTGCTGAAGTAGGCAAAACAGTGTGATATGAATAAAAAACAACACCGTAGAACTGGCTATTTGAAAAATAACAGTACGAAGCCTAATAAAAAACATGTAGAGCAAAGTGCACAGAGGCTCTAAGCTATTAGCAAATGAATAAAATATATTCAGGGCAAAATGCACAAAGGCCTAAAGCCTGAAGCTAAAGCGCAATGAATACGTAAAACTAACCACACTACACCCTCCCCTTGTCGGTAGCAAGTGGTTCCAATAACATAAAAGGATGCCCTATATATAAACAATATCTAAAACAAGTATTTCGACAAGGTGAGAAGACAACAAAGTCATAAATTCAGGTAACATGTGAGCATAACCAAATCTAATATAGTGTCAATTTTGTAAAATCCAATCATCAGACAGAAGCAATAGAACGTAGGAGTTCCTCCACTTCGATATATGTCAATATCGGAAGATCCACGCCACAAAGTACCATGGAGCAGGTGTGATCCAAAGCCCCAAAACCATTCAGGGCGGCACCCCGTGCAGGGCCTATGAAAGAGACACTACCATCTTCCTCCAGGAAGGGAATCTCATAAACTGCCTCACGAAGCAAGCGCATCCGTAGTGCACAAGTCTGGGAATGAGCCCTCATCGGGAACATCAACAGATCAGCATCGACCATTGGAGGGCGCTGCAATGAGAGACAGAGAGCCAGTGCATGTTCAAACGAGCACCAAAGGCACCGAAACACGGGTTGCACACAATCCAAAACCGGTCTGAATGACAGAGACCAGTCGCACTCCAAATGTCCCAGGAGTGTTGCTCCAAAATACCGCATCATGCGTTCACGACACAGCTGCGCTGATGGGAGCAGCAGTACAGGATCTCGTTGTGACGGGACAGCCATTGCGAAAAAATAGCAATAACAGCAAGACTCCAGCTAATAAAGCCAAAGTAATCGGGAAACCCCCAAAAATGCTTCTGAAAATAGAATGTATAGCCGAAGGTATCAAACCGAATATGGAAGAGAAGGTATTAGCAAAACCAACACCAACGACTTTGAAAAAATGTGCAATACCAGCAGTGCTGGATGCATTAAATATACGTCCCACAAGTTCACCGAAGTGAGTCGGAAAGTTAGCATTCAAAAGGGACTGTATCTCCGCCGATGACCTTGCCACCTGAAGTGCGTAGGTCTCGCTAGCAGATGTAAGGGCCACATGCTTTTGAAACAATAAAGCTTTTAGCCGACTCAACTTGTCGAAATCAACCTTGGAAGTAGCAATATGAGGCCAGATGTCCGCTACCTCCCTAATTTGAGTGGGGGGAAACAACACATTCCCGCAGCACGTAACGGCCTTGTTGACAACGACTATGTAAACTATTCCGGCACGCATGCCACAGCAGCGTTCGCTGTTAAGAACAATGTAACTGCCGTTAGAAAGCACCTGGAAAGTGTTTTTAATAACCGGGACTGGAACTCCCTTCAGATAACAAGCTAAGTTAGCAATCGAAGCATTACACGCCCCGTGCAAGGACAGCAGTTTACAAACCAATGAATGGCTGACAGAAGCTTCGCATTCGCTGCCGCTAAGAAAAACCTCCTTCAAACCATTAACACATATGTACTGAAAGGGAAGGTCCCACACCTCGTGTATGTAACTGTCTCCCAATAGTTCATATCTACCCACCGGAATGTGCTTCAAACACGAAGTAAATTGCAAAGTAGAGATAGGCAAATGAATAACCCCATGGATCAACCATTCAGCTGACGGAATCTCAGCCACCGTGAAAGGCAGTTTCTCCAATTTTTCAATATTTAACATAACATATGTCGCTTCCTTTTTAGCCATCAGTTGTTGTTGACGAGTCAAATTAAAAGAGATAAAGATCTCCTTGGCACGAACGTGCTGCCATGGAACGCGACCCGCCTTCAAGGTCTGAAGAGTCCAACCCAGCTGCATGATGGATCGCGTCTGACTCTGCCCATGATATAAAGAAGACATGTCTGATTTAATAATGTCAATAGCAGAGGACACAATGCTGTCAATCGTGTAAACACGTTCAGAAAGGGTATGCATGCCATTATCAACAACAGACAAAGTCTGCATCAGATTTGCTTGATCAATCTGCCTCAACCGGGCTGCAGCCTCTTGTTGTGAAAGCTTCCAAATCTCATTATAAACCTCGTATAAGAACCTTTTCTTCCGTGGTACTCTGGGACCTGACAAAAAATCTTGTAAATCAGTATTATTAGACAGTAACATGAGATGTGACTTAACTGCATCCAGCGTGGAGGACTTCAACCATTGCTGACAAAGCTTCCCCACACTGTATGTAGTTATAATATCAGCATGTTCTGGTGAAACGTAACGAGGGTCTGCCCTACTAGTCCTGAACCCCCCTGAAGAGGTGACAAAACGTTGATGACACATATTAGTGTCTACAGGCCATAATAACCACCCGCCTGGATGTAACGATGAAGTGTTAAGTGTACCATTCTGGACCCAATGTGTAAAGTCACCGAAAGTAGCATTCATATAGTGCTGCCAATTTTGTAATTTAGAAGGGACAGGTATACTAGGCAAAGTTAACTCCTTAATTGTCGCTAAGCCCAAACAGCTAGTCTGTTGTACTGTGTCATTGAGGAAAATCATCTGCACAGGGATAATACATGCTCTAAATAACGTGTCCCTGCCTTGCATTTGCCAATTTTTCGTACCCCAAACACTTTTCAAGTCAACAGTTTTCAACCAGTATTCATATCCTTCGACCGACAGTTTAGATACAAACAAATTAGAATACAGTAATTTAGTATCGGTCAATAACATTTGCTTATTAGAATACGGTGTAACTTTAAAATAGTAGGACCTAGCATTACGCGGATCATGCCCAGTAAAATATGCAAATTTGTCATAATACGTTTTTGAACTCCCTTGTGGAGGAGTCGAGCAATGTTCCCATTGCACATAATTAAACATGGACTTAGGGCTACTAGCTTTATGAATAAAGTGGTGTCCATAATAGTTGTAACAAAACATGTCACCATGATTATCTCTAAACTGGTAAGCATCTTCATCGTCATAGACAGTATAATATTGCAAATCCGTTAGCATAGAATCTACTGTCTTCACATCCCAATCATCAGAAACAATGCCAGGTATAACAATATCATTCATTGATAATTTGAGGACATACGGTATTTGAATCAACTCAGTGGGACCATATATATCAAACATTACTTTATCCCACACAATTCCATCCGGAACTGGTATAGCAGAAATGTTCACTGTGGACAAGTCTCTTCGAACCATATGAGACGATAAATGTGGTTTCAACACAGTCTCCACGTGCTCAATGTCTGATCGATCTGGAAGAAAATGACCATGTATTATCAGAAAAAAAGTAACCACAAATCCCAACCATAATAATATAGTCATCACGGCCAAAAATAGCCAAAAATAGTTCCAAGGAAAAACAAAATATGTTCGTTTAAGCCATCCCAGCAGCCGTCGCGGACCGTGGACAGAAGATATCGAAGACGAGGAGCCGGACCCATCATTATCAGCGTCGTTGAAGCAGCCAGAAGCAGTTCTAGCAAAAGGTGCAACTCTGAACGAAGAAGCAGACGGAGGCTCCCGCCGTGGCACGCTATAAACCACATGTTCAGAAACATCAGTAGAACGTACAGCAATTTGATCACAAGATTCCATATTAATCGCCGTCGGTGGAACGATCGCAAGATCATCATCCACCCTCCCCAAGCTCGGAGAGGAAACAGTGTCGGTGAAAATCACCTGCAGCGGGACCTCATCCCCAGTAGTGAGAGGGATTCCGGAACTACTGGGGGTCCCCCTTGGTTTGCTGTGCAGAATCGGCCACATGTTGTAACTTGACATTATCAATGGAAACAAAGCGATTTCCTTTGGCCCCTCGCAGCGGCGGTAAAATCACAGTTCTCGTGCCGCTCACCCCTAACACAGGGACAGGTTCTCGATAAGAAGGACCAAATTCTTTTTTAACTGCAACCTTTTCACGCACCAGATCCCCAATCCTGGGTATCCAACCAGTAGGTGTTACTGGCTCATCCTTAATTCCTGAGGAGGCAGCATTGGCAGAAGAGTTATCTTCACGGAATTGTTGTAAATCCTGCAAAACAGTGACACGATCATTTATGTCAAAGGGCATATCTGCCGCCTCCACACCAGGACCATCTAGATCAGGAACATACATTCGTGTTCCGAACAGGCACTCATATGAAGTACGACCCCCCAGCGACCTTCTAGGCAAGTTATTAAGTGCTCTCTGTACTCCATATAGGTGGGCTAGCCAACCACGACCCGTACCTATAACTCTGGCCGTTAAGGACTGCTTTAAATCACGATTTAAACTCTCCATGACAGAATTTCCCTCTGGATGAAATGGAGACGAGAATTGGAGTTGGACCCCCAACGAAGCCATGGTGTCCCTGAATGCCTTAGAGGCAAAAGCAGGGCCCTGGTCCGAATGAAAAGCCGCAACTGCAAATATATCGACAAAGATGCGCAAATCTTTAATAACAGTGCGAGCGTCAGCCGAGCGTTGTGGCCATACCCATACAAATCTGGAGCACGAATCTACAGCAACCAATATATATTTGTATGCACTATCTGGTGTCAGCGGACCACAATGATCCAAGTACACACACTGTAATGGTTTGTTTGAAATCAGAAGGGGCGTCTGCTGCGGGCGTCTAGCCGACGATGTCTTAATTTGTTGACAAATGTCACAACAAAGGACATACTGTTTCGTCTCCTTATAGAGACCAGGCCACCAGTAACGAGCCTGTAAAAGTGAAATTGTGGCAGCCACCCCAGCATGTGCAGAAGCCACCCCCTCATGTGCTGCAGAAATTAATCGAGGTCTCTCAATTTTATTGGGAATTTCACGCACACCAATGCCTGGAATTGTAACAGTAGCATTTAGTGCACCATTCAAGCAGTAACTATATTTAGAAGGAAATCCTTTAGGAAAGGGCGTGCCATCAGCAGTAGCTTGTATGGCAGCTGAAATTTCTGTGTCTGGTTTTGAACTCGAACGAGTCACTGCGGCCACAGTGGCGACAGCCACTGCCGACTTCGCGGCTTCATCAGCCAAAGTATTCCCAGCAACGTGTATTCCAACGCGCTGGTGTCCAAGTGTATGCACAACATGGACTTTAGGAAGGGTTTCCTTTAGATCCGCAACCTTACCCCACAACATTTTATGCTTAATGGTGTTGCCTTTAGAATCTCTGAACCCATTCATCTTCCAGTAGTGTAAATATTCGTTGAAAGACTGCACACAGTAGTAGGAGTCACAGACCAGCAAGGTTAAAAGTGCCGGATCCGCGTATTCCAACGCTAACAATAGAGCTTTGAGCTCAGCCAGCTGTGCCGTGCAATCTCCCAAGGTTTTAGTATAAGTATGTCGGGGGCAGAACACTTCCCCCTCCATAGTGCCGCTCACCACCGCACATGCAGCAGAATATTGTTGTTTAGTCCCAACCGCCGGTTGCGCAGAGCCATCAGTATACATGACCACTTCATATTGGTCAATAGGCAATGTACCAGCAGGAACAGGGTATTCTATTTCGTATTGAAGAAATTCTTGAGTCTGCAGTTTAGGGTCAAATACTTATTCTACATCAGAGGCTGTCAAAGACGTAGCCCATTGTATCCATCGCGGGTGTAAAGCTTTCGAATTAGGAACACTCGCTTTAGTAACAGCCTCTGAGGCCGGAACCGGGGAAACGAAAACAATGCGTTGACCCTGGGCCAGCGGTCTTTCTTTAATAACAGCCATCTGTACTGCAGTGAGAATTTTCTCAGTTTGTGCAAAACGTTGCTCTGCAGCAGAATACAAGTGAGATTTGTATGCAATCGGGACAGTCTCCCCTTCATTAAAGGTGACATAAGTAAACCCAACAGCCCCAGGTATTACCCTGATCACTAAATGTGTCTTATTGTCCCGAGTGTGTAAGTGTTTAAATGCTAAAAGATCACTCTGTAATTCTCGCAGTATGTGTGTATGTTCAATCGTCCAAAATTTACTCCAAAAATTCGGGCGAATCAACTCGTATAATGGTTTTATACGCGTTGCATATTCAGGAGTGTAAGTTCTGCCAAAATTCTGAAACCCCAACAATGACTGGAGCTTCCGAACCGTATTAGGAGGCTGCAATAAAGCACATTTCTCCAAAAAATGTGGCGCTAAGCTCTTGCCCTCACTCGACAACTCATATCCCAGGAAAATGACGCTGAGGAAAGCAATCTTTGATTTCTTAAAATTGAACTTATAGCCAATATCAGCAAATCCCACAACAATGCGCGATACACGCCTTAGATGTTGCAGAATCTCATCATCTGTCAGATATATGTCATCAACATATGATAATGCTTCAGGGTCGAACTCATGCAGCATTTCAGTTACACGAGCCGAAAACAGTCCTGGGCTATTCTTATACCCCTGAGGCAAACGACAAAAAAATTTCTGAGAGCCAAACGCACTGAAACAGGTATAGTCCTGACTCTCGGGCGCTATATTCTGGCAGAAAAATCCATTCGAGATATCCAATGTTGTTTTGTATTTTTTACGCACTATATTATTCATAAGCGCTGCGCTATGTGAATTCTGTATTGCATATGTGCGTGTATGACTATTCAAATGTCGGTAATCCACCACTATCCTATAGGAATGGTCCGGTTTAGCAACCGGAAACAAGGGATTATTCATCGGCGAGACACAGGGCTCAATAACGCCCTGATACTCCAATTCAGAAAGAATTTTCCTAACCGATGCCCTAGCTTCAAATTTGATAGGATATTGCGGTTGTGGCTGAGGTTCGCCCTTTATCGGTATTACATGATAAGGTGATTGTCTGTCCCACCCCACGTTATTTCTATACAAGGCGGGAGCCTGTGCTAGAGCCCATGATTTACTATAGGACTCCGCGAGTTCTCTCGGAACAAGTGGTGAGAAGGAAGGTGTAATAACCTCCTCCCCAACCGGACAGTCGCGAACAAAGTCAGGTGGCCAATCTTGTTCGGCCAACAGAACATCATATGATTTTACCACATGGTCCCAAAAAATGGCGTTTATAACACGGTCAATGTCCCCTTCCAATCGCAGAGTTACTTCAAATACTCTATCAGGATCAGAGACTCGCATATCCGCCGTCTCGACTTGTATGAAGTCATCAGTTGCTTTCACCTTCAGATGCTCTAGAAGACTCCGGCGAACTATTGTGACCTCTGCCGCGCTGTCTAACAGTGCTAACGCCCATGTCTTGTTCGTCAAGAGAACTCTCTTCTTGAGCGGCATGTCTAACTGAGACAGCTGCCACTTTCTTCTTTTTGAATTGCTGTTTCTGTTGCAGCGGTTTCTCTTCTTGTTTAATAGAAACCTCCGCTGAGCGTTGTGAATCCTGTCTCGGTTTCACGTACTCCGTCCTCCGCTCTGACCGCCCACCTCTCTCACTTCTCTTTTCCGAGGAGTCCTGAAAGGAACGAGATTGGCGTGTATCAGTATATTGATATCTATCAGGCGTCTTCAAAGTATCCCTATTCCTGAGATTATACTTATTCTGAGGGGTCTCCGGCTGCGGAGACTGCCCATCATCCTTCTTAGGTGTTTGCTGTTTCTTTTCCCAGCGCTTTTTCGAACCCTCAGGTTGTTGCTGTTTAGCATTATCTTTATTATTTTTACCCTGTAACTGGGGTTTTTGTGGTCTAGCCCCTAGGCTATCACGACCAATACTAGAATATGTTTCCGCTATTATTCTCGGAAGCTCCTGCTCCTGTTGAAGCAGCGGAACATCCCGAAGACGCATACGCACAGCTAGTGCTACTGCCTCTCCTTTGAGATTACTCAAAATAATAGAAGAAACTGTGGCAAAATTACCCAGCAGCTGCATGCCCAAATCCAAGGCAGGGGCAGCCCCATATTCTTCCTGTATCTGCTTAAGTACGTCCGGTAAATTAACTAATGTCGGTGTACCGTGTGCCGTAGTGTAGAGCGCGGCAAACACCGTGCCCCAGGTATTACAAAGGTCCACCGGAGGAACCATCCCGTATGGCAAACACATCGTCAAAATTCTATGTTTATCCTGAGGTCCCGTATGGGGAAATACTGCTTCCAGCGTATTAATTTTTTGCGCCAGCCAAAACGGAGTCTCCTCTCGTTTAGCCGGTGCTTTACCCATAACTGAGTGTACAGTGGCCGGATTAAGACCCAGAACCACCGCCTGTGGGTGCGCTGGAGCAGCACGCGCTGCATTCGTATTTAATGTCTGCATTACAAACTGAACTAATCGTCTATATGTAGCCGTTAATTCTGTATATAAACGACGAACTTCAACCACTGCCAATTGAGCAACCGCAGGATGTGGTGTATATGTGGCCAATAAAGGCCAGGTAGGACCATCATTACTCAGTGGACCTAACCGTACTTGTGCTATTGTGTGTGGGAGGGCGCCATCAAGCCAATTATGGTGTTCTTGATAAGATAGAGGTATTTCTAAATAAGCGTAAGCCCTGTATTGCCCAGGGGCATTCGCAACTGTGTATTCGTGAAAAGTATTTGTTCCCCCATCCACTGCTGGAAAAGTGACCCAAGAATAAAAAAGTTCCGTTCTAAAGGCTGCATGGGCGTCCACCACAAAAGTGACTGGACCCCCCTGGACTGTCAGTCCATGTGTCAATAGATGTCCCGTGAGCGGATGACGCATATTAATTGCTATGTTCACTACATTAGGATTTGCCATTTCATAAAAAACGGCTGCAGGTCAGAGAAGGCACACCAATATCGGGGTTTTTTCCTTTCAAAGTTCAAGCTTGAACAACCAACCACTAAGCAATAGGAAGCACCTATGCCGTGGCGGCGGAAACCCTCAGCCCCACGGACGTCTCCGTATACGGAACCAAGGAGTCAAAATATATATGAGACCAAGAGAGTCAGTCGGACCTAATCATTAGAGCCAGACCAAACGTTGGCGGCGCCATGTCGCGTGGGCTCTCATTATTCTAAATGAGACTACTGGATTTCTAGGTAGCAGGATCGATAACGGTGTGGGGGACTGAGTCTGACCCACGTGTAAGGAACTCTGTCACCCTAAATCCGGTTGTTGCTCCGGCTAACTAGCAGTGCCTCATTTCTCCCACGGGGAAGAAATGATTGGGCAGCCGAGCGCATGACATCTTTGGAACTTCTCAGGGAAGTCGTGGTTACTCAGATCCAAACCAACTCTCTCATTCACAATATGGTCTCATATACAAATGACAAAGACAGTATAAGTTTTATATAATGTTTTAATAAAACGACTGTATTTTAGATATTAAGGCGTGAGCCGCAATAACCAGAACAATACAAAATAGTAGAATGGATATAGTAACCAGGAGAGTAAAACATAGAAATAAAGCTATCATAATTCCTAACCGTTTCTACTCTCCCTCTGCTTGTTCTATTTAGAGCACAGCATGTTAAGCTTTCAGCTTGCCTATTAGAATCACTGTGGGGATATCAGCCCTCATACCTGAGCAAAGACCTGTGATCTTGGTTCAGCATCTGCAACGAGGCAGTCAGCGTCAAGTTGTGGTTCCCTGGTCGGAATCTCCCTCTTGCGTGTACTGGGACAAGAAAGTAATTTTATAACTAACATGTCAGCGTGATCACAAAATGTCCCTACGCAGGAATGCCCAGTCTAAACTCTTACCACGTCTATCGGCAATGTACCAGACTGTATCCTTGACTGAAGCACAGAGTAAACATGTTATGGAGAACTCCAGTGCTGAAGTAGGCAAAACAGTGTGATATGAATAAAAAACAACACCGTAGAACTGGCTATTTGAAAAATAACAGTACGAAGCCTAATAAAAAACATGTAGAGCAAAGTGCACAGAGGCTCTAAGCTATTAGCAAATGAATAAAATATATTCAGGGCAAAATGCACAAAGGCCTAAAGCCTGAAGCTAAAGCGCAATGAATACGTAAAACTAACCACACTACACCCTCCCCTTGTCGGTAGCAAGTGGTTCCAATAACATAAAAGGATGCCCTAAATATAAACAATATCTAAAACAAGTATTTCGACAAGGTGAGAAGACAACAAAGTCATAAATTCAGGTAACATGTGAGCATAACCAAATCTAATATAGTGTCAATTTTGTAAAATCCAATCATCAGACAGAAGCAATAGAACGTAGGAGTTCCTCCACTTCGATATATGTCAATATCGGAAGATCCACGCCACAAAGTACCATGGAGCAGGTGTGATCCAAAGCCCCAAAACCATTCAGGGTGGCACCCCGTGCAGGGCCTATGAAAGAGACACTACCATCTTCCTCCAGGAAGGGAATCTCATAAACTGCCTCACGAAGCAAGCGCATCCGTAGTGCACAAGTCTGGGAATGAGCCCTCATCGGGAACATCAACAGATCAGCATCGACCATTGGAGGGCGCTGCAATGAGAGACAGAGAGCCAGTGCATGTTCAAACGAGCACCAAAGGCACCGAAACACGGGTTGCACACAATCCAAAACCGGTCTGAATGACAGAGACCAGTCGCACTCCAAATGTCCCAGGACTGTTGCTCCAAAATACCGCATCATGCGTTCACGACACAGCTGCGCTGATGGGAGCAGCAGTACAGGATCTCGTTGTGACAGGACAGCCATTGCGAAAAAATAGCAATAACAGCAAGACTCCAGCTAATAAAGCCAAAGTAATCGGGAAACCCCCAAAAATGCTTCTGAAAATAGAATGTATAGCCGAAGGTATCAAACCGAATATGGAAGAGAAGGTATTAGCAAAACCAACACCAACGACTTTGAAAAAATGTGCAATACCAGCAGTGCTGGATGCATTAAATATACGTCCCACAAGTTCACCGAAGTGAGTCGGAAAGTTAGCATTCAAAAGGGACTGTATCTCCGGCGATGACCTTGCCACCTGAAGTGCGTAGGTCTCGCTAGCAGATGTAAGGGCCACATGCTTTTGAAACAATAAAGCTTTTAGCCGACTCAACTTGTCGAAATCAACCTTGGAAGTAGCAATATGAGGCCAGATGTCCGCTACCTCCCTAATTTGAGTGGGGGGAAACAACACATTCCCGCAGCACGTAACGGCCTTGTTGACAACGACTATGTAAACTATTCCGGCACGCATGCCACAGCAGCGTTCGCTGTTAAGAACAATGTAACTGCCGTTAGAAAGCACCTGGAAAGTGTTTTTAATAACCGGGACTGGAACTCCCTTCAGATAACAAGCTAAGTTAGCAATCGAAGCATTACACGCCCCGTGCAAGGACAGCAGTTTACAAACCAATGAATGGCTGACAGAAGCTTCGCATTCGCTGCCGCTAAGAAAAACCTCCTTCAAACCATTAACACATCTGTACTGAAAGGGAAGGTCCTACACCTCGTGTATGTAACTGTCTCCCAATAGTTCATATCTACCCACCGGAATGTGCTTCAAACACGAAGTAAATTGCAAAGTAGAGATAGGCAAATGAATAACCCCATGGATCAACCATTCAGCTGACGGAATCTCAGCCACCGTGAAAGGCAGTTTCTCCAATTTTTCAATATTTAACATAACATATGTCGCTTCCTTTTTAGCCATCAGTTGTTGTTGACGAGTCAAATTAAAAGAGATAAAGATCTCCTTGGCACGAACGTGCTGCCATGGAACGCGACCCGCCTTCAAGGTCTGAAGAGTCCAACCCAGCTGCATGATGGATCGCGTCTGACTCTGCCCATGATATAAAGAAGACATGTCTGATTTAATAATGTCAATAGCAGAGGACACAATGCTGTCAATCGTGTAAACACGTTCAGAAAGGGTATGCATGCCATTATCAACAACAGACAAAGTCTGCATCAGATTTGCTTGATCAATCTGCCTCAACCGGGCTGCAGCCTCTTGTTGTGAAAGCTTCCAAATCTCATTATAAACCTCGTATAAGAACCTTTTCTTCCGTGGTACTCTGGGACCTGACAAAAAATCTTGTAAATCAGTATTATTAGACAGTAACATGAGATGTGACTTAACTGCATCCAGCGTGGAGGACTTCAACCATTGCTGACAAAGCTTCCCCACACTGTATGTAGTTATAATATCAGCATGTTCTGGTGAAACGTAACGAGGGTCTGCCCTACTAGTCCTGAACCCCCCTGAAGAGGTGACAAAACGTTGATGACACATATTAGTGTCTACAGGCCATAATAACCACCCGCCTGGATGTAACGATGAAGTGTTAAGTGTACCATTCTGGACCCAATGTGTAAAGTCACCGAAAGTAGCATTCATATAGTGCTGCCAATTTTGTAATTTAGAAGGGACAGGTATACTAGGCAAAGTTAACTCCTTAATTGTCGCTAAGCCCAAACAGCTAGTCTGTTGTACTGTGTCATTGAGGAAAATCATCTGCACAGGGATAATACATGCTCTAAATAACGTGTCCCTGCCTTGCATTTGCCAATTTTTCGTACCCCAAACACTTTTCAAGTCAACAGTTTTCAACCAGTATTCATATCCTTCGACCGACAGTTTAGATACAAACAAATTAGAATACAGTAATTTAGTATCGGTCAATAACATTTGCTTATTAGAATACGGTGTAACTTTAAAATAGTAGGACCTAGCATTACGCGGATCATGCCCAGTAAAATATGCAAATTTGTCATAATACGTTTTTGAACTCCCTTGTGGAGGAGTCGAGCAATGTTCCCATTGCACATAATTAAACATGGACTTAGGGCTACTAGCTTTATGAATAAAGTGGTGTCCATAATAGTTGTAACAAAACATGTCACCATGATTATCTCTAAACTGGTAAGCATCTTCATCGTCATAGACAGTATAATATTGCAAATCCGTTAGCATAGAATCTACTGTCTTCACATCCCAATCATCAGAAACAATGCCAGGTATAACAATATCATTCATTGATAATTTGAGGACATACGGTATTTGAATCAACTCAGTGGGACCATATATATCAAACATTACTTTATCCCACACAATTCCATCCGGAACTGGTATAGCAGAAATGTTCACTGTGGACAAGTCTCTTCGAACCATATGAGACGATAAATGTGGTTTCAACACAGTCTCCACGTGCTCAATGTCTGATCGATCTGGAAGAAAATGACCATGTATTATCAGAAAAAAAGTAACCACAAATCCCAACCATAATAATATAGTCATCGCGGCCAAAAATAGCCAAAAATAGTTCCAAGGAAAAACAAAATATGTTCGTTTAAGCCATCCCAGCAGCCGTCGCGGACCGTGGACAGAAGACATCGAAGACGAGGAGCCGGACCCATCATTATCAGCGTCGTTGAAGCAGCCAGAAGCAGTTCTAGCAAAAGGTGCAACTCTGAACGAAGAAGCAGACGGAGGCTCCCGCCGTGGCACGCTATAAACCACATGTTCAGAAACATCAGTAGAACGTACAGCAATTTGATCACAAGATTCCATATTAATCGCCGTCGGTGGAACGATCGCAAGATCATCATCCACCCTCCCCAAGCTCGGAGAGGAAACAGTGTCGGTGAAAATCACCTGCAGCGGGACCTCATCCCCAGTAGTGAGAGGGATTCCGGAACTACTGGGGGTCCCCCTTGGTTTGCTGTGCAGAATCGGCCACATGTTGTAACTTGACATTATCAATGGAAACAAAGCGATTTCCTTTGGCCCCTCGCAGCGGCGGTAAAATCACAGTTCTCGTGCCGCTCACCCCTAACACAGGGACAGGTTCTCGATAAGAAGGACCAAATTCTTTTTTAACTGCAACCTTTTCACGCACCAGATCCCCAATCCTGGGTATCCAACCAGTAGGTGTTACTGGCTCATCCTTAATTCCTGAGGAGGCAGCATTGGCAGAAGAGTTATCTTCACGGAATTGTTGTAAATCCTGCAAAACAGTGACACGATCATTTATGTCAAAGGGCGTATCTGCCGCCTCCACACCAGGACCATCTAGATCAGGAACATACATTCGTGTTCCGAACAGGCACTCATATGAAGTACGACCCCCCAGCGACCTTCTAGGCAAGTTATTAAGTGCTCTCTGTACTCCATATAGGTGGGCTAGCCAACCACGACCCGTACCTATAACTCTGGCCGTTAAGGACTGCTTTAAATCACGATTTAAACTCTCCATGACAGAATTTCCCTCTGGATGAAATGGAGACGAGAATTGGAGTTGGACCCCCAACGAAGCCATGGTGTCCCTGAATGCCTTAGAGGCAAAAGCAGGGCCCTGGTCCGAATGAAAAGCCGCAACTGCAAATATATCGACAAAGATGCGCAAATCTTTAATAACAGTGCGAGCGTCAGCCGAGCGTTGTGGCCATACCCATACAAATCTGGAGCACGAATCTACAGCAACCAATATATATTTGTATGCACTATCTGGTGTCAGCGGACCACAATGATCCAAGTACACACACTGTAATGGTTTGTTTGAAATCAGAAGGGGCGTCTGCTGCGGGCGTCTAGCCGACGATGTCTTAATTTGTTGACAAATGTCACAACAAAGGACATACTGTTTCGTCTCCTTATAGAGACCAGGCCACCAGTAACGAGCCTGTAAAAGTGAAATTGTGGCAGCCACCCCAGCATGTGCAGAAGCCACCCCCTCATGTGCTGCAGAAATTAATCGAGGTCTCTCAATTTTATTGGGAATTTCACGCACACCAATGCCTGGAATTGTAACAGTAGCATTTAGTGCACCATTCAAGCAGTAACTATATTTAGAAGGAAATCCTTTAGGAAAGGGCGTGCCATCAGCAGTAGCTTGTATGGCAGCTGAAATTTCTGTGTCTGGTTTTGAACTCGAACGAGTCACTGCGGCCACAGTGGCGACAGCCACTGCCGACTTCGCGGCTTCATCAGCCAAAGTATTCCCAGCAACGTGTATTCCAACGCGCTGGTGTCCAAGTGTATGCACAACATGGACTTTAGGAAGCGTTTCCTTTAGATCCGCAACCTTACCCCACAACATTTTATGATTAATGGTGTTGCCTTTAGAATCTCTGAACCCATTCATCTTCCAGTAGTGTAAATATTCGTTGAAAGACTGCACACAGTAGTAGGAGTCACAGACCAGCAAGGTTAAAAGTGCCGGATCCGCGTATTCCAACGCTAACAATAGAGCTTTGAGCTCAGCCAGCTGTGCCGTGCAATCTCCCAAGGTTTTAGTATAAGTATGTCGGGGGCAGAACACTTCCCCCTCCATAGTGCCGCTCACCACCGCACATGCAGCAGAATATAGTTGTTTAGTCCCAACCGCCGGTTGCGCAGAGCCATCAGTATACATGACCACTTCATATTGGTCAATAGGCA
This sequence comes from Pleurodeles waltl, assembly GCF_031143425.1. Classification (NCBI taxonomy): domain Eukaryota; kingdom Metazoa; phylum Chordata; class Amphibia; order Caudata; family Salamandridae; genus Pleurodeles; species Pleurodeles waltl. The sequence goes on from NC_090443.1 coordinate 528,394,619, forward strand.
ATGTACCAGCAGGAACAGGGTATTCTATTTCGTATTGAAGAAATTCTTGAGTCTGCAGTTTAGGGTCAAATACTTAATCTACATCAGAGGCTGTCAAAGACGTAGCCCATTGTATCCATCGCGGGTGTAAAGCTTTCGAATTAGGAACACTCGCTTTAGTAACAGCCTCTAAGGCCGGAACCGGGGAAACGACAACAATGCGTTGACCCTGGGCCAGCGGTCTTTCTTTAATAACAGCCATCTGTACTGCAGTGAGAATTTTCTCAGTTTGTGCAAAACGTTGCTCTGCAGCAGAATACAAGTGAGATTTGTATGCAATCGGGACAGTCTCCCCTTCATTAAAGGTGACATAAGTAAACCCAACAGCCCCAGGTATTACCCTGATCACTAAATGTGTCTTATTGTCCCGAGTGTGTAAGTGTTTAACTGCTAAAAGATCACTCTGTAATTCTCGCAGTATGTGTGTATGTTCAATCGTCCAAAATTTACTCGAAAAATTCGGGCGAATCAACTCGTATAATGGTTTTATACGCGTTGCATATTCAGGAGTGTAAGTTCTGCCAAAATTCTGAAACCCCAACAATGACTGGAGCTTCCGAACCGTATTAGGAGGCTGCAATAAAGCACATTTCTCCAAAAAATGTGTTGCTAAGCTCTTGCCCTCACTCGACAACTCATATCCCAGGAAAATGACGCTGAGGAAAGCAATCTTTGATTTCTTAAAATTGAACTTATAGCCAATATCAGCAAATCCCACAACAATGCGCGATACACGCCTTAGATGTTGCAGAATCTCATCATCTGTCAGATATATGTCATCAACATATGATAATGCTTCAGGGTCGAACTCATGCAGCATTTCAGTTACACAAGCCGATAACAGTCCTAGGCTATTCTTATACCCCTGAGGCAAACGACAAAAAATTTTCTGAGAGCCAAACGCACTGAAACAGGTATAGTCCTGACTCTCGGGCGCTATATTCTGGCAGAAAAATCCATTCGAGATATCCAATGTTGTTTTGTATTTTTTACGCACTATATTATTCATAAGCGCTGCGCTATGTGAATTCTGTATTGCATATGTGCGTGTATGACTATTCAAATGTCGGTAATCCACCACTATCCTATAGGAATGGTCCGGTTTAGCAACCGGAAACAAGGGATTATTAATCGGCGAGACACAGGGCTCAATAACGCCCTGATACTCCAATTCAGAAAGAATTTTCCTAACCGATGCCCTAGCTTCAAATTTGATAGGATATTGCGGTTGTGGCTGAGGTTCGCCCTTTATCGGTATTACATGATAAGGTGATTGTCTGTCCCACCCCACGTTATTTCTATACAAGGCGGGAGCCTGTGCTAGAGCCCATGATTTACTATAGGACTCCGCGAGTTCTCTCGGAACAAGTGGTGAGAAGGAAGGTGTAATAACCTCCTCCCCAACCGGACAGTCGCGAACAAAGTCAGGTGGCCAATCTTGTTCGGCCAACAGAACATCATATGATTTTACCACATGGTCCCAAAAAATGGCGTTTATAACACGGTCAATGTCCCCTTCCAATCGCAGAGTTACTTCAAATACTCTATCAGGATCAGAGACTCGCATATCCGCCGTCTCGACTTGTATGAAGTCATCAGTTGCTTTCACCTCCAGATGCTCTAGAAGACTCCGGCCAACTATTGTGACCTCTGCCGCGCTGTCTAACAGTGCTAACGCCCATGTCTTGTTCGTCAAGAGAACTCTCTTCTTGAGCGGCATGTCTAACTGAGACAGCTGCCACTTTCTTCTTTTTGAATTGCTGTTTCTGTTGCAGCGGTTTCTCTTCTTGTTTAATAGAAACCTCCGCTGAGCGTTGTGAATCCTGTCTCGGTTTCACGTACTCCGTCCTCCGCTCTGACCGCCCACCTCTCTCACTTCTCTTTTCCGAGGAGTCCTGAAAGGAACGAGATTGGCGTGTATCAGTATATTGATATCTATCAGGCGTCTTCAAAGTATCCCTATTCCTGAGATTATACTTATTCTGAGGGGTCTCCGGCTGCGGAGACTGCCCATCATCCTTCTTAGGTGTTTGCTGTTTCTTTTCCCAGCGCTTTTTCGAACCCTCAGGTTGTTGCTGTTTAGCATTATCTTTATTATTTTTACCCTGTAACTGGGGTTTTTGTGGTCTAGCCCCTAGGCTATCACGACCAATACTAGAATATGTTTCCGCTATTATTCTCGGAAGCTCCTGCTCCTGTTGAAGCAGCGGAACATCCCGAAGACGCATACGCACAGCTAGTGCTACTGCCTCTCCTTTGAGATTACTCAAAATAATAGAAGAAACTGTGGCAAAATTACCCAGCAGCTGCATGCCCAAATCCAAGGCAGGGGCAGCCCCATATTCTTCCTGTATCTGCTTAAGTACGTCCGGTAAATTAACTAATGTCGGTGTACCGTGTGCCGTAGTGTAGAGCGCGGCAAACACCGTGCCCCAGGTATTACAAAGGTCCACCGGAGGAACCATCCCGTATGGCAAACACATCGTCAAAATTCTATGTTTATCCTGAGGTCCCGTATGGGGAAATACTGCTTCCAGCGTATTAATTTTTTGCGCCAGCCAAAACGGAGTCTCCTCTCGTTTAGCCGGTGCTTTACCCATAACTGAGTGTACAGTGGCCGGATTAAGACCCAGAACCACCGCCTGTGGGTGCGCTGGAGCAGCACGCGCTGCATTCGTATTTAATGTCTGCATTACAAACTGAACTAATCGTCTATATGTAGCCGTTAATTCTGTATATAAACGACGAACTTCAACCACTGCCAATTGAGCAACCGCAGGATGTGGTGTATATGTGGCCAATAAAGGCCAGGTAGGACCATCATTACTCAGTGGACCTAACCGTACTTGTGCTATTGTGTGTGGGAGGGCGCCATCAAGCCAATTATGGTGTTCTTGATAAGATAGAGGTATTTCTAAATAAGCGTAAGCCCTGTATTGCCCAGGGGCATTCGCAACTGTGTATTCGTGAAAAGTATTTGTTCCCCCATCCACTGCTGGAAAAGTGACCCAAGAATAAAAAAGTTCCGTTCTAAAGGCTGCATGGGCGTCCACCACAAAAGTGACTGGACCCCCCTGGACTGTCAGTCCATGTGTCAATAGATGTCCCGTGAGCGGATGACGCATATTAATTGCTATGTTCACTACATTAGGATTTGCCATTTCATAAAAAACGGCTGCAGGTCAGAGAAGGCACACCAATATCGGGGTTTTTTCCTTTCAAAGTTCAAGCTTGAACAACCAACCACTAAGCAATAGGAAGCACCTATGCCGTGGCGGCGGAAACCCTCAGCCCCACGGACGTCTCCGTATACGGAACCAAGGAGTCAAAATATATATGAGACCAAGAGAGTCAGTCGGACCTAATCATTAGAGCCAGACCAAACGTTGGCGGCGCCATGTCGCGTGGGCTCTCATTATTCTAAATGAGACTACTGGATTTCTAGGTAGCAGGATCGATAACGGTGTGGGGGACTGAGTCTGACCCACGTGTAAGGAACTCTGTCACCCTAAATCCGGTTGTTGCTCCGGCTAACTAGCAGTGCCTCATTTCTCCCACGGGGAAGAAATGATTGGGCAGCCGAGCGCATGACATCTTTGGAACTTCTCAGGGAAGTCGTGGTTACTCAGATCCAAACCAACTCTCTCATTCACAATATGGTCTCATATACAAATGACAAAGACAGTATAAGTTTTATATAATGTTTTAATAAAACGACTGTATTTTAGATATTAAGGCGTGAGCCGCAATAACCAGAACAATACAAAATAGTAGAATGGATATAGTAACCAGGAGAGTAAAACATAGAAATAAAGCTATCATAATTCCTAACCGTTTCTACTCTCCCTCTGCTTGTTCTATTTAGAGCACAGCATGTTAAGCTTTCAGCTTGCCTATTAGAATCACTGTGGGGATATCAGCCCTCATACCTGAGCAAAGACCTGTGATCTTGGTTCAGCATCTGCAACAAGGCAGTCAGCGTCAAGTTGTGGTTCCCTGGTCGGAATCTCCCTCTTGCGTGTACTGGGACAAGAAAGTAATTTTATAACTAACATGTCAGCGTGATCACAAAATGTCCCTACGCAGGAATGCCCAGTCTAAACTCTTACCACGTCTATCGGCAATGTACCAGACTGTATCCTTGACTGAAGCACAGAGTAAACATGTTATGGAGAACTCCAGTGCTGAAGTAGGCAAAACAGTGTGATATGAATAAAAAACAACACCGTAGAACTGGCTATTTGAAAAATAACAGTACGAAGCCTAATAAAAAACATGTAGAGCAAAATGCACAGAGGCTCTAAGCTATTAGCAAATGAATAAAATATATTCAGGGCAAAATGCACAAAGGCCTAAAGCCTGAAGCTAAAGCGCAATGAATACGTAAAACTAACCACACTACACCCTCCCCTTGTCGGTAGCAAGTGGTTCCAATAACATAAAAGGATGCCCTAAATATAAACAATATCTAAAACAAGTATTTCGACAAGGTGAGAAGACAACAAAGTCATAAATTCAGGTAACATGTGAGCATAACCAAATCTAATATAGTGTCAATTTTGTAAAATCCAATCATCAGACAGAAGTAATAGAACGTAGGAGTTCCTCCACTTCGATATATGTCAATATCGGAAGATCCACGCCACAAAGTACCATGGAGCAGGTGTGATCCAAAGCCCCAAAACCATTCAGGGCGGCACCCCGTGCAGGGCCTATGAAAGAGACACTACCATCTTCCTCCAGGAAGGGAATCTCATAAACTGCCTCACGAAGCAAGCGCATCCGTAGTGCACAAGTCTGGGAATGAGCCCTCATCGGGAACATCAACAGATCAGCATCGACCATTGGAGGGCGCTGCAATGAGAGACAGAGAGCCAGTGCATGTTCAAACGAGCACCAAAGGCACCGAAACACGGGTTGCACACAATCCAAAACCGGTCTGAATGACAGAGACCTGTCGCACTCCAAATGTCCCAGGAGTGTTGCTCCAAAATACCGCATCATGCGTTCACGACACAGCTGCGCTGATGGGAGCAGCAGTACAGGATCTCGTTGTGACGGGACAGCCATTGCGAAAAAATAGCAATAACAGCAAGACTCCAGCTAATAAAGCCAAAGTAATCGGGAAACCCCCAAAAATGCTTCTGAAAATAGAATGTATAGCCGAAGGTATCAAACCGAATATGGAAGAGAAGGTATTAGCAAAACCAACACCAACGACTTTGAAAAAATGTGCAATACCAGCAGTGCTGGATGCATTAAATATACGTCCCACAAGTTCACCGAAGTGAGTCGGAAAGTTAGCATTCAAAAGGGACTGTATCTCCGGCGATGACCTTGCCACCTGAAGTGCGTAGGTCTCGCTAGCAGATGTAAGGGCCACATGCTTTTGAAACAATAAAGCTTTTAGCCGACTCAACTTGTCGAAATCAACCTTGGAAGTAGCAATATGAGGCCAGATGTCCGCTACCTCCCTAATTTGAGTGGGGGGAAACAACACATTCCCGCAGCACGTAACGGCCTTGTTGACAACGACTATGTAAACTATTCCGGCACGCATGCCACAGCAGCGTTCGCTGTTAAGAACAATGTAACTGCCGTTAGAAAGCACCTGGAAAGTGTTTTTAATAACCGGGACTGGAACTCCCTTCAGATAACAAGCTAAGTTAGCAATCGAAGCATTACACGCCCCGTGCAAGGACAGCAGTTTACAAACCAATGAATGGCTGACAGAAGCTTCGCATTCGCTGCCGCTAAGAAAAACCTCCTTCAAACCATTAACACATCTGTACTGAAAGGGAAGGTCCCACACCTCGTGTATGTAACTGTCTCCCAATAGTTCATATCTACCCACCGGAATGTGCTTCAAACACGAAGTAAATTGCAAAGTAGAGATAGGCAAATGAATAACCCCATGGATCAACCATTCAGCTGACGGAATCTCAGCCACCGTGAAAGGCAGTTTCTCCAATTTTTCAATATTTAACATAACATATGTCGCTTCCTTTTTAGCCATCAGTTGTTGTTGACGAGTCAAATTAAAAGAGATAAAGATCTCCTTGGCACGAACGTGCTGCCATGGAACGCGACCCGCCTTCAAGGTCTGAAGAGTCCAACCCAGCTGCATGATGGATCGCGTCTGACTCTGCCCATGATATAAAGAAGACATGTCTGATTTAATAATGTCAATAGCAGAGGACACAATGCTGTCAATCGTGTAAACACGTTCAGAAAGGGTATGCATGCCATTATCAACAACAGACAAAGTCTGCATCAGATTTGCTTGATCAATCTGCCTCAACCGGGCTGCAGCCTCTTGTTGTGAAAGCTTCCAAATCTCATTATAAACCTCGTATAAGAACCTTTTCTTCCGTGGTACTCTGGGACCTGACAAAAAATCTTGTAAATCAGTATTATTAGACAGTAACATGAGATGTGACTTAACTGCATCCAGCGTGGAGGACTTCAACCATTGCTGACAAAGCTTCCCCACACTGTATGTAGTTATAATATCAGCATGTTCTGGTGAAACGTAACGAGGGTCTGCCCTACTAGTCCCGAACCCCCCTGAAGAGGTGACAAAACGTTGATGACACATATTAGTGTCTACAGGCCATAATAACCACCCGCCTGGATGTAACGATGAAGTGTTAAGTGTACCATTCTGGACCCAATGTGTAAAGTCACCGAAAGTAGCATTCATATAGTGCTGCCAATTTTGTAATTTAGAAGGGACAGGTATACTAGGCAAAGTTAACTCCTTAATTGTCGCTAAGCCCAAACAGCTAGTCTGTTGTACTGTGTCATTGAGGAAAATCATCTGCACAGGGATAATACATGCTCTAAATAACGTGTCCCTGCCTTGCATTTGCCAATTTTTCGTACCCCAAACACTTTTCAAGTCAACAGTTTTCAACCAGTATTCATATCCTTCGACCGACAGTTTAGATACAAACAAATTAGAATACAGTAATTTAGTATCGGTCAATAACATTTGCTTATTAGAATACGGTGTAACTTTAAAATAGTAGGACCTAGCATTACGCGGATCATGCCCAGTAAAATATGCAAATTTGTCATAATACGTTTTTGAACTCCCTTGTGGAGGAGTCGAGCAATGTTCCCATTGCACATAATTAAACATGGACTTAGGGCTACTAGCTTTATGAATAAAGTGGTGTCCATAATAGTTGTAACAAAACATGTCACCATGATTATCTCTAAACTGGTAAGCATCTTCATCGTCATAGACAGTATAATATTGCAAATCCGTTAGCATAGAATCTACTGTCTTCACATCCCAATCATCAGAAACAATGCCAGGTATAACAATATCATTCATTGATAATTTGAGGACATACGGTATTTGAATCAACTCAGTGGGACCATATATATCAAACATTACTTTATCCCACACAATTCCATCCGGAACTGGTATAGCAGAAATGTTCACTGTGGACAAGTCTCTTCGAACCATATGAGACGATAAATGTGGTTTCAACACAGTCTCCACGTGCTCAATGTCTGATCGATCTGGAAGAAAATGACCATGTATTATCAGAAAAAAAGTAACCACAAATCCCAACCATAATAATATAGTCATCACGGCCAAAAATAGCCAAAAATAGTTCCAAGGAAAAACAAAATATGTTCGTTTAAGCCATCCCAGCAGCCGTCGCGGACCGTGGACAGAAGACATCGAAGACGAGGAGCCGGACCCATCATTATCAGCGTCGTTGAAGCAGCCAGAAGCAGTTCTAGCAAAAGGTGCAACTCTGAACGAAGAAGCAGACGGAGGCTCCCGCCGTGGCATGCTATAAACCACATGTTCAGAAACATCAGTAGAACGTACAGCAATTTGATCACAAGATTCCATATTAATCGCCGTCGGTGGAACGATCGCAAGATCATCATCCACCCTCCCCAAGCTCGGAGAGGAAACAGTGTCGGTGAAAATCACCTCAAGCGGGACCTCATCCCCAGTAGTGAGAGGGATTCCGGAACTACTGGGGGTCCCCCTTGGTTTGCTGTGCAGAATCGGCCACATGTTGTAACTTGACATTATCAATGGAAACAAAGCGATTTCCTTTGGCCCCTCGCAGCGGCGGTAAAATCACAGTTCTCGTGCCGCTCACCCCTAACACAGGGACAGGTTCTCGATAAGAAGGACCAAATTCTTTTTTAACTGCAACCTTTTCACGCACCAGATCCCCAATCCTGGGTATCCAACCAGTAGGTGTTACTGGCTCATCCTTAATTCCTGAGGAGGCAGCATTGGCAGAAGAGTTATCTTCACGGAATTGTTGTAAATCCTGCAAAACAGTGACACGATCATTTATGTCAAAGGGCGTATCTGCCGCCTCCACACCAGGACCATCTAGATCAGGAACATACATTCGTGTTCCGAACAGGCACTCATATGAAGTACGACCCCCCAGCGACCTTCTAGGCAAGTTATTAAGTGCTCTCTGTACTCCATATAGGTGGGCTAGCCAACCACGACCCGTACCTATAACTCTGGCCGTTAAGGATTGCTTTAAATCACGATTTAAACTCTCCATGACAGAATTTCCCTCTGGATGAAATGGAGACGAGAATTGGAGTTGGACCCCCAACGAAGCCATGGTGTCCCTGAATGCCTTAGAGGCAAAAGCAGGGCCCTGGTCCGAATGAAAAGCCGCAACTGCAAATATATCGACAAAGATGCGCAAATCTTTAATAACAGTGCGAGCGTCAGCCGAGCGTTGTGGCCATACCCATACAAATCTGGAGCACGAATCTACAGCAACCAATATATATTTGTATGCACTATCTGGTGTCAGCGGACCACAATGATCCAAGTACACACACTGTAATGGTTTGTTTGAAATCAGAAGGGGCGTCTGCTGCGGGCGTCTAGCCGACGATGTCTTAATTTGTTGACAAATGTCACAACAAAGGACATACTGTTTCGTCTCCTTATAGAGACCAGGCCACCAGTAACGAGCCTGTAAAAGTGAAATTGTGGCAGCCACCCCAGCATGTGCAGAAGCCACCCCCTCATGTGCTGCAGAAATTAATCGAGGTCTCTCAATTTTATTGGGAATTTCACGCACACCAATGCCTGGAATTGTAACAGTAGCATTTAGTGCACCATTCAAGCAGTAACTATATTTAGAAGGAAATCCTTTAGGAAAGGGCGTGCCATCAGCAGTAGCTTGTATGGCAGCTGAAATTTCTGTGTCTGGTTTTGAACTCGAACGAGTCACTGCGTCCACAGTGGCGACAGCCACTGCCGACTTCGCGGCTTCATCAGCCAAAGTATTCCCAGCAACGTGTATTCCAACGCGCTGGTGTCCAAGTGTATGCACAACATGGACTTTAGGAAGCGTTTCCTTTAGATCCGCAACCTTACCCCACAACATTTTATGCTTAATGGTGTTGCCTTTAGAATCTCTGAACCCATTCATCTTCCAGTAGTGTAAATATTCGTTGAAAGACTGCACACAGTAGTAGGAGTCACAGACCAGCAAGGTTAAAAGTGCCGGATCCGCGTATTCCAACGCTAACAATAGAGCTTTGAGCTCAGCCAGCTGTGCCGTGCAATCTCCCAAGGTTTTAGTATAAGTATGTCGGGGGCAGAACACTTCCCCCTCCATAGTGCCGCTCACCACCGCACATGCAGCAGAATATAGTTGTTTAGTCCCAACCGCCGGTTGCGCAGAGCCATCAGTATACATGACCACTTCATATTGGTCAATAGGCAATGTACCAGCAGGAGCAGGGTATTCTATTTCGTATTGAAGAAATTCTTGAGTCTGCAGTTTAGGGTCAAATACTTAATCTACATCAGAGGCTGTCAAAGACGTAGCCCATTGTATCCATCGCGGGTGTAAAGCTTTCGAATTAGGAACACTCGCTTTAGTAACAGCCTCTAAGGCCGGAACCGGGGAAACGACAACAATGCGTTGACCCTGGGCCAGCGGTCTTTCTTTAATAACAGCCATCTGTACTGCAGTGAGAATTTTCTCAGTTTGTGCAAAACGTTGCTCTGCAGCAGAATACAAGTGAGATTTGTATGCAATCGGGACAGTCTCCCCTTCATTAAAGGTGACATAAGTAAACCCAACAGCCCCATGTATTACCCTGATCACTAAATGTGTCTTATTGTCCCGAGTGTGTAAGTGTTTAACTGCTAAAAGATCACTCTGTAATTCTCGCAGTATGTGTGTATGTTCAATCGTCCAAAATTTACTCGAAAAATTCGGGCGAATCAACTCGTATAATGGTTTTATACGCGTTGCATATTCAGGAGTGTAAGTTCTGCCAAAATTCTGAAACCCCAACAATGACTGGAGCTTCCGAACCGTATTAGGAGGCTGCAATAAAGCACATTTCTCCAAAAAATGTGTCGCTAAGCTCTTGCCCTCACTCGACAACTCATATCCCAGGAAAATGACGCTGAGGAAAGCAATCTTTGATTTCTTAAAATTGAACTTAAAGCCAATATCAGCAAATCCCACAACAATGCGCGATACACGCCTTAGATGTTGCAGAATTTCATCATCTGTCAGATATATGTCATCCACATATGATAATGCTTCAGGGTCGAACTCATGCAGCATTTCAGTTACACGAGCCGAAAACAGTCCTGGGCTATTCTTATACCCCTGAGGCAAACGACAAAAAAAATTCTGAGAGCCAAACGCACTGAAACAGGTATAGTCCTGACTCTCGGGCGCTATATTCTGGCAGAAAAATCCATTCGAGATATCCAATGTTGTTTTGTATTTTTTACGCACTATATTATTCATAAGCGCTGCGCTATGTGAATTCTGTATTGCATATGTGCGTGTATGACTATTCAAATGTCGGTAATCCACCACTATCCTATAGGAATGGTCCGGTTTAGCAACCGGAAACAAGGGATTATTCATCGGCGAGACACAGGGCTCAATAACGCCCTGATACTCCAATTCAGAAAGAATTTTCCTAACCGATGCCCTAGCTTCAAATTTGATAGGATATTGCGGTTGTGGCTGAGGTTCGCCCTTTATCGGTATTACATGATAAGGTGATTGTCTGTCCCACCCCACGTTATTTCTATACAAGGCGGGAGCCTGTGCTAGAGCCCATGATTTACTATAGGACTCCGCGAGTTCTCTCGGAACAAGTGGTGAGAAGGAAGGTGTAATAACCTCCTCCCCAACCGGACAGTCGCGAACAAAGTCAGGTGGCCAATCTTGTTCGGCCAACAGAACATCATATGATTTTACCACATGGTCCCAAAAAATGGCGTTTATAACACGGTCAATGTCCCCTTCCAATCGCAGAGTTACTTCAAATACTCTATCAGGATCAGAGACTCGCATATCCGCCGTCTCGACTTGTATGAAGTCATCAGTTGCTTTCACCTCCAGATGCTCTAGAAGACTCCGGCGAACTATTGTGACCTCTGCCGCGCTGTCTAACAGTGCTAACGCCCATGTCTTGTTCGTCAAGAGAACTCTCTTCTTGAGCGGCATGTCTAACTGAGACAGCTGCCACTTTCTTCTTTTTGAATTGCTGTTTCTGTTGCAGCGGTTTCTCTTCTTGTTTAATAGAAACCTCCGCTGAGCGTTGTGAATCCTGTCTCGGTTTCACGTACTCCGTCCTCCGCTCTGACCGCCCACCTCTCTCACTTCTCTTTTCCGAGGAGTCCTGAAAGGAACGAGATTGGCGTGTATCAGTATATTGATATCTATCAGGCGTCTTCAAAGTATCCCTATTCCTGAGATTATACTTATTCTGAGGGGTCTCCGGCTGCGGAGACTGCCCATCATCCTTCTTAGGTGTTTGCTGTTTCTTTTCCCAGCGCTTTTTCGAACCCTCAGGTTGTTGCTGTTTAGCATTATCTTTATTATTTTTACCCTGTAACTGGGGTTTTTGTGGTCTAGCCCCTAGGCTATCACGACCAATACTAGAATATGTTTCCGCTATTATTCTCGGAAGCTCCTGCTCCTGTTGAAGCAGCGGAACATCCCGAAGACGCATACGCACAGCTAGTGCTACTGCCTCTCCTTTGAGATTACTCAAAATAATAGAAGAAACTGTGGCAAAATTACCCAGCAGCTGCATGCCCAAATCCAAGGCAGGGGCAGCCCCATATTCTTCCTGTATCTGCTTAAGTACGTCCGGTAAATTAACTAATGTCGGTGTACCGTGTGCCGTAGTGTAGAGCGCGGCAAACACCGTGCCCCAGGTATTACAAAGGTCCACCGGAGGAACCATCCCGTATGGCAAACACATCGTCAAAATTCTATGTTTATCCTGAGGTCCCGTATGGGGAAATACTGCTTCCAGCGTATTAATTTTTTGCGCCAGCCAAAACGGAGTCTCCTCTCGTTTAGCCGGTGCTTTACCCATAACTGAGTGTACAGTGGCCGGATTAAGACCCGGAACCACCGCCTGTGGGTGCGCTGGAGCAGCACGCGCTGCATTCGTATTTAATGTCTGCATTACAAACTGAACTAATCGTCTATATGTAGCCGTTAATTTTGTATATAAACGACGAACTTCAACCACTGCCAATTGAGCAACCGCAGGATGTGGTGTATATGTGGCCAATAAAGGCCAGGTAGGACCATCATTACTCAGTGGACCTAACCGTACTTGTGCTATTGTGTGTGGGAGGGCGCCATCAAGCCAATTATGGTGTTCTTGATAAGATAGAGGTATTTCTAAATAAGCGTAAGCCCTGTATTGCCCAGGGGCATTCGCAACTGTGTATTCGTGAAAAGTATTTGTTCCCCCATCCACTGCTGGAAAAGTGACCCAAGAATAAAAAAGTTCCGTTCTAAAGGCTGCATGGGCGTCCACCACAAAAGTGACTGGACCCCCCTGGACTGTCAGTCCATGTGTCAATAGATGTCCCGTGAGCGGATGTCGCATATTAATTGCTATGTTCACTACATTAGGATTTGCCATTTCATAAAAAACGGCTGCAGGTCAGAGAAGGCACACCAATATCGGGGTTTTTTCCTTTCAAAGTTCAAGCTTGAACAACCAACCACTAAGCAATAGGAAGCACCTATGCCGTGGCGGCGGAAACCCTCAGCCCCACGGACGTCTCCGTATACGGAACCAAGGAGTCAAAATATATATGAGACCAAGAGAGTCAGTCGGACCTAATCATTAGAGCCAGACCAAACGTTGGCGGCGCCATGTCGCGTGGGCTCTCATTATTCTAAATGAGACTACTGGATTTCTAGGTAGCAGGATCGATAACGGTGTGGGGGACTGAGTCTGACCCACGTGTAAGGAACTCTGTCACCCTAAATCCGGTTGTTGCTCCGGCTAACTAGCAGTGCCTCATTTCTCCCACGGGGAAGAAATGATTGGGCAGCCGAGCGCATGACATCTTTGGAACTTCTCAGGGAAGTCGTGGTTACTCAGATCCAAACCAACTCTCTCATTCACAATATGGTCTCATATACAAATGACAAAGACAGTATAAGTTTTATATAATGTTTTAATAAAACGACTGTATTTTAGATATTAAGGCGTGAGCCGCAATAACCAGAACAATACAAAATAGTAGAATGGATATAGTAACCAGGAGAGTAAAACATAGAAATAAAGCTATCATAATTCCTAACCGTTTCTACTCTCCCTCTGCTTGTTCTATTTAGAGCACAGCATGTTAAGCTTTCAGCTTGCCTATTAGAATCACTGTGGGGATATCAGCCCTCATACCTGAGCAAAGACCTGTGATCTTGGTTCAGCATCTGCAACGAGGCAGTCAGCGTCAAGTTGTGGTTCCCTGGTCGGAATCTCCCTCTTGCGTGTACTGGGACAAGGAAGTAATTTTATAACTAACATGTCAGCGTGATCACAAAATGTCCCTACGCAGGAATGCCCAGTCTAAACTCTTACCACGTCTATCGGCAATGTACCAGACTGTATCCTTGACTGAAGCACAGAGTAAACATGTTATGGAGAACTCCAGTGCTGAAGTAGGCAAAACAGTGTGATATGAATAAAAAACAACACCGTAGAACTGGCTATTTGAAAAATAACAGTACGAAGCCTAATAAAAAACATGTAGAGCAAAGTGTAGAGAGGCTCTAAGCTATTAGCAAATGAATAAAATATATTCAGGGCAAAATGCACAAAGGCCTAAAGCCTGAAGCTAAAGCGCAATGAATACGTAAAACTAACCACACTACAATGGCAACCTGTGTATGCCCTCACAGAACCAACTTATCATGATCATAACTGTACATGACAGTCACTTTCCCCCTGTCCAATCCCAGATAGTATAACTTAATACATGCCTGGCATCATTAGGTACATTCACTACCATTCTAACATACCTACTCATCTTTTACACAAATGTCATAGCTACATTCCCTATCTAATGTACACTAGACAGCTACCTCTGTCCATCATACTCATCCTTTCCATACTGAGTGTAATTGCACAAGAACTACACTCTGTTACTCACCCCTTGTGGCTGCTGTGTTGCCCCCAAGCACCCATCCAACTCCGGGTACACCACCACCAGTTTGCGGGCCATTAATGGGTCCATAGCTCGCCGGCTATGGACCCCCAGGGCCCGCACTTCCTTGGTGATGGCTTTTCACATGGATTTTTTTCTGATCAGCACTGAACTGGATGGGAGACACAGTAAGAAGGGCACAGTCATGTAGACACATCATGCAGAAATATGATAGGACCACTAACAGTATGCGCACACTTCCTTCCACGACAGGACATGTACACTTCCCACTCCAGCATGCATATCCAACGCATCACCCTCCACAGGGTATGCAGCATAAGCATACTATGATCAACCATGAACAACCATGTCACTACAAATACACCAATATGCAACCCACCTGCTGTTCTGGAGCCCCATACAGCTTTGTGTACAGGAGTAGGACCCCATCCACAAGTTTCTGTGGTTCTTCCTGTGTGAAGGTGAGGGCCCTCTCCCCTGTTACACACACCATTGTGGCTTCCAGGAGCAGGACACAGCAGCATATGCAGTGGAGGTCTGGTTGGCTGGAGAGTCAGGAGTCAAGTGAGAGAGGCTACAGAAAATGGTGGTCACAGCCGCGGCGGTCTGCCCCATCACCGCTGTCGGTTGTCATCATTGGTCCCCGTTTCCCTTAGACAACAATGTTAACGAATGAGGAGTTGCACAGCGGTTTTGATTGCCTACCGCCATGATGACATACGCCGGCGGAATAAGCTCACTGTGATATTCCTTTGCATGCAGGACAGGCAGCAACCATTTTTACTCACCTATTGTCCAGTTTACAGTCACACATGTCTGTCACAGCTCGTACAGGCAATATACATGACCAGCAGAATTGGTGGTGAACAATGTCAGTCATATCTAGTCAGTTGTACCTTCAGAGTAATGAGGAATGTTGCTTACTCATGAACCGCCTATGACAGTGTAGAAGGTGAAAGGGTGACTGTACATTAATAATGCCTGACACCAGACGCCACTAATATATGAAGTATGCGCTCACGATGACAACAGTGTGTTGTCATATTGTTGGAACAGTCTCTCATCAAATATCCAGGTCTGAGTCAGGAACCTGTTTTCGGGTGTGATGTATATTGGCGATATCTTGTCACAATATGGGACATATGAAGTATAATCGTGCCATCAGGTGACGTCAGAGGCTCCTTCTGATAGGCTCTTACCTTTCTTGGTAGCCAATCCTCCTTCCTAGGTAGCCAAACCTCCTTTTCTGGCTATTTAGGGTCTCTGCTTTGGGGAATTCTCCAGATAACGAATGCAAGAGCTCATCAGAGTTCCTCTGCATCTCTCTCTTCACCTTCTACCAAAGGATCGACCACTGACTGCTCAGGACGCCTGCAAAACCGCAACAAAGTAACAAGACGACTACTAGCAACATTGTAGCGCCTCATCCTGCCGGCTTTCTCGACTGTTTCCAGGTGGTGCACGCTCTGGGGGTAGCCTGCCTTCACCCTGCACCAGAAGCTCCAAATAAATCTCCTGTGGGTCGACGGAATCTTCCCCCTGCTAACGCAGGCATCAAAAGATTACAACACTGGTCCTCTGGGTCCCCTCTCAAACTGACGAGCGTGGTCCTTGGAACTCAGCAACTCTGTCCAAGTGACTCCCACAGTCCAGTGACTCTTCAGTCCAAGTTTCGTGGAGGTAAGTCCCTGCCTCCCTACGCTAGACTGCATTGCTGGGTAACCCGTGATTAGCAGCTGCTTCGGCACCTGTGCACTCTTCCAGGATTTCCTTTGTGCACAGCCAAGCCTGGGTCCCGACACTCCATCCTGCAGTGCACAACCTTCTGAGTTGTCCTCCGGCGTCGTTGGACTCCCTTTTGTGACTTTGTGTGGACTCCAGTTCACTTTCCTTCCAAGTGCCTGTTGAGGTACTTCTGTGGGTGCTGTGAGGGCTCCCTGAGTCGCTGGGCGCCCCCTCTGTCTCCTCCTCCAAGCGGTGACATCCTGGTCCCTCCTGGGCCACAGCAGCACCCAAAAACCTCTACTGCAACCCTTGCAGCTAGCAAGGTTTGTTTGGGGTCTTTCTGCATGGGAACACCTCTGCAAGCTTCATCACAACGTGGGACATCCATCCTCCAGAGGAGAAGTTCCTAGTCCTCTTCTTTCTTGCAGAACTCCAAGCTTCTTCCAACAGGTGGCAGCTTCCTTGCACCCTCAGGTGGCATTTCCTGGGCTCCTGCCCACTCTCGACACTGTCGCGACTATTGAACTTGGTCCCCTTGTCTTACAGGTACTCAGGTCTGGGAATCCACTGTTGTTGCATTGCTGGTGTTTGTTCTTCCTGCAGAATCCCCCTATCACGACTTCTGTGCTCTCTGGGGGTAGTAGGTGCACTTTACACCTACTTTTCAGGGTCTTGTGGTGGGCTATTTTTCTAACCCTAACTGTTTTCTTACAGTCCCAGCGACCCTCTACAAGCTCACATAGGTTTGGGGTCCATTCGTGGTTCGCATTCCACTTTTGGAGTATATGGTCTGTGTTGCCCCTATACCTATGTGCTCCTATTGTAATCTATTGTAACTCTACACTGTTTGCATTACTTTTCTCGCTATTACTTACCTAAGTTTGGTTTGTGTACATATATCTTGTGTATATAACTTATCCTCATACTGAGGGTACTCGCTGAGATACTTTTGGCATATTGTCATAAAAATAAAGTACCTTTATTTGTAGTGTATCTGTGTATTGTGTTTTATTATGATATTGTGCATATGACACCAGTGGTATAGTAGGAGCTTTACATGTCTCCTAGTTCAGCCTAAGCTGCTTTGCCATAGCTACCTTCTATCAGCCTAAGCTGCTAGAAACACCTCTTCTACACCAATAAGGGATAACTGGACCTGGCACAAGGTGTAAGTACCTCTGGTACCCACTACAAGCCAGGCCAGCCTCCTACATTGGTTGTGCAGCGGTGGGATAAGTACTTGTAACTACTTAACACTTTGTCATTGTGTACTTTTCATAAGAGAATAATATACAAAACAGTTCAGTGTATGTACACCTAACCAAAAAGTTTTGTTTTTCTCCTCTTAAACTTTTTACAAAGTTTTGAAAAGTTTCTCTAAACTTCTAAACATTTTCTAAAAGTTAGAAACAGTTTTTCTCTGTTCTCTAAAACGTTCTGAAACTTGTTCTTCCTTCTCACTATTTCTAAACCTTTTGCTATCATGTCTGTAGAAGATTCAGCTCTTAAAATGGTCAATACTACTTATGACAATTTAAATTACAAGAGCCTAAGGAGTCTCTGCTTAGATAGAGGTTTAGTGATAGGAAATAACCCTACAAAAGAGTTTCTATTTAGCCATGCTTATTGTAAATGATGAGTCCCAAGCAGGCACATCAAATGAGAGGTTAATAGAAGGTTCCCAATCTGACTCAGGGGATCTCCTTGAGGGAGGTAGGGAGGGTTCTGAACAGGATCTGCCCCCTAGCAGGACACCCAGTAATGTTGGTAGTAATGGAGGTTCCCATCACAGTAGGGAAGTCTTTATTCCTAGAGGCCAAGTTGCTAGGGTTCAGTCAGTTAGGGACAGATCCCCATCTGTTGTTTCAAACTTGTCTTCTGTGTCCAAGCATTCCCAACCCACCCACCCTGAGGATAACTTGTTAGAAAGGGAACTCAAAAAGTTTAGGGTTGAAGAGACCAGACTGAAGCTTAAACAGCAACAGCTGGCCTTAGATAGGGAATCCCTAGACATTGAGAAGGAGAGACAGAGGTTTGCTGCACTTGAGAGGGCCTGTATGGTACAGGGGGTCCATCAAAGGCAGTGGACTGCTATATTGTGGCTATCTTTCACTGGAAAGGGTAGGGATAGGCGCCTTACTGTTAGAGAAAGTGATGCTAACAATTTTGCAGTTTTGAAGGATGCACTCTTGGATGGATTTGGCTTAACCACTGAACAATACAGGATTAAGTTCAGAGACACCAGAAAAGAGTCCTCACAAGACTGGACAGACTTTGTAGACTGTTCAGTGAAGGCCTTGGAGGGGTGGTTACATGGCAGTAGAGTATCTGACTATGAAAGCCTGTATAATCTTATTCTGAGAGAGCATATTCTGAATAACTGTGTGTCTGACGTGTTACACCAATATCTAGTGGACTCAGATCTGACCTCTCCCCAAGAATTGGGAAAGAAGGCAGACAAATGGTTCAGAACAAGACTGAACAGAAAAGTTCATACAGGGGGTGAAAAGGATGGGAAGAAGAAGGATGGTAAGTCTTCTGACAAGGGTGGGGACAAAAGTAAAACTGAGTCTTAATCAGGCCCACAAAAATCCTCTGGTGCGGTGGTGGGTGCACATCCTCTTCCAATAATCAACCTAAAAAGCCTTGGTGTTATTTGTATAAAGTCAAAGGCCATTGGAGAACTGATGCCAGTTGTCCAAAGAAAAACACCAAACCTCCCACTACCACAACCCCTGCTGCAAATTCTAGTGCCCCTAGTAATAGCAGTGGTGGTGGGCGCAAACCTACAAATAGCCAATCCAAGGGAGTAGCTGGGCTCACTATTGGTAATGTAGTTGGGGTTGGTCTTGTTAGGGAGACCACAGAGGCTGTGTTAGTCTCTGAAGGTGCCATTGATTTGGCCACCTTGGTTGCTTGTCCCCTTAATATGGTTAAGTACAAGCAACTTCCCCTAATAAATGGTGTTAAGGTTCAGGCCTACAGGGACACAGGTGCCAGTGTTACCATGGTGATAGAGAAACTGGTCCACCCTAAACAACACCTACTTGGTCAGCAGTACCAAGTGACAGACACTCATAACAACACTTTTAGCCAACCCATGGCTGTTGTGAATCTCAACTGGGGGGGGGGGTTACTGGTCCAAAGAAAGTTGTGGTTGCCTCAGATTTACCTGTAGACTGTCTACTAGGAAATGATTTAGAGACATCAGCTTGGGCAGAAGTGGAGTTGGAGGCTCATGCAGCAATGCTGGGCATTCCTGGGCATAGTTTTGCTTTGACAAGGGCTCAGGCCAAAAAGCAAAAAGGACAGGGTAACTTGGATCCTGGAACAATGGACCAAGTGCTCCCTAAAGCTAGGGGTAGCAAGGGTAAATCCCTACCCACTATCCCTCCCTCTACAGATGATTCTCCTTCTGAGGAACAAGAATTTCCTCCCTGTGCAGAACCTTCACCAGATGAGCTGGCAGCAGATACTGCTGAGCTTTTGGGTGGAGGGGGGCCTGCCAGGGAAGAGCTGAGTGTGGCACAGCAAACCTGTCCCACATTAGAGGGTCTCAGACAGCAAGCTGTCAAACAACAAAATGGGGATGTCAGTGACTCACATAGAGTTTACTGGGAGGACACCCTCTTGTACGCCGAGGCAAAGGACCCAAAACCTGGAGCAGCCAGGAGATTGGTCATTCCCCTGCGGTACAGAGAGTTCCTCCTAACTCTTGCACATGACATTTCTTTGGCTGGGCATTTGGGCCAGATCAAAACATGGGAAAGGCTTGTCCCCCTGTTTCACTGGCCTAGGATGTCAGAGGACACAAAATATTTTTGCAAGTCATGTGTGACCTGCCAAGCCAGTGGCAAGACTGGTGGCACCCCAAAGGCTCCCCTTATTCCACTACCTGTGGTTGGGGTCCCCTTTGAAAGGGTAGGGGTTGACATAGTTGGGCCCCTTGACCCTCCTACTGCTTCAGGCAATAGGTTTATCTTGGTGGTTGCGGACCATGCCACAAGATATCCTGAAGCAATTCCTCTAAGGACCACTACAGCTCCTACAGTGGCAAAGGCCCTCCTGGGAATCTTTTCCAGGGTGGGTTTCCCTAAAGAGGTTGTATCAGACAGGGGTAGCAACTTCATGTCTGCATACTTGAAAGCAATGTGGAAGGAATGTGGTGTAACATACAAATTCACCACTCCTTATCATCCACAGACTAATGGACTGGTAGAGAGGTTTAATAAAACTCTCAAAGGTAGGATAATGGGACTCCCTGAAAAACTCAGGATGGGATGCCCTGTTACCTTGCCTCCTTTTTGCTTACAGGGAGGTACCCCAAAAAGGAGTGGGCTTCAGCCCCTTTGAACTCCTATTTGGATACCCTGTAAGAGGTCCACTTACTCTTGTAAAGGAGGGTTGGGAACAACCTTTAAAAGCTCCCAAACAGGACATAGTGGACTATGTACTTGGCCTAAGATCCAGAATGGCCGAGTACATGAAAAAGGCCAGTAAAAACCTTCAGGGCAGCCAAGAGCTCCAGAAGCAATGGCATGACCAGAAGGCTGTTCTGATCCAGTACCTACCAGGACAGAAGGTGTGGGTATTGGAGCCTGTGGCCCCAAGAGCACTCCAGGACAAATGGAGTGGACCCCATCTCATTGTTGAAAAGAAGGGTGAGGTCACCTGTAGGAAGTTGGCTCTGTATGTGCTATTTCAAAGTAAGGAATAGCATGCACAGAGTCCAAGGGTTCCCCTTAGAGGTAAAATAGTGGTAAAAAGAGATAATACTAATGCTCTATTTTGTGGTAGTGTGGTCGAGCAGTAGGCTTATCCAAGGAGTAGTGTTAAGCATTTGTTGTACATACACATAGACAATAAATGAGGTACACACACTCAGAGACAAATCCAGCCAATAGGTTTTGTTATAGAAAAATATCTTTTCTTAGTTTATTTTAAGAACCACAGGTTCAAATTTAACATGTAATATCTTGTTTGAAAGGTATTGCAGGTAAGTACATTAGGAACTTTGAATCATTTCAATTGCATGTATACTTTTCAAGTTATTCACAAATAGCTACTTTAAAAGTGGACACTTAGTGCAATTTTCACAGTTCCTGGGGGAGGTAAGTTTTTGTTAGTTTTACCAGGTAAGTAAGACACTTACAGGGTTCAGTTCTTGGTCCAAGGTAGCCCACCGTTGGGGGTTCAGAGCAACCCCAAAGTCACCACACCAGCAGCTCAGGGCCGGTCAGGTGCAGAGTTCAAAAGTGGTGCCCAAAACGCATAGGCTAGAATGGAGAGAAGGGGGTGCCCCGGTTCCGGTCGGCTTGCAGGTAAGTACCCGCGTCTTCGGAGGGCAGACCAGGGGGGTTTTGTAGGGCACCGGGGGGGACACAAGCCCACAGCGGAATTTCACCCTCAGCAGCGCGGGGGCGGCCGGGTGCAGTGTAGAAACAAGCGTCGGGTTTGTAATGGAAGTCAATGGGAGATCTAGGGATCTCTTCAGCGCTGCAGGCAGGCAAGGGGGGGGTTCCTCGGGGAAACCTCCACTTGGTCAAGGGAGAGGGACTCCTGGGGGTCACTCCTCCAGTGAAAATCCGGTCCTTCGGGTCCTGGGGGCTGCGGGTGCAGGGTCTCTCCCAGGTGTCGGGACTTAGGATTCAAAGAGTCGCGGTCAGGGGAAGCCTCGGGATTCCCTCTGCAGGCGGCGCTGTGGGGGCTCAGGGGGGACAGGTTGTTGTACTCACAGTCTTAGAGTAGTCCTGGGGTCCCTCCTGAGGTGTTGGATCGCCACCAGCCGAGTCGGGGTCGCCGGGTGCAGTGTTGCAAGTCTCACGCTTTTTGCGGGGAGCTTGCAGGGTTCTTTAAAGCTGCTGGAAACAAAGTTGCAGCCTTTCTTGGAGCAGGTCCGCTGTCCTCGGGAGTTTCTTGTCTTTTCGAAGCAGGGGCAGTCCTCAGAGGATGTCGAGGTCGCTGGTCCCTTTGGAAGGCGTCGCTGGAGCAGGATCTTTGGAAGGCAGGAGACAGGCCGGTGAGTTTCTGGAGCCAAGGCAGTAGTCGTCTTCTGGTCTTCCTCTGCAGGGGTTTTCAGCTAGGCAGTCCTTCTTCTTGTAGTTGCAGGAATCTAATTTTCTAGGGTTCAGGGTAGCCCTTAAATACTAAATTTAAGGGCGTGTTTAGGTCTGGGGGGTTAGTAGCCAATGGCTACTAGCCCTGAGGGTGGGTACACCCTCTTTGTGCCTCCTCCCAAGGGGAGGGGGGTCACAATCCTAACCCTATTGGGGGAATCCTCCATCTGCAAGATGGAGGATTTCTAAAAGTTAGAGTCACTTCAGCTCAGGACACCTTAGGGGCTGTCCTGACTGGCCAGTGACTCCTCCTTGTTGCTTTCTTTGTTCCCTCCAGCCTTGCCGCCAAAAGTGGGGGCCGTGGCCGGAGGGGGCGGGCAACTCCACTAAGCTGGAGTGCCCTGCTGGGCTGTGACAAAGGGGTGAGCCTTTGAGGCTCACCGCCAGGTGTCACAGCTCCTGCCTGGGGGAGGTGTTAGCATCTCCACCCAGTGCAGGCTTTGTTACTGGCCTCAGAGTGACAAAGGCACTCTCCCCATGGGGCCAGCAACATGTCTCTAGTGCGGCAGGCTGCTGGAACCAGTCAGCCTACACAGCTAGTTGGTTAAGTTTCAGGGGGCACCTCTAAGGTGCCCTCTGGGGTGTATTTTGCAATAAAATGTACACTGGCATCAGTGTGCATTTATTGTGCTGAGAAGTTTGATACCAAACTTCCCAGTTTTCAGTGTAGCCATTATGGTGCTGTGGAGTTCGTGTAAAACAGACTCCCAGACCATATACTCTTATGGCTACCCTGCACTTACAATGTCTAAGGTTTTGCTTAGACACTGTAGGGGCACAGTGCTCATGCACTGGTACCCTCACCTATGGTATAGTGCACCCTGCCTTAGGGCTGTACGGCCTGCTAGAGGGGTGTCTTACCTATACTGCATAGGCAGTGAGAGGCTGGCATGGCACCCTGAGGGGAGTGCCATGTCGACTTACTCATTTTGTTCTCACCAGCACACACAGGCTTGTAAGCAGTGTGTCTGTGCTGAGTGAGGGGTCTCTAGGGTGGCATAAGACATGCTGCAGCCCTTAGAGACCTTTCTTGGCATCAGGGCCCTTGGTACTAGAAGTACCAGTTACAAGGGACTTATCTGAATGCCAGGGTGTGCCAATTGTGGATACAATGGTACATTTTAGGTGAAGGAACACTGGTGCTGGGGCCTGGTTAGCAGGGTCCCAGCACACTTCTCAGTCAAGTCAGCATCAGTATCAGGCAAAAAGTGGGGGGTAACTGCAACAGGGAGCCATTTCTTTACATCACCTATCTGGTAGACCTGGGCACTGCCAGGAGTCCCCTTAGGGTGATTCATGTCAACCGCCTAAAACCGTACTATGACAGGGCTGATCTCACCCTGCTCATGGCAACAGATGAGGGACAGGAAGAAGAGAGTGACCCTCTCCCTGATCTCTTTTCCACCACTGAATCTGATGCTTTAGTGGAGGGAGTAGTTTTGGCAGACTGTCTTACTGCAGAACAGAAAGACAACTGCATAAATCTCCTTGGACAGTTTTCTGACCTCTTTTCAATTGTGCCAGGTACCACATCCTGGTGTGAACACACAATTGTTACTGGATACAGCTTGCCTGTCAAAAGTAAGATTTATAGGCAGCCTGACCATGTCAGGAACTGCATAAAACAAGAGGTGGAGAAAATGCTTGATCTAGGAGTGGTTGAACCTTCTGAAAGCCCATGGGCGAGTCCTGTGGTGCTTGTACCAAAGCCTCACTCAAAAGATGGAAAAAGGGAGATGAGGTTTTGTGTAGATTACAGAGGTCTCAATCAGGTAACAAAAACTGATGCTCACCCTATACCCAGGGCAGATGAGCTCATTGATACACTGGCATCTGCCAAGTATCTTAGCACCTTTGATTTGACTGCACGGTATTGGCAGATCAAATTGGCTGAGGATGCTAAACCCAAAACTGCATTTTCAACTATAGGAGGGCACTACCAATTCATAGTGATGCCCTTTGGGTTGAAAAATGCACCTGCCACTTTTCAGAGGTTGGTGAACACAGTCCTGCAAGGGTTAGAGGCTTTTAGTGCAGCATATCTAGAGGATATTGCTGTCTTTAGCTCCACCCGGGGTGAGCACCTGGTCCACCTGTGGAAAGTTTTGGAGGCCCTGCAAAAGGCAGGCCTCACTATCAAGGCTTCAAATTGCCAGATAGGGCAGGGAAAGGTGGTTTATCTGGGATACCTGGTAGGTGGATAACAGATTGCACCACTTCAGGGGAAAATCCAGACAATCATGGATTTGGTTCCCCCTATAACACAGACCCAGGTGAGAGCCTTCTTAGGCCTCACTGGGTATTACAGGAGATTCATTAAAAACTATGGCTCCATAGCAGCCCCACTTAATGATCTCACTAGTAAAAAAGATGCCTAAAAAGGTATTGTGGACAGCTAGCTGTCAGAAAGCTTTTGAGGGGCTCAAACAGGCCATGTGCTCTGCACCTGTCCTAAAAAGCCCATGTTACTCCAAGAAATTCATTGTTCAAACTGATGAATCTGAATTAGGGGTAGGGGCAGTCTTATCACAACTGAATTCTGAGGGCCAGGATCAACCAGTTGCTTTTATCAGCAGAAGGTTGACCCCTAGAGAAAAGTGTTGGTCTGCCATTGAGAGGGAGGCCTTTGCTGTGGTCTGGGCACTGAAAACGTTGAGGCCATACCTGTTTGGCACTCACTTTATTGTTCAGACAGACCGCAAACCTCTACTTTGGCTAAAACAAATGAAAGGTGAAAACATTAAATTGTTGAGGTGGTCCATATCTCTACAGGGAATGAACTATACAGTGGAACATAGACCTGGGAGTAGCCACTCCAATGCAGATGGACTCTCCAGATATTTCCACTTAGACAATGAAGACTCATCAGGTCATGGCTAGTCTTATTGTCCTTCGTTTGCGGGGGGTTGTGTAGGAAAGTACCATCTTGCCTGGCATGTTACCCCCATATTTCACTGTATATATGTTGTTTTAGTCTATGTGTCACTGGGATGGTTGGATTAATGGCAGTGGTGTAAATGATTATGTACAATCTGTTTCTGAAAGAACACCTTTTAAGTAATTGTTTCAATGATAAACTGCATCAGCATCTGGTAGACCTAGGTCCAATGTCTTCCCAAGAATTGGGAAAGAAGGCAGACCATTGGGTCAAGACTAGGGTGACCAAGACTTCCACAGGGGGTGACCAAAAGAAAGGGGTCACAAAGACTCCCCAGGGGAAGAGAGTTGAGACATCCAATGGTAAAAGTAAAGAGTCTTCTACAGGGCCCCAAAAACCTGCTCAGGAGGGAGGGTCCAAAGCCTCTTCACAATCCAATTTTGGGTGCAAGGGTAAAAACTTTGATCCCAAAAAGACCTGGTGTCATAGCTGTAATCAGCAGGGACACCAAACTGGAGACAAGGCCTGTCCCAAGAAAGGTTCCACTTCAACTACTACTCCAGTTAGTACTGGAATAGCCAGTCTCCAGGTCGTATCAACAGTGTGCCCAGAGCAAATCAGGATTCACACTGACGCTACATTAGTTTCTGAGGGTTGGGTGGACTTAGCCACACTTGCTGCCTGGCCCTCTAATATGCAAAAATACAGGCAGCAACTCTTGATTAATGGGACTAGTGTAGAAGGCCTGAGGGATACAGGTGCCAGTGTCACCATGGTGAGAGACAAGCTGGTTTCCCCAGGACTCTACTGTAGGAAAGTACCATCTTGCCTGGCATGTTATCCCCATATTTCACTGTATATATGTTGTTTTAGTCTATGTGTCACTGGGACCCTGCCAGGCAGGGCCCCAGTGCTCATAAGTATGTGCCCTGTATGTGTTCCCTGTGTGATGCCTAACTGTCTCACTGAGGCTCTGCTAACCAGGACCTACGTGGTTCTGCTCTCTCTGCTTTCCAAATTTGTCACTAACAGGCTAGTGACAAAATTTACCAATTCATATTGGCATACTGGTACACCCATATAATTCCCTAGTATATGGTACTGAGGTACCCAGGGTATTGGGGTTCCAGGAGATCCCTATGGGCTGCAGCATTTCTTTTGCCACCCATAGGGAGCTCTGACAATTCTTACACAGGCCTGCCAGTGCAGCCTGCATGAAATAATGTCCACGTTATTTCACAGCCATTTACCACTGCACTAAAGTAACTTATAAGTCACCTATATGTCTAACCTTCACCTGGTGAAGGTTGGGTGCAAAGTTACTTAGTGTGTGGGCACCCTGGCACTAGCCAAGGTGCCCCCACATCGTTCAGGGCTAATTCCCCGGACTTTGTGAGTGCCGGGACACCATTACACATGTGCACTACACATAGGTCACTACCTATGTGTAGCGTCACAATGGTAACTCCGAACATGGCCATGTAACATGTCTAAGATCATGGAATTGTCACCCCAATACCATTCTGGTACTGGGGGGATAATTCCATGATCCCCCGGGTCTCTAGCACAGTACCCGGGTACCGCCAAACTGCCTTTCCGGGGTCTCCACTGCAGCAGCTGCTGCTGCCAACCCCTCAGACAGGTTTCTGCCCCCCTGGAGTCCAGGCAGCCCTGGCCCAGGAAGGCAGAACAAAGGATTTCCTCTGCGAGAGGGTGTTACACCCTCTCCCTTTGGAAATAGGTGTGAAGGCTCGGGAGGAGTAGCCTACCCCAGCCTCTGGAAATGCTTTGATGGGCACAAATGGTGCCCATCTCTGCATAAGCCAGTCTACACCGGTTCAGGGATCCCCCAGCCCTGCTCTGGCGCGAAACTGGACAAAGGAAAGGGGAGTGACCACTCCCCTGACCTGCACCTCCCAGGCCTCTGCCATCTTGGAAACAGAGGTGTTGGGGGCACACTGGACTGCTCTGAGTGGCCAGTGCCATCAGGTGACATCAGAGGCTACTTCTGATAGGCTCTTACCTCTCTTGGTAGCCAATCCTCCTTCCTAGGTAGCCAAACCTCCTTTTCTGGCTATTTAGGGTCTCTGCTTTTGGCAATTCTCCAGATAACGAATGCAAGAGCTCATCAGAGTACCTCTGCATCTCCCTCTTCACCTTCTACCAAAGGATCGACCGCTGACTGCTCAGGACGCCTGCAAAACCGCAACAAAGTAGCAAGATGACTACTAGCAACATTGTAGCGCCTCATCCTGCCGGCTTTCTCAACTGTTTCCAGGTGGTGCACGCTCTGGGGGTAGCCTGCCTTCAACCTGCACCAGAAGCTCCGAAGAAATCTCCCGTGGGTCGACGGAATCTTCCCCCCTGCTAACGCAGGCACCAAAAGACTGCAACACTGGTCCTCTGGGTCCCCTCTCAGCCTAACGAGCGTGGTCCCTGGAACTCAGCAACTCTGTCCAAGTGACTCCCACACTCCAGTGACTCTTCAGTCGAAGTTTGGTGGAGGTAACTCCCTGCCTCTCCACGCTAGACTGCATTGCTGGGTACCCTGTGATTTGCAGCTGCTCCGGCTCCTGTGCACTCTTCCAGGATTTCCTTCATGCACAGCCAAGCCTGGGTCCCCGACACTCCATCCTGCAGTGCACAACCTTCTGAGTTGTCCTCTGGCGTTGTGGGACTCCCTTTTGTGACTTCGCAGGGACTCCGGTTCACTTTCCTTCCAAGTGCCTGTTCAGGTACTTCTGCAGGTGCTGCCTGCTTCTGTGAGGGCTCCCTGAGTTGCTGGGCGCCCCCTTTGTCTCCTCCTCCAAGTGGCAACATCCTGGTCCCTCCTGGGCCACAGCAGCACCCAAAAACCTCTACCGTGACCCATGCAGCTAGCAAGGCTTTTTTGCAGTCTTTCTGCGTGGGAACACCTCTGCAAGCTTCATCGCGACGTGGGACATCCGTCTTCCAAAGAAGAAGTTCCTAGTCCTCTTCTTTCTTGCAGAACTCCAAGCTTCTTCCAACAGGTGGTAGCTTCCTTGCACCCTCAGCTGGCATTTCCTGGGCTCCTGCCCACTCTCGACACTGTCGCGACTATTGGCCTTGGTCCCCTTGTCTTACAGGTACTCAGGTCCGGAAATCCACTGTTGTTGCATTGCTGGTGTTTGTTCTTCCTGCAGAATCCCCCTATCATGACTTCTGTGCTCTCTGGGGGTAGTAGGTGCACTTTACACCTACTTTTCAGGGTCTTGGGGTGGGCTATTTTTCTAACCCTAACTGTTTTCTTACAGTCCCAGCGACCCTCTACAAGTTCACATAGGTTTGGGGTCCATTCGTGGTTCGCATTCCACTTTTGGAGTATATGGTTTGTGTTGGCACTATACCTATGTGCTCCTACTGCAATCTATTGTAACTCTACACTGTTTGCATTACTTTTCTTGCTATTACTTACCTAAGTTTGGTTTGTGTACATATATCTTGTGTATATAACGTATCCTCATACTGAGAGTACTCACTGAGATACTTTTGGCATATTGTCATAAAAATAAAGTACCTTTATTTTTAGTAACTCTGTATATTGTGTTTTCTTATGATATTGTGCATATGACACCAGTGGTATAGTAGGAGCTTTACATGTCTACTAGTTCAGCCTAAGCTGCTTTGCCATAGCTACCTTCTATCAGCCTAAGCTACTAGAAACACCTCTTCTACACTAATAAGGGATAACTGGACCTGGCACAAGGTGTAAGTAACTCTGGTACCCACTACAAGCCAGGCCAGCCTCCTACAAATACCTGACTGGACAAACGTATCCAGTCACCAACACTGACAATCAGACTAAGGTACATCCCATGGCTATGGTAACTTTAGAATGGGGAGGGATCACTGGCCTGAAACAGGTGGTAGTCTCCTCTAATATCCCAGTAGACTGTTTGCTTGGAAATGACCTGGCGTCCTCAGCATGGGCTGAGGTAGAACTCAAACCCCATGCAGCCATGCTGGGTATTCCTGAACTGGTGTGTGTCAAGACAAGGGCACAGTGCAAGGCTCAGGGTGAAAAAGTGGTGTTGGAGCCTGGAATAATGGCCCAACCCTCCAAGAGAAAGGGAAAGAAGACTGGGGAACCAGCCTCATCACAGCAAAAGAAAAAGAACCTCTCTTACCAGGAAGAAGTTCTTCTCCTTGAGGGAACTGAGCCCATGGAGTTGGAAACTTAGGCCCATGGTGACCCACAAGGGAAAAGCTGTGTAAGGGGCAAGAAACCTGTCCCTCTCTTGAAGGCCTTAGGCAGCAGGCTGCTGAAGAGACCAAAGGAAAAATCAGTTGAACTCATTGGGGGTCATTCTGACCCTGGTGGTCATGGACCACCAGGGCCAACGACCGCGGGAGCACTGCCAACAGGCTGGCGGTGCTCCCATGGGCATTCTGACCGCGGCGGTACAGCCGTGGTCAGATACGGGAAACCGGCGGTGTCCCGCCGGTTTCCCGCTGCCCAAGGGAATCCTCCAGCGCCGCCATGGGGATTCCGAACCCCTTACCGCCAGCCTGGCTCTGGCGGTTTTGACCGCCAGAACCTGGCTGGCGGTAACGGGTGTTGCGGGGCCCCCTAACAGGGGCCCACCAAGATTTTCAGTGTCTGCCAAGCAGACACTGAAAATCGCGACGGGTGCAACTGCACCCGTCGCACCCCTTCCACTCCGCCGGCTCCATTCGGAGCCGGCATCCTCATGGAAGGGGGTTTCCCGCTGGGCTGGCGGGCGGCCTTCTGGCGGTCGCCCGCCAGCCCAGCAGGAAACTCAGAATAACCGCGGCGGTCTTTTGACCGCGCAGCGGTATTCTGGCGCCGCCCGCCAAGCTCAGAATGACCCCCATAGGGTCTATTGGGAACATGGACTCCTTTACACTGAGGCAAGAGATCCCAAACTTGGTGCCACTAGGAGAGTGGTAGTGCCTCAGGAGTTTAGAGAGTTCATCCTGACCTTAGCCCAGGATATTCCACTTGCTGGGCATTTGGGACAAACCAAGACTTGGGAGAGGTTAGTCAACCATTTCTATTGGCCCAACATGTCCCAGAAAGTAAAGGAGTTTTGTGCCTCCTGTGCCACCTGTCAAGCCAGTGGTAAGACAGGTGGACACCCAAAGGCCCCCCTCATTCCACTTCCAGTGGTGGGGGTCCCCTTTGAAAGAGTGGGAGTGGACACAGTGGGTCCACTTGAACCTCCCACAGCTTCAGGGAACCAGTATATCCTAGTAGTAGTGGATCATGCTACTAGGTACCCTGAAGCAATTCCCCTTAGGTCGACTACTGCCCCTGCAGTAGCTAAAGCACTCATTGGTATCTTCACCAGAGTGGGATTTCCTAAGGAGGTGGTGTCTGACAGAGGTACCAACTTCATGTCAGCATACCTAAAACACATGTGGAATGAGTGTGGGGTGACTTACAAATTCACCACACCATACCATCCACAAACCAATGGTCTTGTGGAAAGATTTAACAAGACATTGGAGGGCATGATTATGGGGCTCCCTGAAAAGCTCAAAAGGAGATGGGATGTCCTCTTGCCATGTCTGCTTTTCGCCTACAGAGAACTGCCTCAGAAGGGAGTAGGGTTTTCCCCCTTTGAACTTCTGTTTGGCCATCCTGTTAGGGGACCACTAGCTCTTGTTAAAGAAGGCTGGGAGAGACCTCTCCATGAGCCTAAGCAAGATATAGTGGACTATGTACTAGGCCTACGTTCCAGGATGGCAGAGTACATGGAAAAGGCAAGTAAAAACCTTGAGGACAGCCAACAACTCCAGAAGATGTGGTATGACCAAAAGGCTGCTATGGTTGAGTTTCAGCCAGGGCAGAAAGTCTGGGTTCTGGAGCCTGTGGCTCCCAGGGCACTTCAGGACAGATGGAGTGGCCCTTCTCCATAGAGAAAGAGTCAGGTCACCTACCTGGTAGACCTAGGCACTAGCAGGACCCCAAAAAGGGTGATCCATGTGAACCGACTCAAACTCTTTTATGACAGGCCAGATGTAAACATGTTAATGGTTACAGATGAGGACCAGGAAGCTGAGAGTGAACCTCTTCCTGATCTCCTCTCCACTGACCCTAAAGATGGCTCAGTAGATTGAGTGATCTATTCAGACACCCTCTCTGGCCAACAGCAAGCTGACTGTAGGAAAGTCTTACAACAGTTTGCTGAGCTCTTTTCCCTAACCCCTGGTCAGACACACTTCTGTACCCATGATGTGGACACAGGAGACAGCATGCCTGTCAAAAACAACATTTTTAGACAGTCTGAACAAGTTAAGGAAAGCATCAAAGTGGAAGTCCACAAGATGCTGGAATTGGGTCATTGAGCACTCTGACAGCCCCATGGGCTAGCCCAGTGGTCTTAGTCCCCAAACCTCACACAAAAGATGGTAAGAGAGAGGTAAGGTTTTGTGTGGACTACAGAGAACTTAATTCTGTCACCAAGACAGGTGCCCATCCCATTCCAGGGGCAGATGAATTAATTGATCAATTGGGTGCTGCCAGATACTTAAGTACCTTTGACTTGACAGCAGGGTACTGGCAAGTCAAAATGGCACCAGGATCAAAAGAAAAGACAGCATTCTCCACACCTGATGGGCATTATCAGTTTACTGTAATGCCCTTTGGCTTAAAGAATGCCCCTGCCAC
Source organism: Pleurodeles waltl (assembly GCF_031143425.1). Lineage (NCBI taxonomy): Eukaryota > Metazoa > Chordata > Amphibia > Caudata > Salamandridae > Pleurodeles > Pleurodeles waltl. The sequence continues at coordinate 528,426,511 of NC_090443.1, forward strand.
CTTCCAAAGGTTGGTGAATCAAGTCCTTGCTGGCGTGGAGTCCTTTAGTGCAGCTTATCTTGACGATATTGCTGTCTTTAGCTCCAGCTGGCAGGATCACCTGGTCCACCTGAAGAAAGTTTTGAAGGCCCTGCAAGCAGCAGGCCTCTCTATCAAGGCATCCAAGTGTCAGATAGGGCAGGAAACTGTGGTTTACTTGGGACACCTTGTAGGTGGCGGCCATGTTCAGCCACTCCAGCCCAAGATCCAGACTATTCTGGACTGGGTAGCTCCAAAAACCCAGACTCAAGTCAGAGCATTCCTTGGCTTGACTGGTTACTACAGGAGGTTTGTGAAGGGATATGGATCCATAGTGACACCCCTCACCGAACTTACCTCTAAGAAAATGCCCAAGAAGGTAAACTGGACTATAGAATGCCAACAGGCCTTTGACACCCTGAAATAAGCTATGTGCACAGCACCAGTTCTCAAAGCTCCAGATTACTCCAAGCAGTTCATTGTGCAGACTGGTGCCTCTGAACATGGGATAGGGGCACTTTTGTCCCAAACAAATGATGATGGCCTTGACCAGCCTGTTGCTTTAATTCGCAGGAGGTTACTCCCCAGGGAGCAGCGTTGGAGTGCCATTGAAAGGGAGGCCTTTGCTGTGGTTTGGTCCCTGAAGAAGCTGAGACCATACCTCTTTGGTACTCACTTTGTAGTTCAAACTGACGACAGACCTATCAGATGGCTAACGCAAATGAAAGGCGAAAATCCAAAACTGTTGGGGTGGTCCATCTCCCTACAGGGAATGGACTTTATAGTGGAGCACAGACCTGGAACTGCCCATGCCAATGCAGATGGCCTTTCTAGGTTCTTCCACTTAGAAAATGAAGACTCTCTTGGGAAAGGTTAGATCATCCTCTTTCGTTTGGGGGGGGGGGTTGTGTAAGGAAATGCCTCCTTGACATGGTTACCCCCTGACTTTTTGCCTTTGCTGATGCCAAGTTATGATTTGAAAGTGTGCTGGGACCCTGCTAACCAGGCCCCAGCACCAGTGTTCTTTCCCTAAACTGTACCTTTGTCTCCACAATTGGCACAACCCTGGCACCCAGGTAAGTCCCTTGTAACTGGTACCCCTGGTACCAAGGCCGATGATGCCAGGAAAGGCCTCTAAGGGCTGCAGCATGTCTTATGCCACCCTGGGGACCCCTCACTCAGCACATGCACACTGCTTGCCACCTTGTGTGTGCTGGTGGGGAGAAAATGACTAAGTCGACATGGCACTCTCCTCAGGGTGCCATGTCAACCTCACACTGCCTATGGCATAGATAAGTCACCCCTCTAGCAGGCCTTACAGCCCTAAGGCAGGGCGCACTATACCACAGGTGAGGGCATAGGTGCATGAGCACTATGCCCCTACAGTGTCTAAGCAAAACCTTAGACATTGTGAGTACAGGGTAGCCATAAGAGTATATGGTCTGGGAGTATGTCAAACACAAACTCCACATCTTAGAGATGCCCCCTGAAAACATACCCGACTTCCAGTGTGGGCTGACTAGTTTTTGCAAGCCTGCCACACACCAGACATGTTGCTGGCCACATGGGGAGAGTGCCTTTGTCACTCTGTGGCCATGAACAAAGCCTGTACTGGGTGGAGGTGCTTCTCACCTCCCCCTGTACTAACTGTAACACCTGGCGGTGAGCCTCAAAGGCTCACCCCCTTTGTTACAGCGCCACAGGGAATCCCAGCTAGTGGAGATGCCCGCCCCTCCGGCCACTGCCCCCACTTTTGGCGGCAAGGCTGGAGGAGATAATGAGAAAAACAAGGAGGAGTCACTCCCCAGTCAGGACAGCCCCTAAGGTGTCCTGAGCTGAGGTGACTCTGACTTTTAGAAATCCTCCATCTTGCAGATGGAGGATTCCCCCAATAGGATTAGGGATGTGCCCCCCTCCCCACAGGGAGAAGGCACAAAGAGGGTGTAGCCACCCTCAGGGCTAGTAGCCATTGGCTACTAACCTCCCAGACCTAAACACACCCCTAAATTGAGTATTTAGGGGCTCCCAGAACCGAGGAAGACAGATTCCTGCTACCTGAAGATAAAGAAGGACTGCTGACCTGAAGCCCTGCAGAGAAGACGGAGACACCAACTGCTTTGGCCCCAGCCCTACCGGCCTGTCTCCCCACTTTGAGAAAAACTGCAACAGCAACGCATCCCCCAGGGTCCAGCGACCTCTGAAGCCTCAGAGGACTACCCTGCATCTAAAAGGACCAAGAAACTCCCGAGAACAGCGGCCCTGTTCAACAAACCTGCAACTTTGCAACAAAGAAGCAACTTTTAAAGACCACACGTTTCCCGCCGGAAGCGTGACACTTTCCACTCTGCACCCGACGCCTCCGGCTCGACCTGCAGAAAACTAACTCTACAGGGAGGACTCCCCGGCAGCTGCGAGCCCATGAGTAGCCATAGTAGACCCCCCCGAACCCCCACAGCGACCATTGCAGAGGAAATCCAGAGGTTCCCCCTGACCGCGACTGCCTGCTTCAAGGAACCCGACGCCTGGAAACCACACTGCACCCGCAGCCCCAGGACCTGAAGGAACCGAACTCCAGTGCAGGAGCGACCCCCAGGCGACGCTCTGCCTAGCCCAGGTGGTGGCTACCCCGAGGAGCCCCCCCCCTGTGCCTGCCTGCATCATTGAAGAGACCCCCGGGTCTCCCCATTGAATCCTATTGAAAACCTGACGCCTGTTTGCACTCTGCACCTAGCCGCCCCAGTGCCGCTGAGGGTGTACTTTCTGTGCCTACTTGTGTCCCCCCCGGTGCCCTACAAAACCCCCCTGGTCTGCCCTCCGAAGTCGCGGGTACCTACCTGCTGGCAGACTGGAACCGGGGCACCCCTATTTCCATTGAAGCCTATGGGGGTCATTCCGACCCTGGCGGTCAAAGACCGCCAGGGCCGGGGACCATGGAAGCACCGGCAACAGGCTGGCAGTGCTTCCCCGCCCATTCTGACCGCGGCGGTAAAGCCGCGGTCAGAAAAGGGAATCCGGCGGTTTCCCGCCGGATTTCCCCTGCATGGGCTGAATCTCCATGGCGGCACTGCAATCAGCGCCGTCATGGAGATTCCAACCCCCTTCCCGCCACCCTGTTCCTGGCGGTTTTTACCGCCAGGAACAGGATGGCGGGAACGGGTGTCGTGGGGCCCCCTAACAGGGCCCCATAAAGATTTTCACTGTCTGCATTGCAGACAGTGAAAATCGCGACGGGTGCAACTGCACCCGTCGCACCCCTGCAACTCCGCCGGCTCCATTCGGAGCCGGCTTCATTGTTGCAGGGCCTTTCCCGCTGGGCCGGCGGGCGCTCCTTTGGCGGGCACCCGCCGGCCCAGCGGGAAAGCCAGAATGGCCGCCGCGGTCTTTTGACCGCAGAGCGGTCTTTCGGCGGCCTGATTTTGGCGGGCGGCGGTCGGAATGAGGGCCTATGTGTTTTGGGCACCACTTTGACCTCTGCACCTGACCGGCCCTGAGCTGCTGGTGTGGTAACTTTGGGGTTGCCTTGAACCCCCAACGGTGGGCTACGTTGGACCCAACTTTGAACTCTGTAAGTGTTGTACTTACCTGTGAACTTAACATTTACTTACCTCCCCCAGGAACTGTTGATTTTTGCACTGTGTCCACTTTTAAAATAGCTTATTGCCATTTTTGCTTAGACTGTACATGCTATTGTGATTATTCAAACTTCCTAAAATACCTGAGTGAAATACCTTTCATTTTAAGTATTGATTGTAAATCTTGAACCTGTGGTTCTTAAAATAAACTAAGAAAATATATGTTTCTATATAAAAACCTATTGGCCTGGAATTGTCTTTGAGTGTGTGTTCCTCATTTATTGCCTGTGTGTGTACAACAAATGCTTAACACTACCCTCTGATAAGCCTACTGCTCGACCACACTACCACAAAATAGAGCATTAGAATTATCTATTTTTGCCACTATCTTACCTCTAAGGGGAACCCTTGGACTCTGTGCATGCTATTTCTTACTTTGAAATAGTACATACAGAGCCAGCTTCCTACAGCAGGACTGTAATAGATGTTTCCACCATCCACAAGTGATTCAGGGTATCCTGATCTGCCCTGGCTACTGAGACCGGTGAGGAATCCAAGGACTGGGGCGGAGAATCAATACAATGAGGCTCATGGGAAGACAAGAAGGGTAATTGAGCGGACATTCGGCCTTCCAAGGAGGAGGTTCTGGTGTTTGCACATGTCTGGAGGTTCCCTGCTCTACTCACCACAGAAGGTGTGCCACATTGCCGTGGCCTGCTGCATGCTGCACACTTTGGCAGTAAAGAGGCATGTGCCATTGCTGGAGGTGGAGGGTGTAGCAGATGTACCGGTAGCAGTGGAGGTAGCAATGGACAGTGATGAAGATGGGGACAAGAATGATGTTGTCATAAGAAATCAGCCCATCCAGCAATACTTCCAGAGACATTCTGGTAGGTATATTTCTCAATGTACCACTTATCATGCTAAACTACAGACCGGGTGTCAATTGTAATCTATCTGTGATGTGAGCAGGGTCATGTCTGAGTTGGGTGCAGCCATACTGTTAGTGCAGGTATTAATGGGCTGAAGTACTACTGCCATTGCTATTGTCAGTCTGTGTGAATTGATATCACTGACTTTCCAAATCCCTTATGCGCTATATGTTATGTGACTAAGTTGGCAGTGAAAATGAAATGTACCTTCTTCACAGCTGTCCTCATACATCACCTCATGGTACACTTTACCTAAATATTTATTCACAGTTTTGTCATACTATCAGTGGAGGTTCGCACACTGATAATTGTGACAGACAGCATTTCAGTTATGTGTCATGTCTCCAAGACAGGAATCGTGTGATGTGTTCAGTATTGTTCCAATTAAATCGTCTTTGTGTTGTTGTTAATTGGTATGTTAGTGGACAATTGCTATTGCAGGTGCATGTGGTATTTCTTTGATATGGTGATCTAGCATAATAGTTTGATTGTTGACACTTTTTCATAGGAGTACTGTCGTTGGATGCTGAGTTCCCTTCCCTCACTGCTATCTGTGGACCCAGAGATGTGTTGACATTCACACTGTGCATCTGACAATGAGCTATATGGACAAAGGCTTCACAGATGTAACTTTTCACACAACACTTGAACACTACACAACATCATTGTTTGTTCATTGTCACTTATTGAACATACAAACCAAATGTTGTGTTAATTTATGTTTATTGTGATTATAATAGGGTGGGTTGGTGCTAATGAGTGGGGCAAGGTTGTACGAAATGATCAGGTTGTGAGTCCAAGCATTCGGTGGCACACCTCCAGTTTCCAGGAGTGATAGATAAAGGGAATATGGCAGTAGTCATACTCCAAGGTGTCTCTGTGTGACACAAGGGACCCAGTTCCGGAGGGGCTCATTTTCTGGCAGTGTGGTTGGTCTTGGCTCCAGTGCCTGCAGGATGCTTGGGTCTGCGTCCACGTTTGCATGGGATTTCCTCATCTACTGGGGAAAGGTCACCTGTGGATTGTGGGTCCTCAGGCAGGACCACCATCCCAGTAGCTGCAGAAGATGTAGAGGGCTGCTCAGGACTGTGGCTACTGGTAGGGGCCTGGTGGAGGGTGGGGGCCTCACACAGGACGGATATTAATTCTGGCATGAAGCCTTTGATGGAGGCCATGGTGGAATTGTGTTCCTGCCACTGCTGCACGGCCTCCTGGTGGCACTGGGTTTGCAGCCTTTGGTGTTCCCCCAACATGGTGACTATCTGGCCCATCTTGTCCTGGGATTGGTGGAATGCTGCCAAGACTTGTGCAATGGCCTCCTGGGCAAGTGGCTCCCTGGGTTGGCCCACCCTTTGCCCCACAGATGCCCTCTCAGAGGCCTTAGCCCCCTATACCTGTGTCCCCCACACAGTGTACCCACTTCCACTCACACCAGGACCTTCATCATCTTGAGTGGTGGGTGCTGTACAGGTGGGCACACCATTGATTGATGTGGCCTGGGGACACTGGTTTGGGGGCGTTCGGCAACTGCTGTTGTGACTGCTACAGTAGTGGGGAGCTCATTTGGTTGCCTGGGGGAGACTAGTGGAGGGAGACTGCCCAGAGGTGCCGGATGGGCCAGGGAGGTCATCCAGTCCCAGACATCCTGTGTCGCTGTCATCACTGGGGTCTTCCTCTGGTGATGGGTGACATTATCAGTGGTACTAATGGTGACAGGGATTGTTATTGACATCTACCTCATCTGTTTGATATAGGCTGCTAGGTGAGTGCTATTTGGCAGGTTGATTGTGTGTGATTCCTAGTTGGATTCGTAGTGCTTCATGCTAAACATGCATTTGTGAGTGCAGACGTTTGGATTGGGGTTGGTGATGTTGGGGGGCATGCAGGGGATGGGGATGCATGCTATACAGGTATACTGACTACAAGATGATTGTAGGTGACTTACCAGTCTCCATTCCTCCGGGGATTCCACTGAGACACTAAGGAGGCAGGATTGCCTAGACCTTCTCCTCTCATGATGTCAGCTCGAGAGGAGGAGGTGGGGGCCCACCGCCAGTTTTCATGATCGCACTTTGGTGCCTGGATGCAGTGGCTCTGACCTTCCCTCTTAGGTCATTCCACCTCTTCCATATGTTGTCCCTTGTGTGCGGATGCCTTCCCACTGAGTTCACCTTGTTGATGATCCGCTGCCACATCTCTATCTTAATGGCTACGGATGTCTGCTGGATCTGTGCACCAAATAGCTGTGGCTCTACCCTGATGATTTAGTCCACCATTGTCCACAACTCGTCTTCTGTGAAACGGGGGTGCCTTTGTGAGGACATGGTGATGGTGAGGTTTGTGTTTGTGTGTAAATATGCAATGCGCAGTGTGATATGTGAGGGGTGTGCAGATGGCTGTGTTATGTGTGTGCAGTGCGTACAACTGAGTAGCAGTCAAATGTCTCCTACTTGTTTGTTGTAGCCAGGGGTTGTGGGTTGTATGTGTGTGTGTTTTATGGTGGTGTCTGGGGAGGTTGTGTGGTGTTTGTGTGTGTATTAGGTTTGGGGTGTTCGAATTGGCCAATGTGGTGTGGTGTTGTTGTGGAGGTTAATTTTCGACCGTGGCGGTCCGCACTGCCATTGGCTTACCGCTGCGCTCCAACAGCTGTGCTGATTTGTGAGTCATATTATGGTGGGCGGTCTGTTTTTGGCATGGCGGTGTGGCTGGTGCTACATCCTCTCTCCTGCCGTCATTCAGCCTGGTGGTGTGGAGTTTGTGGCTGTATTCTGGAGATTTTGTTTTTGTGAGTCATATTAGGGGGCAGGCGGATTACCTCCGCCGCGGCCGTATTGTGGCAGCCTCCGGCACGGTGGTATTCGGAAGATACCACCAAAGCCGTGATAAGGGCCTAAGTGATTTGCCCAGGTTCACAGGATGTTGAGCCGGCGATGAGACTCGAACTGTGTTCCCCACTTCCAAGCTCAGCAGCTCTGTCCCCTCTCCTCAAGGGTTCTTTCTCTGGTGTGTATTGAGGCAGTCTGGGAATAACTAAATTTTTTTCGATAGCGCTAGGTAATACAGGTTCTGCCAGCTCAGAGAGCTGCAAAGCAGGTGCCATTCTTAACAAAATCGCTATAATTAATTTGTATCGACCTTGTAGAGATGAAGAAGTGAAAAAGCTATCTGGATTGTAATCTGTGACATTCTTGTCTGCAGTAGGTGCCTCAACTAACTGACTTGAGTAGAGCTTAACACTAGGCGATAGCACCTGCTCTTAATAACCTCCAGAGGGTCACCAACCATATTAGGGGGCAGGAGGATTACCTCCGCCGCGGCCGTATTGTGGCAGCCTCCGGCACGGTGGTATTGGGAAGATACCGCCAAAGCCGTGATAAGGGCCTAAGTGATTTGCTGAGGTTCACAGGATGTTGTGCCGGCGATGAGACTCAAACTGTGTTCCCCACTTCCAAGCTCAGCAGCTCTGTCCCCTCTCCTCAAGGGTTCCTTCTCTGGTGTGTATTGAGGCAGTCTGGGAATAACTAATTTTTTTTCGATATCGCTAGGTAATACAGGTTCTGCCAGCTCAGAGAGCTGCAAAGCAGGTGCCATTCTTAACAAAATCGCTATAATTAATTTGTATCGACCTTGTAGAGATGAAGAAGTGAAAAAGCTATCAGGATTGTAATCTGTGACATTCTTGTACTGTCAAGGCCTCTGTAGTAGGTGCCTCAACTAACTGACTTGAGTAGAGCTTAACACTAGGCGATTGCACCTGCTCTTAATAACCTCCAGAGGGTCACCAACCAAGCATACAGGTTAGTTATAGACAAGAAGGTGAATAAAGTTGTTGTCTCCAAAATGGTGGAAAAGGCATTGTGAATCCAGACCCAAGCACTTAATCGCCTCAACCTTGATAGCAAAAAACATCTAGCCTTTAGATGCAAATTGGACCTCTTCAAATAGAGTTCAGTTAGCATGGACTCAATACAAAGGTATTACAGCACTTTCCATGAGCACCAGTTATATTGCACAAGAACACATTCACTTTTAGAAAAGAGCGGTTAAGTGATTTGCCCAGAGCCGGCAACGAGTCTCGAACAGTGTTCCCCAACTCCAAGGTTGCAAATGCTGGCTCTTACGCCACATCCTCTCCCCTAGGGTTCTTTGTCTAGTGTCTGTTGGGGGAGTCTGGGAATAACTAGTTTCTTTTAAGTATAGTGCTTATAATACAGGTTATGCCATTTCAATGAATGAAGTTCATTGATGTATAATAAAAAATTTACTTTTTCAGGTAGCCTCTTTCAGTAAGTCTAGAAATCAGGGTACAGTTTGTATGGATACATAAACACTGGCGAAAGGGCAGGTTGTCCTTAAGACTCGTGGGGTGATGACTCCCGTATTGTAATAGAAATGTCGAGATGCAGGAATTCAATAGATGGCTCATCTAACTACTATTTAACATTCAATTCACTATAAACTTTGACCCAATAGCAATCCCCTTTTTAGACCTATGGGTGGGATCAGGGAAAACAAAATAAATATACCTCACTTTATAGAAAGCCTACAGAGTGAAATTGGATATTACAATATGGGAATCACGAATGAACTACATATAGTGAATAAAACTAACTATAATCACAATCGATTGTTTTAAAATCATAATACTTTGCCAAGGAGGTTTAGGCTTAAACGTTCTCCCGTAGGGAACCATTGCTTTCTTCTATATGCAATTACAGGATGGCTAGAATTTTCTGTCGCCTCACATCGTTCCCCTGGTACATGTTTTTTGGGACATGCAGATTTTGGTGGGAAGAGCACAAAAAGTCTGCAAGTATGTTATTCCCCATTTCTATGGGGAAAACATTTAATAGATGCTATTTTTACATCTGTTAAATTCCGACACCCAAAACATCACTATTTAAAGGACGTGATTGATAACACATGCTCTCTACATGACTTGTTAGGCACTTGTTATTGAGGGCACAATCATCTTCCCTTCAAGAGAACACCAGTGATAAGCTTCTTCACTGAGTCTTTCCAGTCACACTTAAGGACATCATTACAAGTAGGAATTAATACAGTGGGGTGTTTATCACACGTGGTAAATACCATTACCTTAGGGTGAGGTATTTACAAAGTGTGGTAAATACATCCTATTCTAGGTTTTCTACAGGCAAATAAAGCAAAGCATGCATAATCGATTTTTTACACACAAAAATCCATGTATTGCCTTTGTTTTTCAGGCCTTCACCCACCATGCGGACTCATTTCAGCAGGTTTGACCGGCAGCAATGTATGAGGGAAAACTGCAAGAGTGTGATGATTATCACACGACTGGTAATTCCGATTCCCGTGGAAACTCTTGCTTGCACAGGGAACAAAATTTAACTCTCAACTTGCAACGTGGGAGCAAATTTCCAGTTTTCCATATTTACAATCGGATGCACACGCAGTTCAAACAATTTACAAAGAAACTCATAGTGTTAAAGTGAAACGTCAAAACTCCGACAAGAACTCTTAGCTTCTAGATCTCATTTCCTTCTCAGACTTCTAAATTCTGCCTAATCGTTAGATTCTCCATGGATGGCCACTGAACTTTATGTAGGAGCTGCTGTCCTACATCCTGAAATCGGGTTTATTTAATAAAATTAGCCTTTACAAACCTCCATGCAAGTAAAGTATTCTCACAAACTGGGTCTTCCTGGCACAAACTAATGAGTTTCATCACCACTACTCCAGTTTAGAGGATTCAATACCACCCACGAGGTGAACTCTGAGAAATATCTGTGATAAGAGGAGCACTTTGCTAAGAGGCTGCACCCATCTTATCTGCACTTGTACGGATTTAGAAGTATTTGAGCTCTGCCCCAAGGCAACGACCAATTCCCTTGGAAACATGCCAGCCCAAGTCCCACCAGTGCAGTGTGGCTTGGCTGGGTAAAGGCTTTCATTCTGAAGATAGCACAAAATAATTTCTACTTTAGATAATTACAATAATCCTGTTCACTTTTTATTTAAAAAAAGCATGAGTAGTAAAAAAGTAAAATACAAGCAATCACAGTCCAGCACAATAAAATATGAATCACTTTAGGTACTATTAAAGAATGTTTTTCTTAATAGCAGTCGAGGCCAAAAAGATGGTTGTTCACACATTGATCTCAAATACACCATCGTTTGTGGAAATCAAATTCTGTATGTCAACAGCGTTATCTAGTTTAGGTGAATGACAAGGATGCCCTTTTATATCAATAAATTAATCCGCTCTTGTCAAAAGATGTACAATCAAATGTTAAATGTGTTCTGCCAAAATAAAATTTAAGCCCTGGGTACCTCCAAGTGCAGGGCATTTCGGTTATTGCTGATGTGCGTTGCAATAAAGCCCATCTCATCACTTTATGCATGCTCTGGCCATACTGTACACTGTATTCCAGTATGGGAGATAGAATGGTACACAATTGTTCCTGGTTAAGGACCAGGCTGCCACAAGCACCTAGTTCTAAAACAGACTGGGTCCATATGCGTACAAAAAGTGGAATCGGGGATGGTGCTCAGCTTCCTGAATTACGCCAACGTCTAAATGCAGCGTGCAGAAAAAAAGCTAAACATTCTGGGTTCCAGCCATAATTCCCTTACTTTACAGCCAATCATATTATCCCTTTACAGACTCATTCAAAAATTTGACTTAAAAGAGAACATCGTAACTGTGGGATATGCTGCCAGAGGGTGGGAGTGATGAAGTGGACCCCGTATTTAATAGAATACAATATTGAAATCCTATGAGTTTGATAGTTGCGTCTTGGTCTTACATACTTTATCACTAGAGGTGAGTAGGAAAGTACCATCTTTCTTGGCATGTTACCCCCATTTTTACATGTATGTCAGTATGTTTTTGCCTGTCTCACTGGGATCCTGCTGGTCAGGACCCCATGTACAGGTATAGGTACAGGCTGGGGAGGGGTAGCCTCCCGAAGCCTTAGGAAATGTTTTGAAGGGCACAAATGGTGCCCTCCTTGCATAAGCCAGTCTACACCGGTTCAGGGACCCCTTGTCCCCTGCTGTGGCCCGAAACTGGACAAAGGAAAGGGGAGTGACCACTCCCCTGTCCATCACCACCCTAGGGGTGGTGCCCAGAACTCCTCCAGTGTGTCCCAGTCTTCAGCCATCTTGCTTTGCAAGGTTTTGGGGCACTCTGGAGGACTCTGAGTGGCCAGTGCCAGCAGGTGACGTCAGAGACCCCCTCCTGATAGGTCCTAACCTGATAAGGTAGCCAAACCCCCTCTCAGGGCTATTTAGGGTCTCTCCTGTGGGTTCTCTCCAGATTCTACTTGCAAGTTTCCAGCAGGAGTTCCTCTGCAACTACTACTTCATCCTCTGACCTCAGATCAACCGCAGCCTGCTCCAGGAAACACTGTAACTGCAACAAAGTATCCACAAGGGATATTTTTCTTCTGCAACTTCAGCTCCAGCCAGCGACTGCAACAGTTTCCACGGTGTGCACACTCTGAGGACTCCCTGTCTTCACCCTGCGCCAGAAGGACCGAATAAATCTCCAGTGGGGTGACAGAGTCACTCCCCTACTCACGCAGGTGCCTTCTAAGTTGACAACTGGTTCTCTTGGACTCTTCTCACAGCAACAAGCATGCTCCTTGGAACACAGAGGGTGGACCTCATTGACACAGACTGTCCTGAGGTCCTGAGGTCCTGCTGTCAGAATTTAGAGGAGGTAAGACCTTGCCTTCCCCCATAACGACAGAACCCCTGTGCACCATGTCTTCCTCACCTCCTGAGGCCTCTGTGCACTAGTTGCAAAATTCCTTCATGCACAGCCTGGCCCAGGACCCCAGGGCCCCAGCACTCCAGCACTCTATCCTGCGATGCTCAACTCGCTGAGTTGATCTCCGGCGGCGTGGGACCTTCCTTTGTAGTGCTGCACCAACCGCATTTTGCACCTCCTTTGTCCCCATGTCCTGGGACTCCCGTGAGTGCTATATGGTGCTCTGAGGGCTCTCTGAAGTGCTGAGAGCCCCCTCTTCCTCCTCACACAGAGTTGAGGCCTCCAAGTCCCTCCTGGGTCCAGATAGCGCCTAGTTGATGCAAATTGCGACTTTGCCGGAATCAAGACTTGTTGGAGGAATCCAGTGCCAAAACTCTCCTGCATCCAACTTCATGACGTGGGACATCCTTTCCATCATGCAGGAACCTGCTGGCATCTTCCTAGGGTGCATTTCTGCAGTCTTCGTCCAACAGAGGACTCTTCTTTTGCACCCTCTTCTGGGTTGGCAGGGGCTCCTGTCCTTCCTGGAACTTCTTTCGACTTCTGGACTTGGTCTCTTTCTTTTATAGGTCTTCAGGTCCAGGAATCCACTGTTTGTTATTTGCAGACTTGGTTGGTTCTGCAATAATTCTAATCACAAGGTGTAGTGTGTCCTAAGGAAACTTGCAGTACTTTACTCCTGCTTTTCTGGGCTCTGTGGTGGGGTAATTTACTTACCTCTACTGTATTCTTATTCTACCAGCGATTCTGCACACACTACCTTTGTCTAGGGGGGAATTAATGATTCACATTCAACTTTCTTAGTGAATGGTTTGTGTTGCCCCTAGACTTATTTTCTCCCATTGCATTCTATAGTATTTCCTATTGTTTGCACTATCCTATGTCTAATTACTTGCCCTATTTTGGTGTCTAGTGTATATATTGTGTATAATACTTACCTCCAGAAGGACTATTGCCTCTAAGATATTTTTGGTACTGTGTCACCCAAATAAACTACCTTTATTTTTGGTAACACTGAGTATTGTCTTTACTTGTGTATAAGTACTGTGTGACTATAAGTGGTATTGCAGTAGCTTTGCATGTCTCCTAGTTCAGCCTAAGCTGCTCTGCTATAGCTACCTATATCAGTCTAAGCTGCTAGAACACCACTACATTTCACTAATAAGGGATACCTGGACCTGGTGTGAGGTGTAAGTACCCAAGGTACCCACTGCAAACCAGGCCAGCCTCCTACAAGATGCAATCTAAATAATCCCTCACAGCCCTCTCTACCTGCATATCAATCCCAGGCCATCAGAAGTGCAACCTGATTCTTTCCTTAGTCTTGGAAACTCTGTGAAGCCCTTGGTGTCCAAACTGAACAATTTTGTCGCAGACTTGTCCAGGAGGAACCAATCTAGTTCCCTCTCAAAGTAGATCATTCTTGACAGAAGTTCATCCTGAACATTCCAATATTTTCGAACTTTATCACACACATTATTTTTGTTGAGCCACCCATGAGAAATTAATTTAATCTCTTCTTGTAACACAACACAATTGGCCAAGAAATCTCTCCAACCATTGTCACTGATCACCCCTTTAGTGATTTTGCATACACTAAAATCCTCCAATTCCCATTGGTCTACCTTACCATCAAATTCACTCAATCGTTTCGGAAACTAGTTGTGACAAACAATCTGCTACCTTATTCTCGGTACCAGGAATGTACTCAACTATGAAATCATAATCTTGCAGTGAGACTACTCATTTACAGATGCATGAGGTGATAACATTCAAACTTTCCTTACTGAATACATCCTTTAAGGAAGAAAAGTTTCCCTCCAGAAAAGTTTTTGGGGTTTTGTTATAGCCCAATAAATACACAAGGCTTCATTCTAAATTACGGAATAATGGATTTCAGGTCCCACTAACGCCCTCAACAAAAACATTATTGTCTCTTCTCACCCATCTTTAACCTGTTTTAAGACAGCACCTAACCCTTTTGCGCTAGCATCCGTGACCACAATAGAAGGTTTTTTGGTGTCAAAACTTTGCAAAAAAAGGATCACGCCATTCACCACAGCACATTCTTGATGTCTAGAAACTCAGAGCTGCACTTAGTTCACCAAAAAAAGTATCTTCTTTCTTTAAAAGAGCTCTCATGTGTAGGAAAGTACCATCTTGCCTGGCATGTTACCCCCATTTTTCACTGTATATATGTTGTTTTAGTTGTATGTGTCACTGGGACCCTGTTCACCAGGGCCCCAGTGCTCATAAGTGTACCTGAATGTGTTACCTGTGTAGTGACTAACTGTCTCACTGAGGCTCTGCTAATCAGAACCTCAGTGGTTATGCTCTCTCATTTCTTTCAAATTGTCACTAACAGGCTAGTGACCAATTTTACCAATTTACATTGGCTTACTGGAACACCCTTATAATTCCCTAGTATATGGTACTGAGGTACCCAGGGTATTGGGGTTCCAGGAGATCCCTATGGGCTGCAGCATTTCTTTTGCCACCCATAGGGAGCTCTGACAATTCTTACACAGGCCTGCCACTGCAGCCTGAGTGAAATAACGTCCACGTTATTTCACAGCCATTTTACACTGCACTTAAGTAACTTATAAGTCACCTATATGTCTAACCTTTACCTGGTAAAGGTTAGGTGCAAAGTTACTTAGTGTGAGGGCACCCTGGCACTAACCAAGGTGCCCCCACATTGTTCAGGGCCAATTCCCCGGACTTTGTGAGTGCGGGGACACCATTACACGTGTGCACTACATATAGGTCACTACCTATACGTAGCTTCACAATGGTAACTCCGAATATGGCCATGTAACATGTCTATGATCATGGAATTGCCCCCTCTATACCATCCTGGCATAGTTGGCACAATCCCATGATCCCAGTGGTCTGTAGCACAGACCCTGGTACTGCCAAACTGCCCTTCCTGGGGTTTCACTGCACCTGCTGCTGCTGCCAACCCCTCAGACAGGCATCTGCCCTCCTGGGGTCCAGCCAGGCCTGGCCCAGGATGGCAGAACAAAGGACTTCCTCTGAGAGAGGGTGTTACACCCTCTCCCTTTGGAAAATGGTGTGAAGGCAGGGGAGGAGTAGCCTCCCCAGCCTCTGGAAATGCTTTCTTGGGCACAGATGTGCCCAATTCTGCATAAGCCAGTCTACACCGGTTCAGGGGACCCCTTAGCCCTGCTCTGGCGCGAAACTGGACAAAGGAAAGGGGAGTGACCACTCCCCTGACCTGCACCTCCCCTGGGAGGTGTCCAGAGCTCCTCCAGTGTGCTCCAGACCTCTGCCATCTTGGAAACAGAGGTGCTGCTGGCACACTGGACTGCTCTGAGTGGCCACTGCCACCAGGTGACGTCAGAGACTCCTTCTGATAGGCTCCTTCAGGTGTTAGTAGCCTATCCTCTCTCCTAAGTAGCCAAACCCTCTTTTCTGGCTATTTAGGATCTCTGTCTCTGGGGAAACTTTAGATAACAAATGCAAGAGCTCATCAGAGTTCCTCTGCATCTCTCTCTTCACCTTCTGCCAAGGAATCGACTGCTGACCGCGCTGGAAGCCTGCAACACTGCAACAAAGTAGCAAAGACGACTACTGCAACTCTGTAACGCTGATCCTGCCGCCTTCTCGACTGTTTTCCTGGTAGTGCATGCTGTGGGGGTAGTCTGCCTCCTCTCTGCACTAGAAGCTCCGAAGAAATCTCCCGTGGGTCGACGGAATCTTCCCCTGCAACCGCAGGCACCAAAAAGCTGCATTACCAGTCCCTTGGGTCTCCTCTCAGCACGACGAGCGAGGTCCCTCGAATCCAGCAACTCTGTCCAAGTGACCCCCACAGTCCAGTGACTCTTCAGTCCAAGTTTGGTCACCTCGCTAGACTGCATTGCTGGGAACCGCGACTTTTGCAGCTACTCCGGCCCCTGTGCACTTCCAGCGGAAATCCTTTGTGCACAGCCAAGCCTGGGTCCACGGCACTCTAACCTACATTGCACGACTTTCTAAGTTGGTCTCCGGCGACGTGGGACTCCTTTGTGTAACTTCGGGTGAGCACTGTTTCACGCATCCTTGTAGTGCCTGTTTCTGGCACTTCTTCGGGTGCTACCTGCTGCTGAGAGGGCTCCTTGTCTTGCTCGACGTCCCCTCTCTCTCCTGGTCCAATTTGCGACCTCCTGGTCCCTCCTGGGCCACAGCAGCGTCCAAAAACGCTAACCGCACGATTTGCAGCTAGCAAGGCTTGTTGGCATTCTTTTGGCGGGAAAACACTTCTGCACCACTTTTCACGGCAAGAGAAATCCGTCCACCAAAGGGGAAGTCTCTAGCCCTTTTCGTTCCTGCAGAAACCTCAGCTTCTTCTGTCCAGTAGAAGCTTCTTTGCACCCACAGCTGGCATTTCCTGGGCATATGCCCATCTCCGACTTGCTTGTGACTTTTGGACTTGGTCCCCTTGTTCCACAGGTACCCTAGATTGGAAATCCACAGTTGTTGCATTGTTGGTTTGTGTCTTTCCTGCATTATTCCTCTATCACGACTTCTATGTCCTTGGGGGAACTTTAGTGCACTTTGCACTCACTTTTCAGGGTCTGGGGGAGGACTATTTTTCTAACTCTCACTATTTTCTAATAGTCCCAGCGACCCTCTACAAGGTCACATAGGCTTGGGGTCCATTCGTGGTTCGCATTCCACTTTTGGAGTATATGGTTTGTGTTGCCCCTATCCCTATGTGTCCCCATTGCATCCTATTGTAACTATACATTGTTTGCACTGTTTTCTAAGACTATACTGCATATTTTTGGTATTGTGTACATATATCTTGTGTATATTTCCTATCCTCTCACTGAGGGTACACTCTAAGATACTTTGGCATATTGTCATAAAAATAAAGTACCTTTATTTTTAGTATAACTGTGTATTGTGTTTTCTTATGGTATTGTGCAAGTGACACTTGTGGTACTGTAGTAGCTTCACCCGTCTCCTAGTTCAGCCTAAGCTGCTCTGCTAAGCTACCATTATCTATCAGCCTAAGCTGCTAGACACCCTATACACTAATAAGGGATAACTGGGCCTGGTGCAAGGTGCAAGTACCCCTTGGTACTCACTACAAGCCAGTCCAGCCTCCTACATCATGGTATGTGTGTGACTAGCAAACCTGGGTACGAACTTCTTATAGTATTCAGCAATGCCCAGGAAGGTGACTAAGCCCTCCCTGCACTTTGGAGGGGAAAGATCATCAATTGTTCTCACAAATTGATCCCTTGGTTGAACACCATCTTTCGTAAATTTGTGACTTGAATCTCAATCTCAAGAGATTAAATTTGCACTTGTTTACCCTCAAGGTAAGACCTCTCTCCTCAAACCTACTAAGGACTTGCTTGACCCTGTTGTCATGTTCTTCCTGAAATGAACCAAACACCAGCACATCATCTTGGTAAATTTTAACACCAGAAATACCCCCCAAGACATTTTCTATGGCCCTTGAAAAAAACTTATACGGCCAAATTTAACCCAAAAGGTAATTCCTTAAATTTAAACATTCCAAAAAGGGATGAATGAGGTCAGGTTCATGGAGGCATCATCAAGTTTAATTTGGTGATACTCTGCTCTGTCCAGGCACAACCACTTTTAACTGTACCCTTATAGGGAGACTACCTAATGGCTCATCCCTGTTAAAGGCCTGCTCTCTTTACTCTGGAGACACCAACTAATCCGAAATGTGACAGGAAGGCAATCTCTACTTGTCCATCTACACTGACAAATCCACAACCTTCAGGCTACATGGCACCTGGATCCAATTCATCGGCCCTTGTTTAAAACTGAAAAGGAATTCAGTAAAGAGAGCAGTTAACTGCACATTGGCACCCCAACTGACTGGTTGCCCAAGCTTTTTCTAAATGTGCAATTTTGGGCGACAAATTCTAGTTTTAAAACTAATTATTTTTATAATGAATATAGTTGTAACCGATAAAATCATATTATACTTGAAATAATTTTATTTACAGGTTTAGGAGTCTGTTGTTTTACATAGTTTAGTTGGTCCAGATTTTCATAGAGGCACCATTTTATCAAAACGGATAGTGTTTGTTGTTTTGCTCTTCTTGCTCCTGCTCATGACCCTTCCCAACCAATGTCCCCCAGCGTATTTTCTTTCCTTATAGTGATTGCCAACCACGGGTCACTGTGATGCAATTCGTTATTCTTCTTAGAGAGCATTTATTGTTAATGGCATTTATTTTGCATTCATAAAGTAACTTTCTGAAGGACACTTCCACTGGAGTGTGCAGGCTTGCTAGCACACTGGTGTATGATTATTTGTTTGAAATCCTTTCATATTGCATTGTTCATGCCTGGACTGTGCTGTTACTTTGGAAGCTAACTGAAGATTTCCTCTCCCTTAGAAATGGGTTAGTGCTATAGTTATTCATGATCATTATTCTGATTTGTACAACATGAGTTACCACTAGTCATGCAATGCTGGATTCGAATTTTTGCTGATTACCAGTTTGTTAAATGTGTATAGAATCCCTTTTTTCTAGGGGTGAGTCAGATTATTTTTATGCTATCCTCACAGGACTCTGTCAGATTATTCAGAGACTTCCCTTCACTACTAGAGATGTTGTCTTTATAATTGTATTTTGTTTATGGGGACTTAGAATAATCCTGATTTCTGACTATGTACTCTGTATCTGAGTCATATATTTTTGCTTTTCTCTGTAAAGCCAGCTTTGAGATTTTGTAATAAAACCCTTCACGTTTTCATCAATCTAGAACTCAGTTATTGAATGGCTTGCTCTGCTAAGTTGATTCTGTTTGCCTGATGTCGAGGAGGGTGATGAGTCTTATTGCTAGATCAAGAGTGCCGGGCCGAGCTGCCAAAGGTACATTTTCGGGTGATCAAAGTATTGGGGTGCAGTAAAACATTAGGATTCAGTTCCCTTAAAACTATCCATACAGGAAGAAATGCAGACGTGGAATCACTTTCCAAGTAAAATATTTTTCTCCTAACAAAGACAGGAAACATCCAAGAGCACTAGGAATACTATAAGGCAGTTGTAAGAAATTGAGTTATTAGTTGAGTGGTGGGAGCCCCACTAAAATAATAAACACAATCCTTGTCAGGGCAAACCCCAAAAGTCACTAAATAAACCTATGTGTAATCTTCTGGTAGGTTGGCACAAAAGCTGTTAGCCTTAACTTAAAGCCAATGTGTAAAGTATTTATGCATCACTCAGTCAGTAATAAAGTGAAAATGTAGCATCGATAAAATCCTAAACCAATTTAGAACAAGCATTGGCAAAGCCAATAGGTTTAGCTTTTGTCTTTTTTACTATCTAACTGCTTAAACATATTTTAAAAATGTTACGATAATGTTTGTTTTATATTTAAAAAAGCAAACATTATTATAACATTTTTCTAATATTTGTAAGCCACTTAGATAGAAAAAAAGACAAGGGGGAAACCTACTGGCATGCAGCTTAAAAGAAAGAAGCCAGAACACGGCATGTGGGACAGAAGACGGGAGTGAAGACAGACGATGGGAGAGAAGGCAGAATATAGCAGTGAAGACAGAAGACGGCATGTGGTAAAGAAGAAAGAACAAAGAAGACAGGAAAAACGGTCTGCAATGATGAAGCAAGAAGACAGCGAAGAAAGAAGACAGAAGACGGGACCGAAGACAGAAGACGGCATGCCATAAAGAAGAAAGAAGAAAGCGAAGACGGTATACCCAAAGAAAAAAGAAGACGGGAGGCAACAAAGAAAGAAGTCAGAGAAGAAGGCATTGAAGAAAGAAGACGGCAGTGAAGTAAGAAGACGGCATGCAGGAAGAAAAATGAAGACAGCAACAAAGAGAGAGAAGATGGCAGCAAAGCAAGAAGGCTTCGGTGAAGAAAGAAGATTGCATGCAGGAAGAAAAACGAAGTACCTTCAGCATTGTAGTAAGAGGAAGGACACTGGCCAGTGTCCAATGAGAAGTAGGAAGTGACCGGAAGAAGTACTTGGCCCACAGGCAACTTGATGGCAAGTCTGATGAAGAAGAGGAAGAGAAGGTGAAGACGACGTGCTGGCCAATCAGAAGCATGTAAATCAATGTGACATTGGAGTAAGCCAATGGTAAGTTCAGGTAAGTAAGGGTCTGGTTCTAAGCCCCTTTTCAGTTTTTTTAATACCAAAAGATTTTGCAACCATGCGGTCATGCACATGTGCAGGACAAAACTAAAAATGTTTAAAATGTAATAAATAAAATGACGCAATATGACTAAAATCCAATTAGCAGAACTGGAGATATGAGTTTTTAAAGTTTTAGGTGAAAATAGCACCAATAAGCACAAAACGCCACTCGTGGTTTTCTGGTCATAGTGGACCAGCAGCAAGTCACAGGTTCAGACCGACCACGATGGAGTGTGGCTCGGGTACAGGGACCAAGTTAATCCTGCTGAAAGAGTTACCTTGTCAAATTCAGCATGGGGAGCTGCTGTTCACATTTGTGGGGGCCTACGAGGGGGTCGTTGTTGGCACATGGAGCAGTTGGACATCAAATACAGTCACTAGATCTGGTCATCGCTGAAACTTTGCATTGGCGGTCAACACAGGCCATTGCTATCAGAGTGAAGAGACGGTCCTGCTGGAGTTTCAAGTTGGTAGTTGTTGCTGGAGGATGATTCCAAATGCAATGAGGTCACTTCACAGTCACGAGAAGCCCAAAATCTCTGTATCTATCTTCACCTTTTCTTCGGGAGGAGTACAATCTGATACCAGCCAAGGGTCCAGGGTTTGAGGGCATCTCTTGGGGTGCTCGGGCAGGTCCAGGAATGTCCGGTTGGTGTTGGCAAGCTGAGAAGTTGCAGAGAAGCCTTTGGAAGCTTGTTGTATATGTGTAGCTCAAACATGAGGTCAGCCAACTGACACTTGGAATCACTTCTGTGGAGCCTGGGTTCAAGGCAAGCAGGTCCGATTTTCCTTCTTGAGACAGCAGGACAGTCCTTCTGAATCAGCCACAGGTCCAGGAGTGTTCTGATGAGAGGTTCTGAAGGTGTCCCTGCTTTAACTGGTGCGTGAGGAATTCCCTGGCCTACTCCCAAAACCGGTTCTGGTCAGTTCTTCTCCTTCACCTGGTTTACAACTGTCCAGGCCAGTGTTTCTTAAACTGTGGGTCGAGACCCACTGGTGGGTCGCAAGCCAACATTTGGTGGGTCGGGAAAGTCTCAGTGTAGGAGGCTGGCCTGGCTTATAGTGGGTACCTGATGGTACTTACACCTTGTGCCAGGTCCAATTATCCCTTATTAGTAGATTAGGTGTGTTCTAGCAGCTTAGGCTGATAGAGGTAGCTATAACAGAGCAACTTAGGCTGAACTACGAGACATGTAAAGCTCCTATTATACCACTTATATCATACAGGCACTCTATCAAAAGAAAGACAATACTCGGAGTTACTAAAAATAAAGGTACTTTATTTTAGTGACAATGTGCCAAAAATATCTCAGAGGATATACTCCCTTAGGAGGTAAGTAAAATACACAAAATATACCCACAAAGCAAAATCAGGTGAGTAAAACAGTCAGAAAGTAGTGCAAATGCTGTAGAATACAATAGGATGCAATAGGCATAGGGGCAAAACAAACCATATACTAAGAAAGTGGAATGCAAACCACGAATGGACCCCTAGGCTAGTGTAGTGTGTAGAGGGTCACTGGGAGTGTTAGAAAACACTGAGGGTGTCCAAGATAGCCCACCCCAAGACCCTGGAAAGTAGAAGTAAAGTACTACTATTTCCCCAGAAACACATTAGAGTCGTGATAGAGGATTTTGCAAAGACCAGAACAGACTGTAAAGCACTGAAGGTGGATTTCTGGACCTGAGGACCTGCAAGGGAAGAGGACCAAGTCCAAGAGTCACGAAAGTGTCCGGGGGGGCAGGAGCCCACTAAACACCAGATGAAGATGCCAAATGGCTTCCTCCGGATGGAAGAAGCTGAAGATTCTGCAACAACGAAAGTTGCTAGAAACTTCTCCTTCATGCAGAAGATGTCCCATGGAGTGCTGGAGGTTGCAGAGTTGTTTTCGTGGCAAAATACCACAAACAAGCCTTGCTAGCTGCAAGAGTTGCAGTTAAAGAAAAAGGGTGCTGCCCAGGCTCAGGAAGGACCAGGATGTTGCCACTTGGGAGAAAAGACAGAGAGGGCCCTCGGCAACGTATAGAGCCAATGCACAAGAAGGTAGCACCCACAGAATTCCTTGAACATGGGTTCAAGAAGTCTGAACATGGCGGTCATCTCAACACTACAAAAGAGGGTCCCACGAGGCCGGAGATCAACTCAGGGAGCTGAGCATCACCAGACAGAGTGCTGGGGACCTAGGCTTCGCTCTGCATGAAGGATTTTGTGAAAATGTGCACAGAAGCCCTTGTAGCTGCAGTTCACGTGGTGTACAGGATTACTGTCCGGAGAGGGGAGGCAAGGATTTATCTTCTCCAAATTTGGACAGTTGGACCACTAGACAGTCTGGGCCACGTGGTTCCACCACCTGTGTTCCAGGGGCCACGCTCGTCAAGATGAGAAGGGTCCCAGAGTACAGGTGACGCTGAAGTTTGGTGCCTGCTGAAGCAGAGGGAAGGTTGTGTCGACCCACAGGAGAGTTCTTCGTGGCTTCCAGTGCAGGATGAAGGCAGGCAGCCCCCAAAGCATGCACCACCAGCAAACAGTCGAGAAAGCCGGCAGGAGTAGGCGCTACAATGTCGCT
Organism: Pleurodeles waltl; assembly: GCF_031143425.1. Taxonomy (NCBI): domain Eukaryota; kingdom Metazoa; phylum Chordata; class Amphibia; order Caudata; family Salamandridae; genus Pleurodeles; species Pleurodeles waltl. The sequence goes on from NC_090443.1 coordinate 528,449,516, forward strand.
GGTAGTCTTCTTGCTACTTTGTTGCAGTTTTGCAGGAGTCCTGGAACAGTCAGCGGTCGATCCTTGGCAGAAGTCAAAGAGAGAGGTGCAGAGGAACTCTGGTGAATTCTTGCAAGTTGTTATCTGAAGAAAAGCCCACAGGAGAGACCCTAAATAGCCCTCAGAGGAGGACTGGCCACCTAGTCCGGTAAGCACCTATCAGGAGGGATCTCTGACGTCACCTGCTGGCACTGGCCACTCAGAGGCCTCCAGAGTTCCTTCACACCTCTGGATCCAAGATGGCAGAGGTCTGGGACACACTGGAGGAGCTCTGGACACCACCCCTGGGGTCAGTCCCCTTTCCTTTGTCCAGTTTCACGCCAGAGCAGGGACTGGGGGTTCCATGAACCAGTGTAGACTGGTTTATGCAAGGAGGGCACCATCTGTGCCCTTCAAAGCATTTCCAGAGGCTGGGAAAAGCTAACCCTCCCCAGCCTTTAACACCTATTTCCAAAGGGAGAGGTTGTAACACCCTCTCTCAGAGGAAATTCTTTGTTCCGCCTTCCTGAGCTGCCCAGACCCTAGGAGTGCAGAACCCTGTCTGTGGGGTGGCAGCAGTGGTAGCTGCAGAGAAAACCCCAGAGAGCTGGTTTGGCAGTACCCGGGGTCCATAGTGGAGCCCCAGGGATGCATGGGATTGGCACCCCAACACCAGATTTGACATGGGGGGACAATTCCATGATCTTAGACATGTTACATGGCCATATTCGGAGTTACCATTGTGAAGCTACATATAGGTATTGACCTATATGTAGTGCACACGTGTAAATGTGTCCCTGCACTCACAAAGTCTGGGGAAATGGCCCTGAACTATGTGGGGGCACCTTTGCTAGTGCAAGGGTGCTCTCACACTTAGTAACTTTGCACCTAACCTTCAGCAAGTAAAGGTTAGACATATAGATGACTTATAAGTTACTTAAGTACAGTGAAAATGGCTGTGAAATAATGTGTGCGTTATTTCACTCAGGCTGCAGTGGCAGTCCTGTGTAAAGGTTTATCTGAGCTCTCTATGGGTGGCAAAAGAAATGCTGCAGCCCATGGGGATCTCCTGGAACTCCAATATCCTGGGTACCTAGGTACCATATACTAGGGAATTATTAGGGTGTTCCAGTGTGCCAATTGAAATTGGTAAAAGTGGTCACTAGCCTATAGTGACAAATTGAAAGGCAGAGAGTGCATGAGCACTGAGGTTCTGATTAGCAGAGCCTCAGTGACACAGTTAAGCACGACACAGGTATACACATTCAGGACACAAACTATGGGCACTGGGGTCCTGGCTAGCAGGATCCCAGTGAGAAAGGCAAAACACACTAACAAATAGGGTTTTCACTATGAGCACTGGGGTCCTGGCTAGCAGGATCCCAGTGAGACAGTAAAAACACACTGACATATACTCACAAACAGACCAAAAGTGGGAGTAACAATGCTAGAAAGAGGCTACCTTCCTACACTCAGCAAAAAAATAAAGTTGTCCTTCCTTGTTTATTTTGTCACATTTGCCTGTTTCAAATATAAAGTTCAAATGTCAGGGTGTGTCTTCTAACAAATTGCTGAATATTCTTTTAACATGGGATTGATGTTCAATTTTCTTTCTTTGATTGCAAAGAAAGAGGAGTTTTTCTTAAAATAAATTATGTGACAATCTTGCTGTAGTATAGGGAGTCTGGAAGGTAGGATATTGTTTTTTTTGCAACATACTACAAAATGTAAATATCTGTAAATGAAATTGAATGCATTCAGCAGTTAGTAGAGCAAAAATGAATCCCTTTTTTGTATTTCTGAAGTGTGCTGGAAACAGATTTTAATAGAATCAAAACAAATCAAGAATAAATATTCAGGGAAACACCATTTGCAGATATTATCATTTGTATGCTGTATAGTTTTATCAATAAAATTGTATGTATGTACAATGTTAGTGGCCATTTCAGTGGAAAATGTGATTTCTCTAAATGACAATGCGCTACCACACAATGTGCTATTTACATTAAAAAATCACCCCTCCTAATTTCCATTCAAGGTAGGTGGGTTGCGACGTTTGTCATTCTAAATAGTGGGTTGTGGTTTGGGATGAGTTGATCTAGAGTGACAAAGGCGGTCCTGGTGTCAGGTTTCTTTGTGTGTGCTGCAGGCAGATTCCTTTGATGTGCAATCAGCGCAAAGCACAACTCCTCCCCAGCAATCCTGTCAGGAAGACCTTTTCCCCCCACACCTAGGTCTCTTTTGTCCCAGTGTCTGGAGAGAACCCACAACATGTGAGCTATTCACAGTCATGTGACCCAAAACACTGGCACAAATGCACAGTTAGTTTGGGAAGAAAAGTTCAATTTTTCTAAAAGTAGAATTTTTAAAAATTGTAACTTAAAATCCGACTTTACCACTAAAGAAGATTTTAATTTACAATTTATTTAAGTGTAAACATTATTTTTCTATCTGGTTCCAAACAGACGTTATCCCTTATTAAGTGTAATAAGGTATACCAGTGTTAGTCTAAGGGAGAGATAGTCTTACAACAGTATAAAACTACTTTAGGAGTTTTTCACTGCCAGAAAATGTAAAACTTACATACACCTGTCCTACTTTTTAAATGTCATGCTCCCTGCCCCATGGCCCTTTAGGACATACCTTACGGGAGACTTATTAATATAAACAAGGAAGGTAGGTTTAGACCTGGTGAAAGATTTAGTTTGCTGGGTTAAAATGGTATTTTAGAACTGCAGTACAGGCTGTAAGGGCAAGCCTGAGGCATGCTTGTACAGTGTTACTTTAGTGGGTGGCACACTGACTGCTTCAGCTCACTAGTAGTTTATACTTTAAAGGCCTTGGGTACATGTAATATCATTGAATAGAGCCTTTTTAAGTAAATTAAATGTACCAATCAGGTGAAGGTCAATTTTACCATGTTTTCAGGAGACAGCACACCCACTTTACTACTGGTTAGCAGGAAAAAGTGCAGAGTCCTAAAAGTCAACATTAACATGTTCAGCAAGGGAAGGCAACAATCTAGGGTGACCCTGCAGAGAGTGCCAGATCCAACTGCAGTGAAGGTTTGTGTTTTCCTAAGATGATTCCACAACGAGCAGACACCACTTACCATTACAACACAGCCACATGAGTAGCTATTTCTCACTTATCTGTCCTCCACTTTTTCTCAACTATGCCTTAGAGCTCAATCAATCAATCAATCAATCAATCAGACATACATAGAGCACAACTTATCGCCCGGGGGGTCTCAAGGCGCTAGAAGCGGGATGCGGGTCAGTCGAAGAGCCATGTCTTGAGGTCCTTCCTGAACTAAGCTAGTGAGGGGGACTGCCTGAGATGGAGCAGCTTCGTGTTCCAGGTCTGCGCGGTGATGTAGGAGAAGGATCTTCCTCCAGCCGTATTCTTCTGAAACCTGGGGATGGTGGCGAGGGCCAGCAGAGCAGAGTTGCCTGAAGGGTGTGTAGAAGGAGAGGTGGTGGTTAAAGTAGGGTAGGCAGGTTTAATGTTGTGAAGTGCCTTGTACATGTGTGTCAGGATTTTGTAAGTGGTCTGTTTGTTGACAGTGAGCCAGATCTCTCTGGTGGCCTCTCAATTAGGTCTCTCTGCTGGGTGGAGATGTGGCTGTGGCAGGGGATGTCCAGGATCAGTCTGGCCATGGCTTTCTATGTTCTCTGCAGTCTTGTTTAGAGTTTCTTGTTGATTCTGGCATAGAGCATGTTGCCGTAGTCGAGTTTACTGCTGACGAGTGCCTGAGTGACTGTTCTTCTTACGTTGATGTGGATCCACTTGAAGATATTCCAGAGCAGGTGGGGAGTGTGGAAGCATGAGGATGAAACTGCATTCACTTTGTGGGGTACAGACAGTGAGGAGTTGAGAATGATACTGAGGTTGCGCGTGTGGTCTGTAGGAGATGGGGCAGTTCGAAGTGCGCTGGGCCACCAGGAGTCATTTTAGGCGGTAGGGGTGGATTCCAGGATGAGGATCTCCATCTTGTTTGAGTTGAGCTTGAGGCAGCTGTCTCTCATCCAGTCGGCGACCGCCTTCATTCCATTGTGAAAGTTTAATTTAACTGTCAATGGCTCGTCAGTGAGGGAGAGAATAAGCTGTGTGTCATCGGCATATGAGATGATGTTGAGCCCGTGGTGTCTGACGATCTCGGTGAGCAGGGTCATGTAGATATTGAAGAGGGTGGAGCTCATGAAGGAACCCTGGGGAACTGCAGCTGGTTTCCGTAGGCTTTGAGGTAAAAGGTGGGAGCCTGTCAGGCAGGGTTCGGACAGTGAAGAAGGAGCAGATCCACTCCAGGGCTTTGCCGCGGATACCAGAGTTGTGTTGTCTGGTGCACAAGGTGGTTTTTGAGACAGTATCAAAGATGGTGGAGCGGACGAGGAGGATGAGGGCAGCTGTTTCACCGTGGTCCAGTAGGGTGCGCATGTCATCCGTGGCTGCTAGGAGTGTGGTTTTAGTGCTGTGGTTGCTCCTGAATCTGGAACTGGAGGGGTTAAGGGTGTGGTTGGTCTCGATGAACTCAGTGAGCTATGTGTTGATTGTTTTTTCGATTACCTTCGCTGGAAAAGGGAGCAGTTAATTGGCATGTAGTTTTTGAGCTTGTTGTGTCTGTAGAGGGTTGCTTCAGTAGGGGATTTATCTCTATGTGTTACCAGACATTCGGGGAGGTGGTGGTCTCGATGGAGCGGTTGATGGTACCGCAGAGTTTGGGTGCGACAGTGGCACCAGCTTGATTGAAGATGTGGTAGGGGCATAGGTCCAAGGGAGCCCCAGAGTGGATGGTGTTCATAAGCTTCAAGGTGTCTTCCGGGGGGAGGAGGGTCGAGGGCTGAGTTAATAGCTTCAGACAAAATGGATAAAGCACCAGTCGACTTGCTTTAGCTTCTTAAAGCAAGTAGCCCTCACTTGACTAAACGTGTCACTTATTCCTGTTTCAGCCTTTTTCTGCATGCATGACACCAAAACACTTTCCACATATTCCTCACTATATTCATACACTTTCTATCCTTCTTAACATTAGCATCTTTAGGCTAAGTGCCTCCCTTTGACTCCTTCCACTTCATCACACACTAAAGCACAGTAACAGAAACAAGAGAGAAGCACAACCCTCGTTCTAATGCATTACATCAAACCACTGCTTCTATAGGCTTCATGAAATACAGGCAATGTTCCATCAAAGCAGTCCTTCATTGTAGCGTGTACTCCCGCAGGGCAGTGTGCTACTCATGCACAAATGTACCTTCATGCCTCATCAGCAGCATGAAGTACTATATAAATGCAGCTACAATGAGGCACACTTACCAGATTCCCAGCGAAGCAGAAATGGGATGCGAGTGGTAACCGGAGTCACTTGAAGTATGCACCAGTCAAGGCCCAAAATTATAAAACAGGCTGAACAAACTATACAACAAGCAAAGGTACACCAGACAATATGGAAGGACAAATTATATGGTATTATTAAGAGATTAAAGGCAAATTGTGGAGGGCATGCTGTGGTATTATTAACCAGCTACTTTCACATTTTAATGCGCATAGAAACAAATAAGCTCCCAATGATATTAAAAAATAATTTTATGTGAAAGAAATCTATGCGTATCCAGCAGGTCCTATTCAAAATGGTATTTTCTATCCATTAACGCAGTTTTGTAAAATCTGTTCTCTCTACCGCCCAGAGTTAAAAGTCTGAGTAAAACATATAATCTTGCAGAAGATAAGGATAGATAGCTTGCCTAATTTATGTTCTCGAATGTGCCATCTGATTTATCTTTAAACTGTGTTCACATAAAAGGCATCCAGGAGCATCTCTGTCCCCTAAGAAACAGTCCTGCACAAAGTAAAGTCCTTTTCATTTTTATTTTTCAGTCAGCTTTGAGGTTTCGGTCGCACACCAGAGTTTGTTGGACTTGTGACGTGTTACCGGTAGTGCGTTCTGTCGCGTCTCTCATTTTGTCGTTATTAGGCCGTAATAATTGGGCCGTGGGCGTCAGTAGACGCGCTCACTGTCTGGAATACGTAAATACTTCGAGGCTCTTGTTTCTGAGAACGAGACAAGTCTGAGCTATGTTAGAGTTGTGTGTGTGTTTTTGAAATTGTAGCGTGTTCTTCACTGCACCAAACTAGTGTCTTCCTGCGCGCATTAGAGGCTGGAATCCCAGGTAGCTTTCCCTCTGTTTCTCCAAAGCTCCCTCCTCTTGCAAAGCTGTAGTTATCTCCCCAGTCTTGTGGTAACACGCACAGCTTCCTCCCTGTGGTTAGTTTCCCAGAATTAAGAAAACCGGTGTCTGACTGGTTTCTGTTCTTTCAGACATTCGCTGTCCTTGAAACAGGGGCGTCTTCTTCGCCCTCTGTGTCTTCCCTCCTCCCTCTCTTGTCTCCCGCCCTCTGCTTGGGCACTTCTTTCTTTTGTTCTTTTTCTTACTCAGCCGTGGGTGTCTCCTCTCTTTAATGTCTGGAAACTGCCCCTAGGGTCTGGCTTTAAAGCCCCTGGTATCCAGACAGATGTGCAGATAAGTGTGAAGTTTATCTGTGTGGCTTTGTTGTGACTTCCTGCTTCCCTCCTGCTCTTTCTCCCTTCCTCCCCTTTCAGTTGCAATCATTCCAATCTCTCGTGTTCTGGCTTTGTGCGGCTTCTGCCCCCTTTAATTCGGGTGCTTTCTGCGTTTGGGAGCGCCGCGTCAACTTCTCACCCTTGCTGAGTATGTCACAGAAACGCAGGACACCGAACACTTGGAGCTATCCGGTTGCTATTCTGAAAAATGCGGCCATTTTACGCGAAAGGGACAGTTCCGGGCCCTGATTACAGTAGTCATGGGTGACACAGATGTGCAGCAGCTATTGCAAGGGTGTGCTGTTTGTCTGTATCTGTGGCAATTGACGCTGATGTATAACAGCAAAATACGTTGCTTACATTGCACTGATAAAGGCGGATTTTAAGGTATAGTTTTTAAAATGCCACTTAAAAACATTTTCTGTTTTCCTGAAACTGTTCCTTTTGCTACTACAAGGCCACGCTGGCCACCACCAAGAACAATATTTAATACGGTGCTAAATGGCATCACAGTATCCAGGTTGTAAGATCAACAACTTAACCAATGGACCAGATTTCCTTACCTCGATAAGTAAACTGCTGTAGCAGGGAGATATGAACGTTGAAACCAGGGAGCCACAGGCACTGGGGAAGGGTGCTAGGGACATTGGGGCGAAGCCACGAAGACCACAGTCTTCGTTTTGTTCATTCCCATGTTCACTGGTGATTCTGCAAGTGTTTCCAAGGTTCAAGGGGGGTTGAGAGGAGTAGCTGTGCTCTTGTCTATGTGGTCAACCTTTGAACCCTGGCAGGCATGTAGGGGTGGCGTTGATAATATGACTGAAAGATATATTGGCATTGGGAAGGGAGAGATGGACACTGGGAAATGGTGACACTGACGCGCACAATGTTAAAGGGAGTGAATGAAATGCACACTAGGACAGGAGAGTGTACTGCCTCGGTGCAGCGAGAATGAAATATACAACAGGACAGGATAATTAACTGCCTCAGGACAGCGGGAATTAAATGCGCACTAGGACAGGAGATTGCATTGCTTCGGGACAACGAGAATGAAATGCACACTAGGACAGGAGAGTGCACTGTCCCGGGACAGCGAGAATGAAATTTACACTAGGACAGGAGAGTGCACTGTCACGGGACAGCGAGAATGAAATTTACACTAGGAGAGGAGAGTGCACTGTCTCCGGACAGCGAGAATGACATTTACACTAGGAAAGGAGAGTGCACTGCCTCGGGGAGTGAGCTACAGGATAACGGTCATCGTGAGACATGAACACAGGGAATATGGGACACAGACAAAGGGACCTGGCACTAGGACCGCAATGAATGCCGTGCATGTTGGGACAGAGAATCAAACATACAAAATGACAGGGAGTTACTGGTATGAGGAAATGAAACTACATATACTGGCACAGGAAGAGGTGCCATTGGGACAGAGATACACACACTGGGACTGGGAGATGTGGAGAATGAGACAAAGTGACACACACAGGCAACAGAGAAAACAGACTATAGGTCTGCGGGGCAGGGTGATGGGCCACTCAATCACTGGGAGCTGAAAGGAGGAACGTGGCAACTGCGACATGGAGACGCTTGGCCATTAGGTCATGGGGCTGGGAAAGGGAGGTATGTGGCCCTGGGGAAGTCTATCATGAATACTGCAATGGAGAGACAGAGGCGCTATTAATCGACATTTGGTTAGGGTAACACTACAGACGCCAGGGAACAGAGAGAGCGCGGGGACCGGAAAGGCAGGAATAGGCGGACAGCAGCAGGAGGAGAGGAGACAGGAATGCACCCTCACTGGGACAGAAATATGGACACATGGAGAGTGCGACAGGGACAGGACACTCTGACAGGGGCAAATATTCTGGATAGGAAATCATACACACTTGGACAGGCAATCACAAATATTTGGACAGGGAAACACAATCACTGGGGCACAAACCCTTGGAAGTGGACATGGGAACTAAGAAACCAAGATAGAGAGTCAAATCCCGGTACAGGGAGTCATGTACATTGTTAGTGGGACAGAGTGACACTGACATGCACAAGGGGACAGGAAGAGACTGACGCACCAGGCAACAGCGTGGCAGGCACATGTCCACAAGAAGGATGGACACAGACATAGAATATGCAATCAGTGGGAAAGAGAGACATGTTCACTAGCACAGCCAGGCACAGGCGCTGAGACTGGCAAACACAGACGCTGTACATGGGGAACACACCCTGGGCAGAACGTGAAAGACAATAGGCCAAGGAATAACGAACAGTGGGATCGGTGTCTAAGGCACTGAGAGATACAGATCCACATTTGGTTAAGGGTATGCGGTCGTCTGCACACAAAGAGGAACACACACACAAACTGTGACAATGTTACAACGAGACCCTGAGATGCATACTGGAACAAAGCACACTCACTGACTGATGCATTTAGAAAACAAGCATCAGCTAAGTCAATCAGTCTCGTTGTTGGGACCTATTGGCTTTGACAATGTTGTATATTCGTGCTTTACAGCATGGTCTATGCTGTGTATCATAGCTGAAGAGGCATAAAAAGCCTGTGAAGCAGCGAGCATCATCATTTTGTACGTATGTGTACCAAACGTGAGCACCTACAAACTGACACAGGTCCTTTTCTTTCTTTTATTTGCTGACCCGACTTGGATTGGTAAATAAAAAAAATAAAAAAAAGAATTGTTTTTCTTTTTTTGGAAACAGATGTGTGGAAGCAACGTAGGGGGTGGAAGCAACACAGGGGTGCAGAACCAACACAAGAGCACATGTGGGCAGAAACAACATGGAGGGTGCAGTGGGAGGAAGCAAATAACAGGAAGAGAGATAAACATGGAATGCTGGAGGGACAAAAGCAAACAGGCGGGAGATAGAGCAATGTGGAGCTGCAGGGGTGGGAGGAGCTCCTGGATGAGAAAGCAAGGCGGTGGGGGAGATGCACAGGCGAGAGAGAGAGCAACACAGAGCGTGGCAGAGCAGGAAAGAGAAGTGCACGAGGGAGACAGCTGAACAACATATGCATTCTCATTGACGGGTTCACCAAAAAGAAAAATTAATGATTGGAAAGTGAGCAATGGAAGGACGTAAGTAATACGGGCATGCTCAGGAGGAGGGACACACACAAGAAGAAGGAGTAAAGCCCAGCCAAAGTAACAAAAAACAAACCAGTGAAAGTGACAATAAAGCCAAACAATGGCAAGCAATGGACAGGCTCTAAGCCCACTCTAACCTGACAATATGTCTTCTGCAAACCGATCGATGGACTGTCTGGTAGGCCAGACCTAAAAAGACAATGGGACAGGGAGACACAGACACTGGGATTGATGGACACGGCCCTGGACCAGGGAGATATGGTCAATAGCACAGTGAGACATAGTCACAGGAACATGGAGACATAGGGACAGGGGACAGGATGACCATGAGACACTGGGATAGGCACTTATAAAACAGAGGCAGAAAAACAGAAGGAAGGAGTCATAGACAAAGGAACAGGGAGATTTGGGGAATGTTAGAAGTAAACACCATGACAGGGTGTCACAAGCAGAAAAACAAATAGAGATGAGGAGAACACTGAGACAGATGGACATAAACACTGCAACTTGGTGCACAGGCAGTGAGAAATACAAACACACTAGGATAGAGAGACTCAAAGGCACACTGGGACTTATTGAAAAAGATTCTTTTTAAAGGGAGATACTGGCATGGCAACTAGCACAGGGAAGCAAAAATATATTGCAGACAAGGAAACTGGGCTAGGAAGAAAAGAATACTAAGGCGGGGGGTACAAACATAGTGCTATTGGGACAAGGAGACAAGCACAGACAGAAAGCAGAAAACTACAGATATAGGACTGAGTGAAGTAGGAACAGGGGCAAGCAGATATGTACACTGAAATACAAAGTCACATCCACTGAGAGAGGGAGGCATGGAACAAAGAACCATGAACACTGGGACAGGAAGCTGAAGACTGGGTGCCCTTACTTAGGGAAACACTGACACAGACCGCACAGGGAAACACTGACATGCACACTGGGTTAGGTCGGTACTGGCACACACTCTAGGAAGATGGGCATGGCCATTAGTGCAGGAAGGCATACACACAGGGAGTGTGGCATGCTGTGACTGAATAGGGAGCTATGCCATTGGGTCACAGACACTGGGATAGGAGTCATGGAGGCACAGAGATGCATAAGATACACAGACAAGAGCAGTGAAACGCAGAGCAGAGACGCACAGTCACTGGGGAAAGGAGACATTAGTCCCGAGGCAGGGATACATAGACATGAGACCGAGAGACACAAACAGTCGGTACGGGAGACACAGACATTCACAGTGTCAGTGATACAGTGAGACGCCGTCATAAGAAAGCACAGGCACCGGCCATTGACACACGAACAATAAGAAAAGAGGATGGCGACCTAATAACGCTTTGTGAGTTTGGGTACTAGTATAAAACAAATGTCCAGCAAGGGGATCATTCCTTACAAAATACTGTAATTAAATATTTATGCATTTAGAGATTTATAACGCCCTGGACAAAATTCACAGGAATAAATACAGTGCCTGATATTGCGGACTGATGCAGAGAAGAGAACAATAAATGAAGGAACAGGACTGCCAGCAATGTGATTAGGATCGATTGGTCTGTATTAAGGAAAGGCATAACAAGGGGTTCTATTAACAAGAAGAAACACTTATCTATCCAACATGTTAGCTGTATATCTTCCATACATTGATTCATTGACACAGAAGTGTGCACATTCTCAATACAAGGAACATTCCTGGAGAGAGTATCATTCTAGTGTATAATATGTCCCAATATTGATTTATCTAAATAAAAGTCGTGAAATGTGCCTGGACGTTTCCGTCTATTGTGTCAATATGCGAGACCATCCTCAGATTTAACAGTAGTAGATGGTTAGTGTAGATTAGCCCATTGAAAAGATCTTTCACTGGGACGACAATAGGAATGACCTAAATTATTATGATACTTGTGGTATTACACAAGGAATAATGTTGAGACTACTTGGGGGTAGGGGCAGGGCTTTGCGAAGTACCTTTCTAATGGTCACCTCAGCGCAGACCGGTGACTGCAACATGACACTTCAGAATTAATCTGACGTCAAGGCGTTACATATTTCTAAATGCATACATATTTGATTATAGTATTTTGTGGTAAGTTATCCCCTTGCTTGCCATTTGCTTAAGTTTACTTTGAAACAGGAAGGCATTAATATTGGGACTGAGCTATGATGTCAATGGTGTGGAGAGTTAGAGCTAATAACACATGCAGATTTTAGGACAAACAGACACAAACAGTGGACCAAAGAGTAACAACTAATGGGACATGAAGTGAGAGGCACTAGGGCAGGAATTCATAGACACTGCAACAGATGGGCAGAGATTGGAGAGGCAGAAAGATAGGGGCTGATAGAACAGAGAATGACAGACAACTATGCTCGACCCCAAGTATGTTGGAATATGAATGGTATTTACCTCAAGTGGTAAACATTGATGCCTGAGAGTGAGACATGTACTACGTCTGGTAAGTACTATCTTTTCTAACTGTTGAAGGGTAAACTGAGGCATAACATACAGAGTTGATTTTTCTCTCAGTAAAATCTACATGTTTTTAATTTTTAGTACGTGCTCCTCCACAACATTTCGGCAGCATTGACCTGCCAAAACTGTCATGGGAAGCAGCAGGGTGGAATAATCATTACACAATTTGTCGATGTGAAGGGATCCGAATACGTCTCCAAATCAAGGCTTTCGGCACTGAAACAGGCACTGGAACCGGGAGCCTTGTACGTTCGATGAGGGATATATAAACAGACGCGGGTCCATGGAATCAGGGATGTGCACACTGATTGAGGGAAATTTGGACATGCACAGCATGATGGGGAGCATACACCGCGATAGGGACACACACACAAACAAAGAAACGCTAATATACAAATTGGGACAGGGTAACAGTAGCACAAACATGGACAAGGAAACACACAGGGATCTTAAGGGACCACATTCGACACAGGAATACAGCGCCACCGACACATATACTTGGGAAAGAAGACATGGTCAGTAGTATAGGAGGTCGTGTAGAAGGGCACTGGGACAGGAGCACCATTCCATGCCCTTTAAGAGCAATTTCCGTCTCACATAATGAGACTACTGCCACAGCCATATTCTCCATCCAACCACAGTGTTCAACAGAAAAAAGACTTGTGTCTTTGAGAATACCCACTTACCTACCATCTGCACACATCTGTGACGAACCACATCGGTAAGAAGCTTCAATAATGTCAGATGTGTAGTATACTAAAACCAAGGAGAGTAAATCACTGAAAATATTGTGCACAGGCAGCAAATGCTGCATTGCAAGTCATTCTGGGTAGCAGAAACCCTCTTCTTACAGCAACGTAGTACAGTGCCATTATTATTATTATTATTAGTAGTAGTAGTACTTGTAGTGTTATTAATTTGAAATTGAATATTTGTCCCTCAGAATTCTACAATTTTCATGCACACTATGATTTTTTTTTATTAAGTGGGATAAAACCAGCCTAACAAACTGTCTCGGGCAGTCATCAGGGGGAATAAAGGTTAAGATAAAGAGATCCCTTCTAAACAGCATAACACCTCTACATGCAGGTGAAACGAAGACTTCCTACTTTATTTGCATGGAGGTGGATCACCTAGGGAGTATGATCATAGAGTGTAATGTTGACAAAGTTGACATAGCTTTATAAAGTCAGCACACGTCGTACTTAAAGTGACACTGCAAACAAAACAACCTACACATGTGAAACCATGGTCCCGTGGAGCCACAAAATGCACTCAAACATGCATTCTATCTTACTCAACTTGGACTAGTACTTTATAACATGGTCAGATGCCAGGGGGAGACGGCTCCTGTAGTCACACACTAACAGCATAATGTTGTTATTAATTAGTTACATTTCGAACTTGAGAGCAAAATTGTTATAAAAACAAGTGGTCGAAAGTGAAGGGTTAGTCATAATGGACATGAATGATAGTAAAACGCTGCATTCTGTAGTCCTTCAAATCATGTCTGTTAAGTTATCGGAATATATCATGAATCTCAAAGAAACGGGTACAACACATCCTGCTCGTGTGGGCCCTTCGTCAAGGAGGGGCTTCCTTCTGTGTACTCACAATGCTCTCCCCAGTCGGCCGAGTACTAGGCAGAGACCGAGGGAGATGCTGTAAAGAGCAGTAACAAAGAGCACTTAATGAAAGTGTCTTTCACTACCTAGTCGTCCATTTTAGTCATCCCAGTCCTTACTTCATGAGGTTGACCACATAATACAGACAGGATTTGCCGACCCTAATCCTAAGTAAATCTTTATGTTACAAGTGTCCCCCACCTTAGGCTCTACCCCATTTCCTTGGATGCCTCCTTCCTTTCTGGTAAGTAGATATGTCTCCAGCTCTCCTCATAAAAGGAATTCTCTGTGGTGCCCCTATAGCTGACCTCTACCCAGCCCAGCATCATTCCTTTTAGTCAGACTGAATATGTTCAGCAAATCGGTCCTGCTATAGCAGACGTCTATGCATCCCGTGCTCCTAGGCCTTCCCTTCCCTGACACCCCAGCCCCTTTCCTTCATGGCGAGCATACTGAGGCTGCCAGATGGGTGGAGGGGTTTTGGAGGCGAGCTGTGAGGAAGCTCGGTTCTTGAGGGAAGGGTGTGGGGAAGAAGGAAGGTGATTAGGTGAAGGTGATCTTCTTATGTTGGAGGTCTATGCTTCTTCTCTCTGACATGCAGCCTGGCCTGGAGACTTGTGGCCCGCCTCTATTGCTGTCCACTGTCTTGTCTGTCCTGGGAATGGCTGCAGGCTTGCCAGGTTTCAGCAGGCCACATTATTTCCCCGTTGGTGTCTTTCTCGCTCTCCTGTGGTTTACAGGGCTCTGGTGTTTCCTTTCGTAACTGGTGGCGTGGCAAGTTGAAGATTGGGGTGTAATGGGTGGTCGGCATGCTGAGGTCTAAACTGTTGCTGCCAAGCCGGGATTGGTTTGACCGAAGACTGTGATGCTGCTTTTGTTTTTTGTATTTCGAATGTTCACAAATATTTGGCCACATCTCTGTTGTGCATGCGCCTCACTCTCTTCTGTTGTTTGCTATAGCATTTACATTTTTTGTCTTGAGCCAGGCGCACAGCTCTAAGCTTGAATGGCTTTAGCCCCGTAGTGTGCCTTAGCCCCGGCTGCTGCAGCTTCCAAGACACACACACTTCTTTAGCTGATGTTTCCTCGGCTGGGCTGCAGATGGGCTTCAGTTTATTTCGTAGCTTATTCAGAAATTGAAGTTCATAAATAAAGTATGGGATGGGACTGTGGTCTAGGGTGCAATGAGGGTGAAGTCAGTGACTGGCTAAAAAAGAATACAATATTCTGCAACTATTTTGCTGTCCTTCTACCTTTAGGTAAATGCATATAAAACAATGCACACACATTAAATTAACATTAAATGCAAGTTAAAGTAATTGCTGGAAATGCGTTATTTTATTTTGTGATACCTCAATTGGTTAATGTGATCACTGCTGATGCCTGTGTGTGTAACAAGTCACAAAACTGAATCTAGGTAGGTGCACTGGGGAATAGTGTCACAATAGTGCTCAAGGTCTCAGTCTGTGACTAAAACACAATAGCCAGATGCATGTCTCTCATTCAGAAAAATTAAAATGATGGACAGAATGCTGAACAAACCATTCACCCCCAGTCACAGATCTGGGCCTAAAACAATAATTGTTTTTGCTCGCCATGCTATTCCAGTTTGAAACCAGCCACATGCAAATCAATCTCGTCCTGCTCAGCCTGGGAACCATCCAACCCAAACTGCTGGACCAGGCTCTCCATGGATAAGACAAAAGCATTCTTGTACCGGTTTCGGGATACCACCCCTCATCAGTCAGGGTAGGTTAAATCCGTTGGCAGAGAAAGCACAAGACACACATATACCTGTCCCATTTAGGGAGATAAATGATTAAAGACCAAATGATCGACGGAATGCTAAAAAATCAAACATTCACCTCCAGTCACAGATCTGGGACTAAGTCCATATTTTTTTTGCTCTCCATGCCATTGTAGCTTGGACCCAGCTCTATGCAAATCAGTCTTAACCCTGCTCCCCCTGGGAAAAATCCTGCCCGAACTGCCAGGCCAGGTTCTCCCTGGACCGGATACAAGCATCCTGGGATGCCTGTCTGATGAGGGGTGATACCACAAAACTGGTCTCAGGATGCTTGTTTCCAGTCCAGGGAGACCCTGGTCTGACAGTTCGGGCTTGGACTGTTCCCATCGGGAGCAGGGTCAAGATTGATTTGCATGTGGCTGGGCCCAAACTGGGGTGCCGTGTTGAGCAAAAATAAATGATGGATTAAACCCAGATCTGTGACTGGGAGTGAATGTTTGATTTGTTCAGCATTCTGTCCATCATCTGTTCTTTTGCTGGCGCTTTATGTGGGAAGGGTATGCCCAGACGTGAGTCCCATGTTCATTGTGCCACTGGATTCAAACTAGCCTGACTGATGAGAGGTGATACCTTAAAACTGGACCCAGGATGTTTGTCTCTGGTCCAGGAGGACCTGTCCTGGCAGTTCAAGCTGGACTTTTTCCATGAGGAGCAGGGTCAAGACTAGTTTGCATATGGCTGAGTCCAACCTGGGGTGGTGAGCAAAAAATGACAGATCAAACCCAGATCTGTGTCTGGAGGTGAATGTTTAATTTGTGCAGCATTCGGTTCTTTATTTGTTCTTTTTGCTTTTGTTGCCTTAAGCGGGAAGGGTATGTCCAGACACGGGTCCCGTGTTCATTGTGCTACTGGATTCAAACTAGCCTGACTGATGAAAGGTGATACTCTAAAACTGGACCCAGGATGCTTGTCTCAGGTCCAGGGAGGACCAGTCCTGGACGTTCGAGCTGGACTGTTCCAATTAGGAGCAGGCTCAAGACTGATTTGCATATAGTTTGATCCAAACTGGAGTGGTGTGGTGAACAAAAAAATGATAGGTCAGACCCAGATTTGTGTCTGGGGGAATGTTTGATTTGTTCAGCATTCCATTCTTCGTTTGTTCTTTTTGCTTTTGTTGTCAAAAGTGGGAAGGGTATGCCCAGACATGGGTCCTATGCTCACTGTGCCACTGGATTCAGGCTGGCCTGGCTGGTGAGGGACAATACTCAGAAGCGAATCCTAGCATGTTTGTTTCTGGTCCAGGGAAGACCTGGCCTGGCAGTTAGGGCTGAACTGTTCCCTGGAGAGCAGGGTCAAGACTGATCAGCATATGGCTGGGTCCAAATTGGGATGGCTTGGTGAGCAAAGAAATGATGGATTAAACCAAACTCTGTGACTGAGAGTGAATGTTTGATTTGTTAGGCATTCCATCCATCATCTGTTCTTTTTGCTTTTGTCGCCCTAAGTGGGAAGGGTATGCCCAGACTGGGCCCTGTGCTCACTGTGCCACTGGACTCAGGATAGCCTGGCTGATGCGGGGTGCTACCCCGAAACTGCTCCTAGTGTGCTTGTTTCTGGTTCAGGGAGGACCTGGCCTGGCAGTCCGGGCTGGACTGTTCCCATAGGGAGACTGGTCCAGCGAGATTGCATAGAACAGTGTCCAAACTGGGTTGGCGTGGTGAGCAAAAAAATGATGGATTAAGCCCAGATCTGTGACTGGGGGTGAATGCTTGATTTGTTCAGCATCCTACCCATTATCTGTTCTTTTGCTTTTATCGCCCTAATTGTGAAGGGTATGCCCAGACTGGGCCCTGTGCTCACTGTGCCACTGGACTCAGGATTGCCTGGCTGATGTGGGGTGCTACCC
Organism: Pleurodeles waltl; assembly: GCF_031143425.1. NCBI lineage: Eukaryota > Metazoa > Chordata > Amphibia > Caudata > Salamandridae > Pleurodeles > Pleurodeles waltl. Next base: position 528,466,948 of record NC_090443.1, read on the forward strand.
CAAAACTGCTGCTAGGGTGCTTGTTTCTGGTTCAGGGAGGACCTGGCCCGGCAGTTTGAGCTGAACTGCTCCCTGGGGGAGCAGGGTCAAGACTGATCTACATATGGTTCAGTCCAAATTGGGGTTAGTTGGTCAGCAAAAAATGATGCATTAAACCAAGATCTGCGACTGGGAGTGAATGCTTGATATGTTTGGCATTTTGTTCACCATTTGTTCTTTTTGGTTTTGTCTCTCTCTCAGCTCGCGGTCCTCAGACCCTCGAGCCCAAAGCGAGCTGAGCTTTCATGTGCTCTCAAACCTCATGTGTCATGAATTAAAGAGAAAGTATTATGCTTTGATGTAGAACACAAGAGAGGAAAATATACCCATATAGCTAGCTACCTCTGTAGTAGCTGAATTGCACATTGTGAAATCAGAAAACTTAGTCAAGTCTTCTTCAAATTGTGTGTTCCTAGGCTTAGATTTTTATTTCACAATGCTTCCTTTTTCTTCATCATCGCATATGAGAGCACTTTAAGGTACATTCAAGATTGGGCTGTTAAAAAAACCTCTTGTGTTCGATTTAATACACTACACGATTGCTCCATGTATAATAAGAATCTAGGTTAAATTTTGGGTACACATGACAACTCAATCGCCTCGTACTTCACCAATGTCATTGTTGTCACGTCAGGGTGCATAAATGTCTCTGAGTTTCAGTTTTACAACTATCATTGTTAATAAATGCATCAGCATCTCAATTCAGTGATATAATTTGTGTACTATGGTGAAACACTTATTTTAAACATTTTGAAGAGACTTTACATGATGTTTGTTGCATGATTTTGATGCCAAACATTTTCAGGGCTTGGCTTGTGCACCGGCTTTTAGAGCCAAGCCAGTTCTCTGGATCGGCTTGACTCCTCGTTACCTCAGTGGCTTGTCAATCTCTATATTACACAAGCATAAGATAGGATATTTCATTAAAAACACTTACAGGAAGAAGAGGCCTTGTTTTTTTAAAAATTATTTTTTATGTCTCATGGTGTCATGCTATCTATTCCTGAGTAGCCCACTTGTAAGGTGCCCATAAAAGACATGGGTACCAATTGGGAACTGTGCGATGCATCATTACCATGTGGAATTCTGTTCTGCACAATTGTAAGAGGTACAGAAGAAACTGCAAACAAGATTTTACTGGCTGAAAAATCCAGCAGGTAAAACAACTGGTGGAAAAACCTGCATTGCAATCAGGGTACCTTCTATGACACCTGTCCAAACCTCCAAGTCACAGGAGGAACATTACATACTCCCCTGCCAACCAATGTTCTCCATTCCTTCCTTCACCCTCCTTACCCCTTCACTCCAACTGTTCCTTACAATAAACTTTTACCCCAGGCCTCTCACCGTCACAGAGAAGTGTGTAAAGTGTGTGTGTTAAATCCCATTGAAAAGGGATTACTGTGTGGAATACCACCTGTTATTTCCAGATCTGTGCTGTAATTCCCCATTGCTTGGGGTTTAACTCATAATTACACGATACTGGCAGATTGTTACTGAGCAGTACTGGTTATTACTGGTGTGGAGTATTCACCCTGCTTGTATTACGCAATTTGTAATTTGGGCCATGGTGGGCTATTTAATGGTTGACCTGTTACCAGCCGACCCCCCCGACCCACCCCCACCACCAACACCCCTTGAAGTTTGGAAAAAGTTGCTCCCCTGTCTGAAGTGCAAAAGTCTTGGAATATAGGAACATGCACACTGGAAAGTCACATTAATGTTTATATCTCAAAAAAAGGTCAGACAAAAAAACTATTTACAAACAAAGAAAAGGCACTGAATGACACAAAGATTGCCACACCATTAAAACTTGATGAACTTTTGTCCAGTAGTTTCAGACTTCTATGCAATAAATGTTTTCTGTCAGACAACCTATGATAAATTCAAATATGACAGATTTTGGTCCTTATGACTTGCATTCTGTTTCCAACAAGTTTGATGTGAATTGGTCAAGGAACAAAGGGGCTTATTTACAAGCCCCTGTGGGCCACCTGAGTGTCACTTTTTTGTTGCTCCTGTGGTGCATGCTGCAGAGCCATATCTACAGGGCCACATAAAGCCACTCTGGGCGGCTTTTCATGGCCTTGTAATTATGAAGTGAGGCATCGCAGCTCAAGTTGCTGCATTGCCTCACACTGCGGTAGCGAGGCGTGCAACGGGCATTACTGTGGGTGTTACCACATTACACCCACGGCATTTAAAACATTCCCAGATTTACAGCCTGCTGTAAACCTGGAAATGCATCAAATGCCTCCCCTGGGGAGGCGTAAGGGAGGTGCAACAAGGAGAAATAACATTATTTCTCCTAGTAATTTTCTCTTTCTATGTATGCTGCATCCTGCAGCACACATAGCAAGAGACAATCACCTCCATTGACTGTTTTTGTGCAGGAAGGTGTCCCTTCCTGCACAAAAACAATCATCCCTACAATTCAGATATCCTAGCACCATGGTGCAAAGGGGCCTGGGTTGGCGCATGGCAGCCAACTGTGCACCAGCACCGTGGAAGGGCAGGAATGCACCATATCCTATAGATTCTACACATTCCTTCCTTTTTCTTTTGACACAGGGCTTTGCAGCAATGAGGCTTGCGGCACTGCCCTGCGCCAAAACATTACAAATGAGGCCCAATTTTTTGTTTAAACATGGAAAAATGAGGCAGGTCTGGCACTCATAGCCATCTGTGCATGGTTAAAATCCTTGCGCAGCTAGTTTGATTGCATAAGGGGGTGCTATTATAACAGTTGGTGCAGAGTCTGTACGCAGAGTAGGTTGGGTTAAGGACCTAGCTGTAGGGCCTGGTCATATGCCTCAATATAACCTCACCTGCACACAGCCTTAGGTCATTGTTGTAAAGTGACACCTTTTTGGGAGATCACCTCCAGTTTTTCATTTTTTTGGATTCATCTATTGGTAATCTTGAACTCTAACAACAGGACCCTGCTATTCAGTGCCCAGTGTATGTGCTTTGACCCCTAAACCATGGTGGAACTGCTTCAAAACCGGATTGCCAAATTTAACTTTCTTATAAACACACAGTACATGGTACAGAAATACACCATGGCATGGAAAGTTAAATGCCACTTTTGGACTTCAACACTTATCATGCCATCCACTGCAGTGGCAGTGTAAATATGGCTTCAGGCCTACCCTCAGTAGCTTGACAGCATAAGCTTGAACCGTGTTGCCAAACTTGTTGAAATAACCTTTTTGACAGGTAGGAAAAGCTGATTCAAAATATAACATATCTCACCACTAGCATGTTGTGCTGCCTGCAAAGTAGGGTGCACAATTATTAAGAGGTGACTTTAAAAATAGCATTCTTCCCACTGATTAGGCCCAACACAACACTGACTGGTACATAGGAAAATTCAGTACATAGATTATACACTTTACTCCAGAACTGTTGACCTGTACCAACTACAGACTCCATTCAAAGATGTACTTTTAAATTTAAGAAGAATCCAATCTAATGGTAAAGTCAGAGTGTTATTATATATTTGAGAAATGCAATGTTTAGAAAGTTACCTTTTCCCTGCCCAAAGTTCTTGGAGGCTAATTTGTATTAGCGCTACAACACCCGTCTAGCCTGTACTTGGCCTGAATTAGGTGTCAAGGAGATGTGAAAACTGCTCCTAGGGCAAAGAAAGTGGCCTGGGACTGAAGAGGTATTTCTTCTTCTGGTAGGAAAACCAGTTGGCGTGGGCCCAGGAACCTAATTTAATTAATTTAAAGGGGTCTATCCTGTCACAAGTAAATGTTGGGTGAGAACTGGGAGGGCTCCAGTCTCTGTCTGCAAGGACAGGCTGGAAACAAACCCAGTGGGAGGGAAGCTACCCCTGAGCCGGGTTTGAATGACAAGAGAGGAAGGAACATCTCATTATCCTAACCACTCCTATGCAAGGGGAGAAGGGTTTCTTAATCTTGGATTTTGAGAATGAGGGGATCTGTGGGATTATTTGCAGTATGACAAACAGGAACTGATAAAACGTGGGTAGGGTTGCCCCTGGGAACTTTTGGGCCATTGGTTGGGAACTACCCAGCAGTCACCCCACTCTCTAGATACTGCCAAGCATAAATGGGGCACCCCAAGGCACCTCCTTAAAACACTTACTGGACACACCGACGATCAGGAGGGACTGAGCTTGCCGTGTGTGACTTGAGATGACTGGACCTGCTCCCTTTTGTACCCAGGGAAAAGAAGTGCACTCCAAGGGTCAGCTGCCTGACCCCCTGTGTGGCTACAGGACACAGCAAGCTGCAAGAGGCCCTTTCCTGGTAATGCCCAGCTGACCAGTGTCAACTGGACCTGGACTGGGCTTTGCTATTGGCATCTGTATGACACCCAGAGAGTCTGTAAGTGCCCTCCCTTAATGTCTCTGGTGCCTTAGAAGTGTACTCCTTTGGATGTTTGGGCACGAAATGAAAGTTTAGAAACGTTGAAAATCTTTTATTCCAGTGCTTGAGTAGGACCTACAGGAAAAAGTATCTAACGGTAGTTCCAGTGTTGAATTGAATTTCAACTTCATGCCGGTCAAGTCTCCCAGTACCTCAGAAAAAACTAAGCTAAGTTCCATTCTGCGTTGGGACTTGAAACCTTTTCAATGAAATTTCCAGAGATTCAGTGGGACCAAACTACTTCAAGTATTCAGCATTTGGTTTCTGCTTAAGGGGCTACAATTTCTGTGGTAGCTCTGGGAGGATTTTTCTTTTCAAAAAGAGACAAAACCACTTTCTAAAGTAGGACTTAGAAACTCTGTCGACCATTTTGACTTCCAGACTTTCACTGCGATCGATCCACTTGTTGTATCAGACCAGGGCACCATTCTGATCGGCCTCAATTCGTCTCTAGGGTCTGGTCTACCACTTCCATAGGCTGTCATTGGAGCTTTGCATTTTTTGGAACTATTTTCACATAAATCTCTGGTTCCTCTTATTAGATTTATGTTAATCTGTTCTTACTTTAACCACCATTTTCTTTCTTTTTATTTTAAAATTGGTTTTGGAGTTTTATTGTGTTTTGTGTAACTTTTTCTACTGTGTGTGCACTGGTTAAAAACTTTACACATTAGCTTTGATTTAGGCCTTTGCGTTAGCAGGGATAGAGCACAGGTTAATTTAATTTCTGTGACCTCTAGCAGATGGTGGCCTTATCATTTGAGGTGGATACTTGTCCGACCAAAAATAAAATCCACTTTCCTACAGTTATGTGCAGGGGAGATGGTCATCTAGTGAGTTGGCCACCTAGTAGGTAGGGCAGATGGCATTAATAAGTTAGGCACTGGCCTTGCTGCAACTGACACTCTGCATCGCCAAAGGTCTTGCACAGCAAGGGCTGACTTGCACTATAGTTTGAGTGCTGATAATTGCCAAAAGCTGGGCCCTGAGTCCAACCTCAGGTATATTTGGTCAAAGGCCTTATGAAGTGGGGGTTGGCTGCACAGTGGTTAAAGAACATGCACTTCAGCCAACTCCTGTGTAGACGGTTGGGAGCAGGCCTGTGTTTTTATATTCTACTATTTCCAATACTCAATCATCACAGCACCCACTTTGGCAATGCACAGTGTGATTAGCTGTACAAGAGGCTGGCTGCACAGTGTTGGAATTAGTGAATTATAAAAATAAGGGAGTTCAATGTAGTGTGGATAAAAACACAGAAAAAATGTTAAGAGCAAGTAGTCGAACAAGTAGCCAGGAACGCTGAAGTGCTTTGGGTGTAGAGCAGGAAGGCATCTGTCACCAGCTTTATGAAGGGACTGATGATTAGGAATTGAAGCAGGCTTTCCAGATAATTCTTGATGAAAGGAATCGTCATAGGAAAAGGGAGCCTTGGAAGAAGGAAGAGTTTGATGAGATGATGTATTCTTGCTTAAGAAGAGTAATCAAAGTTTATGAACTTTGAAAGCCCTATGTAACATGTACTTAAGAGAGTAGCCAACAATTTAGAATTAGGAAACATAGCTTCATGACATTAGCTGTCTACAAACCTTATAGCTTCCATTTTCTTGCCAATACCTGATGCCTAGGGAGTACAGAGGCACCGGTAGCTACAGCAGAAAACCTAATGCAATCAAAACCAACACCAGATACAAATTTAGGGGCAGATTTATTTTGGTTGTGTGTTGCCATTACACCACGCACAGGGGTGCAAGGGAGTAACACAAGGCAGTGCAAATCACTGGCTTGCGTTACTCTGCATCAGGGAGGCATTCCATGGGTGGAGCATGGGTGTTCAAACGCATCCATCTGTGGATTTTGGCACATTCCCAGATTTACCATTAATTGTAGACCAGGGAATGAGTCAAAATGATACGCCTGACAGGTAAGGCCTAGCATGAAAAATATCCTTATTCTGCAGCAGAAAGAGGAAAATGCCTCTTATGATTGTTTTTGTGCAGGAAGGTGGTCCTTCCTGCATAGAAACAATCCTACCTATAATACAGGCACCCTTGCACCATGATGCAAGGGTGCCTGCATTGGCGCTAGGCTGCTAATTGTGCACCAGAGAAGGCAGAGGACAGGAATGCACCATATCTTTATAAATATGGCACATTCCTGCCCTCCTTCTTTCATGCAGCACAGCTCAGTAAGATTTCTTACAGTGTTGCCTGAAAGTTTGATAAATATGCCTCTCAGGGTCTTATTCAGCATCTGATCGATTATATACTCTCTCCAAAACATGGCAGATAACTTATCTGCTGTATTGCAGTGCGTTATAGTCTATGTAGATTGTAATACTGCACATGGGATATCCTCCACATTATGAAGGAATATCTCGTCTGCCAAACACTAAATATGACACCTAGCTTGGACTTCCATTGTACTCAAGAGATTGGCACAGTCACTTTTGTCCTTGATAAACTCTAAAAGTCTATGAAAGTCTTTCACGAAGATTAGGAAATGTAGGTTGTGTTTCCTCTTTTTCATTTACTTATTTCATTTAATAAAAACTCTTAGAGCACAGGTATAAAATAGCACACCAAATACAAATATATACAAAAATTAATACACAGATAAAATTACCTAAAGCAAAATCCACATCTTCAAATTTCCTTCAGCAACTCTTTTGCAGATGAGCCTGAAAGGCAGCCATAATTTAAAAATCTTCTTATAAATATTATGTTTTAAAAATAGACCAAAATCAAATATCACCTGGACTCAGGACTAGGAACAATTAAAAAAACAAAAACGTTTTCCATTGTTTGCCTCCACGGATGGCATTACTCTTCTTCTTTTCCAAACAATATTATTACATTATCTTGTGCGTGCTAAAACATCTCTCATGCTTGGGTTTGGAAATAATTTGACATAAATGAAGACACTTGGAAAACCCAAGTGAGATCTTGAACATAACTGGAGATTTCGAGATCAAATAGGTTCTATCACTACTGACACTTTCCAGCAAAACTGTCTTTTTATGATTGTTTTCCTACTCGTTATGATAATTCCTTGGGGAACTGGAATTCACTCTTGCAACATCTATATCTTGTTCTTCGTATCAGCACATTCCTTAGCATTACCTCTTAGAATTTCTATTGGAAAGCATAGGAAACATACTTTTCAGCCAGAAGGGAACGGTTTATTACAGTGTAATTGTGGCACAGGGCTGCATCAACTCCATGATTAAATAGTTCAGCACGAGTGGCATCCTAGGGGTTAGGGAAGAGCTTCCCACTAAATTTGAAAACATAGGAACAGTGGGGCTTATTTGCAAGGAGCTTGCATTACCAATGCGTCAAAAATGTTGAAGCATTGGTAAATGCAGTCAGTACACTACATTTACAAGTTGAAACATCTAGGCCGATGCGTCACTTATAGGAGTCCTTCGTTGAAATGTACCTGCGCTTCAACTAGCTGCTTCGCATAAGTATTAATGCATGCAAGGTAGGTGTTCCTGTGTAGTTTTCCCATCTAAATCGAAGCATGGATATTTACGAGTCCCTGTAAAAGTGACACTTCAGGAAGTGTACTGCAAGCTTCTAAATACATCAACATTTCTGAGCACTGGCAACCCACACATAGGAAATGACGCATTAGCTTTGGCATATAAAGAGAAGTCAGACAGAGCAGTCTGGCAAGCGCAACTACAACATGAAGCTCCTCGTTTTGCAGTATGAAGTTGCAAGAAGAAGACCAGAACCACCATCCCCCCCAACCACACACACCTACACCCTCACTGCCATAACAGCAGTGCAACAAAAGGGAGAGTGTTTATCAGCAGTGAATTCCCCTCATTGACCCAAGGGAGGATGAGGTATTAATCCACTACCAGCTCCGGAAGCAATCAATTGTCCAATTGCTACACCAGGTTGCGCCTAGACTCCAACCACCAACTGGGAGGTCCACCAACATCCCACCACAGGTGAAGTTTATGACTGTGCTCCACATGTTGTTGTCAGGGTCATTCCAGATCACAATAGCCAGAGTGACTGGTATTTCCCAGCTGTCATTCTCAGTTTTTCTCAACACTGTCCTGGATGCCATCATATGCCTAACACTGCAGTACCTTCTCTTCCCCAACACACAACTGCAACCGGAGACCAAGCAAGGCTTCTATGCAATCGTCCGCTTTCCACATGTGCTGGGTGCCATTGACTGCACACATGTGACACTAGTGTCCATGGCAGCTACCTCACATATATACAGGAACTGGAAACACACACACTCCATAAATGTCCAGGCCATTGTGGATCATCATGGTATGTCACCAGCATCCTATCAAATATCCTGGGAGTCTGCATGACGCATACATCGTCCGCCACTCCATCATAAATGAGATTCCAGAAAGACTTATATAGGAATGGCCTACTGGTTGGTAAGTACATCTAAAATATAGGACAGACCCATTAACAGCAAACCACGAATGACCCAATGGACATATCCTTGTGTGGTACCTTAGACAGTGCACATGTAGGAGGGTTGTACCTCATACATGCATCATTCATATGGGCAGATCTGCAAAGCAAACCTCAAAGTCACATGTTGTGAGACATGCTAAGCCACTGTGTTTGGCTATCACTAGTGCGTTGCCTGACCTTTCTCCCTTTGGATTTTCAGTTCACCCAAGGATATGGTCTGCAGGCCTGGGTAATGACCTGTATGCACATTCCCAGACTGATGCCCAGCGCAACTTCAACAAAGCACTGTCCAAGACCAGGGGCATTGTTGAACAGACTTTCGGTCTACTAAAACCACGTTTTTTGCTGCCTGGATAGGTCAGGTGGCCGGCCACTAAACTGCCCACTAGCAGTCTGCAAAATCATACTTGTGTGCTGTATTTTGCACAACATCTGTGTATGGACAAATGTCCCATTAGACCAGTACAATGATGAGCAGGAACCAGTGGAGCAGGATGATGATGAAGATGACAACAGAGAAGAAAATATTGGCACAACTGGTGGCACTCGTTGAAAGTTACTGTAACATTGGCATCTCACCTATTAGAATTTGGACCATCACAAAGTTCGGAAGGTAGGTGTCTTTCACACCACAGAACACCATCATGTGGTCAAAAACATATGTGCATATCAACAACGTGTGCCAAATGCATGTATGTAGAAGAATCACAACAAACAAAAGTAGTGATGTGGAATTGAGCACATGTACTGAGTATGTGTGGTGCAACTCTGTACTGACTGTCAAACACCCCATCACAATCCAAAGGGAGTGTAAATGTCAACAGTGTGTAATGACTGAGTCTGTGTGTTGTCCTTATTTACTTATTTGTACTGCATCACACTCATAGTGGGAAGTATAGTGATCTAATTGTCCCATGACTGTGAACAGAGGCCGATAGGATGGTCACGGGCACATAGTGCAACCCAGTAAGTCCACATATGCTACACAAATCTTTGCCAGCACATAGCTACATCAGTGTTGCATCTAACATAACAGATACAAATGTTGATTCCCATACTGTGCCAGGGCTGGATTGTTTACCGTTAGAAATTGGGTCTGCAGTTGGCAGAGATATGTCTATGTCCAAGTAGGGACCACAGTCCTAGTCAGGGTAAGTTAGATACACAGGAAGGGAGGTTGGGAGCACACCCTCACATCCCAGCACAGTTCGCCCCTTTGCATCCTGGTAAATGCAGTTCACAGTTAGCGCTTACTTGGAAATTATCTGTAGTTTTTCACCACAGTTGGTGTAGACATTGCTGTATATCTCTAGACACGTGTTTCTGGGTTTAGCTCTTCATCAGAAGAGAGTAAAGAACAAAGAAAATAATTAATCTGGGGTTGCTGGAAATGCTGCCAAAATCCTCTCAGGTCAAGTACCACTCACAGGCACACAGGTGCATCTCCAAAGCTCGTCAGCTCACTGGTTCAAGGGAGCCTTTTAAACAGGAACCCAGAAACACGTGTCTAGAGATATACAGCAATGTCTGCACCAACTTTGGTGAAAACCTACAGATAATGATCAAGTAAGCGCTAACTGTGAACTGCCTTTACCAGGATGCAAAGGGGCGAACTGTGCTGGGATGTGAGGCAGTGTGCTCCCAACCCCCCTTCCTGTTTAAAAGGTTCCCTTCAGCCAGTGAGCTGATGAGCTTTGGAGATGCACCTGTGTGCCTGTGAGTGGTACTTGGTCTGAGAGGATCTTTTACAGCATTTCCAGCATCCCCAGATGAATTTTCTTTGTTCTCTGCTCTCTACTGATGAAGGGCTAAACCCAGAAATACGTGTCTAGAGATATACAGCAATGTCGGCACCAACGTGTGGTGAAAAACTACAAATAATTATCAAGTAAGCGCTAACTGTGAACTGCATTTACCAGGATGCAAAGGGGTGAACTGTGCTGGGATGTGAGGCAGTGTGCTCCCAACCCCCTTCCTGTTTAAAAGGCTCCCTTGAGCCAGTGAGCTGACGAGTTTTGGAGATGCACCTGTGTGCCTGTGAGTGGTACTTGACATGAGAGGATCTTGGCAGCATTTCCAGCAACCCCAGATGAACTTTTTTTGTTCCCTACTCTCTTCTGATGAAGGGCTAAACCCAGAAACACATTTCTAGAGATATACAGCAATGTCTGCACCAACTTTGGTGAAAAATTACAGATAATCATGAAGTAAGCGCTAACTGTGAACTGCATTTACCAGGATGCAAAGGGGCGAACTGTGTTGGGATGTGAGGCTGTGTGCTCCTAACCCCCCTTCCTGTTTAAAAGGCTCCCTTGAGCCAGTGAGCTAACAAGGTTTGGAGATGCACCTGTGTGCCCGTGAGTGGTTCTTGACCTGAGAAGATCTTGGCAGGATTTCCGGCAACCCCAGATGGATTTTCTTTGTTCTCTACTCTCTACTGATGAATGGCTAAACCCATAAACACGTTTCTAGTGATATACAGCAATGTCTGCACCAACTTTGGTGAAAACTACAGATAATTATCAAGTAAGCGCTAACTGTGAACCGCACATTCACCAGGATGCAAAGGGGCGAACTGTGCTGGGATGTGAGGCAGTGTGCTCCCAACCCCCCTTTTAAGTTAGATACACAACCTAAATTATCCTGTGCTCACTCTCTGGTAACTTGGCACAGAGCAGGCAAACTCAACTTAGAAGGCAAACTATAAAGTATGTGTGCAACACCCACACAGCAATCGCAATGAAGACATGACAAAAAGGACTCAACTCAGTTGTATTAAAAATAGAGGTTATTTATCTGGATAGATCAAGACCAAAATGAAAAAAATCAAATGAGAATTAATTTGAACAATTATCACATTGGGCACACTTTGTATGGGGCTTGTTTTAGAATCCTTAAAGTAGTTTATAAGAACACAGGTGTCCTCCTGAGAGGAGCCCAGTGCTCACTGGTCGGGGCAGTTCAGGACCAGCCCGGGCAGAGGGTTCAAGATGAGTTACCTTTAGAATGCAGAGAGTGTAGTGGAAGCTTTAAGGCCGCTCGTGCCTTCATGATCCGGGAAGACACTGCCATAGCCTCTGGTTGTGGCTAAGTGGTCTGAGTCAGGCCTGTGCAAGGGTATGCAATAGGGTTGTACCCGAGTGGGACTTACCGGAGTGATAAGGCAAGCGCACATTGCACGTCTTCATCACTTGGCAACACGGACAGTGGTCCACGCTGAAGCTGCTCCAAAGTCCTGATGAGACAGGGTGGCGTGTTGTTGCAAAGTCGGTCCAAAATCCTTATAAGGGAAGCAGCAGACCACAACAAAGCTGCACTCAAGTCTTCTGGTGATGAGCGGCAGGCTGCAATGAAGCTGTGCTGAAATCTACTGATGATGAGCTGCAGGCTGCAACAAAGCAGTGGTGAAGTCTTGTGATGATAAGTGGCAGGCTGCAACAAAGCTGTGCTGCAATCTTGCTCAGAAGAGCATCAGGCTGCAATCAAGCTGCGGTGAAGTCTTTGTTGTCCCAGAGACCTTTTGTAGAATGGGGGCAAGTTGCTAAGCACTTGGAGTCACTCTGGGGTTGCTTGTTGATGCTTGGGTTGCAGGGCAGCGGTTCCTTGAAACTGCCAGGCACAGACAAGTGGTGATCCTGAAGCACAGCACTCTTTACTACAGCAGAGTTTCCTTGAGTCCAGAAGTGTACTGATTTGAGATGGTCACAGACCCAGCACTTGTACTAGAAAGTGCATTTGATGTGGGGGATGACTTCAAAGGTTTCTGTGAAGTGCACAGGTCCCCTTTTCAACTCTACCCAGGCTCCAGACAATCAGTTGGGGGTAATCAGACCCTTTGCATGGACTTGGGTCACTACCTTTTGAAGTGTAAGTGTGAGCTCCTCTCAACATCCTCCCCAGGAAGACCCATCAGTATGCAGATGAATGTAGATGCAGCTGAGTGTCTTGTGCTGTGGGTGTCTGGAGGGAATGCACAATCTGTCACCTAGCCCAGGCGTGTATTGGAAAAAGGATGAAAGTACCCAGGGCAGTGACAGCAGAGAAATGCTCACTCTCTAAAAGTGGCATTTCTAGGATAGTAATAATAAATCTAACTTCACCAGTAAAGGAGATTTATCAATACCATTCCAACATGATGCAGCTACTCCTCTCAGATCACAAATTACAGCTTAAAAGTATTTTAAGGAATGCCCAATGCTGGCCTATGATAGGGGTAGGCCTCACAGTAATGAAAAATGACTTTGGGAGTTTTTCATTACTAGGACATGAAAAACTTAAAAGTACATGTCCTGCCTTTTACCAACTTTGCACCCTGCCCTATGGGCCTAACGTAGGGGTGACTTATATGTAAGAAAAGGAGAGTTGGATGCTTGGCAAGAGGTTTTAACTGCCATGTCGGCGTGGTAGTGAGACTGCACACACAGGCTCTGCAGTGGCAGGCCTGAGACTTGGTCACAGGCTACTTGAGTGGGTGGCACAATCAGTGCTGCAGGCCCACTAGTAGCATTTAGGTTACAAGCCTTAGGTATATGGTATACCACTTTACAAGGGACTAAAATATAACTTAAATGTGCAAATGGTGGATGTACCAATGTTTTCATGTTTAGGTGAGAAGCACATGTACTTTAGCACTGGTTAGCAGGGGTAAAGTGCACAGAGTCCTAAAGCCATCAACAAGGTACAGCTCCAAAACAGGACGTAAAAGGCAAAAAGTCCCTAAGGATGCCAGTTCTAACAGTTACCTAGCCACAAGGCAGCCATACTTGACCCAATAGACAAGGATGCAAATGTCAAATGCAAGAATGGATGTGACTGTGTTGCTCTGTCTCACCTTAAAACTAACACTGCTGTGACTCCTACTGCTCCAGATATGTGATCCAATCTGTCAAGGACACAAGCAAATCTAACAGACAAATAGATGTCAAGGTCAAACTACATGTCATGTGACTCCTGTCAGAGTAGCATGCACTGACGCATCCAAGGTCAAAGTGGCGTAACATGACAATGACTGCACATGCGACCATGCCTAACCACATTCTAAGTTGATGTTCGCCATATCTGTTGGCAAAAACTGTGATGCATGGAAATGCTAAACATATGCCTTCTTGGAAGACATCTCACTTGTTAGGCCTAATCAAGCAGGCCTTGTGAAGAACAAGATATTAGTTAACAGTCGTGGCTGACCCATTTCTGCCAGTACAATCAGCATGTGGCACACATAGAGTGCCAGACACCAAGCCAACACAGTAAATGTGTGTCGACCAGTATATCATATGGTGTTCGTTGGATAATGCAGCCTGCTATATGATGTCTTACACATATGAGCAGGTGACCTATTGCCACTGCAAACTACTGTACATATCTAGACAGTGAATCTGTGAGCTGGATGCCACATAGAATGTAGACAGGCTGAAGTAGCCAGTGAATGTAAATTCATGAGTGTGTTATGCCCATACGCATAACAGTGGTAAAAAATGCAGACAGATAGTATGAAGTACAAGTATGCCCACAGTCATGTTTGACAATGGGAGTATCATTTGAGGAGTAGCGAAGCATCTGAGAACAAAAAGTGACCTCTACGCTGATTACTACATGAATGCAAACATAATATGAACTGTCATCCATATTGATAATGTCAAAATGTGTGCAATTGATAATCTGTCTGCGTTACTCACAGCAATATATTGTCTGTCCTAGTGTCAGCAAAATGAGCACAAGGGGTCCTACATATGTGCACTGTTAACGTACACATACAACACATCCCAAGTCTACATGCATGTCAGCAGAAGGTATTAGAGCTAGAAAAGTGAACCCTGGGACAAATTTATCTACATTGCACCAATCATTACACTGTACCACATACAAAGGGCTAGTCGCATCAAGGAAAACACACACATTGGCCCCTAGTGTGACGGACTGTACATGGAGCGTCATTCGGAGGCCAAGCTTCAACACCAAAGTGCCAAAAATAATGCATTGCACATTGGCATGTGTTGTATGTAACCCACGCATTGCTTATTTGTCACTAGCGTTGCGTCATAAAAAAATAACGCTTTCATAGAAAAAGTGAGGCTTTGGTCGGAAATGTTACACCTTCTTAGGAAGAGTTGCATCAACTACAAAGCATTAAAAAAAAGGCCTTGTCTATTGTTATGTGTCGTGTGTAACTCGTGCCTTGGCTAAATCACTAGTAATGTGTGAAAAAATGCTTTGGTAAAAAAAGTGATGCTTTCGCTCAAAACGTGACATATCCACCCAGGAAATGATGCAATGGCCCAGCCATGCTGCAAACCAGGAAGTATGAAGTTCCTTCCACGTACAGTCTGTCTGTGGTGGGTGTTGAAGGTGTTTGGAGTGTGCTGGTGGTGACTTGTCTGATTTTTGGTTTTGATGGTGTCTCTGTTGTTCCTGTTGTGTTTGTAAACTGTTCTTTGTGTATTCTATATTGTATAGTTTTGTCCACTATATTGCCAGGTGTTATCCATGTAAGGATTCTGTAGTTTAGGGGTAGGGGGAAGGGTTAAGTATTTAATATTGGTGTATGTAGGGTGGCTAGTTTGGTAACTGGGATTTTGGGCAGGGCAGAGCCAGAAACATGTTTGAGGGTGAGTTTGATGGCCTGCTGTGGTTGTTGGTGCACTACCTGCCCAACATGATCGGGGCTGGAGTTAGGGTGAAGAAAGGCTATCCTACCCTGGAGAGGCGACAGCATTGAGAAAAGGTGTGGTACCAAATGGATCATGTTTTTAATATCCAGCGGAGCATTCACCAACTGAAGCACTGTTGGGCAGATGTTGTCACCCAGGATTGAAGATGGTAAGTCCCTATAAACCATGAGCTTGTTGCACACGTTTGGTGTTTTGTTTTTTAATGTAGGTTCATGTATGTATTTGTGTTAGTATGGCCTACTTCGGGCCAATACATTTAAATGGACAGTAAAGGCCACAGGGGCCTGTTTACAGTGGCATGCCCATTGCAAAAACAGACCATGCTCTGCAGGCTAGGCCCATTGGTGCTGTGTGACCCATCCTCCATTGTATAGGGAGTAATAGGGAGTAATGTCACCCATCGGGCTAGGTCATTACTGACTCTCAACTGTGTAGGACAGCTGTCATATATGTTGCAGGGGAGCGCGCTCACATGTCATCAGGCAACAGGTTAGACAAGGTGTTTGCTTTACCAGCTATAATATCACACATATGTGTATATTGGGAGAAATGGTCATGATCCCTTTATGAGCATGTACAGGCCTTGAATGCTCATTGCTTATTTAGAGTGCACTGGTTA
This sequence comes from Pleurodeles waltl, assembly GCF_031143425.1. Lineage (NCBI taxonomy): Eukaryota > Metazoa > Chordata > Amphibia > Caudata > Salamandridae > Pleurodeles > Pleurodeles waltl. Next base: position 528,483,134 of record NC_090443.1, read on the forward strand.
CATGTAAGGAGCTAAGTGAAGAAGATAAGTAAGCATGGTTACTGTCAGATGTCTGCATCTTAGTGCAGAACACATATTTACGTGAGCAGTCTGCATAATTGTAATGCTATGCAGAGTGTTGTCGGTCAAACTGGACTGTTCACATAACCATCCAAACCCTGTAAAAACGTATGCAGACCTTTTACCTTGTCTGCACTGATCCATGATGTGCTTGGTACCATCTTACTACACTGCAAAATGGCAGACATATGTCCATCAATAGGACATTCCAACTTTGCATCATGCTACATGTCCAATGTACAGACAATACCAGGCATTTTTGAAGTAGATGTACTCTGCTTCATATGCACACAATGTACATGTTCAACCTTAAGAGAGAAATGTACCATGTTGTTGTCTTGTAGGTGGACACAGCCTATACACCTGTGGTGAGGTGGACAGCTCATGTGATACAAATGCTACCAGTAAGTGTCACCTGATGATTTTTGTGCTCTGTAAGGATTGTGTGTGTCCGTGTATATAGTTTACAGTAAGATGTGTAAGTGGGATCATCAGTCAGCGGTCACAATATACCTGACATATAGATACACAAAAGCAGTAGGAAGTAGAAGTAGGATGATGGTATGAAGGATGTTGTAATAGAAGTGGATGTGAACATATAAAAGGAGGGTTGAACTTCTATCTCCCTGTCTGATGCACATTGCTAGTGTAGGCATCCAGGTGGCAATGTAAGGCCAATCTTGTGTGGTCGGGCCACACAGGCTGTGTTGATTCCTAACTTACTGCAGACGGATTTGTCATCAGTTAATGCGGGACATGTCAAATTTCACACATCCCAATGCTATTACATGCCTGACTCATGCCCTCACATACCAAATTCCCAATGACAAACACATCTTCATACCCTTGTAGGGTTTTGTGAGGAATGAGGGCAATGTGTTAAGTACCACAGGCATACATGAACAGTGTTGTATGCGCACATTACATTTCACCTTCAACATACAGCTGTCATTGCCCATGCTGTCTCACCCATGAATAGTCACCACTGGACCTGTTTAGGCAATTAGGCAATTACCTGCATTGTACAGGACAGCACACTCATAGATATGAGATCCAGAGCATTCATACACACACCCATCACATGGATTAAGTATGAGTTGATGTGCATCTAGGTTATAGTCCGCAGAGAATGGTATGGACAGACACCTGGCCATGTAAAGGATCACATGCAATATCTTGAATGTCATTACGTGATCTAGGTAAAAGTGCGCCAGGAATGTTCATGGGTCAACATTGGAGAGGTGTCCAACAGGTCTATTGATTTGGAGCTAACTAGCCATACTCCGTTAGTGTTAAAACTACCTGCCACTGAGTCATGCTGTGCGGCAATGTGTGCTGTGTCTTGTGTTCTTGCCTTATCAATGAAGAATTGCTGAGGCACAATAGGTGCACCTGTTGCACATTACTAATTTCACAGAGGTGTTTGGCCATATTTCATACTCGAATTGCATGCTACCTGACAATCCTCAGGGAGTACTTAGATGAACCACGTGTTCCATTCAATTCGTACATAACATCATTGTTCCCAAACTGTCTTAATGTTCACATGTGTATACGTTTATGATGCCAGACACAGTCATTGCATGTCCCTACAAAGGCAAGACATTACCACTTTAGTATTGTAACTGTAGGAAAGGAAGATGCCTTTTATGACAGTTGGTCAGTCTTTATTCAATAGATGTCCAATGTGCTTCTAACACTTGTTCATGTATGCAATTGATGACAAATATGACAGCTTTGGCCTGGTCTGATACATATGTCCTTCCTCTCCAACAGACAACATGATCCAAGAACAGAAGAAAGCATAATGCATCTGTTTGGAATGGTACCAGCACTTTCTAAAGGTTGCCAAGGGCTTCAGGCTTACGGGCAGGAAGCATGAGCAGTGAAAGGCAACCAGGACCTGGAAATCACCACCTTGGTGCCAGAAACCGCAGAACAGGCCAAGCACCAGTGCTGAATATGAGGGGTCCCAAGCAGTTGATCTTGAACCAGATGCAGGACCCTCTACAGCACAGTCAGCAGTTCCACCACAACCTAGGGGGTGTGACACCCTATGGGGATATAAAGAAAGCCATTTTAGAAAGTGTTAGAAATGGGGTCTTTGGTTGGCAGTCAGGTTAGCCCCTTGTCCAAGCAAGGACCCTCACTCTAGTCATGGTAAGTTACACACAATCCAAATTACCCTGTGCCAACCCTCTGGTAGCTTGACACTGAGCAGTCAGGCTTAACTTAGAAGGCATGTGTAAAGTATTTGTGGAATAAATCATACAATAACACAATATAGAACCACAAAAATACACCACACAGTGTTTAGAAAAATATATAATATTTATCTGGATAAATGCAGGTCAAAATGATCAAAGATGCAACAAGTAAATGTAGAGATATCACTGAAAAGTGACATAAAGCGTCTTAAGTCTTTTTAAAGTGAACAAAATCGCTTTCAAGCACAAAGTATCTTGTTTGCGTGAAAAATCTCCACAAAGGGCCACAGAGGAGGAGAAGCGTGGAAACAAAGGGGTGTGTGTGTCGATTTCTCGGGCCGGTGATGCACTGTTTATTTTCAACGCAGGGACGGCCGTGCGTCGATTTCCGGCGCTCGGTCGTGGATCCTCTTTGGTTTGTGTGGTTTTCAGACACCCAGGGGACGGTGCTTGGATTTCCTGCAGTCACAGGAGCTGCGTCGATCCGGTGGGCGGTGCGTCGAATTTTCTACCGCACGGCAGGTGCTGGGTCGATTCCTCTCTGGAAGTCAGGCTACGTCGTTCCGGCTATGCGTTGATCCAGTGGGCTATGCGTTGAATTTCCAGTCACTACGCTGCGATGATCTTCTCGTAGCGAAGTTGGCCTGCGTCATTCCGGTTCGGCGTGTGGTGAAATTTCCACTGCGGTGCAGGCTGTGCGTCGTTTCTCTCAAGCTGTGCGTCGAATTTCGCCGCACAAGGAGTTCTTCTTGAAGAGATGAAGTCTTTCTGGTCCTGAGACTTCAGGGAACAGGAGGCAAGTTCTATTCAAGCACTTGAAGAGTACTTCTTCACCTCAGCCAGAGAGCAGCAAGGCAGCAGGGCAACAGCACAACAGCAGTCTTTCACAGAAAGCAGTCAGGTGAGTCCTTTGGGCAGCCAGGCAGTTCTTCTAGGCAGGTTGCAGGTTCTGGTTATAAGTTTCTTCTCCAGGAAGTGTCTGAGTTGGTAGGGGTAGAGGCCCTGTTTATATACCCAAATGTGCCTTTGAAGTGGGGGATACTTCAAAGAGTGGCTTAGAAGTGCACCAGGTCCCCTTTCAGTTCAATCCTGTCTGCCAGGGTCCCAGTATGGGGTATGGCAGTCCTTTGTGTGAGAGCAGGCCCTCCACCCTCCCAGCCCAGGAAGACCCATTCAAAATGCAGATGTATGCAAGTGAGGCTGGGTATCCTGTGTTTGGGGTGTGTCTGAGTGAATGTACAAGGAACTGTCAACTGAACCCAGCCAGACATGGATTGTAAGGCACAGAAAGATTTAAGTGCAGAGAAATGCTCACTTTCTAAAAGTGGCATTTCTAAAATAGTAATATTAAATCCAACTTCACCAGTCAGCAGGATTTAATATCATCATTCTGGCCATACTAAATATGACCTTCCTACTCCTTTCAGATCCGCAGCTACCACTCAAACAATGTATGAGAGCAGCCCCCATGTTACCCTATGAAGGGAGCAGGCCTTTCAGCAGTGTAAAAACGAATTTAGGAGTTTTACACTACCAGGACATATAAACTACATAGGTACATGTCCTGCTTTTTGCCTACACAGCACTCTGCCCTATGGGTTACCTAGGGCATACCTTAGGGGTTTCTTATATGTAGGAAAAGGAGAGTTTTAGGCTTGGCAAGTACTTTTAAATACCAAGTGGAATTGGCAGGGAAACTGCACGCATAGGCCTTGCAATGGCAGGCCTGAGACAAGGTTAAGAGGCTACTTAGGTGGGTGGCACAATCAGTGCTGCAGGCCCACTAGTAGCATTCAATCTACAGGCCCTGAGCACATATAGTGCACTCTACTAGGTACTACTTATAAGTAAATTAAATAATCCAATTGGGTATGATCCAATGTTACCATGTTTAAAGGGAGAGAGCATTTGCACTTTAGCACTGGTTAGCAGTGGTAAAGTGTGCAGAGTCTTAAAACCAGCAAAAACAGTGTCTAAAAAGTGGAGGGAGGCAGGCAAAAAGTTAGGGGTGACCACCCTAAGGCTGTCAGGTCTAACAGAGAGGGTAGGGTTTGATAAGGAATGCTATCGACTCTGTTTCCGTAGAACTAAATGGGCCCCTTCGGAGAATCCTCAAGCTCTCTTTTACAGAGTACAGGATGAGGGATGTAAGTGGTTGAAACCCACGAGAGCACAAAAGAGGAACTCTCACAGGCCATATTACTGGAACAGTATTTAGAAGCCCTGCCATTAAACACCCAGAACTGGATAAAACAACATTTCGATATTACAATACCTTTGGCTGTTAAAATAGCCAGCACGTTTCACAGAGCCCCAGACTTTCGAGTGACCCATGGAAGAGGGATAACGCAGGTCCAAAAGGCGGCACATCCTCCTACAAATCCAAAGACTGTTACAGGGTTCCCTGTAGAGAAACCACTTCCCGGACGGTTCCCGGTTAAGGAATCCATCCAGACACCACAATATTACAATTGTGCCGAGTGGGGACACATAGCTCGGAATTGTCCCCATAAACACCACCCCCTGAGCCAATGGAAATAGGCCTGACCAGAGGTTGAGTATTGTGGGCTGGAGGACAAATCCCTCGGTAGATGACAACCTTGACTGTAAAACAAATAACCAGACAAACGCTAATAGACTGCAGGTGTAGTCAGAGCATAGTTAATGAAAAACTGGTTGCCAGGGATCAGTGGATGAGAGAAGAGACTGTGGTTATCAGTTGCGTAGGCAAGGTATATCCCGTAGCAGAGGTAACAATAAATTGGAGGAGTTGGGAGGAGAAGATCCATGCTGGAGGGCATTCCCAACCTAGTAGAAGACATTATCATGGGAACTGATTACCCTGCGTTTCAATCCCTGTTGGAAATGCGATCCCCCAAAATCCCATTAAGTCATGGTTGTCCCTTTTTCCAGGGATGCCCCTTTTTCCAGGGATAAGATAGAACTGGCTAAAGACAAGGAACAACTGACCAAAGGGCAAAAAAAGACACAGAAGGCAGAAGACCGGCTGAACAAAACAATGGGGAAATGGGTTTCTTTCCCGGAAGAGCAAATAGTACTGTCTAGTTCAGGGGAATTCAGAGTGTACCAGATTGATGATCCTACTCTTAAGCATGCTTGGAATTTGGCTGTCTTTAACCCTACAGGACAAGTGGGTCCTTATTTTCTTGTTAAAAACTGGTTAATATAGATGAGTGTTCAACAGCAGGGGTCCCTATTAATACAGTTGGTCGTACCCCGACTGAACAGCGAACAGGTCTTACATTTGGCACATGGTCAAGTGGGAGGGGGACATTTTGGTAGAGATAAGACAGAGGAATACTTACCATTTCTATTGGCCAGATGTTTTTGGCGATATCAGGAGACACTATCGAGCATGTCCTAAATCTCAACTGGTTAATCCCAGTAATGAGCCACAGGCACCACTGTTCCCTTTACTCATCATTGAAACCCTTTTTTCCACAGTAGGGATGGATCTAGTGGGTCCGCTGGTAGCTTCGTCTAAAGAGTACCAATACATATTGGTCTTGGTAGATTATGCTACTAGATACCCTGAAGCCATACTACTCACTAGTATGACTACCAAGAGCATAGCACAGGCCATGATTGTTTTTTTTTCTAGGGTGGGTTTTCCTAGGGAAGTTCTTACTGATCATGTAACCCCATTCATGTCCCGCTTGATAGCTGAAGTCTGTCAGTTGCTAGGGATAAAGCAAATACGTACCTCTCTTTATCATCAACAAACCGAAGGGCTGGTGGAGAGGTATAATAAAACTCTGTTAAGAAAAACCATAACAGAGACAGGGAGGGATTGGGACAAAAAGTTACCTTTCGTATTGTATGCTATTCGGACGCATGTACCGGCGTCCACTGGACACAATCCATTTAAACTACTTTTTGGGAGACAACCAAGGAGACTGTTAGATATTGGCTGCAGAACAGTGGGAAGAGACAGAAGAAGAGTCTCGGGACACACTAACCTATACCCAAGAATTAAAAGAAAACCTCCACACAGTATGGGAGGATGTAAGGTCCCATTTAGAAGACAGTCAGAAAAGACAAAAGAGACAATATGATATCAGAAAAAAAACGAAGAGACCTACCAATAGATAGTAAGTTCCTGGTCCTCTTACCTACAACCAACAAAAAACTTCTGGCCAAGTGGCAGGGACCATATAGATTTATGGAAAAAGTAAGCCCAGTGACATATAGGATAGAAATCCCAGAAAACTCTAAGAAAAGTCAGATATATCATATTAATGTGCTTAAAAGTTCGGAGGTGGATGACACCCCAACACCTGAGAAGAATGCGACCCTACTCATTACGAAAACAACACCCCAGGAAATACGATACTCCCTTTCTCCGAAGAAGATAAGGAAACAGAACTCTCTCTTAGCTCAGAGCTAACCGAAGAACAAAGAACTCAAATAAAGACTGTAATAGCAAGTAACAAGAGACTATTTTCAAACATACCTGGCAACACTAGTTTAATTCAACACCAAATCAGAACAGAGCAAGGAAAGATAGCTAGACAGAAACTCTATCAACTTCCGGAAGCCCAACGACATTTGGTAGAAAAAGAAGTAAGGGACATGCTGGAGGCGGGTATTATAGAACCATCCAACAGTCCCTGGTGTTCCCCAGTGGTATTGGTTCCAAAACCAAATGGGAGTATAAGATTTTGCATTGGCTTTTGCCTACTCAATGCTATTTCTCATTTTGATACTTATCCCATGCCCAGGGTTGATGAACTAATCGAATGATTAGGCCAGGCCTGATATCTAACCACCTTAGACCTAACAAAAGGATACTGGCAGATTCTTTGAACCTACCTGAAAAGAAGACAGCCTTCTCTACCCCCTTCAGGACTGTATCAATTCACAACGTTACCTTAAGGACTTCATGGAGTCCCTGCTACCTTTCAACGTCTAAAGGACGTAATTTTGAGACCTCATCAGGAATACGCAGCGGCCAATCTTGGTGATATTGTTATATATAGTCGTACCTGGGACCAACACCTGTAACAAATGTAACATAGCCAGGACTTCCATCAACTATTTTGGCTACGTCATTGAGAGAGGACTGATTAAACCCCAAATGGATAAGGATGACGCAATTAGAAAAATACCTATCCCTAAAAGCAAACGTGACACATGGACCTTTTTAGGGATGGTTTATTATAGGCGTTTCATACTGCAGTATTCCACCCAGGGTACAACCTTGACAGACCTTCTAGAGAAGGGCTGACCAAACAAGATACCACAATTAATGGAAAAACAATACCGCAGCTATCAGATACTAAAGGAGCTCTTGGCCACTAAGCCCGTGTTACAGTGTCCCAACTTCAACAAGTCTTTTACACTACAGACAGATGCCTCTGACCAGGGATTAGGGGCTTTCCTCTCGCAGAACGATGAGAAAGGACACCCTCACCCTATAATATACATTAGCTGGAAATTATTACCACAGGAGAAAAACTACCCCATTCTGGAAAAGGAATGTCTAGCTATAAAATGGGTTGTTGAAGCCCTACAATACTATCTGCTGGGTAGACCTTTTATACTCTTCACTGATCATGCACCTTTAACCTGGATGGCTTGTCACAAAGATACTAATGCGAGGGTCCTTAGGTGGTTCTTATCCCTCCAACCGTTTATGTTTCAGGTACGACATACCCCAGGCTTCTTATTGGCTAACGCAGACTATTTATCAAGGCATCTTATAGACTCGTGGCTCCAACAGCCACTTACTGGGGTGAAGGAATGTGACAGGACGTCCCCACGGAAACAACACAGGCCAAGGTTTGAGTGCCCCAGGGGGACTCAAAAGAGCCGAGCATCCGCACACCAGAAAGAGCGTGGAGACGTCATCCAAACGATGAATTGCCCAGCACGGGAGGAAGATGGGGGAACGAAGGAGGAGAAGCTTTGAGAAGTTCCAGCAGAGACAGAGACTCGGAGAAACAGCCCCAGAACAGAGGAAGAGACCCAAGGAGCAGCAGAGAGGATCGGGAAATGCATAGAAGCCAGCCATGTCCCTGGTGGGACGTGGCTACATCAGGTATGTGACTGCTTGCACAGTGAGCTAATTCTGCACCTAAAATGGGTGGGAGTTGTCAGGAGGGACCGGGGAGCAATAGGATGGGCTGAAAGTGATAGGAAGCCAGGGGGCACATCATTTCTTTTCACATTTGGCACGCTGAACCGACAATAAGAAAATCAAAGAAAGTATAAAGAAACAAGAAGCTATGGGTACATATGTTTTTTTGCTATAAGCATGGTGAAACTCACAATAAGAAGGCAACGAAAGTAATAAACAAAGAGAAAGGAAACTATAACTAAACCAATGAGTACCCACTATCATTTTTTTCTTTTATCCCCCCCATCCTTTGGACACCTGGGCAGCACTTATCTAATATAAATAGTTGTGATACACAGAAGGGCTTCCCCCACAGCCCTTACCCCTTTTTGCATGCAAATGAAAGAAAGAAAGAAAACTGAACCAAATAGAAACACTTACCTGACAATGGATTGTTGTTGTTGTTTTTCCCCTCCTCTCGCTGGATACCTGAGGAATGGATACCAGTGACAACCTGAAGACCCAGGAGGAGAAAAGAGTAAAAGAAACTGTAACCCAGAAAAGGAAGGAGGAGAAGAACAGAAGAACTCGAGTTACAGAGTTAGACACAAGACTATATATACTGAATAGGATTATGTTTGGAGCTTTAAAATAAAAAACACCTTCGGGATCTTCACCTGGTTGCCCAAATTCTTAGGGATTGATGAAAACCCAGTGACCTCCCTGGGAAAAACCTATGACAGGGGGGTTGATGTTTAATATGTCTGATGTGGTATATGTGTAGAGTTGGATAAGATAAGGTTAGGTAGGTTAGGTTAGGTTAGTTGTAAGTTAAGGCAGCATAGGCTAGTTTAGGCATAGTTTATTTAGGATTACTTAGTGTAGGTTAGTTTTAGGTTACATTTTAGGGATTTCATAGTGTTTATAATAAACATCTTTCATGCACTTTTACAATTATTCCCTTATAACCCTTGTGGCAGTTGTCATTTACGCTTTCGCTGGATTAAGCACATGATGTGTGTTTGCCTAGCAGTGCCTGTATACATGTGTAAATGGATGAAGCACCTAAGGAGTATATACTGTTGAGTTTGCAATGGAGTCACTTAAGGGATGGAAAGTGTCAATCTTGCTGTGAATGGACACAAAGCCCGAAAATGATATTCACCTACTGTTGCACTATGGGGGTTATTCTAACTTTGGAGGAGTGTTAATCCGTCCCAAAAGTGACGGTAAAGTGACGGATATACCACCAGCCGTATTACGAGTTCCATAGGATATAATGGACTCGTAATACGGCTGGTGGTAAATCCGTCACTTTTCCGTCACTTTTGGGACGGATTAACACCTCCTCCAAAGTTAGAATAACCCCCTATGTGTATAAGTGATGCTACATTTGCTTTGTATGGGCAAATACGTGATACAATTGTGAGTAATCAAGGATGTATTGGATCACACACTGTTGGCAGCCACTTACGCTCTCTCTCTTGCACCCATTTGTTGTCACATCTATGTTGATTGCGGGCTAGTATCCATGGCCTGGAAATCTGTTAATTCGGTTTTACCATTGACTGTTTGCTAATTGTTGCACTTCATGCATGTGACCTTGGGTAACTACTTGCTAGTTCGGATGTACAAAAGGTTCACATATACTTTTGCCCTTGGCCTGTGTTGATTTTGTCTTGGGTCTTTTGAACACAATTCCATTTTGATACTATGACCCTCATTATGGCATTGGTGGTAAATGCCGCCTACTGCGTCGCTGACGGCCGCCAACATACCACCACAGTGGCGAATATCCGTTCACCATATTATGACACACACACACACCAATCCAACAGAATGCAGCCACATACACAAATCCGCCATCCCAAACGTCAGTGATAAAATGGCAGTACCAACACCCATACCGTTACGCCAACTAAACAACGCCCACCACATTACGACCCACGAATCATCACTGTGGACATTCAACGACGGTAAACCATTGGCGGTACATACCGCCGTGCTCAGAATGGACACCCACATACAAAACAACATTACGTTGGCCAATACCAGAAACACACACCTGACACCCATAAACACACCACACCCACCCACCCACACCACTATAAAACACACACCCACATTACACACAACCCTTTACAAACAACAATTACTGCCAGGAGAGTGACACGAACAGCACAAAGACAACTAGACACACACACCACATGCACCCATACATCCCTCATGCACCACACATCACGCACCCCACCACATTACTCAACACACTCTCACCAACACACACCACACAACACCCATGGCACCACAAAGGCACCCCTGTTTCACTGAGGAGGAGTTAAGGGTCATGGTGGAGGAAATTGTCAGGGTAGAGCCACAGCTGGTACAGGTACAGCAGATATCCATTGCAAGGAAGATGGAGCTATAGGGGGGGAATCGTGGACAGGGTGAACGCCATGGGACAGGACCCAAGAACAAGGGATGACATCAGGAAGAGGTGGAACAACCTACGGGGGAAGGTATGTTCCATTGCAGCAAGGCACCAGTTCGCCATACAGAGGACTGGCGGTGGACCCCCACCTCCTTCCACACAACTCACGGCATGGGAGGAGCAAGTACGGGCATTACTGCGTTCTGAGGGACTCGCTGGAGCATAATACATCACTTACATCCCCACAGGTACCCAAGCCAATGTCAGTGGAGAGGAGGTGCCACGACTATCCAGTCCCCCAACAGATGATGCCCCCAGTGATGACAGTAACTCTGGACTTCTGGATCTGGATCACCTACCTGGCCCATCAAGGACCACTGGACAGCCAGTTACCCAAGCCCACTCACAGACCACCACAGAGCCTCCCCCATCAGGATCCAACACCACAGCACCCACCCAGCGTACCCACACCTCTGTCCCCAGGACACATCAATCAGCAGTGTGCCCACCTGTACAGGGACCCCAGGCCACACCTCGCCACCAAGACAATCAGGGACCTGGGGTCAGTGGCAGTGGGCACACCGTTCAGGGGACAGAGGCACAAGCCAACAGGGACATTGCGAAGACTGCTGTGCGCCAGGGGGAGGACAGAACCAGGAAACCAACCCTCCAGGAGGCACTCTCCGAGATCCTGGGAGCCTACCAACATTCCCAGGACACGATGGGCCAGATCCTTGACAACGTGCAGGAGAACAGGCGGCTGCAGGAGGGACAGTATTAGGGGATCAGGGAGGACTTGCAGGCCATTAACACCACCCTGATCTCCATAGAAGGGGTGCTGGCAGACATGGCCAACATCATGAGGAAGGCAACAGCACACCAGCTGGCCCTTACCACTAGCCAGTCCTTTGACCAGCCCTCCACTTCTGCTGCCGCTAGTGGGCACCCCACCACAGGACCCACAGGCACCAACATCCCTCCCCCTGCAGAAGGTGAACCACCACACAAATGATCCCTGCGACCCAGCAACACGTGTCAAGACCACCACCAGGAAATGAGACTCTCCTGATTGTCCCCATTGTGCCCCACTCAGTCACCTTGTCCACCTTGAACTACTGTTGCTCCTCTTCCTATGGCCACTTGGACACTGCACTTGTGCTACAAACAGACTAGAACAATAGCATGGACTTTCCTCCATCATCACCCCATTCCATTGCACTTTTTCCTTAATTGTTAGAACTAAAATAAATACCCTTGAACACAACTCAAATACTTGTATGCCATGTGTTGAAAAAGTGTATTTATGGAAACAGTTACATCCATTGCAAATTAACTGTACATTGTGAGAGCATAGAAATAATGACCTGTAGCTGGCTGTAGTCAGCACATCAGTACACAGTTGTCATAGCCCCAACATATGTTAAATGATAAACCATAGGTGACAGTAAGTGGAGGTAAAAAGTAGTTGGTGCCATCATGCCACAGCCACACAGAATACAATAGCCATAGAAATGTGAAGTTGCACTGTCTCACCTGTGTGTCATTGGAAGTACAGACGGATAACTGATGTTCCTCCTCATCTTCAGTCTCTTCATCCTCACTGTCATCAGGGTCTACTGCAGCCACAGGGGCATCTCCAGTCTCCCCCTCCTGCAGAAAAGGTACATGGCGCCTGAGGGCCAATGTGTGCAACATGCAGCAAGCCACTACTATCTGGCTGACCTTCTCGGGTGAGTAGCACAGGGATCGACCTGTCAGATGGAGGCACCTGAACCTGGTCTTCAGGAGGCTCAAGGTTCTCTAGATGATCTGTCTGGTTCGCCCATGTGCCTCATTATAACGTTCTTCAGCCCTTGTCCTGGCATTCCTCACAGGGGTCAGCAGCCAAGATAGGTTTGGGTAGCCAGAGTCACCTGCAGGTATTGAGGTACAACATTTAGCCACACACTAGCCTATGAGATTAGCCACACACTATCCTATGAGGTTAACACCAGAGGCATACACTAACATACAGTGAGTGGGGACCAAGGCTCACCTATTAGCCACACCCTGTGCCTCTGTAGTTGGGGCATCACATTTGGGATGCTGCTATTCCTCAGCACAAAGGCATCATGCACCGACCCAGGATACTTAGCATTGACGTGAGAGATGTACTGGTCCGCCAGGCACACCATCTGCACATTCATGGAGTGGAAACTCTTACAATTCCTGTACACCTGTTCATTCTGGCGGGGGGACAAACGCAATATGTGTCCCATCAATCGCCCCAATAATATTGGGGATATGTCCCATTGCATAGAATCCGGCCTTCACAGAGGCCAAATCTTCCACCTGGGGGAAAGCAATGTAGCTGCACATTTGTTTTACTAGGGCAGACAACACTCTTGCAGGCACGATTGAGAATATTGGCTGTGACATTCCTGTTGCCAAGCCTATTGTCACTTGGAAAGAACCTGTTGCCAGGAAATTGAGCACTGATATCACTTGCACAAGAGGGGGGATCCCAGTCGGATGATTGATCAATGAGATCAGGTCTGGCTCCAACTGGGCACACAGCTCTGTTTATTGTGGCCCTGTCCAGTCTATAGGTGAGCCTGTTCCCCCACCGAAATGGCGACCAGAGGTCCTGTATGTAGGGACAGGTGGAAGTGAGGTAACTCCACCGACGTTAGGCATTGTGGCGGAAGGCGTCTTGCACCGCCGTGCAATTCCTCATGGGATAATATGGAGCTCTATGGAGTACAGTGACCATTAGGGATCTACACCGGCGGTGACGGTGTACACTGCTGCGGCTATGTCTGCCATTTTCTATCTCAATCCTCACTTATTTCCTGACCTTCAACAGGAGAAGACCTACACTGCGTGTGCTGCTGTGAACTGCGTCTGGAACCTACTAAGGCCTGTGTGACCGGGGAAAGGGCCCCTGCCTTCACTTCGGAGGAGTTGGACCGAGCGGTGGATGGGGTCCTACCCCAGTACGAACATCTGTATGCCCCTCCAGACCAGCAGGTGAGTACACTTTGGCCACGATGCATGTGTCAAGGATGCATGGAGATGTGTGTGCAAGCATCGTGTAAGGGTGAGTGGGGGTGGGGTAATTGTCTGTTGGCGGTGTACATGTTGTGCGCTGGGCTATGTGTGTGCCAATGGTGATGGAAACGGGTATGGGGGACCATTTGTGTGACAGACTGGACTGTTTGTTTAATGGTATTCTCCTGTCTGTATTGCCTCTGCAGGTCAGTGCCCATCAAAAGAAGGTATTATTGCATGCCATCGCCAAGGATGTGTGGACCCTGGCGGTCTATGGCAGGCAGAGCACCCACTGTCAGAAACGGTGGGAGGACCTGAAACACTAGCACAGAAGATCGCGGAGGCCCAGCTGGGGATGGCCTCCCAACGAGGAAGGAGTGCCTGTCAGACTCTGACCCCTCTGATGGCCCACATACTGGCAGTGGCCTACCCTGAGCTGGATGGGCGCTTGAGGGTATTACAGCAGCCATGAGGGGGTGAGTACAGTGACTATCAATACATATTTTGGCTGGTGGGATGGTATCCTGGTGGTGGATGTGTGTTAGTGGATGCTCCTAAGGCCAGGCCAGACATTGCAGCATGGGTCATCTGAAGGGCAGTGGATGTATGGCAAATACAGATGGCCTAACTTGTTAGCTGTCCATTTCAAGCAGGGCATCGTGGGTCCCAGCAGTGCTGCAGTTGGCGGCTTGTTGTCCTCATCTTGCCTTAGTGACTAGCCATATCCCTGGTAGTGCAATGCACAGTGCTTAAGCCTGTTCTCTGTGTGTGACAGTGATGTGTATGCCAACTGTGGTGTTGGTGCAGTCATTGACCCAGTGTATCATTTGTCTCTCTCCCTCCCTTTCTTGTTTTGTCATCCTGTCCTTGTGTGCATTAGCATCCTCTGGCAGAGGAGCACGGGGACCAGCAACAGAGGGAGCTGCATCCAACATGCCCCAGGATGCAGAATCCACCAGTGGAGGCGGAGGAGGGGGAGACTGTGGAGGCAGTGGATGTTGTTGTGTCTGCAATTGTATGGTGTTTGCGTGAGTGCTTGTGGGATGAAGTGTGGTGCCAGTGTTTGCCTGTGACACTCTTGGGTGTTTTCTTGTGTCCATGCTCGTCTGTATGTGTGCTTGGAATGGGTTGGGGTGCAGGGTAATGGGACTGGGAAGTGGGAGATGGAGGGGGGATGGTAGAAACAGAGACAATGGCTGCCATCAGAGAGGAGTCTAGAGCCTGAATCGATCCACTGTGGATGCCCTCCAGGAATGCATTGCATTGTTGCGTCTGGGATGCCAGCCTCTGGATGGCATTCACAATGGTTGACTGCCCTACAGAGATGGATCTCAGGAGGTCAATAGCCTCCTCACTCAGGGCAGCAGAGCTCACTGGGGCAGGGCCTGAGGTGCTAGGGGCGAAGGAGATGCCCACCCTCCTTGGTGAGCGGGCACAGGAAACTTGCTGAGGGCCTGCTAGGAGGGCGGTGCTGGTACAGGGGTGGTGGCTGTACCTGCAGCTGGGGTGGTCACAGAGGTGTCCGCCACCACCAGGGAGTTCCCGTCAGAGGAGGTATCTGAGTCTGTGTTGTCTCCAGTCTCTGCTGTGGTGCTCCCCTCGCCCTCTGTCTCACTAGTTCCCTCGGCATCAGCACGTCCACACTCACACCTGCATGCACTACATCAACATCCACCACCAGCATCACCACACCAAGCAGGACACACACCTCTCTGGCAGACACCTCCACAACAGCCATGCATGCGTCCCCTGTGTCCTCTCCCACCCTTTCTGTCCCTCTACCTATGAAAGGACACAAATGCAAGCACTCAGACACCCAACAGCCATCCACCTCACATCAGCATACAGCCCATGCACCTGCACCCAAGTCCAGCAGACATATACCTCCAACAACCACTCCCTCAACCTCCACTCCCATTACCCCTCCCTCCTCCTGCCCCAACGTCCCTAAAAAGCTTTTCCTTTCCCAAATTGACCTCCTCCCCGCCCTCCCCCCCTTCCTGCACGTATGGGCAGGGTACCGAGGACACAGCCCAGCACCTCTGCCAAACAGTCCACTGGGACAGTGGTAGCACCATCTACTCATGGTGGTAAGGATACCACACCTGCATTGAAGAAGGAGAAGGAGCCAGCACCACCAGGCAAGAAGGGGAAGGAGTCTGCACCACCAGGAAAGAAGGGGAAGGAGCCTGCACCACCAGGAAAGAAGGGGAAGAGCCCATCCACCCCTGCCAAGAAGGGTAAGGAAGCCACGCCCCCTGTACTGGAGGATATGAAGCCCATCTACACAGGGTGACACCTCCACCACCACCAGCTGTCACAGGGCCCCCACTGCCAGCTGATGAATTGCAGCCATCAGAAAGTTCAGAGGCTGCCCAGGAGGCTCCTCCATCCACCACCACACTGCAGCCATCAGAAAGTGCAGAGGCTGCCCAGGAGGCTCCTCCATCCACCACCACACTGCAGCCATCAGAAAGTGCAGAGGCTGCCCAGGAGGCTCCTCCATCCACTACCACACTGCAGCCGTCACTGCCAGCGGATACCATATAGGCCACACTCCAGGGGCTGCTATGCGAGTTGCCCCTTCCAGAACCAGTCGGAAAGACACACATCTGAGAGACTGGGGCCTTGCACTCCCCAGTACAAAGAAATGGGCATGTTGCTCCCTCCAGAACCAGTGGGAAAGTCACCCACCTGAGAGACTGTGGCTTTGCACTCCTGGGACAGAGCAATGGGCATGGAGACCCCTCCAGCACCAGTGGGAAAGTCACCCACTCCAGAGATTGGGGTCTTGCACTCCCCAGGACAGAGCAATGGGCATGGATCCCCCTCCAGAACCAGTGGGCTTGTTCCCGCATCCGTCTGAGGTGCTCCCTCTCCCTCTAAGGTGCCTACCTATTTGCAAACTGATGCCGCTGCAGTGTACTATCCGGATGTGGTCAGGATTCGAGTTGGCCCTTAGACTGTGCCGTGTGGCCATATGGGCCCTTTGAACATTGGACTGGGCAGTGTCCCTTTGACTTCATGTGTACATACCTGTTTCATTGATAACTCAAATTATTGATTTTGAATTTGATCTGATTACAATCACTTTAGTCCATTCCTGTTGTCCTTGCATTATTCTGCCGTTTTTTGGGGACAAATTGTTTTTCGTGTGTAGCTGGTTGTTTGTATGGTGTGTGTGTGTCGGGTGTGTGTCGTGTGTGTGTCACTCTTGTTTTCCTCCCACCTTCCATAGTGTGCTAGGCGGCTGTACTCACCGACACTGTCTTCGTTGGCGTTCCAGGTGGAGCATAACGTATAAGATCATCGGAAAGACTTGCAGTTTGGGTTCCATGGTGGTGTTGTTCTTCACTGTGTCTCTGATTGTGAGTTCTTTCTCTTCAGTGATGCGTTTCCACCAGGCTTTTGATGGCGATGGTACCGCCTTGAAAAGGTGGCGGTGTGCTGTGTCTTAATATGGTGGGTGGTACTTTGCCTTTCGCCTGTATGTTGTTGGCTAACGCCGTGGTGAGTGTGGTTTCTGCCCTGGCGGTTGGTGTGGTACATTGGCTGTCTATGGGAGTTAAAACAACAAGTGATGGACGGAATGCTGAACATTGTCAAACATTCACCCCCAGTACAGTGATCTGGGCCTAAATCCATAGTTTTTTTGCTGCCCATGTGTTAGAAATGGGGTTTTTGATTGGCAGTCAGGTTACCCTCTGTCCAAGCAAAAGCCCTCACTCTAGTCAGGGTAAGTCACACACTATCCAAGATTATCCTGTGCCCACCCTCTGGTAGCTTGGCACGAGCAGTCAGGCTTAACTTAGAAGGCAATGTGTAAAGTATTTGTGCAATAAATCATACAATACCACCATATAGCACCACCAAAATACACCACACAGTGTTTAGAAAAATATATAATATTTATCAGGATAGTTGTAGGTCAAAAAGAATAAAGTTGCAATGGAAAATTGTAGAAATATCACAGGGAAGTGATATAAAGTGTCTTAAGTCTTTAGAATGCAATAAAGTGTCTTTCAAGCACAAAGTACCTGGTTTCTGATGGAAATCTCCTCAGAGGGCCACAGGTGAAGAGATGCGTGGAAAAAGGGGTGTGTGCGTCGATTTCCTCTCAGCACACACAGACTTGCGTCGTTCTTTTCCACTCGGGGAAGTCGGGCGTCGTTTTCCGGCGCGCAGACAGTCTCTTTTTGTGGATCGCGGGGATTACCAGATGTCCCGGGTCTGTGCGTGGAGTCAAAGTTTCGCACTCACGGTAGGCGGCGCGTCGATTTCTCCTGGAAAGTCGGGCGGCTTTGTCCTTGCGAGGTTGTGTGTCGAAGTCTCGATCGTCCCGAGGGCGTTGCGTCGATCAGCGTCGGTGTGCGGCGTTTTTCTCGCCGCGAAACAAGCTGTGCGTTGAAATTTTCGGCGCACGGAGCGTCCAAGTGAAAGGAAGAAGTCTTTTTGGTCCTGAGACTTCAAGGAACAGGAGGCAAGCTCTATCCAAACCCTTGGAGAGCACTTTCACAGCCAGACAAGAGTTCAGCAAGGCAGCAGGGCAACAGCAAGACAGCAGTCCTTTGTAGAAAGCAGACAGGTGAGTCCTTTGAGCAGCCAGGCAGTTCTTCTTGGCAGGATGTAGTTTCTGGTTCAGATTTCTTCTCCAGCAAGTGTCTGATGAGGTAGGGCAGAGGCCCTGTTTTATACCCAAATGTGCCTTTGAAGTGGGGGAGACTTCAAAGAGTGGCTAAGAAGTGCACCAGGTCCCCTTTCAGTTTACTCCTGTCTGCCAGGGTCCCAGTAGGGGGTGTGGCAGTCCTTTGTGTGAGAGCAGACCCTCCACCCTCCCAGCCCAGGAAGACCCATTCAAAATGCAGATGTATGCAAGTGAGGCTGAGTACCCTGTGTTTGGGGTGTGTCTGAGTGAATGCACAAGGAGCTGTCAACCAAGCCCAGCCAGACGTGGATTGTAAGGCACAGAAGGATTTAAGTGCAAAGAAATGCTCACTTTCTAAAAGTGGCATTTCTAGAATAGTAATATTAAATCCGACTTCACCAGTCAGTAGGACTTTGTATTACCATTCTGGCCATACTAAATATGACCTCCCTGCTCCTTTCAGATCAGCAGCTGCCACTTCAACAGTGTATGAGGGCAGCCCTAATGTTAGCCTATGAAGGGAGCAGGCCTCTCAGTAGTGTGAAAACGAATTTAGGAGTTTTACACTACCAGGACATATAACTACACAGGTACATGTCTTGCCTTTTACCTACACAGCACCCTGCCCTAGGGGTTACCTAGGGCACACCTTAAGGGTGACTTATATGTAGAAAAAGGGGAGTTCTAGGCTTGGCAAGTACTTTTAAATGCCAAGTCGAGGTGGCAGTGAAACTGCACACACAGGCCTTGCAATGGCAGGCCTGAGACAAGGAGAAAGGGGCTACTTAAGTGGGTGGCACAACCAGTGCTGCAGGCCCACTAGTAGCATTTAATTTACCAGCCCTATGCACATAAAGTGCACCTTACTAGGGACTTATAAGTAAATTAATAGTCCAATCAGGTATGATTCCAGGTTACCATGTTTTAAGGGAGAGAGCATATGCACCTTAGCACTGGTTAGCAGTGGTAAAGTGCGCAGAGTCTATAAACCAGCAAAAACAGTGTCCAAAAAAATGGAGGGAGGCAGGCAAAAATTAGGAGTGACTACCCTAAGGCTGTCAGGTCTAACACCATGCCATTCCAGTTTGGACCCAGCCATATGCAAATCAGTCTTGACCCTGTTCCCCATGGGAACAGTCCAGCCCGAACTGCTAGGCCAGGTCTTCCCTGGACTGGAAACAAGCATCCTGGGACCGGTTTCGGGGTTTTACCCCTCATCAGCCAGGCTAGCTTGAATCCAGTGGCATGGGAAGCACAGGACCCACGTCTGGGCATACCCTTCCCACTTAGGGCGACAAAGCAAAAACAACAAGTGATGGACGGAATGCTGAACATTGTCAAACATTCACCCCCAGTACAGTGATCTGGACCTAAATCCATCGGTTTTTTGCTGCCCATGCCATTCCAGTTTGGACCCAGCCATATGCAAATCAGTCTTGACCCTGTTAAACCTTTTGTGTTGCTAAAGTTGCCCTAAGTGGGAAGGGTATGCCCAGACGTGGGTCCCTTGCTCACTGTGCCACTGGAATCAAGCTAGCCTGGCTGATGAGGGGTGAAACCCCAAAACCGGTCCCAGGATGCTTGTTTCTGGTCCAGGGAGGATCTGGCCTGGCAGTTCGGGCTGGACTGTTCCCATGAGGAACAGGGTCAAGACTGATTTGCATATGGCTGGGTCCAAACTGGGGTGGCATGGTGAGCAAAAGAACGATGGATTAAACCCAGATCTGTGACTGGGGGTGAGTGTTTGCATTGTCAGCACTCCGTCCATCATCCTTTTGTGTTGCTAAAGTTGCCCTAAGTGGGAAATGTATGCCCAGACGTGGGTCCCTTGCTGACTGTGCCACTGGAATCAAGCTAGCCTGGCTGATGAGGGGTGAAACCCCGAAACCGGCCCCAGGATGCTTGTTTCCAGTCCAGGGAGGATCTGGCCTGGCAGTTCGGGCTGGACTGTTCCCATGAGGAACAGGGTCAAGACTGATTTGCATATGGCTGGGTCCAAACTGGGGTGGCATGGTGAGCAAAAGAACGATGGATTAAACCCAGATCTGTGATTGGGGGTGAGTGTTTGCATTGTCAGCACTCCGTCCATCATCCTTTTGTGTTGCTAAAGTTGCCCTAAGTGGGAAGGGTATGCCCAGACGTGGGTCCCTTACTCACTTTGCCACTGGAATCAAGCTAGCCTGGCTGATGAGGGGTGAAACCCCAAAACCGGTCCCAGGATGCTTGTTTCCAGTCCAGGGAGGATCTGGCCTGGCAGTTCGGGCTGGACTGTTCCCATGAGGAACAGGGTCAAGACTGATTTGCATATGGCTGGGTCCAAACTGGGGTGGCATAGTGAGCAAAAGAACAATGGATTAAACCCAGATCTGTGACCGGGGGTGAGTGTTTGCATTGTCAGCACTCCGTCCATCATCCTTTTGTGTTGCTAAAGTTGCCCTAAGTGGGAAGGGTATGCCCAGACGTGGTTCCTTTGCTCACTGTGCCACTGGAATCAAGCTAGCCTGGCTGAATAGGGGTGAAGCCCGAAACCGGTCCCAGGATGCTTGTTTCCGGTCCAGGGAGGATCTGGCCTGGCAGTTCGGGCTGGACTGTTCCCATGAGGAACAGGGTCAAGACTGATTTGCATATGGCTGGGTCCAAACTGGGGTGGCATGGTGAGCAAAAGAATGATGGATTAAACCCAGATCTGTGACTGGGGGTGAGTGTTTGCATTGTCAGCACTCCGTCCATCATCCTTTTGTGTTGTCTATGGGAGTTAACACCGCCAAGGTCATAATTTGGTGGTATTACTGCTACTTTATCACTCACTGCCAGGGTCATAATGAGGGCCTATGTTGTGTCTTTTGAGGGAGCACACTCCGTCTGATCATCAACAGACATACTGCAAGCTGGATCCAGTAAGTAATTTTATTAACAAGTGAACCTAGGAGCAAGGAGCAAGTGGTAGTCCTTGGGAGCAACAACCCCAGCATTAGTTCTGAGCCATAGGATGTCCAGAGAAGATCCATGGGGGATACATTGCATTGGGCATGTGGAGGAAAGGAGTGTTTCAGTGAGGAAGAGAAGGAGCAAATTGCCAATAGGGAAAATAGGTTTATTCAACAGTCCACAAATGGGTGAGATCAACAGGTCTGAGAGCAAATTGAGGAAAATACCAGTTGGAAAGTACACTGGTATGGTCATCAGCAGTCGGCAAAGAAGAAACTGTCTATTTCGCATAGAAAAATGTTTCCGGGCAGTTTTATGTTGGAATGAGGTGTACTACACATCTTCCTCTGATGTGTGTGGTGCTTCCCTTGAGGGGGTGTTGTTGGTGCCGGAGGCACAAACACATCAGGGGCTGAAGATGTGGATCCTCTATCTGCAGCAGCATTACTCTGTGCCAACAAGTGAGGCAGCACTGCACTGAGAAGGGCCTGCTCATTTGCCAGCACAACCCCAACGTTGCTGAGGTAGGCACTGATTGTGGCAATGTATGTATCCTGCTTCCACTCCATGGGCTCAATGATGCTGCAGATTGCCCCCAGCTGGTTGACAACCCTGCTGGTGGCAGTTGTTTGTGCCTCTGCCTCATGACACCACCGATGTGAGCCAGGGACAGTTTCAGGTCACCGAGTAGAGGGTAGATGCCTCTTATGGTGTCCTTATTGCAACTGAGGCACCTGTGAACTGCCTCTGGGGTGCCTGCTATGGTCTATATCCCCACCTGCATCACATCTAGCATCTCATGCTGACTCCTACTGCACAATGTTGGAATTCAATTTGTGGGTCCTCAGAGTCTAGGGGCAGACTGGCAGGTGGTGTTTGTTGGATGCTTGGTGGAACCTCTGGAGACCCCGCAACACTGTTGACCCTTCCCACAAACGGAGATGGTGTATTGAAGAAGGACAGGATTTGCTGGAGGGTGTCTTGGTCAAGAGTTGCCAGGCTGTCATCCTTAGCAAGATCATCGGCCAGGACCAGCAGCTGGTCAGGAGGTGTAGGTACATCCTCTGAAACGAAGAAGAGAAACGCTAATGGTGTTCTATTTGACAAGAGTAACAGGATTGGCAGTTTAACTTGCTTTTATGTGACTTTAAGTCCAACATTGGTGTGTAGAATGTCTATTACAATGAGGTATTGAGTCCACATTGCACGGTAATTGGCTTGCAGATGGCAGTATGTCTGCGTTGTTCATACAACCACTGTCGGAGAAGGCTGACTTTTTTGTGTCATGAGACTTTGCAACTCTGTTACACAGCTTCCTGAGCTGATCATTCCTGCACATATGATAAGAGGTCAGGTCAACATCTGCCATGGTATTAATATTGATTAATTTAACAAAGGGTGGGAATGCCAGTAGCATCTTGGTGCTAAAATGGGGATTTGCATTCTCTTTCATGATGCCTATACTGGTTATTTTGTGACATTTTGGCAACACTAATGTTCACGTTGCACCTAATCCCAAGGGTGTCTGCATTCATTGTGGCCGGTATTTAGCCCACAACTCCTGTGCAGGTGATGTGGGTTTGGTCATGATTTAGTTTTGATCCTGACATCAGGCTTAGAAAGCCCTTCGGTTATTTAAGATATAAAGAGGTGGCCCTGCTCAGTAGCGGTGGAATTTCCAAGACCTTGGTCAGGATTAGTCGTAAAATGCCTGACATATTTGCCCCGTGAGGCTGGAGATCTCTTTCTTGCAGTTGAACGGGGTCATCTTCTTGCTGGCATGAGAAAGATGAAGAGCTTGGCAGGCCCTACGGTGATGAATTTTTACTTTATTCTTTGCTTTGCACAATATTATCATAACTGCATATATGTGCTGTGTACATTGCAGTTGAGAATCATTTAGGTATATTTTCCTGTAGGAAAGTACCTTCTTGCCTGGCATGTTACCCCCATTTTTACTGTATGTATGTTTGTTTTTGCCTATGTGTCACTGGGATCCTGCTAGTCAGGACCCCAGTGCTCATAAAGTATGCCCTGTATGTGTTTACTGTGTGGTGCCTAACTGTATCACTAAGGCTCTGCTAACCAGAACCTCAGTGTTTATGCTCTCTCTGCTTCTAAAATTGTCACTGCAGGCTAGTGACTAATTTTACCAATTCTCATTGGCACACTGGAACACCCTTCTAATTCCCTTGTATATAGTACTTAGGTACCCAGGGTATTGGGGTTCCAGGAGATCCCAATGGGCTGCAGCATTTCTTTTGCCACCCATAGGGAGCTCAGACAATTCTTACACAGGACTGCCACTGCAGCCTGAGTGAAATAACGTCCACGTTATTTCACAGCCATTTTACAATGCACTTAAGTAACTTATAAGTCACCTATATGTCTAACCTTCACTTGGTGAAGGTTAGGTGCAAAGTTACTTAGTGTGTGGGCACCCTGACACTAGCCAAGATGCCCCCACCTGGTTCAGGGCAAATTCCCCAGACTTTGTGAGTGCGGGGACACCATTACACGCGTGCGCTACATATAGGTCACTACCTATATGTAGCGTCACAATGGTAACTCCGAACATGGCCATGTAACATGTCTAGGATCATGGAATTGACCCCGCAATACCATCATGGTATTGGGGGGACAATTCCATGCATCCCCGGGTCTCCAGCATAGAGCCGGGTACTGTCAAACTAACTTTCCGGGGTCTCCACTGCAGCTACCGATGCTGCTAACCCAGCAGACAGGTTTCTGCTCCCTAGGGGCCTTGGCAGCATTGTCCCAGGAAGGCAGAACAAAGGATTTCCTCTGAGAGAGGGTGTTACACCCTCTCCCTTTGGAAATAGGTGTGAAGGGCCTGGGAGGAGTAGCCTCTCCTGGCCTCTGGAAATGCTTTGAAGGGCACAGATGGTGCCCTCCTAGCATAAGCCAGTCTACACCGGTTCAGGGATCCCCCCCAGCCCTGCTATGGTGCAAAACTGGACAAAAGAAAGGGGAGTGACCACTCCCCTGACCAGCACCTCCCAGGGGAGTTGCCCAGAGCTCCTCCAGTGTGTCCCAGACCTCTGCCATCTTGGATGCAGAGGTGTGAGGCACAATGGACAGCTCTGAGTGGCCAGTGCCAGCAGGCGACGTCAGAGACCTCTCCTGATAGGTGCTTACCTTTCTCTGTAGCCACTCCTCCTCTGTGGGCCATTTAGGGTCTCTTCTGTGGGTATCTCACCAGATAATGAATGCAAGAGCTCACCAGAGTTCCTCTGCACTTCCCTCTTTGACTTCTGCCAAGGATCGACCGCTGACTGCTCCAGGATGCCTGCATAACTGCAACAAAGTAGCAAGAAGACTACCAGCAACATTGTAGCTCCTCATCCTGCCGGCTCTCTCGACTGTTTCCTGGTGGTGCATGCTCTGAGGGCTATCTGCATTCACCCTGCACTGGAAGCCAAGAAGAAATCTCCCATGGGTCGACAGAATCTTCCCCCTGCTACCGCAGGCACCAAACGTCTGCATCATCGGTCCTCTGGGTCCCCTCTCATCCCGACGAGCGTGGTCCCTGGAACACAGGAGCTGGGTCCAAGTGTCTTCGACAGTCCAGTGGCACTTCTGTCCAAATCTGGTGGAGGTAAGTCCTTGCCTCCCCACGCCAGACAGTAATCATGTGTACTGCGTGAACTGCAGCTGCTCGGGCTTCTGTGCACTTTTGCAAGACTTCCTTCGTGTACAGCCTATCCCAGGTCCCCAGCACTCCGTCCTGCATTGCCCAACTCGCTGAATTGGATTCCAACGTCGTAGGACCCTCTTTTGTGACTCTGAGTCGAACGTTGTCCTCAGATCTTCTAAGTGCCTGTTCAGGTGCTTCTGTGAGTGAAGCCTGCTTCTGCGTGGGCTCTCTGATTGCTGAGCACCCCCTCCGTCTTCTCCTCCAAGGGACGACCTCCTGGTCCTTCCTGGGCCCTAGCAGCACCCAAAATCCTCAACAGTGACTCTTGCAGCTAGCAAGGCTTGTTTGTGGTCTTTCTGCATGGAAACAACTCTGCATCCTCCAGCACACAGTGGGACATCTTCTGACCAAAGGAGAAGTTCCTGGCATCTTCCGTTGTTGCAGAATCTTTGGCTTCTTCCACCCGGAGGCAGCCCTTTTGCACCTTCATCCGGGGTTTAGTAGGCTCCTGCCCCCCGGACACTTGCGTGACTCTTGGACTTGGCCCCTTTCCTCTACAGGTCCTCAGGTCCAGGAATCCATCTTCAGTGTTTTGCAGTCAGTTGTTGTCCTTGCAGAATCCCCTATCTCAAATTTACTGCCTTTCTGAGGTAGTAGGGTAACTTTACTCCTACTTTTCAGGGTCTTGGGGTGGGGTATCTTGGACACCCTTACTGTTTTCTTACACTCACAGTGACCCTCTACACACTACACTAGGTCTGGGCTCCATTCGTGGTTTGCATTCCACTTTTGGAGTATATGGTTTGTGTTGCCCCTAGGCCTATTTCTTCCTATTGCATTCTATTGTGTTCTACATTGATTGCACTACTTTTCTAACTGTTACTTACCTGATTTTGGTTTGTGTGTGTATATATTTGGTGTATATTACTTACCTCCTAAGGGAGTATATCCTCTGAGATATTTCTGGCATATTGTCACTAAAATAAAGTACCTTTATTTTTAGTAACTCTGAGTATTGTGTTTTCTTATTATATAGTGCTATATGTTATAAGTGGTATAGTAGGAGCTTTGCATGTCTCCTAGTTCAGCCTAAGCTGCTCTGCTATAGCTACCTCTATCAGCCTAAGCTGCTAGAACACCTCTATTCTACTAATAAAGGATAACTGGACCTGGCACAAGGTGTAAGTACCACAAGGTACCCACTATAAGCCAGGCCGGCTTCCTACATTTCCTTTCATTCCCATTTCAGGACCCCCTATGGCACTTTCAAAAATAAAATGCAATCTTACCTGTACTTACCACCATGGAAATAGGCCCACAGGTCCCCTAGCGCCTGCCCTGACCCAGGCTTTAAAAAATGGGGCAAAGCAAGCTTTGCACCATTTTTGACCCCTCCTCCCTCCCTTGCACCATTTGTGCATGGGAGTATAAATATGGCGTTAAAGCCATAGAGTCATTTTTTGCACGGGAACGCCTACCTTGCATCTCATTAAGGCAAGGTAGGTTTCCACTTCCAAAAAATGACTTTAAATCTATAAATTTGGCGCTAGACAGGTCTAGCACCAAAGTATAAATATGGAGTTAGTTTTGCACCGAATTAGAGTAAAAAAAAAAAATGACGCTAATTCAGTGTAAACATAGTATAAATATGCCCCTTAGCATCAAAAAATGACGCAAATCTGGTTAGAGTAATTTATTTTGACTCTAACCTGCCTAACGTCATTTCTTTTTACACTGGCCTACCCTTTGCACCGGCTTGCACCATTCCATAAATATGGTGCCCAGCTGGTGCTAAAAAATTATGCAAGTCGGTGCAAAACCTTTTGGTGCAAAACTGAGTTAGTGCAGTTTTGCACCAAAAAGTATAAATAAGGGCCTTGGGACATTGGGTTATATTTGGGTAATAGTTTTGCTACATTTGGGCTTTCTGCCTCTCTGGTTGCCTTCATGGAAGACTTCTTGATTAGGAAGCTCCTCAATTTCCTCATTTACTGCAATATACCAAGTAGAAAAAGCTTTCAGTTTTCCACAATGATGCCATCAAGATGGTGTTCAGATGTGCCACACTTGGCATAATTTCAGAATGTTAGTACTCTAGTTGCTATTTAGAACACTGCAGTAAAGCGGCCGAATTAACTGGTAGTCTTCTGCTGGTGTGGCAAGTGCATGTTTCAGTCTGCATGTCAGAATGATTTATTGAAATACAAGAAGAGATGTTAGAACTCACTTTAAATGTGTCCTAATTTCTCTTTCTATAGCACTACCCATAATTTCTATGACAAAATGAACCACTTCATTTTGTTCCTTTCTAAATTAAGGCCCTCATTTCAACCCTGGCAGTCGGTGTTAAAGCGGTGGTAATACCGCAAACAGGCCGTTGGGAAAAAAATGGGATTACGACCGTGGCGGAAACCGCCAACATAGACAGCCATTTTAACACTCCGACCACCACGGCGGTAGAAACAAACAGCACGGTGGACAGCGCCAACAGACAGGCGGAAGACAAACTACCGCCCACTGTATTACAAGAGGCCTATCCGCCACCTTTTGCGGGGCAGAACCAATGCTATCAAAAGCACGGCGGGTACAGTACACAGAAGGGAAAACACTCACCTCTTGACACCCAACGAGGAACCAGTACGCCATGGAGCCTGAACTTCAGGTGTTACCCATGTAGGTTTACCTCCTCTTCTACAAGGAGTACGAACGGCGGCGGAGGCGACCACGGTGAGTACTGCACCTACAACACAGGGGAGGGGGGAGGAAAGAGAGTGACACACACGCAACACGCAACACCCCCACCCTCACCCTCACCCACAGCAACATACACACAAATACTTGCAGCAACATCACATATACACCCCTCCACCCCCTGGAAGAACACAAGGACAAAAGGAAAGGATTGTAACTACTGTAATCATTACAAATCCATTAGTCAAAACTCCAAATTCAGTATATACAAATATGTACACCAACTACACAAGTCCGGATAGTGTACTAATCATTGTCCGTGGACCACTGGGCCCAAAATGCATGGGCGAGGCACACACGATACCTGACTGGAAACGGAGAGAACACTGTTGGGGCATCAGATCAGAAAATATACAGCCACCTCAGGGGAGGGGAGGGGGGGGCACCTCAGCCTGATGAACGCACAATGCCACTGCTGCACGAGGGGGCTCCATGCCCATTGCTGTATCCTGGGGAGTGCAAAGCCACAGTCTCTCAAGTCTCTCTAGTGGGTGGTTTGCCCACTGCTTTATCCTGGGGAGTGCAAAGCCACAGTCTCTCAAGTCTCTCCAGTGGGTGGGTTGCCCACTGCTTTATCCTGGGGAGTGCAAAGCCATAGTCTCTTAAGTCTCTCCAGTGGGTGGTTTGCCCACTGCTTTATCCTGGGGAGTGCAAAGCCACAGTCTCTCAAGTGGATAACAGTCTCCACTGGTTCTGGAGAGGGCCTGGTGCCCACAGTACTTCATCCTGCCAAGGACTGAGGTAGTGGATGTGATACTCCACTGGTTCTGGAGGGGGCTTTGTGCCCAGAGTGCTTCATCCTGCCATTGACTGAGGTAGTGGATGTGATACTCCACTGGTTCTGGAGGGGGCCTGGTGCCCAAAGTACTTCATCCTGCCAAGGACTGAGGTAGTGGGTGTGATACTCCACTGGTTCTGGAGGGGGTTTTGTGCCCAGAGTGCTTCATCCTGCAAAGGACTGAGGTAGTGGATGTGATACTCCACTGGTTCTGGAGGGGGCCTGGTGCCCAGAGTGCTTCATCCTGCCAAGGACTGAGGTAGTGGATGTGATACTCCACTGGTTCTGGAGTGGGCTTTGTGCCCAGAGTGCTTCATCCTGCTAAGGACTGAGGTAGTGGATGTATCTCTCCACTGGTTCTGGAGGGGGCCTGGTGCCCAGAGTGCTTCATCCTGCCAAGGACTGAGGTAGTGGATGTATCTCTCCACTGGTTCTGGAGGGGGCATGGTGCCCAGAGTGCTCCACGTGCAGTGGACAATTCCCTCACCTGGGTGTGCGTGCCACGAGATTTGCGAGGTTCAGGTAGCATGATACGCCATAGAGGCAGCGACATACCCCACACTGCTGCGGCTGCGCCTTCCACCTGCAGGTGCAAACAGTGATGGAAGAAATGCCTCATGGAAGCTGCCCAGGGTCCAGGAACTCTTCTCCAGCCTCAGACGACTGACCACTGGGGAAGGTAGCCATGTCAGCGGTGGTGCCTGTGTCCGAGGATGCCCTGGGGCAGGTGGCGGTGCTTGTGGCGGTGTCTGTCGTGGCGGTGCTTGCGGTGGTGTCTGTTGCGGCAGTGCTGGTGGCAGTGCTGGCGGTGGTGAATGGGTCAGCACTTGCTGAGGGACACCGCAGGATGTCTCCTGCAGTCTCGGATGGCTGGCCACTGGGGAAGAGGCTGGGGACTGTCGCTGAGGCTGTAGATGTGCCGATTCAGGTGGCGGTGCTTGTGGCAGTGTCTTTTGCGGCAGTGCTGGCGGCAGTGCTGGTGGCGGTGCATAGGTCAGCACCTGCTGAAGGACACTGCAGGACGTCTCCTGCAGCCTCGGATGGCTGGCCACTGGGGAAGAGGCTGGGGACTGTCGTTGAGGCTGTAGATGTGCCGGGGGCGGTGCAGGTGGCGGTTGTGGTGTCGGGGCAGCTAGCGGTGTTCGCTGCCGAACATGTTGGCTTGGTCATGGACTGAAAGTGTGACACTGGTCCCTCAGTCGGAGCCACCATGCCATCTCCTGACCTGCTCTTCAGCTTTTGGCCCTTCCCCAGCTTTGATGGTGCCGCACTTGTCTTGCCACTATCCCCTTTGGCTTTTGCTGAGCCCTTGGTGGCTGGTACTTTCAGCTTCTCCCTCCGGGATGTGGGCACCTTTTTCACCTTGGCAGGTGGCGGAATGTCCTTGCCCTGGCTACGTGGCACACTGGCAGCCCTGATTGGTGGCGCACTCCATGACCCCGCAGTTGCTGGCACCACTGTGCCTGGGGATGTGGTGGCTGAGGTGCTGGGCTGGGACCTGGAAAGCTTGGCCCTAGGGGAAGGACGGAGGGGAGGTGTAGGGAAGAGGTCAAAGTTAGCCAGGAAGAGTTTTTTAGACACACTGGGACGGGAAGATGGAGGGGGTTTGGGAGTGGAGGTAGAGTTAGTGGTTGTAGGAGGTGTACGTCTGCTTAATTTGGGTGAAGGTGCACGGGCCGCAGGCTGTTGTGAGGTGGATGGCTGTTGGGTGGGTGTGTGCGTGCCTGCATTTGTGTACTTTGGGAGGAGGGCTCACTGACACACTGGGAGAGGACACTGGGGATGTGTGAATGGTAGTGGGGGTGGTGAGCACACGTGAGCGGTGTGTGGTGATGGGTGTGCTGGTGATGGAGGCAGTGGCTGAGGATGTAGTGCATGCAGGTGTGAGTGGAGACGAGACAGGGAGGGAGGAGGAGAATGTGGAGGAGGGGGACACAGTGGAGGCAGTGGATGTTGCTGTGTCTGCATGGGGATGGTGCTTGTGTGAGTACCTGTGGGATGTGTGGTGCTTATTTTTCTCTGAGCCACTCTTGTGTGTTGATGAGTGTGCATGCTGGTCTGATGGTGTGCTAGGGATAGGCTGAGGTACAGGGGATTGGGTCTGGGTGGAGGAAGTTGGAAGGAGAAGGCTGGGCACAGGGACAATGGCTGCCATCAGTGCTGAGGCCAGAGCCTGAAATGCTCTCTGTTGGGCTGCCTGCCCAGAATGAATACCCTCCAGGTATGCATTTGTTTGTTGCAAATGCCTCTCTACACCCTGGATGGCATTCACAATGGTAGATTGCCCAACAGTGAGGGATCTCAGGAGGTCAATAGCCTCCTCACTGAGGGCAGCAGGGCTGACTGGGCCGCAGGGCCTGAGGTGCCTGGGGCGAAGGAGATGCCCAACCTCCTGGGTGAGCGGGCATGGGACACCCGCTGAGGGGCTGCTGGGAGGGCGGTGCTGGTAGGGGGTGGTGGTGGCTGTACCTGTTGATGCGGTTGGCACAGAGGTGCCCGCCACCGCAAGGGAGCTCCCATCAGAGGAGGAGTCCCTGTCACTTCTGTCTGCTCCTGTCCCCGCCGTGGAGCTCCCCTCGTCCTCTGTCCCACTGGTGGCTTCAGACTCCATTGTTTCACCCTCCAGGGACAAGTGGGTTGCAGCTCCCTCTTACTCCGGTGCCAATGTTCCTCCGCCTGATGATGCTATTGCACACACGAACAGGGAGACCACAAAAGGGGGGGGAAGACAGAAGAAAGACATGTTCAGTGCATGCAACACCACTACCGTTGGCAGACACAACACACAGGGAGCAG
Source organism: Pleurodeles waltl (assembly GCF_031143425.1). Lineage (NCBI taxonomy): Eukaryota > Metazoa > Chordata > Amphibia > Caudata > Salamandridae > Pleurodeles > Pleurodeles waltl. Next base: position 528,514,494 of record NC_090443.1, read on the forward strand.
CCCTCTGCACTACGCCATGCACTGACAGTTCCTAGAAATTTCAGCTGACCATGGGGTACGAGGCCTAAGACCAATTGCTGCACACCTGGAAGTCACAGGAGCCGGACTAGGTGTAGATGGCTCTTACCACTGGTGGGTTTCGGGTGTCACATGGCCTGCTTCACAAGGGACCTTCCCTACCAAGTTCGCCCTGGCCTAAGGGAACCCACTGCACACCTCCCCCACCCAGACACCTCGTAACGCACGCAGAGTCAGCTGAATGAGAGTGTACTCACCCCCTTGTGGTTGCTGTGATGCCCTCAAGCACCCATCGAACTCCAGATAGGCCACCGCCAGGATCCGGAACATCAGGGGGGTCATGGTGCGACGGGCACCCCTCCCACGTTGGGAGGCCATCCCCAGCTGGGCCTCCGCCATCTTCTTGCTCCAGCGGCGCAGGTCCTCCCATCTTTTCCAGCAGTGGGTGCTCCGTCTGTGGTAGACCCCCAGGGTCTAGACGTCCTTGGCGATGGCACGCCAAATACCCTTCTTCTGGTGGGCACTGACCTAGAGGAATGGTACAGGGGGAAAGGAAATTGCTTACCCGTCCGGACCGTCATACTCATTGCCCCCCAGTTCCCACCCTTGCCCTGGCGCACATACACTCCCCATCCGCACATGCAGGCCTCAGCCCCCTCCCATGTATCTTCCATCCACACCACTCAAAACAGGCCTTGGCCATGCAGCATGCTCACAGTGTACTCACCTGTTTGTCTGGAGGACCGTACAGTTGTGTGTACTGGGGGCGCCCATCCACTAGTTTCTCCAACTCCTCTGAAGTGAAGACAGGGGCCCTTTCCCCAGACACTGTAGCCATTGTCGCTTCCAGACACAGGTCACAGCAGCACTTGCAGTGTAGGTCCTCTCCTGTTGAAGGTCAGGTATCAAGTGAGTGAACAGACAGAAAATGGCGTCACGTCCACGGCGGTGCGTACCGTCACCGCCGGGGCACATCGTCATTGGCTCCTGGGACCCGTAGGGCCCAATGTTAACCAATGCACAATTGCGCTGTGGTCTTCGACCGCCCACCGCGACTGTGTAGAATGCCAGCGTAGTTACCTCTTATCCCCTTGTCCCACCTTACAGGTGAGGTAGCTGCCATTTAAGGAGGCCACATGGGATGGATGTTAACTGCGTCACACCTATCTAGGCCGGGAACATAGACAGATACCGGCACATTGCGGATTGATAAAGTTTCTGCAAATAACACATTGTGAAACCTCACTGTTGGATGACTCTCAGCTCACTGTTCTCCTCCATAGGGCACGTCCGCTGGGGCAGGTGATGAGATGGCGGCATCCTTTGGTGTACAGACCCCTGGTGGACCTGTCGACAATGGAAGAGAGACACATCCTAGTCGCATACAGACTTGATCGTGCAACAATCCAGGAACTGTGTGCCCAGTTGGGACCGGACCTGATGTCAGCTATCCGCCATCCCACAGGAATCCCCCCTCTAGTGCAGGTCCTGTCTGTACTCCATTTCCTGGCCAGTGGGTCTTTTCAAACAACAGTGGCCATGGCATCAGGGATGTCCCAGCCAATGTTCTCTAACGTGTTGTCCAGAGTGTTGTCTGCCCTGCTGAAACACATGCACAGCTACATCATGTTCCCTCAGGTGGAGGATTTGCCCACAGTGAAAGGTGACTTTTATGCCCTGGGACGTATCCCCAACATCATTGGTGCCATTGATGGTACACATGTGGCATTTGTACCCCCGCAGGAATTAACCAGTGTACAGAAACCGGAAGAGCTACCATTCTATGAATGTGCAGATGGTGTGTTTAGCAGACCAGTACATCTCCCATGTGAATGCCAAGTATCCTGGCTCAGTCCATGATGCTTACATTTTGAGGAATAGCAGCATCCCTTATGTGATGGGGCAACTCCAGAGGCACCATGTGTGGCTGATAGATGAGCCTAAAGTCCCCACAGTTTCGTTTGCTGTCTGGGTATGGGGCTGTGCCTACGGGGTTAGTGTGTGTCTAACAGTTGTCCCTCGACATTTGCAGGTGACTCTGGTTACCCCAACCTGTCATGGCTACTGACCCCAGTGAGGAATCCCAGGACAAGGGCAGAGGAACGCTACAATGAGGCACATGGGTGAACTAGGAGGGTGATCGAACGCACCTTCGGCCTCCTGAAGGCCAGATTCCTGTGTCTCCATCTGACAGGTGGCTCCCTATACTACTCACCGAAGAAGACGTGTCAGATAATCGTGGCCTGCTGTATGCTGCACAACCTGGCTTTGCGACGCCAGGTGCCTTTTCTGCAGGAGGATGGGCCAGATGGTGGACTTGTGGCAGCTGTGGAGCCTGTGGACAGTGAAGAAGAGGAGGCAGAAGAAGAGGATATCGACAACCGAAACAACATCATCATACAATACTTCCAGTGAGACACAGGTAAGAAGATGTCACTGCTTCCCACATCTCATACTGTAGTTGGAACTAGCATAAGTCCGTCATTATCATTTAGTGTATGGACCCTGACTTGTCACTTTGACTTTCCATTTCACAGATCTGGGTCCCGCTTTGTGCCCTCTGCTATGTTTACTGCTGGCCTACAGCTGTGTTACATTGGTATGTGAACAAGTAAATTGACATTGCTATATTCCTTCCATAGTTATTGCAATTACACATTTGTGAAAGCACAGACTGACTCCAGATTGTTTTGTGATTGAAGTGTGTTTATTCCTGTGCTAATAAGTGGAGGGTGTTGTAAAATGGGCTGGGGGTATGGTGGAGGAATGTCCATGGCAGAGTCCAGTCTATTTGTTTGACAGGTGCATTGTCCAAAGGGGCATAGGAAGTGGAGCAATGGCAGTTTGAGGATGGACAGGGTGACATAGTGAGACAGAAGGGTGACATTCAGGGGGGTCTCATTTCCTGGTGGGGGTCTTGGCAATGTTCTCTGTCTTGTTCCTGGATCTCAGGGACCATTTGTGGGGTGGTTCTCCATCTGCAGGGGTTGGGGTGCTTGTGTCCTGTTCCTGTGGCGGTGCCTCCTGTCCACTAGCGCCGGTGGAAGTGGAGGGCTGTTCATCGTCCAGGCTAGTGTCAGGGGCCCCTTGTTGTGCCACTGTGTCCCTCCTGTTGTTGAGAAGTTCTGCCAGCTCCCCTGCAATGGTGACCAGGGTAGTGTTTATGGACTTCAAGTCCTTCCTGATCCCAAGGTAGTGTTCCCCCTCAGCCGCTGGGTCTCCTGAAACTTGGCCAGTACCATTGCCATCATCTCCTGGGAATGATGGTAAGCTCCCATGATGTTGGAGAGTGCCTTGTGGAGTGTCGGTTCCCTGGGCCTGTCCTCCCCCTGTCGCACAGCAGTCCTCCCAGTTTCCCTGTTATCCTGTGCCTCTGTCCCCTGAACCGTGTGCCCACTGCCACTGCCCCCAGGTCCCTGATTTTCTTGGGTTGGTGAGTTTGCCTGGGTTCCCTGTAGTGGTAGACACACTGCTGATTGACGTGTCCTGGGGACAGAGGGATGGGCCCGCTGGGTGGGTGCTGTGATGGTGTTTCCTGAGGGGGGAGGCTCTCTGGTGGCTTGTGACAGTGTCAGGGAAACCGACTGTCCTGAGGTCCCAGATGGGCCGGGCTGGTCATCTTGATCCAGGCGTGCAGAGCTGCTGTCATCAATGTGGGCCTCTTCTGTGGGGGGACTGGATATGTCTGGCACCTCCTGTCCGGTGACGTTGGGTAGGGGTCCTGTTAGGGTGTAAAATCATAATTATTGTATCATTGACCCTCTACTCCAGTGCTTGCATTATTGGCTTGGTCCTTGTGTGAACGGTGATTTTGGGGCATGAGTGAGTCTCTGTACTGGACATGCCAGGGTGATGGGGGTCCATGCATTGGTGTTACATGCAGGGCTTGGTTTTGGGATGTGTGGGTTGTGTTGGTGGGGTATCTGTGGGTTGTTGGGGTGATGGGTGTGAGGGTGAGGGTGGGATTATGTGATGGTATGCAGGTGGGGTGGGGGGGATAAGGTAGTAAAGATTTGACTTACCAGAGTCCAGTCCTCCTTCTACTCCTGCGAGGCCCTCAGGATGCAGTATTGCCAAGACATGATCCTCCCATGTTGTTAGTTGTGGGGGAGGAGATGGGGGTCACCGCCAGTCCTCTGTACAGCAATCTGGGGTCTGGAGATCACAGAACGCACCTTCCCCCGTGGGTTGTTCCACCTCTTTCTGATGTCATCCCGTGTTCTTGGATAGTGTCCCACTGCGTTGACCCTGTCGACAATTCTGCGCCATAGCTCCATCTTCCTTGCAATGGACTTCTGCTGCACCTGTGATCCGAATAGCTGTGGCTCTACCCGTACGATTTCCTCCACCATTACCCTGAGCTCCTCCTCAGAAAACCTGGGGTGTCGTTGAGGTGCCATGATGTGGTGTTGGTGATGTGTGAGGTGGTGTCTGTTGTGATGTGTGAGGGTGTGTGTTGATGTGTGTTGTTTGAGGTGCGTGGATGTTGTGTACGTGATGGTGTTGTGTGTCTGTGGATGCTGGTGTTGTTTTTGGTAGTTTCTCTCTCTGGCCTCCTTTCAAATTTCTAGTAGTAAGGGTTTGTGGGTAATGTGGGTGTGTGTTTTATAGTGTTGTGGGTGTGGTGTGTGTATGTGTATCAGGTGTGTGTATTTCGAATTGGCCAATGTGGTTGTGTTTTGTATATGTGTGTGTATTTTTAGTGCAGCGGTGTGTACCGCCAATGGATTACCACGGTTGAAGGACCGCCGCTTTGATTCGTGGGTCGTGATAGTGTGGGCGTATTCTTGTTGGCGTGACAGTGTTGGTTTTGGTATCGCCAGTTTATCACTGACCTTTGGTGTGGTGGACTTATGTGGGTGTCTGTATTGTGGTGGATTCCGGGCTGTGGGTCGTAATACCTGTAGCGGAATTCCGTGGCCGCAGCGGTATGTTGGCGGTCTTCTGCACGGTGGTAAGCGGGATTTACCGTCAGGGTTGTAATGAAGGCCTAAATGTTTAAAATGTTACTAGTTAGTGCTCAAGTTGTTTTTAAAACACTCTGGGAGGCTGCAGTAAAACACAAGGAAATCAACTGACTCCTGTTGGAAGTACCTATTTAACTGCGAATGTCAGATTTCATTCTTGTGTAGCTGAGAAAAATAGTGTAAATTTACAAAAATAATATGCTCTCATTTTAGCTCCTGAAGCATCTTCCATAACCTCTATGGGAAACTCAGGAGGAAACAGTTCTCTCAAACATGATTCGTAAAGTCCCAGCTGAAGGCTTTCACAGGGTAAAATCACCTTAGAACACACCACAATTCCTAAAACTAGTACGGCACCATCAGCAAATGATTTATATTGTAACTAAAATCGGTTATCAGTCTTTATAAGCTCTCCCTTTTGTGACTCCCTAAAGGTGTGTTCACTACAATGCGTAGAGATTAGAGATCAGACATTAGAGATTTTCTTCTTGCGACCTCACACATTACATTACTCATGGCATGGTCAGTGACATTACTGATGATATCTAAAATGACACTGACTAAATGCAGTTCAATCTACCCTGATTCCATCTACCCTGACCCCTTTATGTCCACGGCCAACCTCTTGTACAGTTCCAACTCCAAGGTATAGGGGGAGAACAAGGACTAGCTGATAAAATGTAGGAAAAAAGAAGGATGAAGTAGTGAAACCTAGGGCAAAGTTATGAGAAGGTATTTTTAAAAAATGGGGAAAAAAGCAAGGAGAAAGCAGTCAAAATGAGGGAAATGTATGAAGGGTAAAAAATAACTTGGATAAAATAATAAGAAAATGTTGACAATTTAAAGATATTTAGAGATCCTCTGCGGTTCTGCAAATGTGGACAGGACATACTCTGGTTATTGGTCAAAGTGTATGTGTTCTCAATCTCTGCCTGGATGTGTTAGTATGCATGAGTGTGAGGCTGGATATGTTGGTGGTGTACCTGGGTGTGCATGCTCAGAAACGTTTTCTTTCCCATTGACACAAGAAAGACAGTTACTCTCATTACTAGCTTGCTCAACTACGGTAATGCACTCTATATAGGCACCTCCACCAAACCTCAAAGGTTTCAAAGGCTCCAAACAATACAGAACACTGCCACCTGACAGGTTCTTGGCCTGCCCAAGAGGGCCCAAATCTCCCAGCACCTGAAAGACCTCCACTGGCTCCTGGTCCAAAAGCGATGCCACTTCAAGCTCCTCACCCACTTCCATTACCCTAGCAGGAACCTCCACTCACCAACCACTCACACTCGTTGCTGCCATGCTAGAGGATGCACCTTCTCCTTTCTCACCTCCAAGGCCTGGAACACCCTCTCCTTCCATACCGCCCCTTCACTGACAGAGTTCAGGAAAGGGCTCAAAATCTGGCTTTTCGAATGAGACCTCTCAGTGCTTGAATACTCTTGCACGTAACAAGTCATGCTTTACAAAAACATGATTGATAGATCAGTGTGGGCCCGGGTGTGTCAGTGGGTGTATTGGTGTGTGCCTGGGTGTCTCAGTGTATGCCTGACTGTTATAGAATACATAAGTTATTAGGTGGGTGTGTCAGTGATTATAGTGGTGTGTGGCTGGGTGTCTCAGTGTATGTATGACTATGTGGCTGGGTGTGTGACAGATCATCTCTGTATAAGCTGGGTCCACAAGTGTCTGCATTGTTATGTTGCCGGGTGTGTCAGTATGTACATGAATGTGCGCCTGGGTGCATGAGTGTGCGCATAATTGAACACAGTGTATGTGACAGTGTATGCCTGCGTGATTCAGTGTATGCACAAGTGTGTTTGGTTGTGTCTGCGCCTGCATCAGACTATTGCTGGTGGTGTCAGTGTATGGATAAGTGTAGGCCTTGGTGAGATAGTGTATGCATAAGTAGGCATTTGGATATATCAATTTATGTGACGGTACAATAAGTAATGAGCTGTAAATGGGATTTACAGCTGAGGACATGCAGGGGACCCACGGATCTCAGGAAACTTTAAAAAAAAATAAGTTTACCCCAATGGGTCAGAGTATCTGTACTCTGACCCCTTTATGTATATTCCAACCCATATTTCAGCCCTGGGGACGGTTCCCCGATAAAACAAAATGGCTGCCACAATGTACCTGTTAGGTTGTGGCCAGCCAATCAAGTTCTTCCACTGGCATGTGAATCTACCACTGGTGGATCTGTGGAGGATCTGCATCCCTAAATATCTATATTCCCCCCCTTAATATCTCCAAAGCTACTTAACAGATTTACACCAAATCACAATAAAAGCACAATCTATGCAATAGATATGTAATATTGAAGTGTACAAGTAGAACAGCCTGAGAGGTTATGCTAGCTATGGGCCACTGCTGCAAATGTATAACAAAAATAGATTTGTAGTGTTGCCTGGGGAACCCAAAGCAACTGGTGTCAATCTGTTGTAGTGTAATTTATAATATGGGACGTGCATTATAAGTATCGTGAATGAACTACTAATAACCAATATGTGTATTGGTTATACATTTCGTTTTCTTTTTCAGCTCGTTTGTTATGATGGTTTTCTTTTTTGTGGAAAATTACTGATGTATAAGTTCTGTATTTTGTAAACAGCCTTAAAGTAGCGCAGTGCGCAAAACTCGTATTGGCTGTAGTTGCTGTATAAAGAGATACAATAAGTGATAGAGTTTACATTGTGAGATTTTGGTTACATCTTAGTATTGTTAATTTTGTATTATTAAATACTACACTAATGGGGGCCAGTGCACTGATATTATAGTGCCGGGCACATTCCTATCACCCAACTATTGTTTAAAATAAGAATATATATTTATGTATGTGTATTGTTGGCAGCCATCTTGGGACTCTGCTTCAGCCGAGTCCCAAAAACAAAATGCAAAAAAAAAGAAAAGGGGCCTAGGTAGAGTCACCCTGATCCCTTAGCTCTGGTGGAGGGTTCCCAGAGCAAACTCCTCCAGGGCTTAAAAGCATTTTTTTCAAATTTATGACAGGAGTTGTGATGGACCTGTGGATCTGCTGTAAAAATGTTTTTAAATGAAGCATGGGCTCCCGCTCATTGTCTTTTTAAGCCCCCAAATGGGCCAAGTCTGGGCGGCATTGTTTTAAAAAAAAATATGGGTGGGAATAACCACCTTCCCAGGGCTATTGCTAAAATATGCGTGGTGGGGACAACGTGGCCCCTCCATGGCCCGGGTACCACCACCACCCTGCGGTAAAATACTTTTATTATGTGGGGGAAGCCTGATGACCTCCCCCACAGCCCTGGAGACTACCACTTCCCCCAGGCAAATAGTAAATAAGGAAAAGGGGATCGGTTTTGTACCCCCAAGCCCTGGGGACAACCACCCCAGGGCTATCACTTTAGAGGGGGGCTGTGAAGCCCCTCTCAAGGAGCCACTGATGGCCCTGGGGACTGACATACCCCAGTACCGGCTCATGATATGTCCCAGGGTGCCCATCCCCGGTACATAGGTGTTTGCAGTGGCTTTGCTGCAGCTTTGACAGCTGCAGACAAGTCACAGTGAACACTCCGCTTTTTGACAGCGGAGTTTCATCTCTGTTCCCCGCACACAGATATGCGTGCAGGGAACAGTGATGAAAGTTTTGCTCCAGAAACCACGGAGCTGCTACTTAAAGCAGCTCCTTGGTTGCTTGAGCAATGAGACCACGGGGAGGCATTTAGGCTACCTCTCGCCGTCCCAGATAGCTCAAAAAGGGCTAAAAAATATTTTTAAAAAGAAGACAAGTTGTGAACAGGACCATTATGGTTGAAACGTGTTGACTGTTTATAAGAGAATAAACAGTTAAGTCTGCTACGGAGTGCTTCCCATTTATTTGTTGAACAATTATTTGGATTTGGTCTAACTTTCCGGGAGCACCGGCATCAGCAGCGTGCTACTTCTGTAGACTGAGTTGTAGTAAAAAAAAAAAAAATTGAAGGTTTTGGTGCCGAAACGCATTACCATTCTTTCCAGCTAAATGCACATTTAAAATTTTTCATTCTACGAAAAAAACTTTTTGAGGTGGAAATACTCACATGACAGACTTCGTTTTTCTCCCACAGCCTGCTAGGAAATACAGCGCCCTGGCGTTTTACTGAGGGGATGTACTGTGTACAAGGCAATATATATTCCTAAAACATCCACAGATCAGAGATGCTTTTGTGAGTGAAAGATTCCTGTTTATTGAGAAAAAAATAAATCATCTACAACAAATCCAACATGTTTTGGCCATCAAGACCTTGAGCACGGATTCTGATGCCTTAGTCCTACACCGCTTTAATTGCTCAAAGTCTTTTTTCTCTTTTGTCCCATATACATAACCGTTCAGGATTCCACCCCCCCATTAATGATTAAAATAAACAGAAAACAGATCTGTTTATACATTATGGGAAACAACAAGGTTATTGAATAAGATAGTGTTGTAAAACTTTGAGAGTCCTGAATTTAACTTTTGTCGCTTTGCACTAAATGCCTGTCTAGATGCTGTGCCTTTGAGAAAAAGCTGCCCATTGACAATTTTTTCTAACCATTTTTCAACCTTTTGGCAGCACTTTAATGTATTTTCTTCATTACACTTTCCTTCGTAGATGCGCAAAGGGGTCCAAATTAATGATATAGCCCAAATGCATTATGGTATTAATAGTTTGTGATCACCATATTAGCGGCACCTGATTTGGTTACTCTGTAATTGACTTCCTGGTTGAACTGCTGCCAGCCAATCAGATCTCACCATGAGATCCGGCTTAGGCTCTGGCCAAATATCTATATTTATTTTTCCTTTAATTACTCCTAAACAATTGAATGGATTTACCCTAAATCACAGTAAACAGACTTTCTGGACCAAGAGCCATCTTTCTGCCAAATTTGATTTAATTCCATCCAGTGGTTCGTTCGGTAGTCACATTCAATATCCCTATGGGATATTGCATGGCAAAAGAGAATTTTGGGATTGCCCTTTTCTTATTCCCCATTTGACAAATCACCCTAAAATGATCAAGACAGCAGCTGAACTAACTGTCGGATTAGTTTTGAAAATTTTGGGATGATTCGTCAACCTGCGCCAAAGTTATTGGCAAACTAAAAAATACTTTTCCAATAGAAACTAGATCCTAACTATAACGCCTACTGGTGACTGCCTGTAGGTAATACAAACACACACACATACACACCACACCCCTCAGGAATTTTATTGCTGTCAAGGTAGCAAGGTAACAATAAGGAATAAACTTTCCTTTCTGATAGTACCAGGGAAGATACGGAACAAAAATGCATGTGTTTAAATCTCATGAAATGATTGTTTCTGTTGTATGATATTAGGTGAATATGCATGGACCAAGCAAATATGCTCTTCTTAAAAAAAACGGGTAGTAGTAGGAACACATTGATATGTGGGGTTTATTTTTCTCCAAATGATAGATGTTACTGATACGTGTTTTAAAGTGGGAGCTAATTTGGTGCAATACAATTGACTGAACTGCATAAACAATAGAAGAAAGAGAAGCCAAACAAAATGTTGAAGCCGCAACACTTTTTACATATAGGCCCTCATTACAACCCAGGTGGTCCGTGTTAAAGTGGAGGTAATACTGCCAACAGGCTGGCGGTAAAAAAATGGGATCACGACCACGGCGGAAACCGCCAACTCATACAGCCACTTTAACATTCCAACCACCACGGCGGTAGCAAAAAACACAGCGTAACCGCCAACAGCCAGGCAGAACTCAATGTACCGCCCACCCCATCACAACCCGCCCATCCACCAGCTTTTCCGCCTCAGTACCAACACCATCAAAAGCACGGTGGAAACAGTACCCATGAGGGGAACCACTCACCTGTCGACACTCAACAAAGAACCAGGACGCCATGGAACCCGAGCTGCACGTCCTCACCATGCTGATCTACCTCCTCATCTACCAGGAGTATGAACGGTGGCAGCAGCGACGACCACGGTGAGTACTGCACCTAATACACAGGGGAGGGGGGAAGGAAAAAGAGAGTGACACACACACGCAACACCCCTACCCCCACCCTCACCCACAACACTATACACACAAACACATGCATCAACATTACATTTACACCCCGTAACCCTCTGGAAGAATGCAAGGACAAAAGGAATAGAGTCAAATCAGTGATATTTTAGAAATAGTCAGATATACGTAATTTTTTTAAAAACAGTGTTTACAAAAATGTACAATATGTACATAAGGCGGTACATTGTCCACTCAAAATGTCCGTGGGCCACTGGGCCAAAACTCATAGGCCAAATCCACACTTGACTCCTGCCTCAATACGGAGAGAACACCACAGGGGCATCAGGCCGAAAACACACAGGCACCTCAGGGGGACGGGGAAGAAGGGAGCACCTCAGCCGGAAGATGGAATAATGCCACTGCTCCTGGAGGGGGCTGCATGCCCACAGCAATGTCCTGGGGAGTGCAAAGCCACAGTCTCTCTAGTGGGTGGTTTGCTCACTGCTTGGTCCTGGGGAGTCCAAGGCCACAGTCTCTCAAGTTGGTGCTTTGCCCACTGCTTGGTCCTGGGGAGTGCAAGGCCACAGTCTCTCAGGTGGGTGCTTTGCCCACTGCTTGGTCCTGGGGAGTGCAAGGCCACAGTCTCTCAAGTGGATGGCTTCTTCCACTGGTCCTGGAGGGGGCTTTGTGCCCAGTGTGCTTCATCCTGCCAATGATAGGGTGAGTGGATGCCTTTCTCCACTGGTTCTGGAGGGGGCTTTGTGCCCAGTGTGCTTCATCCTGCCAAGGATAGGGTGAGTGGATGCATATCTCCACTGGTTCTGGAGGGGGCTTTGTGCCCAGTGATGCAACACTTGGGGTGTGTCAGTTCACAGTACCTCACCTGGGTGTCTAAGGCACGAGATTTGCAGGGACCAGGTTGCATGATAGTCCATGGAGGCAGCGGCTACGGCAGCAAACTGGTGGTAGTGCCGGTGCTGGTGGGGGTGTTGCCAGTGGTGGAGGGAGGCTCCAGCCCTTCTCCTGCAGCATCGGACGGCTTCCCACTGGGGCTGATGCTGCTGGTAGTGATGCTACTGTCAACAGTGCAGGTGGCCTTGCTTGCAGCGGTGCCTGCGCTGGTGCTAGTGGCGGTGCAGGTGGTGGTGCTGGCCGTAGTGCAGGTGCTGGTGCTGCCAGTGGTAGAGGGAGGCTCCAGCCCTTCTCCTGCAGCCTCGGACGGCTGCCCACTGGGGCTGCTGCTGCTGACAGTAGTGGTGCTTGCGGCGGTGCAGGTGGCGGTGCAGGTGGCAATGCTTGCGGTGGTGCTAGCAGCAGGGCTGCTGGCGGTACTGGCCACAGTGCAGGTGGTGGTGCTGGCGGTTGTGCTGGTAGCCACCAGGCCTTCACCTGCAGCCTCGGAGGGCTGAAATGCCTTGCCTGGTGTTTTCTGCCCCTTCCTCACCTTGGCAGATGGTGGTGTGACCTTGGGTCTGGCAGATGGAGTCTTTGACGTGGCCTTGCTGGGTGGTTGTGGCTCCTTCCCCTGGCTGGATGCTGTTCCCCTCTTCACCTTGCCAGGTGGCGGAATGGCTTTGGCCTTGGCAGGGGTTGGTGGCACACTGGTTGGGTTGATGGGTGCCCCCTTTGAGCCTCTGAGAGCTGCAGGAACCACACCGGACGTCGACTTGGTGGCTGAGGTGCTAGCCTGGGTTCTGGCCACCATGGCCCGAGGGGATGGGGGAGGGGCAGGGGTAGGGAAGAGGTCAATGTTTGCCAGGAAAATCATCTTAGGGACACTGGGGTGGGAAGAGGGAGAGGGTTTGGGAGTGGAGGAAGAGGGAGTGGTTGTAGGAGGTGTCTGCTGAGTTTGGGTGCATATGCATGGGCTGGATGCTGTTATGAGGTGGATGGCTGTTGGGTGTGGGTGCTTGTGTTTGTGTACTTAGGGAGGACGACACAGACACACTGAGAGAGGACACAGGGGACATGTGCATGGATGTGGGGGTGGTGACTGCAAGTGAGGGGTGTGTTGTGATGGGCGTGCTGGTGATTGAGGTGGTGGATGAGGATGTAGTGCATACAGGTGTGAGTGGAGACACTACTGGGAGGGAGGTGGATGACAAGGAGGAGGGGTACACAGTGGAGGCAGTGGATGTTGGTGTGTCTGCATTGGGATGGTGCTTGTGTGAGTGCCCGTGAGGTGAAATGTTGTGTTTGCCTGAGCCACTTTTGTGTGTTGATTTGAGTGAATGCTGGTCTGAAGGTGTGCTTGGCATAGGCTGGGGTTCAGGGGATTGGGAATGGGTAGAGGAAGTTGGAGGGGGGAGGCTGGACACAGGGACAATGGTTGCCATCAGTGCGGAGGCTAGAGCCTGAAATGCTCTCTGTTGGGACGCCACGCCAGAGTGAAGGCCCTCCAGGTATGCATTTGTTTGTTGCAAATGCCTCTCGACACCCTGGATGGCATTCAGAATGGTTGACTGCCCAACAGTGAGGGATCTCAGGAGGTCAATAGCCTCCTCACTGAGGGCAGCAGGGCTGACTGGGGCAGGGCCTGAGGTGCCTGGGGCGGAGGAGATGCCCACCCTCCTCGGTGAGCGGGCACGGGAAACACGCTGAGGGGCTGCTGCGAGGGCAGTGCTGATGGGTGGGTGGCGGCTGTACCCGTTGTTGGAGTGGGCACAGAGGTGTCCGCCACCGCCAGAAAGCTTCCATCGGAGGAGGATTCGCTGTCTGTGGTGTCCCCTCCTGTCCCCGTCGTGGTGCTCCCCTCGCCCTCTGCCCCACTGGTGCCCTCACCGTCGATGGATTCGGCCTCTAGGCCCATGTGGGAAGCAGCTCCCTCCATCGCCGGTGCCTCTGCTCCTCTGCCAGATGATGCTAATGCACACAAGGACAGGGTGACAAAAGAAAAAGGGGGGGAGAGACAGAGGATACACTTGGTCACTGCCAGCAATAGCACTACCATTGGCGTACACAACGCACAGGGAGCAGCCCTATGCACTAGGCTATGCACTACCAGTTACTAAGATAGTCACCAGCCCATGGGGTACAATGCCTAACGCCATTAGCTGCACACCTGAAACCCACAGGACCCTTCCCAGTAGTAGATGCCCACTAACACTATTGGGGTTGGAGTGCTTCAGAGCCTGCCCAACAAGGGACCTACCCTGCCATGTTCGCCATGGCCTAGGGGCACCTACAGCCCACATCCCCCACCCAGGTAAACCTTAACGCGCACAGTCATGATTCAGAATCTGTACTCCCTTGTGGCTGCTGTGATGCCGTCAAGCGCCCATCCAACTCCGGAGAGGCCACCGCCAGGATGCGGAACATCAGGGGGGTCAGGGTACGACGAGCACCCCTTCCTCTTTGGGGGGACGGGATGTTGCTGGAAACTCCTCTCCGGTGACATTGAGTAGGGGTCCTGTGGGAAGAAACTGCAGTATTATTGTATCTGCGTGTGTCATCTTGTGCATGGGTGTGTTTCCCTGTATGGTTGGGATAGCCCTGTCAGCTTAGCCTTGTGTGTGTGGTGATTTTGTGGGCTAGGTGATTCTCTGTAATGGGCATGCTGTGGTGATGGGTGTCCCATGCAGGTCTGTGATGGGGTTCTATGGATTTGTGCTACATGCAGGGCTTGGTTTTGGGATGGGTGGGTTGTGATAGTGGGATATGTGTGAGGTGGTGGAGTGATGGGGCGAGGGTAGGGGTAGGAGTTTGTGATAGCATGCAGGTAGGGTATGGGATATAGTAGTAAAGATATGACTTACCAGAGTCCAGTCCTCCTGCTACTCCTGCGCGGCCCTCAGGATGCATTATTGCCAAGACTTGCTCCTCCCATGTTGTTAGTTGTGGGGGAGCAGGTGGGGGTCCACCGCCAGTCCTCTGTACAGCTACCTGGTGTCTTGCAACCACGGAACTCACCTTCCCCTGTAGGTCGTTCCACCTCTTCCTGACGTCATCCCTTGTTCATGGATGCTGTCCCACGGCGTTGACCCTGAACACGACTCTCCGCCATAGCTCCATCTTCCTAGCAATTGATTTCTGCTGCACCTGTGATCCGAATAGCTGTGGCTCTACCCGGATGATTTCCTCCACCATGACCCTTAGCTCCTCCTTTTAAAACCTGGGGTGTCTTTGGGGTGCAATGGATGTGGTGTGAGTGATATGTGTGAGGATGTGTGGGGTGATGTGTTGTGGTGTGTGCTGTGAGGTGCGTGGATGGTGGATGGTGTTCTGTGGCTCAGATTGATGCTCCTGGCTTGTCTCTCTCTCTGTTGGCAATCTTTTTTTTCATTGAAAGGGTTGTAGGTAATGTGGGTGTGTGTTTTATAGTGGTCTGAGTGTGTGGGTGTGGTGTGTGTATGTGTGTCAGGTGTGTGTAGTTTGAATTGTCCAATGTGGTGTAGTTTTGTAAGTGTGTGTGCATTTTGAGTGCAGCGGTGTGTACCGCCAATGGTTTACCACGGTTGAAAGACCGCTGCGGTGATTCGTGGGTCCTGATACTGTGGGCGTATTCACTCATGAGAATACATTGTCTTTTTTAATGTTCATGATGCTCATTTTGATACTTTTTAGGGTTCTGCTCGTTTTGGGCTTGATATTGAATGCTTTGTGCTAGATTTAGGCTTCTATTTGAGGGGGTAGTGCTTGCTCAGTACTTCAAATCTGGTAATACAGCAGCAGTCTAATGCAGCAGCAAACAGGAAATGTAGAGAGGTGGTATGTGGGATCCAGAGGGAGGGACAAGTACATTAGGGAAGTGGTGTTTGGGGGCACAGTCCTTTGGGGCACTTGCAGGAGGAAAAATAAGTGAAACGCTATGATGGGGCTTCTGTGGAATGGAGAAGTGAGAGCAGGAGACAGATAAGTAATGCATCTGAGTAAATCAGAGGAAGAGTTCACACTGCTACCTGAGAATAAAATCACTTTTTCATACTATTCACCCAGCAGAGTAGGTTAGGACATTGATGCTTATTGGTCTCATGTCATGCGTGGCCCTTTTAGCCACTTTGACATTTTAGTCACCTGCACAATGCATTTGGCAAACACTGTGACACTCGCACACACTCAAGCACACTCAGACAATAGCACACACTCAGACACTCACGTGCACTCAGACACTTGTGCACACTCAGACATTCATGCACTCTCAGATGCTCGTGCACACTCAGACACTTGCACACACTTGCGCACACTGAAACACTGTGACACTCGTGCACACTCTAACACTCGCACACACTCACACACACTCAGACACTCGCGCACACTCAGACACTCGTGGGCACTCAGACACTTAGACACTCGAGCACACTCACACACTTGCGCATACTCAGATACTTGTGCGCACATTCAGACACTCAGACACTGATGCACACTCAGACACTCAGACACTCGGGCGCACTCAGACACTCGGGTGTACACTCAGACACTCGCACGCACTCAGACACTCCTGCACACTCAGAAATGCATGCACACTCATGCATACTCAGACACTCGCGCACACTCAGACACTCGCACACACTCAGACAATCAGACACTCGGACGCACACTCAGACACTCAGACACTCGCACGGACCCAGACACAAAGACACTTGTGCGCACTCACTCAGACACTCACCTGCACAGACACTCATGCGCACACTCAGACCCTCATGCGCACACTCAGAACACTCGCGCACACTCAGACAATCAGACACTCGCACGCACACTCAGACACTCGCACGCACTCAGACACTCGTGCACACTCAGACAATCAGACACTCACGCACACTCAGACACTCGCACACACTCAGACATTCACACACACTCAGACAATGAGACACTTGTGCGCACACTCAGACACTCGCACGCACTCAGACACTAAGGCCCTCATTCTGACCTTGGCGGGCGGCGGAGGCCGCCCGCCAAAGTCCCGCCGTCAGGTTACCGTTCCGCGGTCGAAAGACCGCGGCGGTAATTCTGACTTTCCCGCTGGGCTGGCGGGCGGTCGCCTTCAGACCGCCAGCCAGCCCAGCGGGAAAGAGGCTTCCACGATGAAGCCGGCTCGGAATCGAGCCGGCGGAGTGGAAGCTGTGCGACGGGTGCAGTTGCACCCGTCGCGTATTTCACTGTCTGCGCAGCAGACAGTGAAATGCATGTAGGGGCCCTCTTACGGGGGCCCCTGCAATGCCCATGCCAGTGGCATGGGCACTGCAGGGGCCCCCAGGGGCCCCGCGACCCCCCCTACCGCCATCCGGATCTCGGCGGTCCGACCGCCGGGATCTGGATGGCGGTAGGGGGGGTCGGAATCCCCGCGGCGGTGCAGCAAGCTGCGCCGCCGCGGAGGATTCAATGGGGCCGCGGTACACTGGCGGGACCCCGCCAGTGGTGCCGGTCCGACCGCGGCTTTACCGCCGCGGTCGGAATCCCCATTGGAGCACCGCCGGCCTGTCGGCGGTGCTCCCGCGGTCCTCCGCCCTGGCGGTCAAAGACCGCCAGGGTCAGAATGACCACCTAAGACACTTGCGTACTCACTCATGCACACAGACACTGACACGCACACTCAGACACTCGCATGCACACTCAGACCCTCACGCGCACACTCAGATACTGGCGCACACTCAGACACTAAGACACTCACGCACACTCAGACACTCGTGTGCTCACTCAGACCTTTGCATGCACACTCAGACACTCGCATGCAACTCAGACACTCGCACACACTCAATCACGCACACTCAGACACTCACGTACACGTGTGCACACTCAAACACTGTGACACTCGCACACACTCATGCACACTCAGACAATAGCATGCACTCAGACACTCGCGCACACTCAGACACTCGTGCACACTCAGACATCCGTGCACACTCGCACACACTCAGGTGCTCGTTCACACTCAGACACTCGCGCACACTGAAACACTGTGACACTCGTGCACACTCAAACACTCGCACACACTGGCGCGCACTCAAACACTTGTGTGCACACTCAGACACTCGTGTGCACTCAGACACTCGCACACACTCAGACACTCACGCGTATTAGACACTTAGACACTCGAGCGCACTCACACACTTGCGCATACTCAGACACTCGTGTGCACTAAGACACTTGCGCACTCAGACACTCGTGCGCACAGACACTGATGCACACTCAGACACTAAGGCACTTGTGCATATTCACTCAGACACTCACGCGTACTCAGACACTCACGCACACTGAGACACTCACGCGCACTCTCAGACCCTCAGTCGCACACTCAGACACTTGCGCACACTCAGACACTGACACTGACGCACACTCAGATATTCGCGCAAACTCAGACACTCATGCACACTCAGACACTCATGCGCACACTCAGACTTTAAGACACTCACGCACACACAGGCACTCAGACACTCGCGCACACTCAGACACTCGCTTGCACACTCAGACACTCAGACACTCGCACGCATTCAGACACTCGCGCAGACTCAGACACTCACCCAGACTCAGACACTCGCGCACACTCAGACACTCATGCATACTCAGACAGGCACTTGCACGCACACTCAGACACTCAGACACTCGCACGCACTCAGACACTAAGACACTTGTAAGCACTCACTCCGACACACACATGTACTCAGACACTCAGACACTCATGCACACACTCAGACACTTGCGTGCACACTCAGACACTTGCGCGCACACTCAGACACTCGCGCACACTCAGACACTCACACACACTCTGACAATCAGACACTCACGTGCACACTCAGACACTTGCATGCACTCAGACACAGACACTAGTGCGCACTCACTCAGATACTTACATGCACATACACGCACGTGCACACTCAGACACTTGTGCACACATTCAGACCCTCACGCGCACAGTCAGACACTCACACATACTCAGACACTAAGACACTTGCTCACACTCAAACACTCACGCACACTCAGACACTTGCGCACACTCAGACACTCAGACACTTGCACGCACTCAGACATTCACTCACTCATTCTCAGACACTAAGACACTCATGCACACTCAGACACTCGCACACACTCAGACACTCATGCACACTCACACAATCAGACATTCGCGCGCACACTCAGACACTCAGACACTCGCACGCACTCAGACACTAAGACACTTGTGCGCACTCTCTCAGGCGCTCACGCGCACAGACACTCACTCACGCGTACACTCAGACACTCGCACGCACACTCAGACCCTCACGCGCACACTCAGACACTTGTGCACACTCAGACACTAAGGCCCGTATTTATACTTTTTTTGCGCCGCATTTGCGTCGTTTTTTGACGCAAAAACGGCGCAAACTTGCAAAATACCATTGTATTTTGTAGGTTTGCGCCGTTTTGCGTCAAAAAGCGGCGCAAATGCGGCGCTAAAAAAAGTATAAATACGGGCCTAAGACACCCACGCACACTCAGACACTTTCGCACACTCAGACACTCATGCACACTCAGACGATAACTCACATACACTCACGCGCACACTCAGACACTCGTGCGCACACTCAGACCCTCATGCGCACACTCAGACACTCTCGTACACTCAGATACTAAGACACTCACTCTCACTCAGACACTCGCGCACACTCAGACTCTCGCGCACACTCAGACAATCAGACACTCGCACGCACTCAGACACTCGTGCACACTCAGACAATCAGACACTCACGCACACTCAGACAGTCGCGCACACTCAGACACTCACACACACTCAGACAATCAGACACTCGCACGCACACTGAGACACTCAGACACTCGCATGCACTCAGACACTAAGACACTTGCGCACTCACTCAGGCACTCACCCACACAGACACTCAGACATGCACACTCAGACACTCGCGCACACACTCAGACCCTCACGCGCACACTCAGATACTGGCGCACACTCAGACACTAAAACACGCACACTCAGACACTCATGCACATGCAGACACTCATGCACACTCAGACAATCAGACACTCATGTGCACTCAGACACTCACGTGCACACTCAGACAATCGTGTGCACACTCAGACCTTTGCATGCACACTCAGACACTCGCGCACACTTGCGCACACTCAGACACTCGCACGCACTCAGAACCACGCGCACACTCATACACTCGCACACACTCAGATAATCATGCACACTCAGACACTCACGTACACTTGCGCACACACAAACACTGTGACACTCGAGCACACTCACGCACACTCAGACAATAGCGTGCACTCAGACACTCGCGCACACTCAGACACTCGTGTGCACTCAGACATCCGTGCACACTCGCACACACTCAGGTGCTCGTTCACACTCAGACACTCGCGCACAATCGCGCACACTGAAACACTGTGACACTCGTGCAAACTCAAACACTCGCACACACTCGCGCGTACTCACTTGTGCGCACTCTCAGACACTCGTGTGCACTCAGACACTCAGACACTCGCGCACACTCAGACACTTGCGCGCACTCAGACACTTAGACACTCGAGCCCACTCACACACTTGCACATACTCAGACACTCGTGCGCACTAAGACACTTGCGCACTCAGACACTTGTGCGCACAGACACTGACGCACACTGAGACACTAAGACACTTGTGCATATTCACTCAGACACTCACGCGTACTCAGACACTCACGCACACTGAGACACTCACGCGCGCACTCAGACCCTCAGTCGCACACTCAGACACTTGCGCACACTCAGATACTAAGACACTCACGCACACTCAGACATTCGCGCAAACTCAGACACTCATGCACACTCAATCAGACACTCGCGCGCACACCTAGACTTTCAGACACTCACGCACACACAGACACTAAGGCACTCGCGCACACTCAGACACTCGCGTGCACACTCAGACACTCAGACACTCGCACGCATTCAGACACTCGCGCAGACTCAGACACTCACATACACTCACGCAGATTCAGACACTCGCGCACACTCAGACACTCATGCACACTCAGACAGACACTTGCACGTACACTCAGACAGTCAGACACTCGCACACACTCAGACACTAAGACATTTGTGGGCACTCACTCAGACACTCACATGTACTCAGACACTCAGGCACTCATGCACACACTCAGACACTCATGCACGCACTCAGACACAAAGACACTCGTGCGCACTCACTCAGATACTCACATGCACATACATGCACACGCACACTCAGACACTTGTGCACACACTCAGACCCTCAAGCGCACAGTCAGACACTCACACATACTCAGACACTAAGGGCCAGATGTATCAAAAAAGGAAATTGCGACTTGCAATTTGCGAGTCCGTGCGGCTCGCAAATTGCAAGTCGCAATTTGCTATGCAGAAAGGTGTCTCAGACACCTTCTGCAACTCGCAATGGGGTCACAAAGACCCACCTCATTAATATTAATGAGGTGGGTCGCAGTTTGCGACCCCATTGCGAGTATGGGCACTCACGGGGATGGTGGCCTGCTGGAGACAGCAGACCACCATGTCCGTGACTGCTTTTTAATAAAGCAGTTTTTTTTTTTTCTATCTGCAGCCCGTTTTCCTTAAAGGAAAACGAGCTGCACTTAGAAAAAAAACCGAAACCTTTGGTTTCGGTATTTTTCAGAGCAGGCAGTGGTCCATAGGAGCACTACCTGCTCTGAAAAGGGTAAGGGGTCCCATGGGGACCCCTTCCCGTTTGCGAATGAGTTACCATCCACTTCAAGTGGATGGTAACTGCGAGTTAATTTGAGACCGCTTTCGCGGTCGCAAATGAAATTGCATAGTGTTGCGAGTCGCAAACAGGAAGGGAATACCCCTTCCTATTTGCGAGTCGGAAACGCATTTTGCGAGTCGGAATGCGTTTCTGCATCTCGTAGAGGCTTTTGCGCCTCGCAAATGGCGTTTTTCGCCGTTTGCGAGTCGCAAAACCCTTGCTACATCTGGCCCTAATACACTCGCTCACACTCAGACACTCACGCACACTCAGACACTTGCGCACACTTAGAGAATCAGACACTCACACCCACACTCAGACACTCGCACGCACTCAGACATTCACTCACTCACACTCAGACACTGACACTCATGAACACTCAGACATTCGCACACACTCAGACACTCGCACACACTCAGACAATCAGACATTCGCGCGCACACTCAGACATTCGCGCGCACACTCAGACACTAAGACACTTGGGCGCACTCTCTCAGGCGCTCATGCGCACAGACACTCAGACACTCACGCGCACACTCAGACACTCGTGCACACTCAGACACTAAGACACCCACGCACACTCAGACACTCGCGCACACTCAGACACTCATGCACACTCAGATGATCACTGACGTGCACTCAGGCACTTACGTGCACACTCAGACACTCACGTGCACACTCAGACCCTTGCACGCATACTCAGACACTCGTGCACACTCAGACACTCAGACACTTGCGTGCACACTCAGACACTCATGCCTACTGAGACATTCAAACACTCGCACGCACTGAGACACTTGCGCACATTCAGACACTCAGACCCTCACACACACTCAGACAATCACGCACACTAAGACACTTGCGCACACTCAAACACTGTGACACTCGCACACACTCACGCACACTCAGACACTCGTGCACACTCAGACATTTGTGCACACTCGTGCACACTCTGATGCTTGTTTACACTCAGACACTTGCACACACTCGTGCACACTGAAACACTGTGACACTCGTGCACACTCAAACACTCGTACACACTTGTGCACACTCAGACACTCAGACACGCGTGCACACTCAGACACTCGTACGCACTCAGACACTCGAGCGCACTCACACACTTGTGAATACTCAGACACTTGTGCGCACTCAGACGCTCGCACACTCAGACACTCCTGCGCACACTCAGACACTGACGCACACTCAGACACTCAGGCGCACTAAGACACTCGCGTGTACACTCAGACACTTGCACGCACTCAGACACTCGCGTTTACACTCAGACACGTGCACTCACTCAGACACTCGTGCACACTCAGACACTTGCGCACACTCAGACACTCATGCACACTCAGACACTCATGGAAACTCAGACCATCAGACACATGCGCGCACACTCAGATACTCGCAAGCATTCAGACACTCGCGCAGACTCAGACACTCACATACAGTAACGCAGACTCAGACACTCGCGCACACTCAGACACTTGCACGCACACTCAGACACTCAGACAGTCGCACGCACTCAGACACTAAGGGGGTCATTACGACCTCTGCGGTCTTTTTGCAAGACCGCCGAGGGACTGCCGTGCAGAAGACCGCCTGTGCAGGTGGTTTGCCGCTCGGCGTATTATGACTGTTGGCTGCTCTCCGTCGTTATTCCGACGGAGAGCCGCCAACAGCCATACTTGCGGGCGGCGGGGAAGTGGAGGTTACTCCACCTCCACCGCCACGCCAACAGAACACCGCCCAGCGAATCACGTCCTGTGATTCGCCGTGGCGGTGTTCTGTTGGCGGTGTGGTGTCGGCGGAGCTGCCCCCATGGCTCCCGTCCCCTCCCAGAGGATCGACGGACCAGGTAAGTCGATCGTCCGTTAGGGGAGGGGGGTGGGTGGTGGGGGGTGTTGTGTGCGTGCATGGGGGTGTGCGTGTGTGTATGTAGAGGGGGTGTGTGGGTGCGTGTACGCTTGCGGGGGTGTTGTGTGTATGGGAATGAGTGCGTGTATGGCTGTGGGTATGGCAGTATGGATGTGTGCGTGTATGTTTGAATGTGGGTGTGCGTGTCTGACTGAGTGTGTGCGTGTGTGTGTTGGTGGTGCCTGCATGCGTGTCGGGTGTGTGTGAGTAATGTTATGTTGGGGGTCAGGGTGGGGAGGGGGGCCCTGCCCCCTTTGGGGGGTGGCAGGGGTGGTGGGGGGTGTAGGGGAGGGAGTCGGGGTGGGGGTGGGAGGTGGGGGAGACCCCTATCAGTGCCAGGGAAGGAATTCCCTGGCACTGGTAGTGCTTACCGTCATGGATTTCATGGCGGTTGAAACCGCTGGAAATCCACTGCGGTAAGCCGGGTCCAAATACCGCCGGCGGTATACTGATGGCCGCCGGGCTGGAGACCCGCACACTCAGACACTCGTGCACACTCAGACATTTGTGCACACTCGCGCACACTCAGATGCTCGTGCACACTCAGACACTTGCACACACTCGAGCACACTGAAACACTGTGACACTCGTGCACACTCAAACACTTGCACACACTTGTGCACACTCAGACACTTGTGCACACTCAGACACTCGTACGCACTCAGACACTCGAGCGCACTCACACACTTGCGCATACTCAGACACTTCTGTGCACTCAAACACTCGCACACTCAGACACTCCTGCGCACACTCAGACACTGACGCACACTCAGACACTCAGGCACTCAGGCGCACTCAGACACTCGCTTGTACACTCAGACACTCGCACAATCTCAGACACTCGCATGTACACTCAGACACTCACTCAGACACTAGTGCACACTCAGATACTTACGCACACTCAGACACTCATGCACACTCAGACACTCATGCAAACTCAGACCATCAGACACATGCGCGCACACTCAGACACTCACATGCACAGACACTCATGCGCAACTCAGACACTCATGCGCACACTCAGACACTCGCACGCACACTCAGACACTCACGCACTCAGACAATCAGACACTCACGTGCACTCAGACACTTACGCGCACACTCAGACAATCACGTGCACACTCAGACCCTCGCACGCATACTCAGACCCTCGCGCACACTCAGACACTCACGCACACTCAGCCACTCGCACCCACTCAGCCACTCGCGCACATTCAGACACTCAGACATATGCACACACTCAGACACTCGTGTGCACACTCAGACCTTTGCATGCACACTCAGACACTCGCGCACACTCAGACACTCGCACGCACACTCAGACACTCGCACGCACTCAGACACTAAGACACTTGTGAGCACTCACTCCGACACTCACATGTACTCTGAGTGTGAGTGGGATTCTGAGTGTGAGTGTGAGTGGGACTCTGAGTGTGAGTGTGAGTGAGACTCTGAGTGTGAGTGGGACTCTGAGTGTGAGTGGGACTCTGAGTGTGAGTGGGACTCTGAGTGTGAGTGTGAGCGAGACTCTGAGTGTGAGTGGCAGTGTGAGTGTGAGGGAGACTGAGTGTGAGTGGGACTCTGTGAGTGTGAGTGAGACTCTGAGTGGGAGTGTGAG
Source organism: Pleurodeles waltl (assembly GCF_031143425.1). Taxonomy (NCBI): domain Eukaryota; kingdom Metazoa; phylum Chordata; class Amphibia; order Caudata; family Salamandridae; genus Pleurodeles; species Pleurodeles waltl. The sequence goes on from NC_090443.1 coordinate 528,539,697, forward strand.
TGAGACTCTGAGTATGAGTGGGACTCTGAGTGTGAGTGTGAGTGGGACTCTGAGTGTGAGTGGGACTCTGAGTGTGAGTGTGAGTGAGACTCTGAGTGTGAGAGAGACTCTGAGTGTGAGTGTGAATGGGACTCTGAGTGTGAGTGGGACTCTGAGTGTGAGTGGGACTCTGAGTGTGAGTGTGAGTGAGACTCTGAGTGTGAGTGAGACTGAGTGTGAGTGAGATTCTGAGTGTGCGTGAGTTTGTGCGAGTGGGACTCTGAGTGTGAGTGAGACTGAGTGTGAGTGTGAGTGAGAGTCTGAGTGTGTGTGAGTTTGTGCGAGTGGGACTCTGAGTGTGAGTGGGACTCTGAGTGTGAGTGAGACTCTGAGTGTGAGTGTGAGTGAGACTCTGAGTGTGAGTGTGTGTGAGTGGTACTCTGAGTGTGAGTGGGACTTTGATTGTGAGTGTGAGTGAGGCTCTGAATGTGAGTGTGAGTGAGACTGAGTGTGAGTGAGATTCTGAGTGTGAGTGGGACTCTGAGTATGAGTGTGAGTGAGCCTGAGTGTGAGTGGGACTCTGAGTGTGAGTGTGAGTGGGACTCTGAGTGTGAGTGGGACTCTAAGTGTGAGTGTGAGTGAGACTGAGTGTGAGTGGGACTCTGAGTGTGTGTGAGTGGGACTCTGAGTGTGAGTGTGAGTGAGACTCTGAGTGTGAGTGGGACTCTAAGTGTGAGTGGGACTCTGAGTGTGAGTGTGAGTGGGTCTCTGAGTGTGAGTGTGAGTGTGAGTGAGAGTCTGAGTGTGCGTGAGTTTGTGCGAGTGGGACTCTGAGTGTGAGTGGGACTCTGAGTGTGAATGTGAGTGAGACTCAGTGTGAGTGAGACTGAGTGTGAGTGAGACTCTGAGTGTGAGTGTGTGTGAGTGGGACTCTGAGTGTGAGTGGGACTTTGGGTGTGAGTGAGGCTCTGAGTCTGAGTGGGACTCTGAGTGTGAGTGTGAGTGAGACTGAGTGTGAGTGAGACTCTGAGTGTGAGTGGGACTCTAAGTGTGAGTGGGACTCTGAGTGTGAGTGAGACTGAGTGTGAGTGGGACTCTGAGTGTGAGTGTGTGTGAGACTGAGTGTGAGTGAGACTGAGTGTGACTCTGAGTGTGAGTGAGACTGAGTGTGAGTGGGACTCTGAGTGTGAGTGGGACTCTGAGTGTGAGTGTGAGTGGGACTATGAGTGTGAGTGGGACTCTAAGTGTGAGTGAGACTCTGTGTGTGAGTGGGACTCTTAGTGTGAGGGTGACTCTGAGGCCCGTATTTATACTTTTTTAGCGCCGCATTTGCGCCACTTTTTAACGCAAATGCGGCGCACACTTTCAAAATACAATTGTATTTTGTAAGTTTGCCTCGCTTTTGCGTCAAAAAATGACGCAAATGCGGCGCTAAAAAAGAATAAATATGGGTATGAGTGTGAGTGTGAGTGGGACTCTGAGTGTGAGTGTGAGTGAGACTCTGAGTGTTAGTGGGACTCTGAGTGTGAGTGGGACTGAGTGTGATTGAGAATCTGAGTGTGAGTGTGAGTGGGACTCTGAGTGTGAGTGAGACTCTGAGTGTGAGTGAGACTCTGAGTGTGAGTGGGACTCTGAGTGTGAGTGAGAATCTGAGTGTGAGTGTGAGGGGGACTCTGAGTGTGAGTGTGAGTCAGACTCTGAGTGTGTGTGAGTGGGACTCTGAGTGTGAGTGGGACTCTGAGTGTGAGTGAGACTCTGAGTGTGTGTGAGTGGGACTCTGAGTGTGAGTGGGACTCTGAGTGTGAGTGTGAGTGGGACTCTGAGTGAGTGAGACTCTGAGTGTGTGTGAGTGGGACTCTGTGTGTGAGTGGGACTCTGAGTGTGAGTGAGACTCTGAGTGTGAGTGGGACTCTGAGTGTGAGTGAGACTCTGAGTGTGTGTGAGTGGGACTCTGAGTGTGAGTGGGACTCTGAGTGTGAGTGTGAGTGGGACTCTGAGTGTGAGTGAGACTCTGAGTGTGAGTGTGAGTTAGACTCTGAGTGTGGGTGGGACTCTGAGTGTGAGTGTGAGTGGGACTCTGAGTGTGAATGGGACTCTGAGTGTGAGTGTGAGTGTGAGTGAGTCTCTGAGTGTGGGTGGGACTCTGAGTGGGAGTGTGAGTGGGACTCTGAGTGTGAGTGAGACTCTGAGTGTGAGTGGGACTCTGAGTGTGAGTGGGACTCTGAGTGTGAGTGAGACTCTGAGTGTGAGTGGGACTCTGAGTGTGAGTGTGAGTGGGACTGAGTGTGAGTGAGACTCTGAGTGTGGGTGGGACTCTGAGTGTGAGTGGGACTCTGAGTGTGAGTGTGAGTGGGACTCTGAGTGTGAGTGAGACTCTGAGTGTGGGTGGGACTCTGAGTGTGAGTGGGACTCTGAGTGTGAGTGTGAGTGAGACTCTGAGTGTGAGTGGGACTCTGAGTGTGAGTGTGAGTGAGAATCTGAGTGTGAGTGAGACTCTGAGTGTGAGTGAGACTCTGAGTGTGAGTGTGAGTGAGACTCTGAGTGTGAGTGTGAGTGGGACTCTGAGTGACAGTGTGAGTGAGACTCTGAGTGTCAGTGGGACTCTGAGTGTGAGTGAGACTGAGGGCCATATTTATACTCCGTTTGCGCCGAAATTGCGTCGTTTTTTTTTACGCAATTTCGACGCAAAACTAACGCCAACTAACGCCATATTTATACTATGGCGTTAGAGGCGAATAGCGCCAAAGTTCCCGGAATGTGCGTCATTTTTTAGCGTGAACCCCTTCCTTGCGTTAATGATATGCAAGGGAGGCGTTCCCGTCTAAAAAATGACTCCCAGGCCTTTACGTGGTATTTATACTCCCGGGCAAAAGAGACGCCCGGGAGTTGGCGTGGCAAAAAACGGCGCATTTGCGCCACTTTTTAACGCCTGCTCAGGGCAGGCGTTAAGGGGCCTGTGGGCTCAAAATGAGCCCACAGGTGCCCTCCCATGCCCCCAGGGACCCCCCCTGCCACCCTTGCCCACCCCAGGAGGACCCCCAAGGATGGAGGGACCCACCCCAGGGACATTCAGGTAAGTTCAGGTAAGTTTTATTTTTTATTTTTTATATTTTATTTTGGTGGCATAGGGGGGCCTTATTTGTGCCCCCCTACATGCCACTATGCCCAATGACCATGCCCAGGGGACAGAAGTCCCCTGGGCATGGCCATTGGGCAAGGGGGCATGACTCCTATCTTTCCAATGATAGGAGTCATGTTGATGGGGGATGGGCGTCGTTAAAAAATGGCGCAAGTCGGGTTAAGACGATTTTTTCGACGTAACCTGACTTGCCCCATTTTAAGACGCCCATGCGCATTTTCCCCCTACGCCGGCGCTGTCTGGTCTACGTGGTTTCTTCCCACGCAAACCAGGCAGCGCCGGTCTGATTGCGCCGTCTAACGCCATTCCATAAATACGGCGCCCGCATGGCGCTTCAGAATGGCGTTAGACGGCGCAAAACTTTTTGACGCTAAACTGCGTTAGCGCAGTTTAGCGTCAAAAAGTATAAATATGGGCCTGAGTGTGAGTGGGACTCTGAGTGTGAGTGTGAGTGGGACTCTGAGTGTGAGTGTGAGTGAGACTCTCAGGGCCATATTTATACTTTTTGACGCAAAACTGCGCCAACGCAGTTTTGCGCCAAAAAAATTAGCGCCGGCTAACGCCATTCTGAAGCGCCATGCGGGCGCCGTATTTATTGAATGACGTTAGCCAGCGTTAGCCGCCGGCGCTGTCTGGTGTGCGTTAAAAAAAACAACGTACACCAGGCAGCGCCGGCGTAGGGGGAAAATGGAGTATGGGCGTCCACAAATGGTGCAAGTCAGGCTGAGGCAAAAAAATTGCCTCAACCCGATTTGCGCCATTTTTTTACGACTCCCAACCCCCATTGAAATGACTCCTGTCTTAGCAAAGACAGGAGTCATGCCCCTTTGCCCAATGGCCATGCCCAGGGGACTTCTGTCCCCTGGGCATGGTCATTGGACATAGTGGCATGTAGGGGGGCACAAATCAGGCCCCCCTATGCCACAACAAAAAAAAAAAAAAATACTTACCTGAACTTACCTTAATGTCCCTGGGGTGGGTCCCTCCATCCTTGGGTGTCCTCCTGGGGTGGGCAAGGGTGGCAGGGGGTGTCCCTGGGGGCAGGGGAGGGCACCTCTGGGCTCATTCTGAGCCCACAGGTCCCTTAATGCCTGCCCTGACCCAGGCGCTAAAATCCGGCGCTAATGCAGGTTTTTTAGACCCGCCCACTCCCGGGCGTCATTTTTGCCTGGGAGTATAAATACGACGCATATGCATCGGAGTAATTTTTTAAGCCGGGAACGCCTACCTTGCATATCATTAACGCAAGGAAGGTGTTCACGCAAAAAAATGACGCTAACTCCATGAACTTTGGCGCTAGACGCGTCTAACGCCAAAGTATAAATATGGAGTTAGTTTTGCGTCAAATTTGCGTCTAAAAAAACCACGCAAATTCGGCGCAAACGGAGTATAAATATGCCCCTGAGTGTGGGTGGGACTCTGAGTGTGAGTGGGACTCTGAGTGTGAGTGTGAGTGGGACTCTGAGAGTGAGTGAGACTGAGTGTGGGTGGGACTCTGAGTGTGAGTGGGACTCTGAGTGTGAGTGAGACTGAGTGTGAGTGGGACTCTGAGTGTGAGTGTGAGTGAGACTCTGAGTGTGAGTGTGAGTGAGACTCTGAGTGTGAGTGAGACTCTGAGTGTGAGTGTGAGTGGGACTCTGAGTGTGAGCATGAGTGAGACTGAGTGTGAGTGAGACTGAGTGTGAGTGTGAGTGAGACTCTGAGTGTGAGTGGGACTCTGAGTGTGAGTGGGACTCTGTGTGAGTGAGACTCTGAGTGTGAGTGTGAGTGCGACTCTGAGTGTGAGTGTGAGTGAGACTCTGAGTGTGAGTGTGAGTGGGACTCTGAGTGTCAGTGTGAGTGAGACTCTGAGTGTGAGTGGGACTCTGAGTGTGAGTGAGACTGAGTGTGAGTGAGACTGAGTGTGAGTGGGACTCTGAGTGTGAGTGGGACTCTGAGTGTGAGTGTGACTCAGACTCTCACACACATTTGCGCACACTCAGAGTCTCGCACACACTCAAACACTCGCGCACACTCAGACACTTGCACACACACTCAGACACTCGTGGACACTTAGGCCCATATTTATACTTTTTGACGCTAAACTGCGCTAACGCAGTTTAGCGTCAAAAAGTTTTGCGCCGTCTAACGCCATTCTGAAGCGCCATGCGGGCGCCGTATTTATGGAATGGCGTTAGACGGCGCAATCAGACCGGCGCTGCCTGGTTTGCGTGGGAAAAAACCACGTAGACCAGACAGCGCCGGCGTAGGGGGAAAATGGCGCATGGGCGTCTTAAAATGGGGCAAGTCAGGTTACGTCGAAAAAATCGTCTTAACCCGACTTGCGCCATTTATTTTCGACGCCCATCCCCCATCAACATGACTCCTATCATTGTAAAGATAGGAGTCATGCCCCCTTGCCCAATGGCCATGCCCAGGGGACTTCTGTCCCCTGGGCATGGTCATTGGGCATAGTGGCATGTAGGGGGGCACAAATAAGGCCCCCCTATGCCACCAAAAAAAAATATAAAAAAAAAAAAATTATACTTACCTGAACTTACCTGAATGTCCCTGGGGTGGGTCCCTCCATCCTTGGGGGTCCTCCTGGGGTGGGCAAGGGTGGCAGGGGGGGTCCCTGGGGGCATGGGAGGGCACCTGTGGGCTCATTTTGAGCCCACAGGCCCCTTAACGCCTGCCCTGAGCAGGCGTTAAAAAGTGGCGCAAATGCGCCGTTTTTAGCCACGCCAACTCCCGGGCGTCTCTTTTGCCCGGGAGTATAAATACCAAGTAAAGGCCTGGGAGTCATTTTTTAGACGGGAACGCCTCCCTTGCATATCATTAACGCAAGGAAGGGGTTCATGCTAAAAAATGACGCACATTCCGGGAACTTTGGCGCTATTCGCCTCTAACGCCATAGTATAAATATGGCGTTAGTTGGCGTTAGTTTTGCGTCGAAATTGCGTCAAAAAAAACGACGCAATTTCGGCGCAAACGGAGTATAAATATGGCCCTTAGGGCCGTATTTATACTCTGGTTGCGCCGAATTTGCGTCGTTTTTTTCGACGCAAATTCGACGCTAAACTAACGCCAACTAACGCCATATTTATACTATGGCGTTAGACGCTTCGGGCGCCAAAGTGCCCGGAGTGTGCGTCATTTTTTAGCGTGAACCCCTTCCTTGCATTAATGATATGCAAGGGAGGCGTTCCCATCTTAAAAAATGACTCCCAGGCCTTTACGTGGTATTTATACTCCCGGGCAAAAATGACGCCCGGGAGTGGGCGTGGCCAAAAACGGCGCATTTGCGCCGCTTTTTAACGCCTGGGTCAGGCATGGCGTTAAGGGACAAGTGGGCTCAAAATGAGCCCAGAGTGCCCTCCCCTGCCCCCAGGGACCCCCCCTGCCACCCTTGCCCACCCCAGGAGGACACCCAAGGACGGAGGGACCCATCCCATGGACATTAAGGTAAGTTCAGGTAAGTATTTTATTTTTTATTTTTTGTGGCATAGGGGGGCCTGATTTGTGCCCCCCTACATGCCACTATGCCCAATGACCATGCCCAGGGGACAGAAGTCCCCTGGGCATGGCCATTGGGCAAGGGGGCATGACTCCTATCTTTACAATGATAGGAGTCATGTTGATGGGGGATGGGCGTCGAAAAAAAATGGCGCAAGTCGGGTTACGACGATTTTTTCGACGTAACCTGACTTGCCCCATTTTAAGACGCCCATACGCCATTTTCCCCCTACGCCGGCGCTGTCTGGTGTACGTGGTTTTTTTCCACGCAAACCAGGCAGCGCCGGTCTGCTTGCGCCGGCTAACGGCATTCCATAAATACGGCGCCCGCATGGCGCTTCAGAATGGCGTTAGACGGCGCAACATTTTTTGACGCTAAACTGCGTTAGCGCAGTTTAGCGTCAAAAAGTATAAATATGGGCCTTAGACACTGATGCGCACTCAGACACTCACACACACTCAGACACTTGCGCACAGTCAGACACTCATGTGCACATTTAGACACTCACTCACACTCAGACACTTGTGTACACTCAGACACTCGCGCACACTCACACAAACAGACACACTCAGACACTCACGTGGACTCAGGCACTCACGCGCACTCACACACTAAGGGGGTCATTCCAACCCTGGCGGTCGGTGATAAAGCGGCGGCCAACCCGCCAACAGGCAGGCGGTAAAAAAAATGGAATTCTGACCCTGGCGGGAACCGCCAACCCAGACCGCCACCTTAACACTCCGACCGCCACGGCGGGACAAACAAACAGCGCGGCGGTCACGCCAACAGGCAGGCGGCAGACAATGTTCCGCCCACCCTATCACAACTCACCAATCCGCCACCTTTTCCGGGGCGGGAGCCCGCTGATAAAAACACGGCGGAAACAGACTACGAACGGGAAAACGCTCACCTCTATACACTCCACGAGGACGGAGGACAGCATGGAACCCGAATTGAACATCCTACCTGCACTTGTCTACCTGCTCATCTACCACGAGTACGAACTCCGGCGCAGACGGCAACGGTGAGTACCGCACCTACGACACAGGGGAGGGGGAGGAGGAAGGGTTACGGGCACACACATACGCAATACACCCACCCCCCAACTATCTACACACCAATGCAGAGCACCAAGTCAAAGTGACACCACCCAAACCCCCCGGAATAATGAGAAGATATCATTAAAGTGAGAAACTAAATTTATGTATAAAATAGGTTCATTGAAGTCATGGTAAAATAGGAAAATGAAACAAAATATATCAAGTTAAAACATTGCGTAACCGATAAATAGAGGCAATAAGTCCTGCACAGTCACTGAAATGTCAACTGTCCGTGGGCCAAAGTGTAGCAACACATGGGCAAAGCCCACACAGGAGACCTGAGTCAGTTGGAGAGAACACTGCAGGGGCATCAGATGATAAAACTACAGGCACCTCAGGGGGAAGGGAAGGGGGGGCACCACAGCCACATGAGTCCACGATGCCAGATCCACGAAGGGGCCACCATGCCCGCTGTGCCATCCTGGGCAGTGCAAAGCCACAGTCTCTCAAGTCTCTACAGTGGGTGGCTTGCCCACTGTTCAATCCTGGGGAGTGCAAAGCCACAGTCAATCAAGTGGACAACAGTCTCCACAGGCAATGGAGGAGGCAGGGTGGCCCGAGTGCAGCGTGAACAGTAGCTCGACACAGAACCGGCACTGTCATTCGGCCAGCGGTGCCTGAGACGGCGGGGCCCAGCGGAGCGGTGCTTGAGATGAAGGGCCCAGCGGAGCGGTGCTTGAGACGGCGGGGCCCAGCGGAGCGGTGCTTGACAGGAAGGGCCCAGCGGAGCAGTGCTTGACAGGAAGGGCCCAGGGGAGCGGTGCTTGAGATGAAGGGCCCAGCGGAGCGGTGCTTGAGACGGCGGGGCCCAGCGGAGCGGTGCTTGACAGGAAGGGCCCAGCGGAGCGGTGCTTGAGACGGCGGGGCCCAGCGGAGCGGTGCTTGAGATGAAGGGCCCAGCGGAGCGGTACTTGACAGGAAGGGCCCAGCGGAGCGGTGCTTGAGATGAAGGGCCCAGCGGAGCGGTGCTTGAGACGGCGGGGCCCAGCGGAGCGGTGCTTGAGACGGCGGGGCCCAGCGGAGCGGTGCTTGAGATGGCGGGGCCCAGCGGAGCGGTGTTTGACAGGAAGGGCCCAGCGGAGCGGTGCTTGACAGGAAGGGCCCAGCGGAGCGGTGCTTGAGACGGCGGGGCGCAGCGGAGCGGTGCTTGAGATGAAGGGCGGAGAGGTGCTTGAGATGAATGGCCCAGCGGAGCGGTGCTTGAGACGGCGGGGCCCAGCGGAGCGGTGCTTGACAGGAAGGGCCCAGCAGAGCGGTGCTTGAGACGGCGGGGCCCAGCGGAGCGGTGCTTGAGATGAAGGGCCCAGCGGAGCGGTGCTTGACAGGAAGGGCCCAGCGGAGCGGTGCTTGAGACGGCGGGGCCCAGCGGAGCGGTGCTTGAGATGAAGGGCCCAGCGGAGCGGTGCTTGAGAGGAAGGGCCCAGCGGAGAGGTGCTTGAGACGGCGGGGCCCAGCGGAGCGGTGCTTGAGATGAAGGGCCCAGCGGAGCGGTGCTTGACAGGAAGGGCCCAGCGGAGCGGTGCTTGAGACGGCGGGGCCCAGCGGAGCGGTGCTTGAGATGAAGGGCCCAGCGGAGCGGTGCTTGACAGGAAGGGCCCAGCGGAGCGGTGCTTGAGACGGCGGGGCCCAGCGGAGCGGTGCTTGAGATGAAGGGCCCAGCGGAGCGGTGCTTGAGAGGAAGGGCCCAGCGGAGCGGTGCTTGAGATGAATGGCCCGGCGGAGCGGTGCCTGTTTTGGCGGGGCCCTCTTCAGCGGTGCCTTTCTGCACGGCGGGGCCCTGTTCAGCGGTGCCTTTCTGGACGGCGGGGCCCTGTTCAGCGGTGCCTTTCTGGACGGCGGGGCCCTGTTCAGCGGTGCCTTTCTGCACGGCGGGGCCCTGTTCAGTGGTGCCTTTCTGGACGGCGGGCCCTGTTCAGCGGTGCCTTTCTGCACGGCGGGGCCCTGTTCAGCGGTGCCTTTCTGGACGGCGGGGCCCTCTTCAGCGGTGCCTTTCTGCACGGCGGGGCCCTCTTTAGCGGTGCCTTTCTGCACGGCGGGGCCCTGTTCAGAGGTGCCTTTCTGGATGGCGGGGCCCTCTTCAGCGGTGCCTTTCTGGACAGCGGGGCCCTGTTCAGCGGTGCCTTTCTGGACGGCGGGGCCCTGTTCAGCGGTGCCTTTCTGCACGGCGGGGCCCTCTTCAGCAGTGCCTTTCTGGACGGCGGGGCCCTGTTCAGCGGTGCCTTTCTGGACGGCGGGGCCCTGTTCAGCGGTGCCTTTCTGGACGGCGGGGCCCTCTTCAGCGGTGCTTGTTCTGTAAGTCAAGGGAGTCAGACCTGGCCAGGACTCCCTGCTCAGTCGCCCTCCGACCGTGCAGTTGCTGGACCCTTCGGTGACGGTGTCCTGGGCCCTTGGGTGTCCTCACTCACACCCGGGATGGGGCTTGTGGGGCCCTCCTGGTCCGCGCTCCTGCTGGCTGACTTCTCCGCCCTGCTGCCCTTGCCCTCCTTCGATGTGGCTCTCCGGGCCTTGCCTCCCCTGGATGTTGTGGCAGGTGAAGTGGCTGAACTTCGGTCCTTGGGGGCAGCCGTGTCAGGCTTCTCGCGGCGGCCCCTTACTTTACGGGTCCTCTTTCCAGGGGGGGGGGCTGGCTGTCCCCTTGCTGCTGACCGATGTATCACTGCTGGCAAAGGGGGGACTCCAAAATCCATGTACAACGGTGACCCTTGAAGCCGGGCTGGTGGTGGCTGAGGCGCTCTTGGGACTCTTAGCAGACGGAGGGGGTGGGTCAGGTCAGGGAAAGAGGTCAAGAGTGGAGAGGTAGAATTTTTTAGGACCAAGGTAAAGGATAGGTATAGTGGTTATGGGAGTGGAGGAAGAGGAGGTGGTTGTAGGAGTGTCAGGTGTGCTGTCCTTGGGTGAAGGTGCATGGGCTGGAGGCTGTGGTGAGTGGCTGCCTGCGTTTGTGTGTCTTGGAAGAGGGGGTGACAGACACAGTGGGAGAGGACACAGGGGACGTGTAAATGGCAGTGGGGGTGGTGACTGCACGTGTGCGGACTGTACTGAAGGGTGTGCTGGTGATGGAAGTACTGGCTGTTGGTGGTGTGCATGCAGGTGTGAGTGGAGACGTCACAGGGAGGGAGGAGGGAGACGAGGAGGAGGGGGACACAGAGGTGGTAGTGGCTGTTGGCATGTCTGCATCTGGGTGTTGCTTGGGTGAATGTTTGTGTGATCTGTGGTGCTTATGTCTGGATGAGCTGCCCTTGGGTGTTGAGGTGTGTGCAGGCTGGTCTGATGGTGTGGATGGGATAGGCTGAGGAACAGGAGACAGAGACAGGGTGGAGGCAGTTAGAAGGGGGAGGCTGGAAACGGGGACAATGGCTGCCGTCAGTGCTGAGGCCAGAGAATTGAACGATCGTTGATGGGCAGCCTGACCCGAATGAATGCCCTCCAGGTATGCATTGCTACGATGCACCTCCCTCTCTACCCCCTGGATGGCATTCAAAAGGGTAGACTGCCCAACAATGATGGTCTGTAGGAGGTCAATGACCTCCTCACTGAGGGCAGCAGGGGTAACAGGGGCAGGGCCTGAGGTGCCTGGGGCGGAGATGCCCGCCTTCTTGGGCGAGCGGGCACGGAGCGAAGGCTGAGGGGCTGCTGGGAGGGCGGTGCTGGTGCGCTGGGTGATGGCTGTACCTGTAGAGGCGGGGGGCACGGATGTTGCCGCCACCACTAGGGAGCTCCCATCCGAGGACGTGTCGGTGTCGCTGGTGTCACCACGGGTCCCCGTTGTGAAGCTCCCCTCGCCCTCCGTATCACTGGTGGCCTCGGTGTCTGTGCCATGGCACACCGCGGCCTTGTGAGTAGCAGCTCCCTCGTGCTCCGGTGCCAATTCTCCTCCGCTTGATGATGCTAATGCACACATAAACGAGAAGATAAAGAAAAAGGGTAGGGGGAGAAATAAAAACAGGTTGAGTGCATGCATTGTCAACACCGTTGGCGGAGAGGACAGACACAGGAGCCTCATGCACTAAGCCGCGCAATCGGGGTACACTACTCAGTACTTGTGACTAGGCCAACAGGTCTAGGGACAACAAACGCGCACTTGGGTGATGCAGGACCATGGATAGCTGTACTTGTCACCCTACAGAGGTGGGGGGCGGGGGCACAGGGCCATGCCTAAAGGAGAGGACTACACTACAGGAAGCGCCCTGGCCTAATGTCACCCACAGCCCTCCTCCCCCACCCAGGCACCTCCACTGCGCATAAAGATAGCTGAATGTGCTGGTACTCACCCCCTTGTGTCTGCTGTGATGTCCCCACGCGCCCATCCAAATCGGGGTAGGCCACCGCCAGAATCCGGGACATCAGGGGGGTCAGGGTACGACTGGCACCCCTCCTAGGTTGGGAGGCCATCCCCAGCAGTGACTCGGCGGTCTTCCTGGTCCCGCGGCGGATGTCCTCCCACCTCTTGCGGCAGTGGGTGCCCCGTCTGTTGTGGACTCCCAGGGTCCGGACTTCCTTGGTGATGGCACGCCAAATGTCGACTTTCTGATGGGCGCTGACCTATTTGACATGTACAGGGTGGAAAAGTAAATATCATTAATTCTCTGCATGTTAGATGTGATTGGCCCCCCTCCCCAACCTTGCCATTGGGCACATGCTCTCATCTGTCGTGCCTTGCACTCGTCATTCTCTCCCCACCCCACCATCTTATATCCACCCCACTCAACACAGGCATAGCCCATTCAACGTGCACACAGTGTACTTACCTGTTGGTCTGGAGGACCGTAGAGTAGCGCATACTGGGGCAGGACCCCATCCACAAGTTTCTCCAACTCTTCTATAGTGAAGGCAGGGGCCCTTTCCCCAGTCGCAGCAGCCATTGTCTCTTCCAGACCGAGTTCACAGCAGCACTTGCAGTATAGGTCCTCTCCTGTGGATGATCAGGTCTCGAGTGATTAATCAGATAGAAAATGGCGGTCACGCCCGCGGCGGTGCGTACCGCCGCGGTGCGTACCGCGACCGCCGGCGCACCTAGTCATTGGCTCGTGAAACCCATAGGGTTCAATCTTAACCAATGCGGCTTTGCGCCGCGGTCTTCGACCGCCTACCGCCACGGTGTGCCACGCCAGCGCATTGACCTCACATCCCACTGTCACACTTCTCAGGTCAGGCAGCCGCCATTTCAAGGGCCCACATGGCTTAATTTCTACTGCGTCACACAGGCCTAGGCCTTGCATTGCCACTCATACAGGCCACTCAATGCATAGCGATTCGTGTACTGTGCAAGCTGTAGTTACGTACCTGTGGGTTGCTTGACTCTGTACTCCATGTTCTCCTTCCTAGGCACCGTCCGCTGGGACTTGCGAGGAGAATGAGGAATCCTCCCGTGTACCGACCGCTGGTGGACCTGTCGACAATGGAGGAACGTCATATAATACTTCGATACCGACTTGACCGAGCCACTATACATGAACTGTGTGCCCAGCTTGAGCCGGCACTGATGTCCCCCATCCGCCAACCCACAGGAATTCCCCCTCTGGTGCAGGTTTTGTCAGTCCTCCATTTTTTGGCAAGTGGGTCTTTTCAGACAACAGTGGCCATGTCATCAGGGATGTCTCAGCCTATGTTTTCTAAGGTTTTGTCCAGAGTGTTGTCTGCCCTGATGACATACATGCGGAGATACATTGTTTTCCCTGAGGAGGGTGATTTGGCCACTGTGAAGGGTGACTTCTATGCCCTTGGACATATCCCCAACATCATTGGTGCCATTGATGGGACCCATGTGGCCTTAGTTCCCCCAAAAGACGATGAGCAGGTGTACAGAAACAGGAAAAATTACCATTCTATGAATGTGCAGGTGGTCTGTTTGGCTGACCAGTACATATCCCATGTAAATGCCAAGTTCCCTGGGTCAGTGCATGACGTGTATGTAATGCGAAATAGCAGCATCCCCTATGTGATGGAACAGCTACAGAGACAACGTGTGTGGCTAATAGGTGACTCTGGTTACCCCAACCTGCCGTGGCTACTGACCCCAGTGAGGAATCCCCGGACCAGGGCAGAGGAACGGTACAATGAGGCCCATGGGCGATCTAGGAGGATCATAGAAAGGACCTTCGGGGTCCTGAAGGCCAGGTTTAGGTGCCTGCATATGACAGGTGGATCCCTAATGTACTCACCAAAGAAGGTGTGCCAGATCATCGTGGCCTGCTGTATGCTTCACAATCTTGCATTGCAACGCCAGGTGCCTTTCCTGCAGGAGGATGGTCCAGATGGTGGTGTTGTAGCAGCTGTGGAGCCTGTGGAGAGTGAAGAGGAGGAAGACGACGGGGACGACACGGACAACAGGGACACAGTTATACAACAGTATTTTCAGTAGCACACAGGTAAGAATCACCCACGCCATTTTACATTTACTTCAGGCCTCCTGCATCTCTACTTTCTGTGTTTCCCCCCAGTTCCTTTCAACTGAATTGTGACTTTCCCTTCCCTTTTCAGAGCTGTATGACCCACTGCGTGACTTCTGCTTTGTTTGCCCATGGAGTAAAGCACATTGACATTGGTATGTTGTCATCACAATGTAATGCAAATATTTGAACCGTTATGTGTAATACATTTGTAAAGAATACAAGCAGACTCCTGATTTTTGAAGAGCAATTAGTGATTTATTTTAAGTGCTACATATAGGTCCATGATAGTAAAACAGTGATGGGTGGGGGTGGAGTAATGTCCATGGCAGAGTCCAGTTCTCAGTCGCACAGGTGCATTGTCCATATGCCTGTGGAAGGATGGAGCAGGGCCAGTTCAAGGTTGGACAGGGTGACAATGTGGGACAGTGGAATGACATCAGGGGGTTTCTTATGCTGGCGGGGGTCTTGGCATCCTACTCTGTCTTCCTTTGAGATCTCAGGTTCCTCTTGCGGGGTGGTTGATCTTCAGCAGGAGGTGGGGTTCTGGTGGCCTGTCGTTGCGTGGGGGCCTCCTGTCCACTAGCGCCGGCGGAGGTGGTAGGCTGTTCCTGGTCCAGGCTAGTGACAGGGGCCCTTTGGGGTGCCACATGGTCCGGCAATGTGGTGACTATTTGGTTGAGGGCCAGGACGATGTTCCTGAGCTCCTCTCTGTACCCCATGTACCGTTCCTCCTGCTGTGCCTGGATCTCCTGGAACCTGGCCAGTACCGTCGCCATCGTCTCCTGGGAGTGGTGATATGCTCCCATGATGGTGGTGAGGGCCTCTTGGAGAGTCGGTTCCCTGGGCCTGTCCCCCCCCCCTGTCGCACTGCAGCCCTCCCAGTTGCCCTGTTTCCCCGGGCCTCTGTCCCCTGGACGGTGTGCCCACTACCACTGCCCCCAGGTCCCTGTTGTTGTTGGGGTGTTGGCTCAGCCTGGGTGCCCTGTAGTGGCGGACACACCGCTGATTGACCTGTCCTGGAGACAGAGGCATGGGCCCGCTGGGTGGGAGCTGTGCTGATATTCCCAGAGGGGGTTGGGTCTGCTGTGGCCTGTGTCTGTGTGTGGGGAACCGACTGTCCAGAGGTCCCCGATGGTCTGGGCTGGTCATCAGGTTCTAGGTCGACAGAGCTGCTGTCCTCACTGGGGGCCTGTTCTGGGGGTGGGATGGACAACTCTGGACCCTCCTGGCCGGTGTGTTGGCGTTCGGGCCCTGCAGGGGTACAAGAGTATGGTTATTGCTTCTGTGTGTTCCATGGTGTGCGGTTTGTGGGTGCCCTTGTCCCCCAGTGCTGCCATTCCCTTGTGGGAGGGGTTGTGAGGGTGGTGTGTGGGGGGATGGGTATGTGCAGTGGTCATGCATAGGTGATGGGTGTCCATGGTTTGTGTTGGCATTCAGGGTTTGGTTTTGGGTTGGGTGGGTTGTGCTGGTGAGACATTAGCAGGGGGGATGTGTGCTGGGGGTTTGGGGGTGAGGGTGGGGGTGTGGGTTGGCATGCTGGTGGTTGGGGTGGGAGTAGTTGAGATGAAACTTACCAGAGTCCATTCCTCCGCCTACTCCAGCGAGGCCCGCAGGATGCAGGATGTTCAAGACCTCTTGCTCCCATGCAGTGAATTCAGGAGGAGTGGGTGGTGGTCCGCCGCCAGTCTTCTGCACAGCGATGTTGTGTCTTGAGACCATCGACCGTACCTTCCCCCGTAGGTCGTTCCAGCGCTTTCGGATGTCTTCCCGGTTTCTGGGATGCTGTCCCACAGCGTTGACCCTGTCGACGATCCTTTGCCATAGCTCCGCCTTCCTGACTATTGTGGTGTGTTGCACCTGTGTGCCGAAGAGCTGGGGCTCTACCCTTATTATTTCCTCCACCATGACCCTGAGTTCTTGGTCCGAAAACCTGGGGTGTCTTTGGGGTGCCATGGGGTGGTGTGGATGAGGTGTGGGGTGGTGTTTGTGGTGATGTGAGTGGTGGTGTGTGGTGATGTGTGCGTTGTTGTGGTGTGGTTGATGATGTTGTGTTCCTGTGTGTGTTGGGTTTTTCGATAGCTGTGCTCTCTCTCTCTCTCTCTCGCCTTCTCTCCGAATTTCTAGTAGTGGGGGTTTGTGGGTGATGTGGGTGTGTGTTTTATAGTTGATTGGATGTGTGGGATTGGTGCATGTATGTGTATCAGGTGTGTGTATTTCAAATTGTCCAATGTGGCTGTGTTTTGGAGCTGGGTGTGTATTTTGACCGCGGCGTGTGTACCGCCAATGGAATACCGCGGGTGAATGACCGCCGCGTGGATTCGTGGGTCGTAATGGCATGGGCGTGTTTGTGTTGGCGTGGCGGTGGAGGTTTGGTCATCTCCAGTTCTCCGCTGCCCGCTGATGAGGCGGCCTTCCGTGGATGTCGGGTTTTCGGCGGTTTGGCAGTTGGTGGTCAGAATGACCGTGGCGGTTTACCGCGGCCGCGGCGGTATGATGGCGGTCTTCTGACCGGCGGTAAGGGCCTTTTACCGCCGAGGTCAGAATGACCCCCTAAGACACTCGCGCACACTCAGACACTCATGCACACTGAGACACTTGCGCGCACTCAGACACTCACGTGCACTCAAACACTCAGACACTTGCATGCACTCAGACATACGTGCACACTTGCGCGTACTCAGACACTCACGCACACTCAGACACTTGCGCACACTCAGACACTCGCACGCACTCAGACACTAAGATACTCGTGGGCACTTGCGCACACTCAGACATTCACGCACACTCAGATACTCGCACACACTCATGCACAGTGAGACTCACACACACAGAGATGCTCACGCACACTCAAGACACTCATGCGTACTCAGACACTAAGACACTCGCGTGCACTGTGACACTCCGACACTCGCTCACACTCAGACACTCAGACAATCGCATGCACTCAGACACTAAGACACTCACGCGCACTCAGACACTTGCACACACTCAGATACGCGCACACTCAGACACTAAGACACACTCGTGCACACTCAGACACTCGCGCACACTCAGACACACACACATTTGCGCACACACAGACCCTCGCACACACTCAAACACTCGTGCACACTCAGATACTTGCACACACACTCAGACATTCGTGGACACTCAGACACTGATGCGCACTCAGACACTCACGCACACTCAGACACTTGTGCACAGTCAGACACTCATGGGCACACTTAAACACTCACTCACACTCAGACACTCAAGCGACTCAGACACTAACGCGGACTCATAAACTAAGGGCCATATTTATACTTTTTGATGCAAAACTGCACTAACGCAGTTTTGCGTCAAAAAAAAAAAAGTTAGCCGCCGGCGCTGCCTGGTGTGCGTGGAAAAAAAGACGTACACCAGGCAGCGCCGGCGTAGGGGGATATGGAGCTTGGGCGCCAAAAAATGGGGCAAGTCAGGCAAATTTTTCGCCTCAACCCGATTTGCGTCATTTTATTTCACTCCCAACCCCCATTGAAATGACTCCTGTCTTAGCAAAGACAGGAGTCATGCCCCCTTGCCCAAAGCCCATGCCCAGGGGACTTATGTCCCCTGGGCATGGTCATTGGGCATAGTGGCATGTAGGGGGGCACAAATCAGGCCCCCCTATGCCACCCAAAAAAATAATAATAATACCTACCTGAACTTACCTTAAGTTTCCAGGGATGGGTCCCTCCAGCCTTGGGTGTCCTCCTGGGGTGGGCAAGGGTGACAGGGGGTGTCCCTGGGGGCATGGGAGGGCACCTCTGGGCTCCTTCTGAGCACTCATGGACACTCAGACACTGATGCGCACTCACTCAAGCACACTCAGACACTTGTGCACAGTTAGACACTCATGCGCACATTTAGGCACTCACACTCAGACACTCATGCACACTCAGACACTCATTTCGCCTCAACCCGATTTGCGTCATTTTATTTCACTCCCAACCCCCATTGAAATGACTCCTGTCTTAGCAAAGACAGGAGTCATGCCCCCTTGCCCAAAGCCCATGCCCAGGGGACTTATGTCCCCTGGGCATGGTCATTGGGCATAGTGGCATGTAGGGGGGCACAAATCAGGCCCCCATATGCCACCCAAAAAAATAATAATAATACCTACCTGAACTTACCTTAAGTTTCCGGGGATGGGTCCCTCCAGCCTTGGGTGTCCTCCTGGGGTGGGCAAGGGTGACAGGGGGTGTCCCTGGGGGCATGGGAGGGAACCTCTGGGCTCCTTCTGAGCACTCATGGACACTCAGACACTGATGCGCACTCACTCAAGCACACTCAGACACTTGTGCACAGTTAGACACTCATGCGCACATTTAGGCACTCACACTCAGACACTCATGCACACTCAGACACTCACGTGCACTCAGGCACTCATGCGCACTCACACACTACGACACTCGCACACACTCAGATACTCGCGTACACCCAGACAGTCGCTTGCACTCAGACACAAAGTCACTTGCGCGCACTCAGACACTTGTGTGCACTCAGACACTCGTGCGCACTCAGACACTCGCGCACACTCATACACTCGCGCACACTCAGACACTAAGACACTCACGCGCACTCAGACACTTGCACACAATCAGACACTCATGCACACTCAGACACCCAGACTCTCACGCACACTCAGACACCCAGACACTTGCGCACACTTAGACACTCGCGCACACTCAGACACTCGCATGCACGCAGACACTCAGACACTCGCACGCACTCACACTCAGACACTCACACACACTCAGACAGACACACTCAGACACTCACGCACACCCAGACCCTCAGACACTCAGACATTCATGCACACTCACACACTAAGACACTCGCACACACTCATGCACACTCAGACAGTTGTGCGCACTCAGACACTGTCACTTGGGCGCCCTCAGAAATTAAGACACTCACGCGCACTCATACACTCGCGTACAGTCAGACACTCGCACACACTCGTGCACACTCAGACACTCACGCACACTCAGACACTTGTGCACACTCAGACATTCGCGTACACTCAGACACTAAGACACTCACGTGCACTCAGACTCTCATGCACACTCAGACACTTGTGCACACTTAGACAGTCATGCACACTCAGACACTTGCGCACACTCAGACACTCGCGCACATGCAGACAGTCAGACACTCGCGCGCACTCACACTCAGACACTCGCGCACTCTCACACTCAGACACTCATGAACACTCAGACACTCATGCACACTCACACACACTCAGACAGACACACTCAGACACTCACGTACGCCCAGACACTCAGACATTCACACACACTCACACACGCAGACACTCGCACACACTCAGACACTCGTGCACACTCAGACAGTCGTGCGCACTCAGACACTGTCACTTGGGGGCCCTCAGAAATTAAGACACTCACACGCACTCAGACACTCGCGTACAGCCAGACACTCGCACCCACTCGCACACACTCAGACACTCACGCACACTCAGACACTCAGACACTTGTGCACACTCAGACACTCGCGTGCACTCGAACACTAAGAAATTCACGTGCACTCAGACACTCAGACACTCGCGCACACTCAGACAAACAGACACACTCAGACACTCACGCGCACTCAGACACTTACACGGACTCACACACTAAGACACTCGCACACACTCAGATACTCGTGCACACTCAGACAGTCACTTGCACTCAGACACTCGCGCACACTCAGACACTCGCGCACACTCAGACACTAAGGCCCTCATTCTGACCCTGGCGGCCGGCGGAGAGACGGCGGTCGGACCGCGAACAGACCGGCGGTATTAAAAATGGCATTCTGACCGCGGTGGTCCCCGCCGCGACCGACCGCCACTTCTCCACTCCGACCGCCACGGCGGTCATGACCGCCGGGCTGGAGTTTGCGCACTCCGGCCCGGCGGTCGTCCCAAGACCGCCAAGGGTATTATGACCCTGCCTACCGCCGCGGTTTCTTGCGGGCGGGAACCGCCGTGCGAACCATGGCGGTAGGCACTATCGGGGCCAGGGAATTCCTTCCCTGGCACTGATAGGGGTCTCCCCCACCCCCCACTACCCACCCGAGTCCTCCCCCCACACCCTTCACCCCCCTGCCACCCCCCAGAGGTGGTACGAACCCCCTCCCCACCCCCACCCCGACATGCACATACATGCACCCCGACATGCACACACCCCCAACATGCACATATACACACCCCCTACACACACATACACAACGGGGACACATACCCGCACACATACATGCAGACATGCGCACCTGCCGAACAGCACACATTACCCATAGACACAGCAGCACCCCCCGCCCGCATACACGCACTCACACACCCCCTCTACACACTCACACGCACACCCCCATGCACGCCCACATCACACAACACCCCCCCTCCCCCTCCCCTCACGGACGGTCAAATTACCTTGTGCGTTGGTCCTCCAGGAGGCGACGGGAGCCATGGGGAGGTGACCGCCAACAGAAGACCGCCAACAGAAGACCGCCACACAGAAATGTGGGTCGTAATTCTGTGGGCGGTGTTCTGCTGGCGTGGCGGTGGAGGTTGACCAGTCTCCACTTTCCCGCCGTCCGCCAGTGTGGCTGCTGGCGGTTTTCCGGCGGAACGCTCCCAGCGGTCAGAATGCGCACAGCGGCATACCGCCGCGGTCGGCGGTCTTCACCGCGGCGGTAACTCGGCGGTCTTGCGAAAAGACCGCCAAGGTCAGAATGAGGGCCTAAGTCACTCGAGAACACTCAGACACTAAGACACTCATGCGCACTCAGACACTCGCACACACTCAGACACTCACGTACACACTCAGACACTCGCGCACACCCACACTCAGACACTCGCGCGCACTCACACTCAGACACTCGCACACACTCAGACACTCATGCCACTCACGCACACTCAGACACTCGTGCACACTCAAACACTCAGACACTCGTGCACACTCAGGCACTCATGCACACTCAGACACTCATGCACACTCATGCACACTCAGACATTCGTGCACACTCAGACACTCACACACACTCAGACATTCAGACACTCGTGCACACTCTGACACTCTTACGCACTCAGACACTAAGACTCACGCACACTGAGACACTGAGACACTCGCGCGCACTCAGACACTCAGACACTCGCATGCACTCAGACATACTGCTGTGCAGACAGTGAAAAGCTGTGTGGGGCTGAGCCAGGGGGGGCCCCGCACTGCCCAAGCCAAAGGCATGAGCAGTGCAGGGGCTCCCAGGGGCCCCACGGCTCCCCTTTCTGCCAGCCTTTCCATGGCGGTTCCTACTTGCATGGAAAGGCTGGCGGGAAGGGGACTCGTAATCCCCTGGGCTGGAGGACTAAATCCACCAGGACCACCGGGGCGAAAAAACGCCTGTCCTGGCGGTGCGACCGCAGCGCTTCCACCGCAGTCGTAATATGCGAGTTTGTACCGCCAGCCTCTTGGCGGTACAACCTCCAAAACAGCCTTGGCGCACGCAGACACTCAGACAAACACACTCAGACACTCACGCACTAAGACACTCGCACACACTCAGACACTCATGGACCCTCAGACACTTGCACACACTCAGACAGTCACGCGCACTCAGACACTAAGGGCTTCATTACAACATTGGTGGGCGGCAATCGCCGCCCGCCAAGTTCTAACCGCTGTGCGGCCGCCAACGTGGTTCCCATTATGACATCCCTGCTGGGCCGGCAGGCAGAAACAGAGTTTCCGCCCGCTGGCCCAGCGGGGATATGGGCCGCAACATGGGAGCCGGCGGTGTTGCGGCCGTGCCACGGGTGCAGTTGCCCCCATCGCGCTTTTCACTGTCTGCTGTGCAGACAGTGAAAAGCTGTGTGGGGCTGTGCCAGGGGGCCCCTGCACTGCCCAAGCCAAAGGCACAGGCAGTGCAGGGGCCCCCAGGGGCCCCGTGGCCCTCTTTCCGCCAGCCTTTCCATGGCGGTTCCTACTGCCATGGGAAGGGGACTCGTAATCCCCTGGGCAGCACAGCGGTTTTCCGCCACGGTGGTCCCGGCGGTGTGAATGCGGCGCTTACGCCGCGGTCGTAATATGCGAGTTTGTACCGCCAGCCTGTTTGTAACGAGGGCCTAAGTCACTTGCGCGCACTCAGATACTAAGACACTCATGCGCACTCAGACACTCGCACACACTCAGACACTCACGCACACTCAAACACTTGCGCACACTCAGACACTCACGTGCACTCAGAAACTAAGACACTCGCGTGCTCTCAGACACTCGCGCGCACTCAGACACTAAGGGGGTCATTCTGACTCCCGCCGGCCGCGGTAACCGCAGGGCCGGCGGGAGCCGCCAGAATAGCGCTGCGCGGTCAAAAGACCGCAGCGGGTATTCTGGGTTTCCCGCTGGGCTGGCGGGCGACCGCCAGAAGGCCACCCGCCAGCCCAGCGGGAAACACCTTTCCATGAGGATGCCGGCTCCGAATGGAGCCGGCGGAGTGGAAGGGGTGCGACGGGTGCAGTTGCACCCGTCGCGATTTTCAGTGTCTGCATGGCAGACACTGAAAATCATGGTGGGGCCCTGTTACGGGGGCCCCTGCAGTGCCCATGCCATTGGCATGGGCACTGCAGGGGCCCCCAGGGGCCCCACGACACCCCATACCGCCATCCTGTTCCTGGCGGCCACGACCGCCAGGAACAGGATGGCGGTATGGGGGTCGGAATCCCCATGGCGGCGCAGCAAGCTGCGCCGCCATGGAGGATTCCCCAGGGCAGAGGAAAACCGGCGGGACACCGCCGGTTTTCCGTTACTGACCGCGGCTGTACTGCCGCGGTCAGAATGCCCTTGGGAGCACCGCCAGCCTGTTGCGCACACTCAGACACTCGCACACACTCAAACACTCGTGCACACCCAGACACTTGCACACACACTCAGACACTCGTGGACACTCAGACACTGATGCACACTCAGACACTCACGCACACTCAGACACTTGCGCACAGTCAGACACTCATGCGCACATTTAGACACACTCAAGCACTTGCGCACACTCAGACACTTGCACGCACACTCAGACACTCATGGACACTCAGACACTGATGCGCACTCAGACACTCATGCACACTCAGACACTTGCGCACAGTCAGACACGCATGCGCACATTTAGACACTCACTCACACTCAGACACTCGTGCACACTCAGACACTCGTGCACACTCACACAAACAGACACACTCAGACACTCACGTGCACTCAGGCACTCACGCGCACTCACACACTAAGACACTCGCACACGCTCAGACACTCACGCACACTGAGACACTGATACACTTGCATGCACTCAGACACTCACGTGCACTCAGACACTTGCACGCACTCAGACATACGTGCACAATTGCGCGTACTCAGACACTCGCGCACACTCAGACACTTGCGCGCACTCAGACACTAAGACACTCGTGGGCACTTGCGTACACTCAGACATTCGCGTACACTCGTACACTCTCACACACAGTGAGACACTCACGCACACACAGATGCTCACTCAAGACACTCATGTGCACTCAGACACTAAGGGGGTCATTCTGACCCTGGCGGCCGGTGGCCGCCAGGGTCACCGACCACGGGAGCACCGCCAACAGGCTGGCGGTGCTCCCACGAGCATTCTGACCGCGGCGGTTCAGCCGCGGTCAGAAGCGGCAAGTCGGCGGGCTCCCGCCGACTTACCGCTGCTCGGGGGAATCCTTCATGGCGGCGGAGCGCGCTCCGCCGCCATGAGGATTCTGACCCCCCCTACCGCCATCCTGTTCATAGCGGGAAAGCCGCCATGAACAGGATGGCGGTAGGGGGGGTCGCGGGGCCCCTGGGGGCCCCTGCCGTGCCCATGCCAATGGCATGGGCACGGCAGGGGCCCCCGTAAGAGGGCCCCGCAAAGTATTTCAGTGTCTGCCTTGCAGACACTGAAATACGCGACGGGTGCCACTGCACCCGTCGCACCTTCCCACTCCGCCGGCTCGATTACGAGCCGGCATCCTCGTGGGAAGGGAGTTTTTCCCTGGGCTGGCGGGCGGTCTTTTGGAGACCGCCCGCCAGCCCAGGGAAAAACTCATAATACCCTCTGCGGTCTTGTGACCGCGGAGCGGTATAATGGGGGCGGAATTCTGGCGGGCGGCCTCCGCCGCCCGCCAGAATCAGAATCACCCCCTAAGACATTAGCGCGCACTGAGACACTCTGACACTCGCTCACACTCAGACACTCGTGCACACTCAGACACTAAGGGGGTGATTCTCACCCTGGCGGGCGGCGGAGGCCGCCCGCCAGAGTTCCCCCCTCCAAAATACCGCTCCGCGGTCGAAAGACCGCTGAGGGTATTTTGGGTTTTGCACTGGGCTGGCGGGTGACCGCCAAAAGGCCACCCGCCAGCCCAGTGCAAAACACCCTTCTCACGGGGACGCCGGCTCAGAATTGAGCCGGCGGAGTGGGAAGGTGCGACGGGTGCAGTTGCACCCGTCGCGAATTTCAGTGTCTGCAAAGCAGACACTGAAATTCTTATTGGGGCCCTCTTACGGGGGCCCCTGCAGTGCCCATGCCATTGGCATGGGCACTGCAGGGGCCCCCAGGGGCCCAGCGACACCCCATACCGCCATCCTGTTCATGGCGGGAGAACCGCCAGGAACAGGATGGCGGTATGGGGTGCCAGAATCCTCCATGGCGGCGCAGCTTGCTGCGCCGCCATGGAGGATTCATTTGGGCAGCGGAAAACCAGCGGGAGACCGCCGGTTTTCCACTTCTGACCGCGGTCGAACCGCCGCGGTCAGAATGCCCAGCGGGGCACCGCCAGCCTGTTGGCGGTGCCCCCGTCATTTAAGCCCTGGCGGTCTTGGACCGCCAGGGTTAGAATGACCCCCTAAGACACACTCGCGCACACTCAGACACTCACACACATTTGCGCACACTCAGACACTTGCACACACTCAAACACTCGTGCACACTCAGACACTTGCACACACACTCAGACAATCGTGGACACTCAGACATTGATGCGCACTCAGACACTCATGCGCACACCCAGACACTTGAGCACAGTCAGACACTCATGCGCACACTTAAACACTCACTCACACTCAGACACTTGCACACACTCAAACACTCGTGCACACTCAGAAACTTGCACACACACTCAGACACTCGTGGACACTCAGACACTGATGCGCACTCAGACACTCGCGAACACTCAGACACTTGCGCACAGTCAGACACTCATGCGCACACTTAAACACTCACTCACACTCAGACACTCGTGCACACTCAGACACTTGGGCACACTCAGACAAACAGACACACTCAGACACTCACAAGCACTCAGACACTCACGCGGACTCACACACTAAGACTCTTGCATAAACTCAGATACTCGCACACACTCAGTCGCTTGCACTCAGACACAAAGGGCCTGATTCAGACCTTGGCGGACGGCGGAGGCCGTCCGCCAAGGTCCCGCCGACAAATGACCGCACCGCGGTCAAAAGACCGCGGCGGCCATTCAAACATTTCCACTGGGCCGGGGGGCGCTCTCCAAAAGAGCGCCCGCCGGCCCAGCGGAAATGCCCCTGCAACGTGGACGCCGGCTCAGAATTGAGCCGGCGTAGTTGCAGGGGTGCGACGGGTGCAGTTGCACCCGTCGCGTATTTCAGTGTCTGCAAAGCAGACACTGAAATACTTTGTGGGGCCCTCTTATGGGGGCCCCTGCAGTGCCCATGCCATTGGCATGGGCACTGCAGGGGCCCCCAGGGGCCCCGCGGCACCCCCTACCGCCATCCTGTTCATGGCGGGTTTCCCGCCATGAACAGGATGGCGGTAGGGGGTGTCTGAATCCCCATGGCGGCGGAGCGCGCTCCGCCGCCATGGAGGATTCAATCGGGCAGCGGTAAACCGGCGGGAGACCGCCGGTTTACCCTTTCTGACCGCGGCTGAACAGCCGTGGTCAGAATGCCCTTGGGAGCACCGCCAGCCTGTTGGCGGTGCTCCCGTGGTCGGTGACCCTGGCGGTCACCGGCCGCCAGGGTCAGAATGACCCCCAAAGTCACTTGCGCGCACTCAGACACTAAGACACTCACAAGCACTCAGACACTCGCATGCACTCAGACACTAAGACACTCACTTTCACTCAGACACTCGCACACCCTCAGACACTCGCGCACACTCAGACACTCACGCACACTCAGACTCTCACACACATTTGTGCACACTCATAGACTCGCACACACTCAAACACTCGCGCACACTCAGACACTTGCACACACACTCAGACACTCGTGGACACTCAGACACTGATGCGCACTCAGACACTCACACACACTCAGCCACTTGCGCACAGTCAAACACTCATGCGCACATTTAGACACTCACTCACACTCAGACACTCGTGTACACTCAGACACTCGCGCACACTCACACAAAAAGACACACTCCGACACTCATGTGCACTCAGGCACTCACGCGCACTCACACACTAAGACACTCGCGCACACTGAGGCACTGAGACACTTGCGGGCACTCAGACACTCACGTGCACTCAGACACTCAGACACTTGCCCCACTCAGACATACATGCACACTTGCGCGTACTCAGACACTCACGCACACTCAGACACTTGCGCACACTCAGACACTTGCGCGCACTCAGACACTAAGACACTCGTGGGCACTTGTGCACACTCAGACATTCGCGCACACTCAGGCACTCGCACACACTCACGCACAGTGAGACACTCACGCACACACAGACGCTCATGCACACTCAAGACACTCATGCGCACTCAGACACTACGACACTCACGCGCACTGAGACACTCTGACACTCGCTCACACTCAGACACTCAATCGTGTGCACTCAGACACTAAGACACTCACGCGCACTCAGACACTCAGACACTCGCATGCACTCAGACACTAGTGCACACTCAGACACTAAGACACACTTGCGCACACTCAGACACTCGCGCACACTCACACAAACAGACACACTCAGACACTCACGTGCACTCAGGCACTCACGCGCACTCACACACTAAGACACTCGTGCACACTCAGACACTCACGCACACTGAGACACTTGCACGCACTGACACTCACGTGCACTCAGACACTTGCACGCACTCAGACACACGTGCACAATTGCCTGTACTCAGACACTCGCGCACACTCAGACACTTGCGCACACTCAGACACTCGTGGACACTCAGACACTGATGCACACTCAGACACTCACGCACACTCAGACACTTGCGCACAGTCAGACACTCATGCGCACATTTAGACACTTACTCACACACAGACACTCGTGTACACTCAGTCACTCGCACACACTCACACAAACAGACACACTCAGACACTCAAGTGCACTCAGGCACTCACGCGCACTCACACACTAAGACACTCGTGCACACTCAGACACTCATGCACACTGAGACACTTGCACGCACTCAGACACTCACATGCACTCAGACACTTGCACGCACTCAGACATACGTGCACAATTGCGTGTACTCAGACACTCGCGCACACTCAGACACTTGCGCACACTCAGACACTTGCGCGCACTCAGACACTAAGACACTCGTGGGCACTTGCATACACTCAGACATTCGCGTACACTCAGACACTCGTACACACTCACGCACAGTGAGACACTCACCCACACACAGACGCTCACGCACACTCAAGACACTCATGCGCACTCAGACACTAAGATACTAGCGCGCACTGAGACACTCTGACACTCGTTCACACTCAGACACTCAGACAATCGCGTGCACTCAGACACTAAGACACTCACACGCACTCAGACACTCAGACACTCGCACACTCAGACACTAAGACACACTTGTGCACACTCAGACCCTCGCGCACACTCAGACACTCACACACATTTACACACACTCAGACACTTGCACACACTCAAACACTCGCGCACACTCAGATACTTGCACACACACTCAGACACTCGTGGGCACTGAGACACTGATGCGCACTCAGACACTCGCGCACACTCAGACACTTGCGCACAGTCAGACACTCATGGGCACACTTAAACACTCACTCACACTCAGACACTCATGCACACTCAGACACTCATGCACACTCAGACAAACAGACACACTCAG
The DNA here is from genome assembly GCF_031143425.1 of Pleurodeles waltl. NCBI lineage: Eukaryota > Metazoa > Chordata > Amphibia > Caudata > Salamandridae > Pleurodeles > Pleurodeles waltl. The sequence goes on from NC_090443.1 coordinate 528,567,983, forward strand.
ACACTCACGCGCACTCAGACACTAATGCGGACTCACACACTAAGACTCTCGCACACACTCAAATACTCGCACACACTCAGACAGTCGCTTGCACTCAGACACGAAGTCACTTGCACTTACTCAGACACTAAGACACTCATGCGCACTCAGACACTCGCATGCACTCAGACACTAAGACACTCACACAAACTCAGACACTCGCACACACTCAGAGACTCATGCACACTCACACACTCGTGCACATTCAGACACTCGTGCACACTCAGACTCTCACACACATTTGCGCACACTCAGAGACTCGCACACACTCAAGCACTTGCGCACACTCAGACACTTGCACGCACACTCAGACACTCATGGACACTCAGACACTGATGCGCACTCAGACACTCATGCACACTCAGACACTTGCGCACAGTCAGACACTCATGCGCACATTTAGACACTCACTCACACTCAGACACTCGTGCACACTCAGACACTTGCGCACACTCAGACAAACAGACACACTCAGACACTGACATGCACTCAGGCACTCACGCGCACTCACACACTAAGGGCCAGATGGAGGTAGAAACCAATTTGCGAGTTGCAAATTGCGAGTCCTTCCGACTCGCAATTTGCAACTCGCAAACTGGTATGCAGAAAGGTGTCTCAGACACCTTCTGCGACTGGCTATGGGGTCACAAAGACCCACCTCATAAATATTTATGAAGTGGGTCGCAGTTTGCGACCCCATAGCGAGTCTAGGCACTCACGAGATGGTGGCCTGCTGGAGACAGCAGACCACCAAGTCCATGACTTCTTTTAAACAAAGCAGTTTTTTTTTCTCTTTGCAGCCCACACGAGCTGCAAATAGAAAAAAATACCGAAACCTTTTTGTTTAGTTTTTTTTCAGAGTAGGCAGTGGTCCATAGGACCACTGCCTGCTCTGAAAAAATATTTTTTTATGCATTCACAAAGGGGAAGGGGTCCCATGGGGACTCCTTCCCGTTTGCGAATGAGTCACCATCCACTTCAAGTGGATGGTAACTGCAAGTTGATTTGCGACCACTTTCGCGGTCACAAATCAACTCTACATCGCGGTGCGAGTCGCAAATAGGAAGGGAACACCCCTTCTTATTTGCGAGTCGGAAACACATTTTGCGAGTCGGTTCCGACTCGCAAAATGTGTTTCTGCATCGCGTGAGGGCTTTTGCGCCTCGCAAACGGCGTTTTTTGCCGTTTGCGACGCGCAAAAGCCTACCTACATTTGGCCCTAAGACACTCACACACACTCAGATACTCGCATACACCCAGACAATCGCTTGCACTCAGACACGAAGTCACTTGCGCGCACTCAGACACTCGTGCGCACTCAGGCACTCGTGCGCACTCAGACACTCGCGCGCACTCAGACACTGAGGGGGTCATTACAACATTGGCGGTAAAAGGCGCTTACCGCAGTGCAGAAGACCGCCACAGATATTATGACCCACATCTCGGAATCCGCCAAAAGTCAGACACCCACACAAGTCCGCCACACCAAAGGTCAGTGGAAAACTGGCGAAAACAATTCCTCCACCTCCACGCCAACAGAAACACGCCCATGCTATCACCCACAAATCCATGTGGCGGTCTTTCAAAGCAGTATTCTATTGGCGGTATACACCACCGCGGTCAAAATACACACACATCTCCAAAACACCGCCACATTGGACAATTCAAAATACACACACCTGATACACATACACACACCACTCCCACACACCCAACACAATATAAAACACACATCACCCAGAAACCCCTACGACAAAAATCCCGAACGAAGCCCAGAGAGAGACACTACAAACAACTACAAAGCAACCACAGGCACTCAACACCATCACCCACACAACTTCCACGCACAATACACCACACACCACTACACATTACCACACACATCAACACTGACACCACCCCACACATCACCCAAACCACCCCATGTCACGCCAAAGACACCCCCGGTTTTCCGAGGAGGAGCTCCGGGTCATGGTGGAGGAAATCCTACGGGTAGAGCCACAGCTATTTGGCTCACAGGTGCAGCACACATCCATAGCCAGTAAGATGGAGCTATGGCACAGAATAGTCGACAGGGTCAACGCAGTGGGACAGCATCCAAGAAATCGGGAGGACATCAGGAAGAGGTGGAACGACCTATGGGGGAAGGTGCGTTCAGTGGTCTCCAGTCACAACATTGCGGTACAGCGGACTGGCGGCGGACCCCCACCTCCTCCCCCACAACTAACAACATGGGAGGAGCAAGTCTTGACCATCATGCATCCAGAGGGCCTCGGAGGAGGAATGGACACTGGTAAGTCAAATCTTAACTATCATATCCCCCACCCTACCTGCCTGCTATCACACACCCCCACCCTCACCCCCTCCCCTAGCACTCCAAATCCTCACATATGTACTAATAACACAAACCACCCATCCCAACACCAAGCCCTGCATGACACAACTAAGCATGGGCACCCCTCACCAAAGCATGCTCACTGCACATACCCATAACAACCCCCTAACCATCATCACACAAACCCACACACAGGAATGCTTGCACTGGGGTACACAAACACCCACCCATTGCACACCATTACACACATGCAATAATCATGCTCTTATATCCCTGCAGGACCACTAAGGAACGTCACCACACAGGAGGGTCCAGACATCTCCACTCCACCCACAGAAGAGGCCCACAGTGACGACAGCAGCTCTGCCCTACTGGATCCTGATGACCAGCCCGGACCATCGTGGGCCTCGGGACAGTCGGTTCCCCTTGTACAGGCACAGCCCAACAACGACCTTCCCCCCTCTGGTAACACCAGCACAGCACCCACCCAGCGGGCCCATACCTCCGTACCCAGGACACGTCAATCAGCAGTGTGTCCACCACTACAGGGAACCCAGGAGAACCCACCACCCCAACAACAACAGGGACCTGGGGGCAGTGGTAGTGGGCACACGGTCCAGGGGACGGAGGCACAGGAACACAGGGGAACTGGGAGGGCTGCTGTGCGACAGGGGGCGGACAGGCCAAGGGAACCCACCCTCCACGAGGCCCTCTCCAACATCATGGGAGCATACCACCACTCCCAGGAGACGATGGCTACGGTCCTGGCCAAGTTTCAGGAGACCCAGCGCCTGCAGGATGAACAGTATTTGGGGTTCAGGGAGGAGCTCAGGACCATCAGCTCCGCCCTGGGCACCATCGTAGGGGTGCTGAAGGACATACAAAAAACCATGAGGGACACCGTGGCACTCCAAGGGGCCCCTGACACTAGCATGGATGATGAACTGCCCCCCACCTCCGCCGGCGCCAGTGGACAGGACATCCCGCCACAGGACCACCACACCAGCACCCCACCCCCTGCAGACGGACAACCACCATGCAAGGAAATTAGACCACCCTGATTGTCCTCCCACTGTCCCACTTTGTTACCCTGTCCATACTGAAACTGCCCCAGCTCCACTTCCTATGCCCATATGGGCAGTGCACCTGTGAGACTAATAGACTGGACTCTGCCATGGACATTCCTCCACCGTCCCCCATCACCATATTACAACCCCCCTCCATGTTAGAGCACTTAAATAAACACCCTTGAACCACAAAACAATCTGTAGTCAGTCTGTGATTTGGTCAATTTGTATTATCAATGACAGTGTCAAAATGCGTTCCCAATTGTGAAGCCAACATACCTATGTCACACATCACAAGTCCATGAAGGATGCAAGCAGATGACACACGTTGGTAACCACACCTGTGAAACCGTAATGGAAAGGGGCAACTCAGTAACTAAATACTGCTATGAAATAACAGACAGGATAGAGGTAGAAGTGTGAAAGTTAATGTAATGTGAAAAAAAGTATTTCTCACCTGTGTGTCACTGGAAATATTGCTGTATGACTGACTCCTTGTTGTCTATGTCTTCTTCCTCAGCGTCCTCCTCATCACTGTCCACAGGCTCCACAGGCTCCACAGCTGCCACAACACCGCCATCTGGACCATCCTCCTGCAGAAAAGGCACCTGGCGTCGCAAATCAAGATTGTGAAGCATCGAGCAGACGATGATGATCTGGCACACCTTCTTCGGTGAGTAGAATAGGGAACCACCTGTCATATGGAGGCACCTGAACTTGGCCTTCAGGAGGCCGAAGGTGCGTTCGATCACCCTCCTAGTCCGCCCATGGGCCTCATTGTAGCGTTTCTCTGCCCTGGTCCTGGGATTCCTCACTGGGGTCAATAGCCATGACAGGTTGGGGTAACCAGAGTCCCCTAATAGCCACACACGGTGCCTCTGGAGTTGACCCATCATATAAGGGATGCTGCTATTTCGCAGGATGTAGGCGTCATGCACTGAGCCAGGGAACATTGCATTTACCTGCAAGATGTACTGGTCTGCCAAACAGACCATGTGGACATTCATGGAATGATAACTCTTCCTGTTCCTGTACACCTGTTCATTCCTGCGGGGGGGGACCAGAGCTACATGGGTCCTATCAATGGCACCTATGACGTTGGGGATATGTCCAAGGGCATAGAAGTCACCTTTCACTGTAGGCAAATCCGCCACCTCAGGGAAAATGATGTATCTCCTTACGTGTTTCAGCAGGGCAGACAACACTCTGGACAACACGTTGGAAAACATAGGCTGGGACATCCCTGATGCCATGGCCACTGTTGTCTGAAAAGACCCACTTGCAAGGAAATGGAGCACTGACAGCACCTGCACGTCAGGGGGGATTCCAGTCGGATGGCGGATTGGTGACATCAGGTCTGGCTCCAACTGGGTACATAGTTCCAGGATTGTGGCACGGTCAAACCGGTAGGTCACGATGACATGTCGCTCTTCCATTGTCAACAGGTCCACCAGCGGTCGGTACACCGGTGGATTCCGCCATCTTCCAATATGTCCCAACTGACGGTGCCTAAGAAGGACAACAGCGAAGAAACTGTCAGCATTCCTCCAGGTATGTACCCACAGTCACACACAAGACTACAACAGACAATTAACCCATCCGGGAAAGGTATTGAGTGTAGGCCTCGGTATGTGTGACGCAGAAGTAATTGAAGCCATGTGGGCCCCTGAAATGGCGACTGCCTGACCTCTAAACTGGGACAATGGAATTGTGGGGTAACTGCGCTAGCGTTGGACACCGTTGCGGTAGGCGGTCGTAGAGCGCGGCGCAATGCTGCATTGGTTAACATTGGACCCTATGGGTCCCAGGAGCCAATGAACAGGTGCGCTGGCGGTGATGATGCGCACCGCCGCGGACGTCACCGCCACGGACATCACCACCATTTTCTATCTCTTCAATCACTAGATACCTGACCTTCGACAGGAGAGGACCTACACTGCTAGTGCTGCTGTGACCTCGGTCTGGAAGCGACGATGGCTGCTGCGTCTGGGGAAAGGGCCCCTGCCTTCACTGCACAGGAGTTGGAGAAACTTGTGGATGGGGTCCTCCCACAGTATACGCTACTCTACGGTCCTCCAGACCAACAGGTTAGTACACAGGGAGCACGTTGTATGGGCTAGGCCTAGTTGGAGAGGGCTGGGTGGATGAGGGAAGGGGGCAGAGTACATAGAACAGTCATGCATGGGAATGAATGGGCCACAGGGATAGAGTTGGGAGGGGGCCAATTACGACGGTGCTGTAGGTAATGACTGTTCCTCTTTCCTTGTGCATGTCATGTAGGTCAGTGCCCACCAGAAGAGGGACATTTGGCGTGCCATCGCCAAGGAAGTCCAGACCCTGGGGGCCCACCCGAGACGGGGCACCCACTGCCGGAAGAGATGGGAGGACATTCGCCGCTGCAGCAAGAAGACGGCGGAGGCTCAGCTGGGGATGGCCTCCCAACTTGGGAGGGGTGCCCGTCGCACCATGACCCCCCTGATGTTCCGTATCCTGACGGTGGCCTACCCAGAGTTGGATGGGCGCTTAAGGACATCACACCAGACACAAGGGGGTGAGTACAACCTCATCCTATGGACTTTGCATGCAGTGGAGCTGTCTGGGTGGGGGTGGTGGGCTGTGGGTGTCCCTAGGCCAGGGCGAGTTAGGTAGGCAAGGCCCCTCCGTTATGTAGGCCATGTGGCAATCTACCCCAGCTCAATAAAAAGGCAAATTTATGTATAGTTGCCCCTTTGCCATCCATGTGGGCAGATTTCTACCATCGCCATGTAGGCCATATCCCAGAAATTGCATGTGCAGAGGGCAGGAGCACGGCGTAATGCAGGGGCCTGCTGCGTTTGTCTTGTCCGCCAACGGTAGCGGTATGCCATGCACTAAAACTCTCTTTCTTCTGTCTCCACCCTTTTTCTGCTCTCCCTGTCCTTCTGTACATCAGCATCAACAGGCGGAGGTACAGTGGCACCGGAGCACGAGGGAGCTGCATCCCACATGGCCATGGAGGGCCACACCACAGACTCTGAATTCACCAGTGGGACGGAGGGCGAGGGGAGCTTCACGTCGGCCACAGGATCACCAAACAGCGACACGGACTCGTCCGCCGATGGGAGCTCCCCTGTGGTGGCGGCACCATCTGTGCGCCCCACTTCTACAGGTACAGCCGCCACCTCCCCTACCAGCACCGCCCTCTCAGCAGCCCCTCAGCGTTCGCCCCGTGCCCGCTCACCCAGGAGGGTGGCCATCACCTTCGCCCCAGGGACCTCAGGCCCTGCCCCAGTCACCCCAGCTGCCCTCAGTGAGGAGGCCATTGACCTCCTCAGGTCACTCACTGTTGGGCAGTCTACCATTGTGAATGCCATCCAGGGTGTAGAACGAGAGTTGAAACACGGTAATGCATTCCTGGAAGGCATTCATTCTGGTCAGGCTGTCCTTCAGCGAACCCTGCAATCTCTGGCCTCAGCACTGATGGCAGCCATTGTCCCTGTGTCCAGCCTCCCCCTCCAACTTCCTCCACCCAGACCCAATCCCCTGTACACCAGCCCATCCCAAGCACACCTACAGACCAGCATGCACACAAGTCAACACACACAAGTAGCTCAAGCAAACATAGGCACCACACACACCACAGGCACTCACACAAGCATCAGACCCATACAGACACAGCAACATCCACTGTCTCCACTGTGTCCCCCTCCTCCTCTTCTCCCTCCTCCCTCCCAGTGTCGTCTACACACACACCTGCATGCACCACATCTACAGGCACTAGGACTCGCACCAGGACACCCAGCACCACAAGCCGCTCACCTGCACTCACCCCCTCCACTGCCATATACACGTCCCCTGTGTCTTCTCCCAGTGTGTCTGTGACGCCCCCTACCAAAGTACACAAACGCCGGCAATCACTCACCCAACATCCATCCACCTCACGACAGCCTCCAGTACCTGCACCCAAAACAGCTAAAGTGACACCTCCTACAACCACCTCCTCTTCCTCCACTCCCAGAGCCCCCCCAGCTACCCATCCCAGTGTACGTCAGAAACTGTCCCTATGTCAAATTGACCTTTTTGCCCCCACCCCCCCTCCAATTCATCAGTCCCGTCGTAGCGCCTCAGCCAAAAAGCCTCCAGTACCAGTGGTGCGTGTACCAGGTTTTTGGAGTGCCCCGTCCACCAGGGCAGGCAGTAGGACCCGGAGCCAAGGCACTGTCAGCCCACCCCCAGTAAAGGCTCCGAAATTGGAGAGTGGACAACGGGACCGTGTCAAGACTCCTGGTGGGACAAACAGTGAAATGGGATCCAAGGCGATTGGTGAGTTATCTGTAACTCAAAAGAAGGTGGGGAAGGTCCTGAGGAAGTCTCCCCTACCTGTTGTGAGTATCACGGCGAAGAAGTGCGCCATCATTTCCGGCGGTCCAGACATAACCGCCAGCACCGTCGTTACTGGTCAGGAGACCACCGCCAGAGTCATAGCCCAGGAGGGCTTAAGTATCGTCACTGGTCCAGAGACCACAGCCAGAGTCATAGCCCAGGAGGGCAAAAGTATCGTCACTGGTCCAGAGACCACCGCCAGAGTCATAGCCCAGGAGGGCTCAAGTATCGTCACTGGTCCAGAGACCACCACCAGGGTCATAGCCCAGGAGGGCTCAAGTATTGTAACTGGTCAGGAGACCACCGCCAGAGTCATAGCCCAGGAGGGCTCAAGTATCGTAACTGGTCAGGAGACCACCGCCAGAGTCACAGCCCAGGAGGGCCCAAGTATCGTTACTGGTCCAGAGACCACCGCCACCGCCGGAGTCACAGCCCAGGAGGGCTCAAGTATAGTAACTGGTCAGGAGACCACCGCCAGAGTCACAGCCCAGAAGGGCCCAAGTATCGTTACTGGTCAGGAGACCACTGCCACCGCCGGAGTCACAGCCCATGAGGGTCCAGAATCCCACAGCCCCACTGGGCAATGATGGAACATCATGCCACACACCAATGTCCAGTGTGCAGTTCGTCATGCCACACACCAACGTCCAGTGTGGAGTTCGTCATGCCACACACCAATGTCCAGTGTGGAGTTCGTCATGCCACACACCAATGTCCAGTGTGGAGTTCGTCATGCCACACACCAACGTCCAGTGTGGAGTTCGTCATGCCACACACCAATATCCGTCAGAACCGCCATGTCAAAGCACCGCTGAACAGAGCAAAGACCGCCATGGTGAAGACCGCTGAACAGGGCAAAGACCGCCATGGTGAAGACCGCTGAACAGGGCAAAGACCGCCATGGTGAAGACCGCTGAACAGTCCATAGCCAGCCATGGCAAAGCACCGCTGAACAGGGCAAAGACCGCCATGGTGAAGACCGCTGAACAGGGCAAAGACCGCCATGGCTAAGCACCGCTGAACAGTCCATAGCCAGCCATGGCAAAGCACCGCTGAACAGGGCAAAGACAGCCATGGTGAAGACCGCTGAACAGGGCAAAGACCGCCATGGCTAAGCACCGCTGAACAAGGCCAAGACTGCCATGGTGAAGACCGCTGAACAGAGCAAAGACTACCATGGCTAAGCACTGCTGAACAAGGCCAAGACTGCCATGGTGAAGACCGCTGAACAGGGCAAAGACTGCCATGGCAAAGCACCGCTAAACAGGGCAAAGACCGTGTGGGTATGAATAGTCCGGCACATCAGGCATCCTTCTCCCATGTGCAGCTGGGACTGTGACAGGACATGTACTTTCACGGGGAGACTCATCCAGTCTGGGCACCAGTCCCACCCAGTACCAGTAGACAACTGCATCTACCTGCGAAGATGTGTCTTTGCACTCCCCAGGATGGCACAGTGGGCAACCCACCCACTGTATAGACTTGAGAGACTGTGGCTTTGCACTCCCCAGGATACATCAATGGGCATGGAGCCCCGTCGTGGATCTGGCTTCGCATTCATGTGGCTGAGGTGCCCCCCGTTCCCTTCCCCCTGAGGTGCCTGTATTGTTTCTATCTGATGCCCCGGCAGTGATCCCTCGGATTTTGGTCAGGTATCTATTGTGGGCGTCGCCCATGCATTTTTGGACTGTTGGTGCACGAACATTGTTGTGTACATATCTGCACTACTTTTTGTATTGTACATTTATTTGTGACAGATTTCACGATATATATATCTGTATATTTTTTAATGAGTAGTATATTGGCACAATACAAAGTTTGACCGCTATTCGCTTTGTCTTTGCATTCTTCCGGGGGGATTGTGGGTTGTTACTGTGATATTTTTGACTGCATTGGTGTGTATGTTGTGATATGCGAGGGTGGGGCTGTTTGGTGGGTGTCCCCGTAACTTTTGCCTTCCCCGTGTCGTAGGTGCTGTACTCACCGGTATGTTCTGCGCCTACGTCGCTGTTGGTCGTAGATGAGCAGGAATGCAAGGGCAGGTAAGATTTGTAGTTCCGGCTCCATGGTGTCCTCGTTCCTCGTGGGATGTGTTGAGGTGAGCGTTTTCCCATAGCACAAGCTGTTTCTGCCGTGTTTTTATCCACGGTGAATCCGCCCCGGAAAAGGTGGCGGATTGGTGTGTTGTGATAGTGTGGGCGGTACATTGTCTTCTGCCTGTCTGTTGGCGGTGACCGCCGCGCTGTTTGTCTGTACCGCCGTGGCGGGCGATGTGTTAAAGTGGCTGTCTGTGTTGGCGGTTTCCGCCACGGTCATAATTCCCTTTTTTTGTCCACCGGCCTGTTTGCGGTATTACCGCAGCTTTAACACCGTCCGCCAGGGTTGTAATGACCACCTAAGTCACTCGAGCACACTCAGACACTAAGGGCCAGATGTAGGAAAGGATTTGCGCCTCGCAAACAGTGAAAAACACCGTTTGCGAGGCGCAAAAGCCTCTCCGCGATGCAGAAATGCATTTTGCGAGTCGGATCCGACTCGCAAAATGCATTTCCGACTCGCAAATAGGAAGGGGTGTTCCCTTCCTATTTGCAACTCGCAACGCTATGCAATTTCATTTGCGACCGCTTTAAATCGCAGTTACCATCCACTTGAAGTGGATGGTAACCCAGTCGCAAACGGGAAGGGGTCGCGATGGGACCCCTTCCCCTTTGTGAATGGAAACAAAAATATTTTTTCAGAGCAGGCAATGTACCACTGCCTGCTCCGAAAAAAAACGAAACTAAAGGTTTCGGTATTTTTTCCAAGTGCAGCTCGTTTTCCTTTAAGGAAAACAGGCTGCAGATGGGAAAAAAAAACTGCTTTATTAAAAAGCAGTCACGGACATGGTGGTCTGCTGTCTCCAGTAGCCCACCATCCCCGTGAGTGCCCATACTCGCAATGGGGTCGCAAACTGCGACCCACCTCATTAATATTACAATATCGCAATTTTCAACCTACCTACATCTGGCCCTAAGACACTCACGCACACTCAGACACTCGCACACACTCAGACACTCACGCACACACTCAGACACTCGCGCACACTCACACTCAGACACTCGCGCACACTCACACCCAAACACTCGCACACACTCAGACACTCATGCACACTCACGCACACTCAGACACTCGTGCACACTCAAACACTCACACACACTCAGACACTCCCGCACACTCAGACACTCATGCACACTTAGACACTCATGCACACTCATGCACACTCACACTCGTGCACACTCCGACACTCAAGCACACTCAGACATTCAGACACTCGTGCACACTCTGACACTCTTGCGCACTCAGACACTAAAACTCACGCACACTGAGACACTGAGGGGGTCATTCTGACCCCGGCGGTCTAAGACCGCCGGGTCCAGGGTCGGCGGGAGCACCGCCGACAGGCCGGCGGTGCCCCGCAGGGCATTCTGACCGCGGCGGTTCGGCCGCGGTCAGAAGAGGCAAACCGGCGGTCTCCCACCGGTTTACCGCTGCCCTTAGAATCCCCCATGGCGGCGCAGCTTGCTGCGCCGCCATGGGGGATTCTGACACCCCCTACCGCCATCCTGTTCCTGGCGGTTCGCCCGTGGCCAATGGCATGGGCACGGCAGGGGCCCCCGTAAGAGGGCCCCGAAAAGTATTTCAGTGTCTGCTAAGCAGACACTGAAATACGCGGCGGGTGCAACTGCACCCGTCGCACCCCTGCAACTACGCCGGCTCAATTCTGAGCCGGCGTCCTCGTTGCAGGGGCATTTCCTCTGGGCCGGCGGGCGCTCTTTTGGAGAGCGCCCGCCGGCCCAGAGGAAATGTCTGAATGGCCGCCGCGGTCTTTTGACCGCGGTGCGGTCATTCAGCGGCGGTAACCTGGCGGACGGCCTCCGCCGTCCGCCAGGGTCAGAATGAGGCCCTGAGACACTTGCGCGCACTCAGACACTCACGTGCACTCAGACACTCAGACACTCGCATGCACTCAGACATACTGCTGTGCAGACAGTAAAAAGCTGTGTGGGCTGTGCCAGGGGGGCCCCTGCACTGCCCAAGCCAAAGGCATGAGCAGTGCAGGGGCCCCCAGGGGCCCGCGGCTCTCCTTTCTGCCAGCCTTTCCATGGCAGGTCCTACTTGCATGGAAAGGCTGGCGGGAAGGGGACTCGTAATCCCTTGGGCTGGAGGATTAAATCCACCGGGACCACCGGGGCGGAAAAATGCTGGTCCCAGCGGTGCGACCGGAGCGATTCCGCCGCAGTCGTAATATGCGAGTTTGTACCGCCAGCCTGCGAGGCGGTACAACCTCTAAAACAGCCCTGGCGGTCTTTGACCGGCAGCGTTGTAATGAAGTCCTAAGTCACTTGCGTGCACTCAGACACTAAGACACTCACGCGTACTCAGACACTCACGCACACTCAGACATTAAGAGACTCGCATGCACTCAAACACTTGTGCACACTAAGACACTTGCACGCACTCATACACTCACTCGCACACTCAGAAACTCACGCACACTCAGACACTCACGCGCACTCAGACACTAAGACACTCGTGGGCACTAGCGTACACTCAGACACTCGCACACACTCGCGCATACTCAGACACTCACGCACACTCAGACACTCGTGCGCACTGAGACACTCTGACACTCGCTCACACTCAGACACAAAGACAATTGCGTGCACTCAGACACTCACGCACACTCAGACACTGGCACGCACTCAGACACTCACACACACTCAGACACTCACGCACAGACACTCGCGCACACTCGTGCACACTCAGACACTAAGCAACTCACACGCACTCAAACACTCATGCACATTCAGACACTCGCGCGCACACTCAGAAACTCGTAGGCACTCAGACACTCAGACACTCGCACCCACTCAGACACTAGGGGGGTTATTACAACTTTGGAGGAGGTGTTAATCCATCCCAAAAGTGACAGTAAAGTGACGGATATACCACCAGCCGTATTACGAGTCCATTATATCCTATGGAACTTGTAATACGGCTGGTGGTAAATCCGTCACTTTACTGTCACTTTTGGGACGGATTAACACCTCCTCCAAAGTTGTAATAACCCCCTAAGACACTTGTGGGCACTCAGACACACTCAGACACTCGCGCACACTCGCGCACCCTCGCGCACCCTCGCGCACATTCAGACACTTCGCATACACTCAGACACTCACACACACTTGCGCACACTCAGACACTCGCGCACACTCTGACACTCACGCACACTCAGACAATCAGACAGTCGCACGCACTCAGACACTCGCTTGCACTCAGACACTAAGACACTCTCACGCACTCAGACACTTGCGTGCTCTCAGACACTTTGGGGGTGATTCTAACTTCGGCGGGTGGCGGAGGCCGCCCGCCGAAGTTCCCCCACCAAAATACCGCTCCGCAGTCGAAAGACCGCTGAGAGTATTTTGGGATTTGCCCTGGGCTGGCGGGCGGCCGCCAAAAGGCCGCCCGCCAGCCCAGGGCAAATCAACCTTCCCACTAAGATGCCGGCTCAGAATTGAGCCGGCGGAGTGGGAAGGTGCGACGGGTGCAGTTGCACCCGTCGCGTATTTCAGTGTCTGCTAGGCAGACACTGAAATACTTTGTGGGGCCCCCAGGGGCCCCGCGGCACACCCTACCGCCATCCTGTTCCTGGCGGGCGAACCGCCAGGAACAGGATGGTGGTAGGGGGTGTCAGAATCCCCCATGGCGGCGCAGCAAGCTGCGCCGCCATGGGGGATTCTAAGGGCAGCGGTAAACCGTGCTCCCGCCGACCCTGGCCCCGGCGGTCTGAGACCGCCGGGGTTAGAATGAGGGCCTAAGTCACTCTTGCGCACTAAGACACTCGCACACACTCAGACACTCACGCACACTCAGACACTAAGACACACTCGCGCACACTCAGACACTCACACACATTTGCGCACACTCAAACACTCGCACACACTCAAACACTCGTGCACACTCAGACACTTGCACACACACTCACTCACACGCACACTTAGATACTCACTCACACTCAGACACTCATGCACACTCAGACACTCACGCACACTCAGACAAACAGACACACTCAGACACTCACGCACTAAGACACTCACACACACTCACACACTCACGCACCCTCAGACACTCGCACACACTCAGACAGTCACGCGCACTCAGACACTATGGGCCTCATTACAACATTGGTGGGCGGCAATCGCCGCCCGCCAAGTTGTAACCGTTGTGCGGCCGTCAATGCGGCCGCACTCCTGCGGTGCCCATTATGACATCCCCGCTGGGCCGCAACAAGGGAGCCGGCTCCAAATGGGGCCGGCGGTGTTGCGGCCGTGTGACGGGTGCAGTTGCACCTGTCGTGCTTTTCACTGTCTGCTGTGCAGAGAGTGAAAAGCTGTGTGGGGCTGTGCCAGGGGGCCCCTGGACTGCCCAAGCCAAAGGCAAGGGCAGTGCAGGGGCCCTCAGGGGCCCTGCGGCTCCCCTATCCGCCAGCCTTTCCATGGCGGTTCCTACTGCCATGGAAAGGCTGGCGGGAAGGGGACTCGTAATCCCCTGGGCTGGAGGATTAAATCCGCCGGGACCACCGTGGCGGAAAACCGCCGGTCCCGGCTGTGCGACCGCAGCGCTTCCGCCGTGGTTGTAATATGCGAGTTTGTACCGCCAGCCTGTTGACGGTACAACCTCCAAAACAGCCCTGGCGGTCTTTGACAGCCAGGTTTGTAACGAGGGCCTAAATCACTTGCGCACACTCAGACAGTAAGACACTCACGCCCACTCAGACACTTGCGTACACTCAGACACTCACACACACTCGCACACACTCAGACACTCACGCACACTCAGACACTCGCGCACACTCAGACACTCACATGCACCCAGACACTAAGAAACTTGCGTGCTCTCAGACACTCGTGTGCACTCAAACACTAAGGGGGTCATTCTGACCTCGGCGGTAAAAGGCCCTTACCGCCGGTCAGAAGTCCGCCATTCTACCGCCGCGGCCGCGGTAAACCGCCACGGTCATTCTGACCACCTACTGTGAATCCGCCAAAAACCCGACATCCAAGGAAGGCCGCCTCATCAGTGGGCCGCGGAAAACTGGAGATGACCAAACCTCCACCGCCATGCCAACACAAACACGCCCATGCCATTCTGACCCACGAATCCACGCGGCGGTCTTTCATCCGCGGTATTCCATTGGCGGTATACACCGCCGCGCTCAAAATACACACACCATTACAAAACACAGCCACATTGGACAATTTGAAATACACACACCTGACACACATACCAACAACACTCCCACACATCCAATCAACTATAAAACACACACCCACATCACCCACAAACCCCCACTAGTTGGAAATCGGAGAGAAGGCGAGAGAGAGAGAGATAGAGAGAGCGAGCACAGCAATAGAAAACCCCAACACACACAGGAACCCAACCTCATCAACCACACCACATACACGCACACATCACCACGCACATCACCACAAACACCACCCCACACCTCATCCAACCGCTCCATGGCACCACAAAGAAACCCCAGGTTCTCGGACCAAGAACTCAGGGTCATGGTGGAGGAAATTATAAGGGTTGAGCCCCAGCTCTTCGGCACACAGGTGCAGCACACCACTATAGCAAGGAAGGCTGAGCTATGGCAAAGGATCGTAGACAGGGTCAACGCTGTGGGACAGCATCCCAGAAATCGGGAAGATATCAGAAAGCGATGGAACGACCTACGGGGGAAGGTGCGCTCGATGGTGTCGCGACACAACATCGCTGTGCAGAAGACTGGTGGCGGACCCCCACCCACTCCACCCCAATTCACAGCATGGGAGCAAGAGTTAGTAAACATCCTGCATCCTGATGGCCTCGCTGGAGTACACGGAGGAATGGACTCTGGTAAGTCGAATCTCAACTACTTCACCCCCCCCAACCACCAGCATGCCAACCCCCCCCCCCCTCACCCCCAATCTCAACCCCCCAGCACACAACCTCCCTGCCAATGTCTCACCAGCACAACCCACCCTAAACCACACCAACCCCTGAATGCCAACACAAACCATAGACAGCCACCACCAAAGCATGACCATTGCACATACCCATACCCCCCCCAACCACCCTCACAACACCTCCCACAAGGGAATGCCAGCACTGGGGGACAAGGGCACACAGAATGCACGCCATGGCACACACAAAAGCAATAACCATACTCCTTTACCCCTGCAGGGCCCGAACGCCAACACACTGCCACGGAGGGTCCAGATTTGTCCATCCCACCCCCAGAACAGGCCCCCAGCGAGGACAGCAGCTCTGTCGACCTAGAACCTGATGACCAGCCCGGACCATCGGGGACCTCTGGACAGTCGGTTCCCCACACACAGACACAGGCCACAGCAGACCCAACCCCCTCTGGGAACACCAGCACAGCTCCCACCCAGCTGGCCCATGCCTCTGTCTCTAGGACGCGTCAATCAGCGGTGTGTCCGCCACTACAGGGCACCCAGGCTGACCCAACAACAACAGGGACCTGGGGGCAGTGGTAGTGGGCACACCGTCCAGGGGACAGAGGCCCGGGGAAACAGGGCAACTGGGAGGGCTGCTGTGCGACAGGGGGGGAGGACAGGCCCAGGGAACCCACTCTCCAAGTGGCCCTCACCACCATCATGGGAGCATACCATCACTCCCAGGAGACGATGGCGACGGTACTGGCCAGGTTCACCGAGATCCAGGCACAGCAGGAGGAACGCTACATGGGGTTCAGCAATGAACTCAGGACCATCGCTACCGCTATGGGGACCATAGTCCAGGCCCTCAACCGGATAGAAAACACATTGCGGGACCATGTGGCACCACAAAGGGCCCCTGTCACTAGCCAGGAACAGCCTACCACCTCCGCCGGCGCTAGTGGTCAGGAGGCCCCCACAGAACGACAGGCCACCAGAACTCCACCTCCTGCTGAAGATCAACCACCCCGCAAGAGGAACCTGAGATCACAAAGGAAGACAGAGTAGGATGCCAAGACCCCCGCCAGCATAAGACACCCCCTGATGTCATCCCACTGTCCCACAGTGTCACCCTGTCCAACCTTGAACTGCCCCTGCTCCATCCTTCCACAGGCATATGGAATAAGCACCTGTGAAAATGAGAACTGGGCTCTGCCATGGACATCACTCCACCCTCACCCATCACCGTTTAATATCATGTACCAATATCTAGCACTAAAAATAAATCACTCATTGCACTGAAATCATTCAGGAGTCAGCCTGTATTATTTACAAATGTATAACACATTACTGAGCAAAAATGTTCTGTTATTCTTGTGATGACAACATACCGATGTCAATAAGCCTTAGTCCATGGGCTAACCAAGCAGAAGTCACGCAGTGGGTCATACAGCACTGAAAAGGGAAGGGAAAATCAAACATCAGTTTAAAAGAACTGGGGGGAAATACACAAAGTAAAGATGCAGGGGGCTTTCAGTAAATGTTAAATGGCGTGGGTGAATCTTACCTGTGTGCTACTGAAAATACTGTTGGATAACTCTGTCCCTGTTGTTTGGGTCGTCCTCTTCGTCTTCCTCCTCTTCACTCTCCGCAGGCTCCACAGCTGCTTCAACACCACCATCTGGACCATCCTACTGCAGGAAAGGCACCTGACGTCGCAATGCCAGATTGTGAAGCATACAGCAGGCCACGATGATCTGGCACACCTTCTTTGGTGAGTACATCAGGGATCCCCCTGTCATATGCAGGCACCTAAACCTGGCCTTCAGGAGGCCAAAGGTTCTTTCTATGATCCTCCTAGTTCGCCCATGGGCCTCATTGTACCGTTCCTCTGCCCTGGTCCGGGGATTTCTCACTGGGGTCAATAGCCAAGGCAGGTTGGGGTAACCAGAGTCACCTATTAGCCACACACGTTGTCTCTGTAGCTGTTCCATCACATAAGGGATGCTGCTATTACGCATCACATACGCGTCATGCACTGACCCAGGGAACATGGCATTCACATGGGCGATGTACTGGTCAGCCAAACAGACCACCTGGACGTTCATAGAATGGTAACTTTTCCTGTTTCTGTACACCTGCTCATCGTCTTTTGGGGGTACTAAGGCCACATGGGTCCCATCAATGGCACCAATGATGTTGGGGATATGTCCAAGGGCATAGAAATCACCCTTCACAGTGGCCAAATCAACCTCCTCAGGGAATACAATGTAACTCTGCATGTGTTTCGTCAGGGCAGACAACACTCTAGACAAAACTTTAGAAAACATAGGCTGAGACATTCCAGATGGCATGGCCACTGTTGTCTGGAATGAGCCACTTGCCAAAAAATGGAGGACTGACAGAACCTGCACTAGAGGGGGAATTCCTGTGGGTTGGCGGATGGGGGACATCAGGGCTGGCTCCAGCTGGGCACACAGTTCATGTATAGTGGCACGCCAAGTCGGTATCGTAGTATGATGTGGCGTTCTTCCATTGTCGACAGGTCCACCAGCGGTCGGTACACGCGAGGATTCCTCCTTCTCCTCGCAAGTCCCAGCGGACGGTGCCTAGGAAGGACAACATGGAGCACAGAGTCAAGCTAATCACTGGTACGTTCACCACAGCTTGCATAGCACACGGTTATCTATGTATTGAAAGGCGTGTATGTGTGGCAATGCAAGGCCTAGGCCTGTGTGACGCAGTACAAATTATGCCATGTGGGCCCTTGAAATGGCGGCTGCCTGACCTGTGAAGTGGGACAATGGGATGTGAGGTCAATGCGCTGGCGGGGCACACCGTGGCGGTAGGCGGTCGAAGACCGCTATACGAAGCCGCATTGGTTAACATTGAAGCCTATGGGTTTCAGGAGCCAATGACGAGGTGCGCCGGCGGTCGCGGTACGCACCGCCGCGGTACGCACCGCCGCGGGCGTGACAGCCATTTTCTATCTGCTTAATCACTCGAGACCTGATCATCCACAGGAGAGGACCTATACTGCAAGTGCTGCTGTGACCTCGGTCTGGAAGTGACAATGGCTGCTGCGACTGGGGAAAGGGCCCCTGCCTTCAGTTCCGAAGAGTTGGAGAAGCTCGTGGATGGGGTCCTCCCCCAGTATGCGTTACTCTACGGTCCTCCAGACCAACAGGTAAGTACATCGGGTGCACATGGAATGGGCGATGCCTGTGTGGAGTGGGGTGGATGTAAGTTGGTGGGGTGGGGGGCGAATGAGGAGTGCAACGCACAACAGATGAGAGCATGTGCCATATGGCAAGGTTGGGGGGGGGGCAATCACATCTAACATGCAGTACATTGATGAATGTTTCCTTCCCACCCTGTACATGTCAAATAGGTCAGCGCCCATTAGAAAGTGGACATTTGGCGTGCCATCGCCAAGGAAGTCCGGGCCCTGGGGGTCCACGTCAGACGGGGCACCCACTGCCGCAAGAGGTGGGAGGACATCCGCCGCGGGACCAGGAAGACCGCCGAGTCACTGCTGGGGATGGCCTCCCAACCTAGGAGGGGTGCCAGTCGTACCCTGACCCCCCTGATGTCCCGGATCCTGGCGGTGGCCTACCCTGATTTGGATGGGCGCTTGAGGACATCACAGCAGACACAAGGGGGTGAGTATCAGCACATTCTGCTATTTTTCTGCGCAGTGGAGGCGTCTGGGTGGGGGAGGAGGGTTGTGGGTGACATTAGGCCAGGGCGCTTTCTGTAGTGTAGTCCTCTCCTTTAGGCATGGCCCTGTGCTCCCGGACCCCACCTCTGTAGGGTGACAAGTACAGCTATCGATGGTCCAGCTTCACACATGTGCGCGTTTGTCGTCTCTAGACCTGTTGTCCTAGTCAGAAGTACTGAGTAGTGTACCCCGAATGCGCGGCTTAGTGCATGAGGCTCCTGTGTCTGTCCTCTCCGCCAACGGTGTTGACATTGCATGCACTCAACCTGGTCTTCGTTTTTCTCCCCCCACCCTTCTTCTTCATCTTGTTGTGCATGTGTGCATTAGCATCATCAGGCGGAGGAGATTTGGCATCGGAGCACGAGGGAGCTGCAAGTCACAAGGCCCCGGTGTGCCCAGGAACAGACACCGAGGGCACCAGTGATCCGGAGGGCGAGGGAAGCACCACAACGGGGACCGGTGGCGAGACCAGCGACACCGACATGTCCTCGGATGGGAGCTCCCTAGCGGTGGCGGCAACATCCGGGCCCCCCGCCTCTACAGGTACAGCCGCCACCCAGCGCACCAGCCCCTCAGCCTACGCTCCGTGCCCGCTCGCCCAGGAAGGCGGGCGTCTCCTTCGCCCCAGGCACCTCAGCCCCTGCCCCTGTCACCCCTGCTGCCCTCAGTGCGGAGGTCATTGACCTCCTGAGGACGCTCATTGTTGGGCAGACTACCCTTTTGAATGCCATCCAGGGGGTAGAAAGGGAGGTTCATCGGAGCAATGCCTACCTGGAGGGCATTCATTCGGGTCAGGCTGCCCATCAACGATCGTTCAATGCTCTGGCCTCAGCACTGACGGCAGCCATTGTCCCTGTTTCCAGCCTCCCTCTTCTGACTGCCTCCACCCTGTCTCTGTCTCCTGTTCCTCAGCCTATCCCATCCACACCATCAGACCAGCCTGCACACACCTCAACACCCAAGGGCAGCTCATCCAGACACAAGCACCACAGAACCCACAAGCATTCACCCAAGCAACACCCAGATGCAGACATTCCAACAGTCACTACCACCTCTGTGTCCCCCTCCTCCTCGTCTCCCTCCTCCCTCCCTGTGACGTCTACACTCACACCTGCATGCACACCACCATCAGCCAGTGCTTCCATCACCAGCACACCCTCCAGTCCAGTCCGCACATGTGCAGTCACCACCCCCACTGCCATTTACACGTCCCCTGTGTCCTCTCCCACTGTGTCTGTCACCCCCTCTTCCAAACCACACAAACGCAGGCAGCCACCCACCCAACAGCCATCCACCTCACCACAGCCTACAGCACCAGCACCTGCACCCAAAGACAGCACACCTGACTCTCCTACAACCACATCCTCTTCCTCCACTCCCATCACCACTTCTCCTACCCTTTACCTTGGTCCTAAAAAAGTTTTCCTCGCTAATCTTAACCTCTTTCCCTCCGATGACCCACCCCCTCCATCTGCAAAGAGTCCCAAGAGCACCTCAGCCACCACCAGCCCAGCTTCGAGTGTCACTGTGGTGCATGGGTTCTGGAGTCCACCCTTTGCCAGCAGTGACACTTCGATCAGCAGCAAGGACACATCCAGCACCCCCCCAGGCAAGAGGACCAGGAAAGTAAAGGGCCGCCGTGAGAGGACTGACATGGCTGCCCCCAAGGAGCAAAGTTCGCCCACTTCACCAGCCACAACATCTAGGGGAGGCAAGGGCCCGAGAGCCCCATCTAAGGAGCGAAAGGGCAGCAGGGTGGAGAAGTCAGCCACAGGAGCACGGAGCAGGTGGGCCCCACAAGCCCCATCCCGGGTGTTAGGGAGGACACCAAAGGGCACAGGACTCCGTCACCGAAGGGTCCAGCAACATCACGGTCGGAGGGCGACTGAGCAGGGAGTCCAGGCCAGGTCATGGCTCCCTTGACTTACTGGATGAGCACCGCTGAACAGGGCCCCGCCGTGCAGAAGAGCACAGCTGAACAGGGCCCCGCCGTGCAGAAGAGCACCGCTGAACAGGGCCCCGCTGTGCAGAAGAGCACCGCTGAACAGGGCCCCGCCGTGCAGAAGAGCACCGCTGAACAGGGCCCCGCCGTGCAGAAGAGCACCGCTGAACAGGGCCCCGCCGTGAAGATAGGCACCGCTGAACAGGGCCCCGCCGTGCAGAAGAGCACCGCTGAACAGGGCCCCGCCGTGAAGATAGGCACCGCTGAAGAGGGCCCCGCCGTGCAGAAGAGCACCGCTGAACAGGGCCCCGCCGTGCAGAAGTGCACCGCTGAACAGGGCCCCGCCGTGAAGATAGGCACCGCTGAACAGGGCCCCGCCGTGCAGAAGAGCACCGCTGAACAGGGCCCCGCCGTCTCAAGCACCGCTCCGCCGGGCCCTTCCTGTCAAGCACCGCTCCGCTGGGCCCTTCCTGTCAAGCACCGCTCCGCTGGGCCCTTCCTGTCAAGCACCGCTCCGCTGGGCACCGCCGTCTCAAGCACCGCTCCGCTGGGCCCCGCCGTCTCAAGCACCGCTCCGCTGGGCCCCGCCGTCTCAAGCACCGCTCCGCTGGGCCCCGCCATCTCAAGCACCGCTCCGCTGGGCACCGCCGTCTCTGAACTGCTCCGCTGGGCCCTTCCTGTCAAGCACCGCTCCGCTGGGCCCTTCCTGTCAAGCACCGCTCCGCTGGGCCCCGCCGTCTCAAGCACCGCTCCGCCGGGCCCTTCCTGTCAAGCACCGCTCCGCTGGGCACCGCCGTCTCAAGCACCGCTCCGCTGGGCCCCGCCGTCTCAAGCACCGCTCCGCTGGGCCCTTCCTGTCAAGCACCGCTCCGCTGGGCACCGCCGTCTCAAGCACCGCTCCGCTGGGCCCTGCCGTCTCAAGCACTGCTCCGCCGGGCCCTTCCTGTCAAGCACCGCTCCGCTGGGCACCGCCGTCTCAAGCACCGCTCCGCTGGGCCCCGCCGTCTCAAGCACCGCTCCGCCGGGCCCTTCCTGTCAAGCACCGCTCCGCTAGGCACCGCCGTCTCTGAACTGCTCCGCTGTGCCCTTCCTATCAAGCACTGTTAACGGTTCACTGTGCCCACCATGCCTCCTCCTTGACCTGTGGAGACTGTAATCCACCTGATGGACTGTGGCTTTGCACTCCCCAGGATGGCACAGTGGGCAAGCCACCCACTGTAGAGACTTGAGAGACTGTGGCTTTGCACTCCCCAGGATGGCACAGTGGGCAAGCCACCCACTGTAGAGACTTGAGAGACTGTGGCTTTGCACTCCCCAGGATGGCACAGTGGGCAACCCACCCACTGTAGAGACTTGAGAGACTGTGGCTTAGCACTCCCCAGGATGGCACAGTGGGCAAGCCACCCACTGTAGAGACTTGAGAGACTGTGGCTTTGCACTCCCCAGGATGGCACAGTGGGCAAGCCACCCACTGTAGAGACTTGAGAGACTGTGGCTTTGCACTCCCCAGGATGGCACAGTGGGAAAACCACCCACTGTAGAGACTTGAGAGACTGTGGCTTTGCACTCCCCAGGATGGCACAGTAGGCATGGTGGCCCCTTCGTGGATCTGGCGTTGTGGGCTCATGTGGCTGTGGTGCCCCCCCCTTCCCTTCCCCCTGAGGTGCCTGTAGTTTTGTCATCAGATGCCCCTGCAGTGTTCTCTCCAAAGGACTCAGGTCTCCTGTGTGGGCTTTGCCCTTGTGTTGTTACACTTTGGCCCACGGACACTTCGATTTTCTTTTGATGTGCAGGACTCATTGCCTCGGTTATCCATTGCACTGTATATATAATTATTTTGGTATTGTTTTTTGGCTAGTTGACCAATACTTTTCAAAGCCTTTATTGTACATAAATATTTTTGGTAATTTTAATGATGTCTTTGCATTTTTCCGGGGGGTTTGGGTGGTATCACTGTGACTTGTTGCTCTGCATTGGTGTGTACATAGTTTGGGGGGGTGGGGGTCGCATATGTGTGTGCGCGTAACCTTTCCTCCTTCCCCCTACCGTGTGTCGTAGGTGCAGTACTCACCGTTGTCGTCTGCGCCGGCGTTCGTACTTGTGGTAGATGAGCAGGTAGACGAGAGCAGGTAGGATGTTTAATTCGGGTTCCATGCTGTCCTCCTTCCTCGTGGAGTGCGTAGAGGTGAGCGTTTTCCCGTTCGTAGTCTGTTTCCGCCGTGTTTTTATCGGCGGTGCTCCCGCCCCGGAAAAGGTGGCGGATTGGTGAGTTATGATAGTGTGGGCGGTACATTGTCTGCCGCCTGTCTGTTGGCGGTGACCGCCACGCTGTTTGTCTGTACCACCGTGGCGGTCGGAGTGTTAAGTTGGCGGGCTGTGTTGGCGGTTCCCGCCAGGGTCAGAATTCCATTTTTTGGACCGCCAGTTTGTTGGTGGGTTGGCCGCCGCTTTATCACCGACCGCCAGGGTTAGAATCACCCCTTAAGTCACTCACACATACTCAGACACTAAGACACTCGTGCGCACTCAGACACTTGCACAAACTCAGACTCTCACGCACACTCAGCCACCCAGACACTTGCGCACACTCAGACACTCGCGCACACTCACTCTTGCACGCACGCAGACACGCAGACACTCACACGCACGCAGACACTCAGACACTTGCGCACAGTCACACTCAGACACTCATGCACACTCAGACTGTCATGCACACGCAGACACTCAAGCGCACTCAAACACTCAGGCACACTCATAAACACAGACACTCGCGCACACTCAGATACTCGTGCACACTTAGACACTCGCACACACTCAGACACTCGTGCACACTCAGACACTCGTGCGCACTCAGACACTAAGACACTTGCGCACACTCAGACACTCGTGCAAGCTCAGACATCCACACACACTCAGACACTTAGGCACAATCAGACACTCAGACACTCTCGCACACTCAGACATTTGCGCACACTCAGACACTCGCGTACACTCAGACACTCATACACTTGTGCACAATCAGACACTTGTGCGAACTCAGACACTCGCACGCACTCCGAAACTTGCGCACACTCAGACACTCAGGTGCAAACTCAGACACTCAGGCGCACTCATACATTTGCGCACACTCAGACATTCACTCACACTCAGACACTCGTACACACTCAGACACGTCTGCACACTCAGTCAGGCACTCTCAGACACTCGCGCACTCTCAGACACTTGGGCACACTCAGACACTAAGATACTCGCACGCACTCACACACTCATGTGCACTCAGACACTCACACACAATCAGACACTTGTGCACTCTCAGACACCCACTCACACTCAGACACTCACGCACACTCAGACACTCACGCGCACTCACACACTAAGACACTTGCATGCACTCAGACACTCGTGCAAACTCAGACACTCATGCACACTCAGACACTCGCGCACACTCAGTCTCACACACTCAGACACTTGCGCAAACTTCTGCACACTAAGACATTCACGCACACTCAGACACTCATACACCCGCGCGTGCTCAGACACTGATGTGCACTCAGAAACTCACGCACACTCAGACACTTGCGCACAGTCAGACACTCATGCGCACACTTAGACACTCACTCACACTCAGACACTCGTGCACACTCAGACACTTGCGCACACTCAGACAGACAGACACACTCAGACACTCACGCACACCAAGACACTCAGACACTCAGACATTCATACACACTGACACACTAAGACACTTGCACACACTCGGACACTCGCGCACACTCAGACACTCGCACACACTCGCGCGCACTCAGACACTCATGCACACTCAGACATTTAGACACTTGCGCACACTCAGACACTCGTGTGCACTCAGACGCTAAGACACTCATGTGCACTCAGACACATACACTCAGACACTAAGGGGGTCATTCTGACCCTGGCGGTCATTGACCGCCAGGGTCAACAACCGCGGGAGCGCCGCCAACAGGCTGGCGGTGCTCCCAAGGGCATTCTGACCGCGGCGGTATGGCCGCGGTCAGAAAGGGAAAACCGGCGGTGTCCCGCCGGTTTTCCGCTGCCCTGAGGAATCCTCCATGGCGGCGCAGCTTGCTGCGCCGCCATGGGGATTCCGACCCCCTCACCGCCATCCTGTTCCTGCCGGTTGTGACCGCCAGGAACAGGATGGCGGTGAGGGGTGTCGTGGGGCCCCCGTAAGAGGGCCCCACTAAGATTTTCAGTGTCTGCCTTGCAGACACTGAAAATCGCGACGGGTGCAACTGCACCCGTCGCACCCTTCCCACTCCGCCGGCTCCATTCGGAGCTTCCTCGTGGGAAGGGGTTTCCCGCTGGGCTGGCGGGCGGCCTTCTGGCGGTCGCCCACCAGCCCAGCGGGAAACACAGAATAACCGCAGCGGTCTTCTGACCGCGTAGAGGTATTCTGTTGGGGGAACTTTGGCGTTGGAATGTTGGAATGACCCCCTAAGACACTCATGCGCACTCAGACACTTGCACACACTCAGACACTTATGCACACTCAGAAACTAAGACACACTCGCGCACACTTAGACACTCACACACATTTGCGCACACTCAGAAACTCGCACACACTCAAACACTCGTGCCCACTGAGACAGTTGCACACACACTCAGACACTCGTGGACACTCAGACACTTGTGCGCACTCAGACTCTAAGACACTCGCACGCACTCAGACACTTGTGTGCACTCAGACACTCGCCCACAGTCAGACACTCGCACGCACTCAGACACTGACGCACACTCAGACACTCACTTGTGAACACTCAGACACTCACGCGCACTTAGATACTAAGACACTCGCGTGCACTCAGACACTCGCGTGCACTCAGACACTCGCATACACTCAGACACTCCCACGCACTCAGACACTGACGCACACTCAGACACTCATTTGTGAACACTCAGACACTCACGTGCACTCAGATACTCAGACAATTGTGCGCACTCACACACTAAGACACGCATACACACTCAGACACTAAAGACCTCATTATGACTTCAGCTGTCTTCTAAGAACATCGCCGAAGTCCTGCCAGACCGAAGGCTGTCAGTGTTGGCGGTCTTCCGACCACCATATTGTGACTGCTAGCGACTCTCCACCATAATTTGGACGGCACTCAGACACTCGCACACACTCAGACACTCGTGCACACTCAGACACTCAGACACTTGCGCACACTCCGACACTCGCCCACACTCAAACACTCGTGCACACTCAGACACTTACACACACACTCAGACACTCGTGGACACTCAGACACTTGTGCGCACTCAGACACTAAGACACTTGCGTACACTCAGACACTCGCGCACACTCAGATCTCTCGCACACTGAGACACTCACGCGCACTCAGATCTCTTGCACACTCGTGCACACTCAGACACTAAGACACTCACGTGCACTCAGACACTTGTGTTCACTCAGACACTCACTTGCGCACACTCAGACACTCAAGCGCACTCAAATACTCAGACACTTCTGCGCAGTCAGACACTAAGGCCCTCATTCTGACCCTGGCGGTCGGTGATAAAGCGGCGGCCAACCCGCCAACAGGCCGGCGGTCCCAAATATGCAATTCTGACCCTGGCGGGAACCGCCAACACAGCCCGCCGCATTAACACTCTGACCGCCACGGCGGAACAAACAAACAGCGCGGCGGTCACCGCCAACAGCCAGGCGGCAGACAATGTACCGCCCACCGTATCACGACCCACCAATCCGCCACCTTTTCCGGGGCGGGAGCACCGCCGATAAAAACACGGCGGAAACAGACTACGAACGGGAAAACGCTCACCTCCACATACACCACGCGAGATTCCGGCAGTATGGAACCCGAGTTGCAGGTCATCCCCGCACTCCTATACCTGCTCCTGTACCAGGAGCACGCCCGGCGGCGCGGAAGACATCGGTGAGTACTGCATCTATGACACAGGGGAGGGAAAAGATTACCGGCACACACCCACCCACCCACACCCACTACAACACACACATCAATGCATTCCCACAGATAACTGTCACAACCCACAAACCCCCCCCTTCCGAAATAATGCAAAGACCAAAAGAAGAGATCTCAAACGGGCAGATATATTGAAAAATGGACAGCAGTAATCCAAATAAATAAATAAACTATGTACAAAATATATACAGCTACTAAATGTAGTCCAACCACTGTCCGTGGACCACAGGGGTCCTGAGCAAAGGGGCAAGGCCCAGTCCCACGACAAGAACTCCACGGAGAGAACACTGCAGGGGCATCAGAAAGAAAAAAGGACAGGCACCTCAGGGGAAGGGAAGGGGGGGCACCTCAGCCACTTGAGTACACGACGCCAGATACACGAGGGGACTCCATGACCACTGGGCCATCCTGGGGAGAGCAAAGCCACAGTCCAAACAGTCCATACAGTGGGTGGCCTGCCCACTGGGCCATCCTGGGGAGAGCAAAGCCACAGTCCATACAGTCCATACAGTGGGTGGCCTGCCCACTGGGCCATCCTGGGGAGAGCAAAGCCACAGTCCAAACAGTCCATACAGTGGGTGGCCTGCCCACTGGGCCATCCTGGGGAGAGCAAAGCCACAGTCCATACAGTCCATACAGTGGGTGGCCTGCCCACTGTGCCATCCTGGGGAGAGCAAAGCCACAGTCCATACAGTCCATACAGTGGGTGGCCTGCCCACTGTGCCATCCTGGGGAGAGCAAAGCCACAGTCCATGCAGTCCATACAGTGGGTGGCCTGCCCACTGGGCCATCCTGGGGAGAGCAAAGCCACAGTCCAAGCAGTCCATACAGTGGGTGGCCTGCCCACTGGGCCATCCTGGGGAGAGCAAAGCCACAGTCCAAACAGTCCATACAGTGGGTGGCCTGCCCACTGGGCCATCCTGGGGAGAGCAAAGCCACAGTCCAAACAGTCCATAACAGACTCCACTGCCACTGGAGGAGGCATGTTGGCCAGAGGACATCCTGCAGCCCTGCCCGAGACAGATCCTGCCCTGCCACGTCTGCCAAAGGGCCAGCGGTTCCTGCCTGGAAGGGCCCAGTTCAGCGGTTCTTGCCTTGAAGGGCCCAGTTCAGCGGTTCTTGCCTTGAAGGGCCCAGTTCAGCGGTTCTTGAGACGGCGGTCCCCAGCGGAGCGGTGCTGGAGACGGCGGGCCCAGTTCAGCGGTTCTTGCCTTGAAGGGCCCAGTTCAGCGGTTCTTGCCTTGAAGGGCCCAGTTCAGCGGTTCTTGAGACGGCGGTCCCCAGCGGAGCGGTGCTGGAGACGGTGGGGCCCAGTTCAGCGGTTCTTGCCTTGAAGGGCCCAGTTCAGCGGTTCTTGCCTTGAAGGGCCCAGTTCAGCGGTTCTTGCCTTGAAGGGCCCAGTTCAGCGGTTCTTGCCTTGAAGGGCCCAGTTCAGCGGTTCTTGAGACGGCGGTCCCCAGCGGAGCGGTGCTGGAGACGGCGGGGCCCAGTTCAGCGGTTCTTGCCTTGAAGGGCCCAGTTCAGCGGTTCTTGAGACGGCGGTCCCCAGCGGAGCGGTGCTGGAGACGGCGGCCATTCTATGGCCAACTGCTCATTGCCTGGTGGTGCCCTCCTGGGCAGCGGGGATGGTGCTCCTTCAATGCCCACCTGGGGTGTGGGTGGTGGGGCCCTCCTGGCCAGCTGGGCTGGGTCCTCCCTGGGCAGCGGCTATGGGGGTGGTGGGCTCTCCCGGGGCAGCTGTGCCGGTTCCTCCCGGGGCAGCGGCTATGGGGGTTGCGGGCTCCTCCTGGGCAGCTGTGACGGGTCCTCCATGGGCAGCAGGCCTGCTGCCTGACTTCTCCGCCTTGCTGCCCTTGCCCTCCTTAGTCGGGAGTCTGTGGCCCTTTCCTCCCTTTGGAGCTGTGGCTGTTGACGGTGGCTGGCTAGTGTCCTGGGGGGATATCGAATCCGGGCTCCGGCGGCGGCCCTTCCGCCTTCTGCTCCTCTTCCCAGGGGGTGGGCTGGCTGTCCCCTTGCTGCTGGGCGAAGATCCAGACCTGCGGGCTGGTGGGCTCCAATACCCCTGCACCCTTGTCAAGGAGGCTGCAGGGCTGGTGGTGGCTGAGGTGCTCTTTTTACCCCGACGAGAAGGAGGGGGGGGCTCAGGGTCAGGAAAGAAGGTAGAAGTAGAGAGATAGATTTTCTTGGGACAATGGAGAGTGGTAGGTACAGTGGGTATGGGAGTGGAGGGAGAGGATGTGGTTGTAGGCGAGACAAGTTTGCTGTCTTTGGGTGCAGGTGCAGGTGCAAGAGCGGGAGGCTGTCGTGATGTGGATGGCTGTATGCGTTTGTGTGGTGTGGAAGAGGGGGTGACAGACACAGTGGGAGAGGACACAGGGGACGTGTAAATGGCAGTGGGGGTGGTGACTGCACGTGTGCGGACTGGAGTGGAGGGTATGCTGGTGATGGAAACACTGGCTGATGGTGAGGTGAATGAAGGTGTGAGTGTAGACGTCACAGGGAGGGAGGAGGGAGACGAGGAGGTGGGGGTCACAGAGGTGGTAGTGACTGTTGGCATGTCTGCATCGGAATGTTGCTTGTGTGAATGTCTGCGTGATCTGTGGTGCTTATGTTTGGATGAGCGGCTCTTGGGTGTTGAGGTGTGTGCAGGCTGGTCTGATGGTGTGGGTGGGACAGGCAGAGGAACAGGAGACTGGGAGGAGGGAGTTAGTAGAGGGAGGCAGGAGAGAGGGACAATGGCTGCCGTCAGTGCTGAGGCCAGAGCCTGGAACGATCGCTGATGGGCAGCCTGACCCGAATGAATGCCCTCCAGGTACGCATTGCTGCGATGAACCTCCCTCTCCACCCCCTGGATGGCATTCAAAAGGGTAGTCTGCCCAACAATGAGCGTTCGTCGGAGGTCAATGACCTCCTCACTGAGGGCAGCGGGGGTAACAGGGGCAGGGCCTGAGGTGCCTGGGGCGAAGGAGATGCCCGGCTTCCTGGCAGAGCGGGCACGGGGCGAACGCTGAGGGGCTGCTGGGAGGGCGGAGATGGTGCGCTGGGTGGCGGCTGTACCTGTAATGGCGGGGGGCACGGATGGTCCCTTCCGAGGACGTGTCCGTGTCGCTGCAGGCTCCAGTCGTCCCCGTTGTGGAGCTCCCCTCGCCCTCCGTCTCACTGGTCCAGTCAGACTCTGTGGCATGGCCCTCCTGGGCCATGTGAGATGCAGCTCCCTCCTGCCCCGATGCCACTTCTCCTCCGCCTGATGATGCTGATGCACACAAGCACAGAAAGACAAACAAAAAGGGGGGGGGGAGAGAGAAATAAAGAGATTTTGAGTACATGGATCACCGGTACAGTTAGCGGACATGACAGACACAGATGCCCCCTGCACTAAGTTGCGCACTTGGGGTCCGCTACGCATTCCGTGGAACATGCCCTACACGCCTAGAGTTGACAACTGCACCCATGGATGACACGGCCCAGGGATGGCTGTACTGACACACTACTGAGGGTGGTGGCTGGGGACACAGGGGCTTACGGGGGTGCCCAGCCTACAGATATCGCCCTGGCCTAGGGGGACCCACAGCCCTCCTCCCCCACCCAGACACCTCCACTGCGCGACAACAGAGTAGATGATGCTTGTACTCACCCCCTTGTGTCTGCTGTGCTGCCCTCACGCGCCCATCCAAATCAGGGTAGGCCACCGCCAGGATCCGGAACATCAGGGGGGTCAGTTGACGGCAGGCACCCCGCCTACGTTGGGAGGCCATCCCCAGCAGAGACTCGGCGGTCTTCTTGGTCCCGCGGCGGATGTCCTCCCACCTCTTGCGGCAGTGGGTGCCCCGTCGATGGTGGACCCCCAGGGTCCGGACTTCCTTGGCGATGGCATGCCAAATCCCGATCTTCTCATGGGCGCGGACCTATGTGACACTTACAGGGAGGGAGAAATACCACGTTCAAGTTGGTCTGCATTTTCGTTGCCAGTGGCCCAACGCCCCCCATCCCCGCCAGGCCCCCCGCCAGGCCCCCCGCCAGGCCCAACATGCCCCCCATCCCCGCCAGGCCCCCCGCCAGGCCCAACATGCCCCCCATCCCCGCCAGGCCCCCCGCCAGGCCCAACATGCCCCCCATCCCCGCCAGGCCCCCCGCCAGGCCCCCCGCCAGGCCCCCAAGCCAGCCAGTGGCCCCAAATCCATATTGAATTAAACTCACTTGTTGGTCTGGAGGACCGTAGAGTAGCGCATACTGGGGGAGGACCCCATCCACAAGTTTCTCCAACTCCTCTCCAGTGAAGGCAGGGGCCCTTTCCCCAGTCGCAGCAGCCATTGTCCCTTCCAGACCGAGGTCACAGCAACACTTGCAGTATAGGTCCTCTCCTGTGAAAGTTCAAGTCGCAAGTGGATAAGTAGATAGGAAATGGCGGTCACGTCCGCGGCGGTGTGTACCGCGGCGGGGCGTACCGCCACCGCCGGCGCCCTTCGCCATTGGCTCCTGAAACCCATAGGCTTCAATGTTAACCAATGCGGCTTTGCGCCGCGGTCTTCGACCGCCGACCGCCGCGGTGTGCCACGCCAGCGCATTGACCTCACATCCCATTGTCACACTTCACAGGTCAGGCAGCCGCCATTTCGAGGGTCCACATGGCTCAATTTCAACTGCGTCACACAGGCCTAGGCCTTGCATAGCCACTCAGACACGCCATTCACTGCATAGAGAATCTTTTACTGTGCAAGCTGTGAGTACGTACCTGTGGGTTGCTTGACTCTGTGCTCCATGTTGTCCTTCCTAGGCACCGTCCGCTGGGTTTGGCGAGGAGACGGATGAATCCTCGCGTGTACCGACCGCTGGTGGACCTGTCGACAATGGAAGAACGCCACATTATCCTGACCTACCGGCTTGACCGTGCCACTATACAGGAACTGTGTGCCCAGCTGGAGCCCGACCTGATGTCCCCCATCCGCCAACCCACAGGGATTCCCCCTCTGGTGCAGGTCCTGTCAGTACTCCATTTCCTGGCAAGTGGGTCATTTCAGACAACAGTGGGAATTGCTTCTGGGATGTCTCAGCCCATGTTTTCGAAGGTGTTATCCAGAGTGTTGTCTGCCCTGATGAAATACGTGAGGAGCTACATCATTTTCCCTGAGGTGGGCGAATTGGCTACAGTGAAGGGTGATTTCTACGCCCTTGGACATATTCCCAACGTCATTGGTGCCATTGATGGGACCCATGTGGCTTTGGTTCCCCCAAGAGACAGGGAGCAGGTGTACAGGAACAGAAAAAGTTACCATTCCATGAACATCCAGGTGGTGTGTTTGGCTGACCAGTACATCTCGCATGTAAATGGCAAGTTCCCTGGGTCAGTGCATGACGCCTACATCCTGAGGAATAGCAGCATCCCTTACGTGATGGAACAGCTAGAGAGACACCGTGTATGGCTATTGGGGGACTCTGGGTACCCCAACCTGTCGTGGCTACTGACCCCAGTAAGGAATCCCCGGACCAGGGCAGAGGAACGGTACAATGAGGCCCATGGGCGTACTAGGAGGGTGATCGAACGCACCTTTGGCCTCCTAAAGGCCAGGTTTAGGTGCCTGCATATGACAGGTGGATCCCTAATGTACTCACCTAAGAAGGTGTGTCACATCATCGTGGCCTGCTGCATGCTTCACAACCTGGCTTTGCGCCGCCAGGTGCCTTTCCTGCAGGAGGATGGTCGAGACGGTGGTGTAGTGGCAGCTGTGGAACCTGTGGAGAGTGACGAGGAGGAAGACGACGGGGCTGAAACAGACAACAGGGACAGAATCATTGAACAGTACTTCCAATAGGACACAGGTAACAATTCAAACATAATTTAGTGAATGTGAACTACTCTCCTGCATCTCTGCTGCCTGTCTATTTGCCCCAGTGTATGATGACTGAGTTGTGGCTTTTCCCTCCCTATTTCAGATCTGGGGTCCCCACTACGAGTCCTGTGCTTCGTTTCCCCATGGACTACAGCTTTGTGGCAGCTGTTTGTTGACTTCACTATGTACAAGGACATATTTGCACTGTCATGTCAATTACAATATTTTGAAATCACAGCCAGACTCCAGATAGTTTTGTGCTAAATGGGTGTTTATTTCAGTGCTCAAAATGGGATGGGTGGTTTCAAGTGGGTGGGGGCTATGGTGAAGGAATGTCCATGGCAGAGTCCAGAGTAACAGTCACACAGGTGCATTGTCCAGAGGCCTGTGGAGAGATGGAGCATGGGCAGTTCAAGGATGGACAGGGTGACAATGTGGGACAGTGGGATGACATCAGGTGGTATCCTTTGCTGGCGGGGGTCTTGACATCCTACTCTATCTTCTTGCGAGATCTCAGGGCCCTCTTGCGGGGTGGTTCTTCTCCTGCAGGAGGTGGGGGTCTGGTGGGCTGCTGTTGTGCGGGGGCCTCCTGTCCACTAGCGCCGGCGGAGGTGGTTGGCTGTTCTTGGTCCAGGCTAGTGGCAGGGGCCCTTTGTTGTTGTTGAGTGTCCGTCCTGGTGTTGATGAGGTCCTGCAGCAGCCCTACCATGGTAACCAGGGTGGAGGTGAGGGCTCTGATGTCCTCCCTGTACCCCCGATAGTGTTCCTCCTGCAGTACCTGGATCTCCTGGAACCGGGCCAGTACCGTCGCCATCGTCTCCTGGGAGCGGTTGTATGCTCCCATGATGGTGGTGAGGGCCTCGTGGAGAGTGGGTTCCCTGGGCCCGTCCCCCCCCTGTCGCACAGCTGCCCTCCGAGTTGCCCTGTTTCCCTGGGCCTCTGCCCCCTGGCCGGTGTGCCCACTACCACTGCCCCCAGGTCCCTGTTGTTGTTGGGGTGGTGGGTTATCCTGGGTGCCCTGTAGTGGTAGACACACCGCAGATTGACGCGCCCTGGAGACAGAGGCATGGGCCCGCTGGGTGGGAGCTGTGCTGGTGTTCCCAGAGGGGTTTGGGTCTGTAGTGGCCTGGGCCTGTGTGAGGGGAACCGACTGTCCAGAGGTCCCCGATGGTCCGGGCTGGTCATCGGTGTCCAGGTCGACAGAGCTGCTGTCATCGCTGACGGCCTCTTGGGTGGGGGATGTGGAGAATTCTGGGCCCTCCGTGGCGGTGTGTTGACGGTCGGGTCCTGCAGGGGTATAGAGGTATGGTTATAGTTTCAATGTGTGGCATATGGGTGTATCTGTGGGTTCCCGTGTCCCCAAGTGCTGGCATTCGTGTGTGGGGGCTTTGGTGAGGGTGGCTTGTGGGGGGGATGTGTATATGCATTGGGCATGCTTTGGTGATGGGTGTCCATGCTTAGTGGACGCATGCAGGCCTAGGTTTTGGGATGTGTGGGCTGTGATGGTGAGACATTGGCAGGGAATAGGTGTGCTGGGGGTGGGGGTGAGGATGGTGGTGGGGGTGAGGATGGTGGTGGGGGTGAGGGTGAGGGTAGGGGTG
Organism: Pleurodeles waltl; assembly: GCF_031143425.1. Taxonomy (NCBI): domain Eukaryota; kingdom Metazoa; phylum Chordata; class Amphibia; order Caudata; family Salamandridae; genus Pleurodeles; species Pleurodeles waltl. Next base: position 528,602,856 of record NC_090443.1, read on the forward strand.
AGGATGGGGGTGGGGGTGAGGGTGGGGTTCGAGGATGGGGGTGAGGGTTGGGGTATGATTTGGCATGCAGGTGGGGGGGAAGCAGTAGTGAAGCTTCAACTTACCAGTGTCCATTCCTCCGCCGACTCCTGCGAGGCCGTCAGGATGCAGGATGTTCAAGACTTCCTCCTCCCATGTTGTAAATTGTGGGGGTTGAGGTGGGGGTCCTCCGCCAGTCTTCTGCACGGCGATGTTGTGCCTGGATACCATGGAACGCACCTTCCCCCGTAGGTCGTTCCATCGCTTCCTGATGTCTTCCCGATTTCTGGGGTGCTGTCCCACAGCGTTGACCCTGTCGACAATCCTCTGCCATAGCTCCGTCCTCCGGGCAATGCTGGTGTATTGGACCTGTGTGCCGAAGAGCTGGGCCTCTACCCGAACGATTTCCTCCACCATGACCCTGAGTTCTTCGTCTGAGAAGCGGGGCTGTCTTTGGGGTGCCATGGAGTGGTGTGTATGATGTGTGGGGTGGAGTATGTGTAGTTAAGTGTGTTGAGTGTGGTGGTGTGTGTTGTTTTGTGTGTGGATATTGTGTGGGTGATGGTGTAGTGTGCCTCTGTGTGATGGTATTCTGTGATCGCTGATGTGTCTCTCAGTGCTTCTTTCTGAATTTTTTGTCGTAGGGGTTTGTGGGTGATGTGGGTGTGTGTTTTATATTGTATTGTGTGTGTGGGAGTGGTGTGTGTATGTGTATCAGGTGTGTGGAATTCAAATCGTCCAATGTGGCTGAGTTTTGTTCGTTTGTGTGTATTCTGACCGCGGCGGTGTGTACCGCCAATGGTAAACCGCGTTTGAAAGACCGCCGCGTGGATTCGTGGGTCGTAATGGCCTGGGCGTATTTCTGTTGGCGTGACGGTGGAGGTTTGGTCACCTCCACTTTTCCGCCGACCGCTGGTCTGGCGGTCTGTTGTGGCTGTCGGATTTTCGGAGGTTTGGCTGCTGCGGGTCAGAATGACTGTGGCGGGTTACCGCGACCGCGGCGGAATTATGGAGGATTTCTGACCGGCGGTAGGCGCCTTTTACCGCCGAGGTCAGAATGACCACCTAAGACTCTTGCGTGCACTCAGACACTCACACTCGCGCGCACTCAGACACTCGCACACACTCAGACACTCGTGCGCACTCAGACACTAAAGCCCTCATTATGACTTTGGCTGTCTTCTAAGAATATCGCCAAAGTCCCGCCAGACCGAAGACTGCCAGTGTTGGCAGTCTTCCGACCACCATATTCTGACTGGTAGCGACTCTCCACCATAATTTGGGCGGAGAACCGCCAGCAGCCATACTGGCGGTCGGTGGTGCAGTGGAGGTTGCTCCACCGTCACTGCAACGTCATAACCACACCGCCCACCGAATTACGTTACAGTATTCGGTGTGGCGGTGTTGTGGTGACGGTGTGCTGGCGGCGGAGCAGGCTCCATGGAACCCATTCCCTCACGGATGACCACCAAGACAGGTAAGGTGATCGTCCGACAGGGGAGGGGGGTGTCGTTTGGTGTGTGCGTGAATGAGGGGGGTGACTGTGTGTGTGTAGAGGGGGTATGTGAGTGTGTGTATGAATGCGGGGTGTGGTGTGCGTCAGGGGTTTATCGTGTATGTGTGTGTGCATGGGTTGCATGTGTGTGTGTATGTGTGTGGTGTGTGCATGTGTGAGTGGGGTGGTGGGGGTATGTATGGGGGACCCATGGAGTAGTGGGGGCAGGGGAGGGGGCCCTATCAGCTTTGGTGGGGTGGTAGGGGGGCCGTGGCTGTTGGGGGAGGACTGTGGGAGGGGGACGGGGGAGACCCCTATCAGTGCCGTGGACGGAATTCCCTGGCACAGATTGTACCTACTGCCATGGTTTTTGTGGCGCTACAGCTGCCACGAAAACTATGGAGGTATGCGGGATCATTGTCCCGCAGGCGGACTAGAGACATCAGTTTCCAGCCTGGTGGTCGTTACGGCAGTCAGACACTCGCACGCACTCAGACACTGACGCACACTCAGACACTCACTTGTGAACACTCAGACACTCACGCGCACTCAGATACTCAAACACTTTAGCGCACTCAAACACTAAGACACTCGCGTGCACTCAGACACTCAGACACTCGCGCACACTCAGACACTCGCATACACTCAGACACTCCCACGCACTCAGACACTGACGCACACTCAGACACTCACTTGTGAACACTCAGACACTCATGTGCACTCAGATACTCAGACAATTGTGCGCACTCAGACACTAAGACACGCATACACACTCAGACACTAAAGACCTCATTATGACTTCAGCTGTCTTCTAAGAACATCGCCGAAGTCCTGCCAGACCGAAGACTGTCAGTGTTGGCGGTCTTCCGACCACCATATTGTGACTGCTAGCGACTCTCCACCATAATTTGGACGGCACTCAGACACTCGCACACACTCAGACACTCGTGCACACTCAGACACTCGCCCACACTCAAACACTCGTGCACACTCAGACACTTACACACACATTCAGACACTCGCGCGCACACTCAGAAACTCGCAGGCACTCAGACACTCAGATACTCGCACCCACTCAGACACTAGGGGGGTTATTACAACTTTGGAGGAGGTGTTAATCCGTCCCAAAAGTGACGGTAAAGTGACTGATATACCACCAGCCGTATTACGAGTCCATTATATCCTATGGAACTCGTAATACGGCTGGTGGTAAATCCGTCACTTTACCGTCACTTTTGGGACGGATTAACACCTCCTCCAAAGTTGTAATAACCCCCTAAGACACTTGTGGGCACTCAGACACACTCAGACACTAGCGCACACTCGCGCACACTCGAGCACACTCAGACACTTTGCATACACTCAGACACTCACACACACTTGCGCAAAATCAGACACTCGCGCACACTCAGACAATCAGACACTTGCGCGCACTCAGACACTTGCGTGCTCTCAGACACTAAGGTGGTCATTCTGACCCTGGCGGTCTTTGACCGCCAGGGCGGAGGACCGCGGGAGCACCGCCGACAGGCCGGCGGTGCTCCAATGGGGATTCCGACCGCGGCGGTAAAGCCGCGGTCGGACCGGCACCACTGGCGGGCTCCCGCCAGTGTACCGCTGCCCCATTGAATCCTCCACGGCGGCGCAGCTTGCTGCACCGCCGCGGGGATTCCGACCCCCCCTACCGCCATCCAGATCCCGGCGGTCGGACCGCCGGGATCCGGATGGCGGTAGGGGGGGTCGCGGGGCCCCTGGGGGCCCCTGCAGTGCCCATGCCACTGGCATGGGCATTGCAGGGGCCCCCGTAAGAGGGCCCCTACATGTATTTCACTGTCTGCTGCGCAGACAGTGAAATACGCGACGGGTGCAACTGCACCCGTCGCACAGCTTCCACTCCGCCGGCTCGATTCCGAGCCGGCTTCATCGTGGAAGCCTCTTTCCCGCTGGGCTGGCGGGCGGTCTGAAGGCGACCGCCCGCCAGCCCAGCGGGAAAGTCAGAATTACCGCCGCGGTCTTTCGACCGCGGAACGGTAATCTGACGGCGGGACTTTGGCGGGCGGCCTCCGCCGCCCGCCAAGGTCAGAATGAGGGCCTAAGTCACTCTTGCGCACTAAGACACTCGCACACACTCAGACACTCACGCACACTCAGACACTAAGATGCACTCGCGCACACTCAGACACTTGTGCACACTCAGACACTCACACACATTTGCGCACACTCAGACACTCGCACACACTCAAACACTCGTGCACACTCAGACACTTGCACACACAGTCAGACACTCACACGCACACTTAGACACTCACTCACACTCAGACACTCATGCACACTCAGACACTCACGCACACTCAGACAAACAGACACACTCAGACACTCACGCACTAAGACACTCACACACACTCAGACACTCACGCACCCTCAGACACTCGCACACACTCAGACAGTCACGCGCACTCAGACACTACGGGCCTCATTACAACATTGGTGGGCGGCAATCGCCGCCCGTCAAGTTATAACCGTTGTGCGGTCGTCAATGCGGCTGCACTACCGCGGTGCCCATTATGACATCCCCGCTGGGCCGCAACAAGGGAGCCGGCTCCAAATGGGGCCAGTGGTGTTGCGGCCGTGTGACGGGTTCAGTTGCACCTGTCGTGCTTTTCACTGTCTGCTGTGCAGAGAGTGAAAAGCTGTGTGGGGCTGTGCCAGGGGGCCCCTGGACTGCCCAAGCCAAAGGCAAGGGCAGTGCAGGGGCCCTCAGGGGCCCTGCGGCTCCCCTTTCCGCCAGCCTTTCCATGGCGGTTCCTACTGCCATGGAAAGGCTGGCGGGAAGGGGACTCGTAATCCCCTGGGCTGGAGGATTAAATCCTCCGGGACCACCGTGGCGGAAAACCGCCGGTTCCGGCTGTGCGACCGCGGCGCTTCCGCCGTGGTCGTAATATGCGAGTTTGTACCGCCAGCCTGTTGACGGTACAACCTCCAAAACAGCCCTGGCAGTCTTTGACAGCCAGGTTTGTAACGAGGGCCTAAATCACTTGCGCACATTCAGACAGTAAGACACTCACGCCCACTCAGACACTTGCGTACACTCAGACACTCACACACACTCGCACACACTCAGACACTCACGCACACTCAGACACTCGCGCACACTCAGACACTCACATGCACTCAGACACTAAGACACTTGCGTGCTCTCAGACACTAGTGCGCACTCAGACACTAAGACACTCGTGTGCACTCAGACACTTGCACAAACTCAGACTCTCACGCACACTCAGACACCCAGACACTTGCGCACACTCAGACACTCGCGCACACTCCCACTTGCACGCACGCAGACACGCAGACACTCGCACGCAGACACTTGCGCACAGTCACACTCACGCACACTCAGACTGTCATGCACACGCAGACACTCAAGCGCACTCAAACACTCAGGCACACTCATAAACACAGACACTCGCGCACACTCAGATACTCGTGCACACTTAGACACTCGCACACACTCAGACACTCGCGCACACTCAGACACTCGTGCACACTCAGACACTAAGACACTTGCGCACACTCAGACACTCAGACACTCTCGCACACTCAGACATTTGCGCACACTCAGACACTCACGTACACTCACACTCATACACTTGTGCACAATCAGACACTCGTGCGCACTCAGACACTCGCACGCACTCCGAAACTTGCGCGCACTCAGACACTCAGGTGCAAACTCAGACACTCAGGCGCACTCATACACTTGCGCACACTCAGACATTCACTCACACTCAGACACTCGTGCACACTCAGACACGTCTGCACAATCAGTCAGCCACTGTCAGACACTCGCGCACTCTCAGACACTTGTGCACACTCAGACACTAAGATACTCGCACGCACTCACACACTCATGTGCACTCAGACACTCACACACAATCAGACACTTGTGCACTCTCAGACACCCATGCACACTCAGACACTCACGCACACTCAGACACTCGCGCGCACTCACACACTAAGACACTTGCATGCACTCAGACACTGGTGCAAACTCAGACACTCATGCACACTCAGACACTCGCGCACACTCAGTCTCACACACTCAGACACTTGCGCAAACTTCCGCACACTAAGACATTCGCGCACACTCAGACACTCATACACCCGCGCATGCTCAGACACTGATGCGCACTCAGAAACTCACGCACACTCAGACACTTGCGCACAGTCAGACACTCATGCGCACACTTAGACACTCACTCACACTCAGACACTCGTGCACACTCAGACATTTGCGCACACTCAGACAGACAGACACACTCAGACACTCACGCACACCAAGACACTGAGACACTCAGACATTCATGCACACTGACACGCTAAGACACTTGCACGCACTCGGACACTCGCGCACACTCAGACACTCGCACACACTCACGCACACTCAGACACTCATGCACACTCAGACATTTAGACACTTGCGCACACTCAGACACTCGTGTGCACTCAGACGCTAAGACACTCATGTGCCCTCAGACACATACACTCAGACACTAAGACACTCATGCGCACTCAGACACTTGCACACACTCAGACACTCATGCACACTCAGAAACTAAGACACACTCGTGCACACTCAGACACTCACGCACATTTGCGCACACTCAGAAACTCGCACACACTCAAACACTCGTGCCCACTCAGACACTTGCACACACACTCAGACACTCGTGGACACTCAGACACTTGTGCGCACTCAGACTCTAAGACACTCGCACGCACTCAGACACTTGTGTCCACTCAGACACTCGCCCACAGTCAGACACTCGCACGCACTCAGACACTGACGCACACTCAGACACTCACTTGTGAACACTCAGACACTCACGCGCACTCAGATACTCAGACAATTTAGCGCACTCAAACACTAAGACACTTGCGTGCACTCAGACACTCGCACGCACTCAGACACTCACATACACTCAGACACTCCCACGCACTCAGACACTGACGCACACTCAGACACTCACTTGTGAACACTCAGACACTCACATGCACTCAGATACTCAGACAATTGTGCGCACTCAGACACTAAGACACGCATGCACACTCAGACACTAAAGCCCTCATTATGACTTCGGCTGTCTTCTACGAATATCGCCAAAGTCCTGCCAGACCGAAGACTGCCAGTGTTGGCGGTCTTCCGACCACCATATTGTGACTGCTAGCGACTCTCCACCATAATTTGGACGGCACTCAGACACTCGCACACACTCAGACTCTAGTGCACACTCAGACACTCAGACACTTGCGCACACTCCGACACTCGCCCACACTCAAACACTCGTGCACACTCAGACACTCATGCGCACTCAGATCTCTTGCACACTCGTGCACACTCAGACACTAAAACACTCACGTGCACTCAGACACTTGTGTGCACTCAGACACTCACGCGCACACTCAGACACTCACGCGCACTCAGACGCTAAGACACTCATGTGCACTCAGACACTAAGACACTCATGCGCACTCAGACACTTGCACACACTCAGACACTCATGCACACTCAGAAACTAAGACACACTCGCGCACACTCAGACACTCACACACATTTGCGCACACTCAGAAACTCGCACACACTCAAACACTCGTGCCCACTCAGACACTTGCACACACACTCAGACACTCGTGGACACTCAGACACTTGTGCGCACTCAGACTCTAAGACACTCGCACACACTCAGACACTTGTGTGCACTCAGACACTCGCCCACAGTCAGACACTCGCACGCACTCAGACACTGACACACACTCAGACACTCACTTGTGAACACTCAGACACTCACGCGCACTCAGATACTCAGACAATTTAGCGCACTCAAACACTAAGACACTCGCGTGCACTCAGACACTCGCACGCACTCAGACACTCACATACACTCAGACACTCCCACGCACTCAGACACTGACGCACACTCAGACACTCACTTGTGAACACTCAGACACTCACATGCACTCAGATACTCAGACAATTGTGCGCACTCAGACACTAAGACACGCATGCACACTCAGACACTAAAGCCCTCATTATGACTTCGGCTGTCTTCTAAGAATATCGCCGAAGTCCTGCCAGACCGAAGACTGCCAGTGTTGGCAGTCTTCCGACCACCATATTCTGACTGGTAGCGACTCTCCACCATAATTTGGGCGGAGAACTGCCAGCAGCCATACTGGCGGTCGGTGGTGCAATGGAGGTTGCTCCACCGTCACTGCAACGTCATAACAACACCGCCCACCGAATTACGTTACAGTATTCGGTGTGGCGGTGTTGTGGTGACGGTGTGCTGGCGGCGGAGCAGGCTCCATGGAACCCATTCCCTCCCGGATGACCACCAAGACAGGTAAGGTGATCGTCCGACAGGGGAGGGGGGTGTTGTTTGGTGTGTGCATGAATGAGGGGGTTGACTGTGTGTGTATAGAGGGGGTATGTGAGTGTGTGTATGAATGCGGGATGTGGTGTGCGTCAGGGGTTTATCGTGTATGTGTGTGTGCATGGGTTGCATGTGTGTGTGTATGTGTGTGGTGTGTGCATGTGTGAGTGGGGTGGTGGGGGTATGTATGGGGGACCCATGGAGTAGTGGGGGCAGGGGAGGGGGCCCTATCAGCTTTGGGGAGGTGGTAGGGGGGCCGTGGCTGTTGGGGGAGGACTGTGGGAGGGGGACGGGGAAGACCCCTATCAGTGCCATGGACGGAATTCCCTGGCACAGATTGTACCTACTGCATGGTTTTTGTGGCGTTACAGCTGCCACGAAAACTATGGAGGTTTGCGGGATCATTGTCCCGCAGGCAGACTAGAGACATCAGTTTCCAGCCTGGTGGTCGTTACGGCCGTGGCGGACGTTGTGGTACATTAATTTGGCGGGAGTTACCACCACCCTGTTGGTGGTTCTACCGCCAAGTTAATACCGTCCGCCAGGATTGTAATATGGGCCAAAGACACTCGCACTCACTTGCTCACACTCAGGCACTCGCGCACACTCAGACACTCGCACACACTCCGACACTCGTGCACATTCAGACACTCGTGCGCACTCGGACACTCGCGCGCACTCGGACTCTAAGACACTCGCACGCACTCAGACACTAAAACACTCATGCGCACTCAGACACTCACACACATTTGCGCACACTCAGAAACTCGCACACACTCAAACACTCGTGCCCACTCAGACACTTGCACACACACTCAGACACTCGTGGACACTCAGACACTTGTGCGCACTCAGACTCTAAGACACTCGCACGCACTCAGACACTTGTGTGCACTCAGACACTTGCCCACAGTCAGACACTCGCAAGCACTCAGACACTGACGCACACTCAGACACTCACTTGTGAACACTCAGACACTCCTGCGCACTCAGATACTCAGACACTTTAGCGCAATCAAACACTAAGACACTTGCGTGCACTCAGACACTCAGACACTCACGCGCACTCAAATACTCAGACACTTCTGCGCACTCAGACACTAAGACACTCGCGTGCACTCAGACACTCACACTCGCGCGCACTCAGACACTCGCACACACTCAGACACTCGTGCGCACTCAGACACTAAGACACGCATGCACACTCAGACACTAAAGCCCTCATTATGACTTCGGCTGTCTTCTAAGAATATCGCCGAAGCCCCGCCAGACCGAAGACTGCCAGTGTTGGCAGTCTTCCGACCACCATATTCTGACTGGTAGCGACTCTCCACCATAATTTGGGCGGAGAACCGCCAGCAGCCATACTGGCGGTCGGTGGTGCAGTGGAGGTTGCTCCACCGTCACTGCAACGTCATAACAACACCGCCCACCGAATGACGTTACAGTATTCGGTGTGGCGGTGTTGTGGTGACGGTGTGCTGGCGGCGGAGCAGGCTCCATGGAACCCATTCCCTCCCGGATGACCACCAAGACAGGTAAGGTGATCGTCCGACAGGGGAGGGGGGTGTCGTTTGGTGTGTGCGTGAATGAGGGGGGTGACTGTGTGTGTATAGAGGGGGTATGTGAGTGTGTGTATGAATGCGGGATGTGGTGTGCGTCAGGGGTTTATCGTGTATGTGTGTGTGCATGGGTTGCATGTGTGTGTGTATATGTGTGGTGTGTGCATGTGTGAGTGGGGTGGTGGGGGTATGTATGGGGGACCCATGGAGTAGTGGGGGCAGGGGAGGGGGCCCTATCAGCTTTGGGGAGGTGGTAGGGGGGCCGTGGCTGTTGGGGGAGGACTGTGGGAGGGGGACGGGGAAGACCCCTATCAGTGCCATGGACAGAATTCCCTGGCACAGATTGTACCTACTGCCATGGTTTTTGTGGCGCTACAGCTGCCACGAAAACTATGGAGGTTTGCGGGATCATTGTCCCGCAGGCAGACTAGAGACATCAGTTTCCAGCCTGGTGGTCATTACGGCCGTGGAGGACGGTGTGGTACATTAATTTGGCGGGAGTTACCACCACCCTGTTGGCGGTTCTACCGCCAAGTTAATACCATCCGCCAGGATTGTAATATGGGCCAAAGACACTCGCACACACTTGCTCACACTCAGGCACTCGCGCACACTCAGACACTCGCACACACTCCGACACTCGTGCACATTCAGACACTCGTGCGCACTCGGACACTCACGCGTACTCGGACTCTAAGACACTTGCATGCACTCAGACACTCACGCACACTCAGACACTCGCACGCACTCAGACACTAAAACACTCACGCGCACTCAGACACTCACACACATTTGCGCACACTCAGAAACTCGCACACACTCAAACACTCGTGCCCACTCAGACACTTGCACACACACTCAGACACTCGTGGACACTCAGACACTTGTGCGCACTCAGACTGTGAGACACTCGCACGCACTCAGACACTTGTGTGCACTCAGACACTTGCCCACAGTCAGACACTCGTAAGCACTCAGACACTGACGCACACTCAGACACTCACTTGTGAACACTCAGACACTCACGCGCACTCAGATACTCAGACACTTTAGCGCACTCAAACACTAAGACACTCGCGTGCACTCAGACACTCAGACACTCGCGCGCACTCAGACACTCGCATACACTCAGACACTCCCACGCACTCAGACACTGCCCACACTCAGACACTCACTTGTGAACACTCAGACACTCATGTGCACTCAGATACTCAGACAATTGTGCGCACTCAGACACTAAGACACGCATACACACTCAGACACTAAAGACCTCATTATGACTTCAGCTGTCTTCTAAGAACATCGCCGAAGTCCTGCCAGACCGAAGACTGCCAGTGTTGGCGGTCTTCCGACCACCATATTGGGACTGCTAGTGACTTTCCACCATAATTTGGACGGCACTCAGACACTCGCACACACTCAGACACTCGTGCACACTCAGACACTCAGACACTTGCGCACACTCCGACACTCGCCCACACTCAAACACTCGTGCACACTCAGACACTTACACACACACTCAGACACTCATGGACACTCAGACACTTGTGCGCACTCAGACACTAAGGGGGTCATTCTAACTCTGACGGGCGGCGGAGGCCGCCCGCCAGAGTTCCCCCCTCCAGAACACCGCTCCGCGGTCAGAAGACCGCCACGGTGATTCTGGGTTTCCCACTGGGCTGGCGGGCGACCGCCAAAAGGCCGCCCGCCAGCCCAGTGGGAAACACCCCTCCATGAGGATGCCGGCTCCGAATGGAGCCGGCGGAGTGGAGGATGTGCGACGGGTGCAGTTGCACCCGTCGCAAATTTCAGTGTCTGCTCAGCAGACACTGAAATTCTTTGTGGGGCCCTCTTACGGGGGCCCCTGCAGTGCCCATGCCATTGGCATGGGCACTGCAGGGCCCCCCAGGGGCCCCACGACACCCCATACCGCCATCCTGTTCCTGACGGGCGAACCGCCAGGAACAGGATGGCGGTATGGGGTGTCAGAATCCCCATGGCGGCGCCGCCATGGAGGATTCTGCAGGACAGCGGAAAACCGGCGGGAGACTGCCAGTTTCCCTGTTATGACCGCGGCCATACCGCCGCGGTCAGAATGTCCTGCGGAGCACCGCCAGCCTGTTGGCGGTGCTCCCGCCGACCCTGGCCCCGGCGGTCCGTGACCGCCGGGGTCAGAATCACCCCCTAAGACACTTGCGTACACTCAGACACTCGCTCACACTCAGATCTCTCGCACACTGAGACACTCACGTGCACTCAGATCTCTTGCACACTCGTGCACACTCAGACACTAAGACACTCACGTGCACTCAGACACTCACACTCGCACGCACTCAGACACTTGCACACACTCAGACACTCGTGCGCACTCAGACACTAAGACACGCATGCACACTCAGACACTAAAGCCCTCATTATGACTTCGGCTGTCTTCTAAGAATATCGGCGAAGTCCCGCCAGACCGAAGACTGCCAGTGTTGGCAGTCTTCCGACCACCATATTCTGACTGGTAGCGACTCTCCACCATAATTTGGGCGGAGAACCGCCAGCAGCCATACTGGCCGTCGGTGGTGCAGTGGAGGTTGCTCCACCGTCACTGCAACGTCATAACAACACCGCCCACCGAATTACGTTACAGTATTCGGTGTGGCGGTGTGGCGGTGTTGTGGTGACGGTGTGCTGGCGGCGGAGCAGGCTCCATGGAACCCATTCCCTCCCGGATGACCACCAAAACAGGTAAGGTGATCGCCCGACAGGGGAGGGGGGTGTCGTTTGGTGTGTGCGTGAATGAGGGGGGTGACTGTGTGTGTATAGCGGGGGTATGTGAGTGTGTTTATGAATGCGGGGTGTGGTGTGCGTCAGGGGTTTATCGTGTATGTGTGTGTGCATGGGTTGCATGTGTGTGTGTGTATGTGTGTGCATGTGTGAGTGGGGTGGTCGGGGTATGTATGGGGGACCCATGGAGTAGTGGGGGCAGGGGAGGGGGCCCTATCAGCTTTGGGGGTGTAGTAGGGGGGCCGTGGCTGTTGGGGGAGGACTGTGGGAGGGGGAGGGGGACGGGGGAGACCCCTATCAGTGCCATGGACGGAATTCCCTGGCACAGATTGTACCTACTGCCATGGTTTTTGTGGCGCTACAGCTGCCACGAAAACTATGGAGGTATGCGGGATCATTGTCCCGCAGGCGGACTAGAGACATCAGTCGGTCGTTACGGCCGTGGCGGACGGTGTGGTACATTAATTTGGCGGGAGTTACCGCCACCCTGTTGGCGGTTCTACCGCCAAGTTAATACCGTCCGCCAGGAGTGTAATATGGGCCAAAGACACTCGCACACACTTGCTCACACTCAGGCACTCGCGCACACTCAGACACTCGCACACACTCCGACACTCGTGCACATTCAGACACTCGTGCGCACTCGGACACTCATGCGCACTCGGACTCTAAGACACTTGCATGCACTCAGACACTCGCGACACACTCAGACACTCGCACGCAGTCAGACACTAAAACACTCACACGCACTCAGACACTCAGACACTTGCGTGCACCGCCAAGTTAATACCGTCTGCCAGGATTGTAATATGGGCCAAAGACACTTGCGCACACTTGCTCACACTCAGGCACTCGTGCACACTCAGACACTTGCGCACACTCCGACACTCGTGCACATTCAGACACTTGTGCGCACTCGGACACTCGTGCGCACTCGGACTCTAAGACACTTGCATGCACTCAGACACTCGCGCACACTCAGACACTCGCACGCACTCAGACACTAAAACGCTCGCGCACTCAGACACTCAGACACTGACGGACACTCAGACAATCACTTGCGCACACTCAGACACTCACGCGCACTCAGATACTCAGACACTTGTGGACACTAAGACACTCGCGTGCACTCAGACACTCACACACACTCAGACACTCATGCGCAGTCAGACACTAAGACACGCATGCACATTCAGACACTAAGGGCCATATGTACGAACACTTTTTCCCATAGACACAGACTGGGGAAAAACTTTTGCTACATCTGGCCCTAAAACCCTCATTATGACTTTGGCTGTCTTCTAAGAACATCGCTGAAGTCCCGCCAGACCGAAGACCGCAAGTTTTGGTGGTCTTCCGACCACCATATTATGACTGGTAGCGACTCAGACACTCGCGCACACTCAGACACTCACGCGCACTAACACACTAAGACACTCGCACACACTCAGATACTCGCGCACACTCAGACACTAGCTTGCACTCAGACAAGAAGTCACTTGCGTGCACTCAGACACTCATGCGCAGATGCTCATCAGACACTCGCGCAAACTCAGACACTCGCGTGCATTCAGACACTAAGACACTCACGCACACTCAGACACTTGCGCACACTAAGACACTAAGGGGGTCATTACAACATTGGCGGGCGGCACTGTAACCGCTGTGCGGCCGCCAATGCAGCCGCACTCCCGCGGTCCCCATTACAACATCCCCGCTGGGCCGGCGGGCGTAAACCTCCTAATGGAGCCGGCGGTGTTGCGGCCGTGCGACGGGTGCAGTAGCACCCGTCGCGCTTTTCACTGTCTTCTGTGCAGACAGTGAAAAGCAGCACGGGGCCCTGTTAGGGGGCCCCTGCGCTGCCCATGCCAGTGGCATGGGCAGTGCAGGGCCCCCAGGGGCCCCAGGACTCCCCTTACTGCCAGCCTCTTCCTGGCGGTGGAAACCGCCAGAAACAGGCTTGCGGTAGACGAGTCATAATCCCCAGGGCAGCGCTGCTTGCAGTGCTGCCCTGGCAGATTATCACCGCCGGGTCTAAAATATGGGTCTCCATACCGCCAGCGGATTATCACCGCCGCTGTCAAAATATGGGTCTCCGTACCGCTAGCCTGTTGGCGGTACGGACGCCACTTTAGCCCTGGCGGTCTCAGACCGCCAGGGTCGTAATGACCCCCTAAATCACTAGCGCGAACTCAGACACTAAGACACTCACGTGCACTCAGACACTCGCACACACTCAGACACTAATGCACACTCAGACACCCAGACACTCACGCACACTCAGACACCGAGACACTCGCGCACACTTAGACACTCCCGTACACTCAAACACCCGCACACACTTAGACACTCGCACCCACGCAGACACTCAGGGGGTCATTACAACATTGGCGGTAAAAGGCGCTAACCGCCGTGCAGAAGACCGCCAATACACCGCTGCAGCCGCGAAATTCCTCCACAGCTACTATGACCCACAGCACGGAATCCGCCGAATTTCAGTCACCCACACAAGTCACCCACACCAAAGGTCAGTGTTAAAATGGCGAAAACAAAACCTCCACCTCCACGCCAACAGAAACACGCCCATGCTATTACGACCCACGAATCCACTCGGCGGTCTTTCAACCACGGTATTCCATTGGCGGTACACACCGCCGCGCTCAAAATACACACACATCTCCAAAACACCGCCACATTGGACAATTCCAAATACACACACCTGATACACATACACACACCACTCCAACACACCCAATACAATATAAAACACACACCTACATCACCCACAAACCCCTAAAGCAATTCTGAAAGAAGGCCAGAGAGACAGCACTGATTAGACAATCCCCCCACACAGAGGCACACAACACCATCACCCACACACCACTACACATCACTACACTCATCAACACATACACCACCTCACACATCACACACACCACCCCATGGCACGCCAAAGACACCCCCGCTTTTCCGAAGATGAGCTCAGGGTCATGGTGGAGGAAATCCTACGGGTAGAGCCACAGCTATTTGGCTCACAGGTGCAGCACACATCCATAGCCAGGAAGATGGAGCTATGGCGCAGAATAGTCGACAGGGTCAACGCTGTGGGACAACACCCAAGAAATCGGGAGGACATCAGGAAGAGGTGGAATGACCTACGGGGAAAAGTGCATTCAGCGGTCTCCAGGCACAACATCGCGGTACAGCGGACTGGTGGCGGACCCCTACCTCCTCCCCCACAACTAACAACATGGGAGGAGCAAGTCTTGACCATCATGCATCCAGAGGGCCTCGGAGGCGTCGGTGGAGGAATGGACACTGGTAAGTCAAATCTTAACTATCAGATCCCCCACCCTACCTGCATGCTATCACACACCCACCCCCTCACCCATCACTCAAACTCCTCACTAATGTACTAAGAACACAAACCACCCATCCCAACACCAAGCCCTGCATGACACAACTAAGGATGGTCACCATTCACCAAAGCATGCCCACTGCACATACCCAGAATAACCCCCTAACCATCATCACACAAGCCCCCACACAGGAATGCTAGCACTGGGGTACACAAACACCCACCCATTGCACACCATGACACACACACATGCAATAATCATGCTCTTATGCCCCTGCAGGATCACGAAGGACCGTCACCACACCGGAGGGTCCAGACATCTCCACTCCACCCACGGAAGAGGCCCACAGTGACGATAGCAGCTCTGCCCTACTGGAGCCTGATGACCAGCCCGGACCATCGTGGGCCGCGGGACAGTCGGTTCCCCTTGCACAGGCACAGCCCAACACTGACCTTCCACCTTTTGGTAACACCAGCACAGCACCCACCCAGCGGGCCCAAACCTCCGTACCCAGGACATGTCAATCAGCGGTGTGTCCACCACTACAGGGAACCCAGGATAACCCACCACCACAACAACAACAGGGACCTGGGGGCAGTGGTAGTGGGCACACGGTCCAGGGGACGTAGGCACTGGAACACAGGGGAACTGGGAGGGCTGCTGTGCGACAGGGGGCGGACAGGCCAAGGGAACCCACTCTCCACGAGGCCCTCTCCTCCATCATGTGAGCATACCACCACTCCCAGGAGACGATGGCGACGGTCCTGGTCAAGTTTCAGGAGACCCAGCGCCTGTAGGAGGAACAGTATTTGGGATTCAGGGAGGAGCTCAAGACCATCAGCTCCGCCTTGGGCACCATCGTAGGGGTGCTGAAGGACATACAGCAGATCTTGAGGGACACCGTGGTACTCCAAGGGGCCCCTGACACTAGCCACGACGATGAACTGCCCACCACCTCTGCCGGCGCTAGTGGACAGGACGCTCCGCCACAGAACCACCACACCAGCACCCCACCCCCTGCAGATGGACAACCACCACGCAAGAGGGCCCTGAGATCCAGGAACAGGACAGAGCAAGATGGCAAGACCTCCGCTAGGAAATGAGACCACCCTGATTGTCCCCCCACCGTCCCACTTTGTTACCCTGTCCATACTTTAACTGACCCTGTTCCACTTCCTATGCCCAGATGGGCAGTGCACCTGTGAGACTAATAGACTGGACTCTGCCATGGACATTCCTCCACCATCACCCCTCACCATTTTACAACCCCCCTACAATATTGAGCATTTAAATAAACACCCTTGAACCACAAAACATTCTGGAGTCAGTCTATGTTTTTGTAAAATGTATTATCAATGACAGTGTCAAAATGCGTTTATAGTTGTTAAGGCAACATACCAATGTCACACATCACAAGTCCTTGAAGGATGCTTGCAGATGACACACGTTGGTAACCACACCTGTGAAACCGTAATGGAAAGGAACAACTCAGTTATCAAATAATCCCAGTAAATTACACACAGGATAGATTAAGACGTGTGACAGTGAATGTTATGTAAAAAATGAAAATGTTCTCACCTGTGTGTCACTGGAAATATTGCTGTATGACTGACACCCTGTTGTTGTTGTCTTCTTCCTCAGCTTCCTCCTCATCACTGTCCACAGGCTCCACAGCTGCCACAACACCGTCATCTGGAACATCCTCCTGCAGAAAAGGCACCTGGCGTCGCAATGCAAGATTGTGAAGCATCGAGCAGGCAATGATGATCTGGCACACCTTCTTCGTCGAGTAGAATAGGGATCCACCTGTCATATGGAGGCACCTGAACCTGGCCTTCAGGAGGCCGAAGGTCCGCTCGATCACCCTCCTAGTCCGCCCATGGGCCTCATTGTACCGTTCCTCTGCCCTGGTCCTGGGATTCCTCACTGGGGTCAATAGCCAGGAAAGGTTGGGGTAACCAGAGTCCCCTAATAGCCACACACGGTGCCTCTGGAGTTCACCCATCATATCAGGGATGCTGCTATTCCGCAGGATGTAGGCGTCATGCACTGAGCCAGGGAACACTGCATTTACCTGTGAAATGTACTGGTCTGCCAAACACACCATCTGTACATTCATGGAATGATAACTCTTCCGGTTCCTGTACACCTGTTCACTCCTGTGGGGGAGGACCAGAGCTACATGGGTCCCATCAATAGCACCTATGACGTTGGGGATATGTCCAAGGGCATAGAAGTCACCTTTCACTGTTGCCAAATCTTCAACCTCAGGGAAAATGATGTATCTCCTTACGTGTTTCAGCAGGGCAGACAACACTCTGGACAGCACGTTGGAAAACATAGGCTGGGACATCCCTGATGCCATGGCCACTGTTGTCTGAAAAGACGCACTTGCAAGGAAATGGAGCACTGACAGCACCTGCACGTCAGAGGGGATTCCAGTGCGATGGCGGATTGGTGACATCAGGTCTGGCTCCAACTGGGTACATAGTTCCTGGATTGTGGCACGGTCAAACCGGTAGGTGACGATTACATGACGCTCTTCCATTGTCAACAGGTCCACCAGCGGTCGGTACACTGGAGGATTCCGCCATCGTCTCAAATGTCCCAGCTGACGGCGCCTAGGAAGGACAACAGCGAGGATCGAGTCAACTTTTTTCCAGGTATGTACCCACAGTTACACAGAACATGACACCAAACACAAAACCCTTCCTGTATGTGTGAGTGTAGGCCTAGCTATGTGTGACGCAGACGTAAATGGAGCTATGTGGGCACCTGAAATGGCGGATGCCTGACCTCTAAACTGGGACAATGGGATTGTGGGGTAACTGCGCTGGCGTTGCACACCGTCGCGGTAGGCGGTCGTAGACTGCGGCGCAATGCTGCATTGGTTAACATTGGACCCTAGGGGTCCCAGGAGCCAATGAGGAAGTGCGCCGGCGGTGATGATACGCACCGCAGCGGACATCACCGCCGCGGACATCACCGCCATTTTCTATCAGTTCAATCACTAGATACCTGACCTTTGACAGGAGAGGACCTACACTGAAAGTGCTGCTGTGACCTCGGTCTGGAAGCGACGATGGCTGCTGCGTCTGGGGAAAGGGCCCCTGCCTTCACTGCTCAGCAGTTGGAGAAACTGGTAGACGGGGTCCTCCCCCAGTACACGCTACTCTACGGTCCTCCAGACCAACAGGTTAGTACACAGGGAGCACGTTGTATGGGCTAGGCCTGGGTGGAGAGGGCTGGTTGGAAGAGGGAAGGGGGCAGAGTTCAGGCAACATGAATGCATGTTAATGTATGTGCCACATGGTTAGGGTAGGGAGGGAGGCCACGCACATTGACGAAGCGGTTGTTAATGACTTCTCTTCTTCCCTTGTGCATGTCATGTAGGTCAGCGCCCACCAGAAGAAGGACATTTGGCGTGCCATCGCCAAGGACATCCGGACCCTGGGGGTCCACCAGAGACGGGGCACCCACTGCCGTAAACGATGGGAGGACATTCGCCACTGGAGCAAGAAGACGGCGGAGGCTCAGCTGGGGATGGCCTCCCAACGTGGGAGAGGTGCCCGTTGGCCCATGACCCCCCTGATGTTTAGGATCCTGTCAGTGGCCTACCCTGAGTTGGATGGGCGCTTGAGGGCATCACAGCAGACACAAGGGGGTGAGTACACTCTCATTCTGCTGACTTTGCGTGCAGTGGAGGTGTCTGGGTGGTGGAGGAGGCCTGTGGGTGTACCTAGGCCAGGCAGAAATAGGTAGACTAGGCACCTCCGTAAAGCAGTTCATGTGGCACCCTACCCCACCTCAGTAGAGTAGCAAGTACAGGTATAGATGCTCCTGTGGCATCCATGTGTGCAGATGTCCACCATAGACATGTAGGCCAGATCCCAGGAATTGCATCTGTAGAGGCCAGGAGCACGGCGAAGTGCAGGGGGCTGCTGTGTCTGTATTGTTCGCCAACGGATGCGGTATGCCATGTACTCAACCTGTCTTTCTTCTGTCTCCCCCCCCCCTTTTTGTGCTCTCCCTGTTCTTTTGTTCATCAGCATCATCAGGCGGAGGTACAGTGGCACCAGAGCACGAGGGAGCTGCATCCCACATGGCCATGGAGGGCCACACCACAGACTCTGAATGCACCAGTGGGACGGAGGGTGAGGGGAGCTCCACGTCGGCCACCGGGTCAGCTACCAGCGACACGGACTCGTCCGACGATGGGAGCTCCCTTGTGGTGGCGGCACCATCTGTGCGCCCCACTTCTACAGGTACAGCCGCCACCTCCCCTACCAGCCCCGCTCTCCCAGCAGCCCCTCAGCGTTCGCCCCGTGCCCGCTCACCCAGGAGGGTGGGCATCACCTTCGCCCCAGGCACCTCAGGCCCTGCCCCAGTCACCCCTGCTGCCCTCAGTGAGGAGGCCATTGACCTCCTCAGGTCACTCACTGTTGGGCAGTCTACCATTGTGAACGCCATCCAGGGTGTAGAAAGGGAGTTGCAACACGGTAATGCATTCCTGGAGGGCATTCATTCTGGTCAGGCTGCCCTTCAGCGAACCCTGCAATCTCTGGCCTCAGCACTGATGGCAGCCATTGTCCCTGTGTCTAGCCTCCCCCCTCCAACTTCCTCCACCCAGACCCAATCCCCTGTACCCCAGCCTATCCCAAGCACACCTACAGACCAGCATGCACACACCTCAACACACAAAAGTAGCTCAGGCATCACCCACATGCAGACACTGCAACATTTAGCGCCTTGAGACCCGCACGGGTGAGTAGCGCGCTTTATAAATGTTAATGATTTGATTTGATTTGATCCACTGCCTCCACTGTGTCCCCCTCCTCGTCGTCTCCCTCCTCCCTCCCAGTGTCGTCTACACTCTCACCTGCATGCACTACATCTACAGGCACTAGGACTCTCAGCAGTACACCCAGCACCACAAGCCGCTCACCTGCACTCACCACCTCCACTCCCATTTACACTTCCCCTGTGTCCTCTCCCAGTGTGTCTGTGATGCCCCCACCCAAAGTACACAAACGCGGGCACCCACACATGCAACATCCATCCACCTCACGACAGCCATCAGTACCTGCACCTGCACCCAAAACACCTAAAGTGATACCTCCTACAACCACCTCCTCTTCCTCCACTCCCAGACCCCCTCCAACTACTCACCCCAGTGTTCGTCAGAAACTGTCCCTGTGTAAAGTTGACCTTTTTGCCCCCTCGCTCCAATTCATCAGTCCCGTCGTAGCGCCTCAGCCAAAAAGCCTCCAAAACCAGTGGGGCCTGTTCAAGGTGTGTGGAGTGCACCGGCCACCAGGGCAGGCAGTGTGACCCGGAGCCATGGCACTGGCAGCCCACCCCCTGTAAAGGCTCTGAAATTGGAAAGTGGCCGACGGGACCCTGTGAAGACTCCTGGAGGCAAAAAAACTCACAGGGGTTCCAGGGAGATTGCAGCGTCAGCTGTGACTCCTCCAAAGGTGGGGAAGGGCCAGAGGAAGCCTGCACAGCCTAGTGTGAGCAGCACGGCGGAGAAGGGCGGCATCCTTCCCGGCGGTCGTGACGCCACCGCCAGCACCGTCGTCACTGGTCAGGAGACCACCGCCGGAGTCATTGCCCAGGAGGGCCCAAGTATCGTCACTGGTCAGGAGACCATCGCCACCGCCGGAGTCAGTGCCCAGGACGGCCCAAGTATCGTCACTGGTCAGGAGACCCCCGCCACCGCCGGAGTCAGTGCCCTGGAGGGCCCAAGTATCGTCACTGGTCAGGAGACCACAGCCACCGCCGGAGTCAGTGCCCAGGAGGGCCCAAGTATCGTCACTGGTCAGGAGACCACCGCCGGAGTCAGTGCCCTGGAGGGCCCAAGTATTGTCACTGGTCAGAAGACCACCGCCGGAGTCAGTGCCCTGGAGGGCCCAAGTATCGTCACTGGTCAGGAGACCACAGCCGGAGTCAGTGCCCTGGAGGGCCCAAGTATCGTCACTGGTCAGGAGACCACTGCCGGAGTCGTTGCCCTGGAGGGCCCAAGTATCGTCACTGGTCAGGAGACCACCGCCGGAGTCAGTGCCCTGGAGGGCCCAAGTATCGTCACTAGTCAGGAGACCACCGCCAGAGTCAGTGCCCTGGAGGGCCCAAGTATCGTCACTGGTCAGGAGACCACCGCCACCGCCGGAGTCAGTGCCCTGGAGGGCCCAAGTATCGTCACTGGTCAGAAGACCACCGCCACCGCCGGAGTCAGTGCCCAGGAGGGCCCAAGTATCGTCACTGGTCAGGAGACCACCGCCGGAGTCAGTGCCCAGGAGGGCCCCGGCTGCCACAGCCCCGCTGGGCAATGAGGGAACGTCATGCCACACACCAATGCCCAGTCCAGAGAACGTCATGCCACACACCAATGCCCAGTCCAGAGAACGTCATGCCACACACCAATGCCCAGTCCAGACACCGCCATGGCAAAGCACCGCTGAAGAGTCCTGAACCGCCATGGCAAAGCACCGCTGAACAATGCATGCACCGCCATGGCAAAGCACTGATGAAGAGTCCTGAACCGCCATGGCAAAGCACCGCTGAAGAGTCCTGAACCGCCATGGCAAAGCACCGCTGAAGAGTTCTGAACCGCCATGGCAAAGCACCGCTGAACAATGCATGCACCGCCATGGCAAAGCACCGCTGAACAATGCTTGCACCGCCATGGCAAAGCACCGCTGAAGAGTCCTGAACCGCCATGGCAAAGCACCGCTGAAGAGTCCTGAACCGCCTTGGCAAAGCACCG
Source organism: Pleurodeles waltl (assembly GCF_031143425.1). Classification (NCBI taxonomy): domain Eukaryota; kingdom Metazoa; phylum Chordata; class Amphibia; order Caudata; family Salamandridae; genus Pleurodeles; species Pleurodeles waltl. The sequence goes on from NC_090443.1 coordinate 528,625,262, forward strand.
CTGAACAATGCATGCACCGCCATGGCAAAGCACCGCTGAACAATGCTTGCACCACCATGGCCAAGCACCGCTGAAGAGTCCTGAACCGCCATGGCAAAGCACCGCTGAACAATGCATGCACCACCATGGCAAAGCACCGCTGAACAATGTTTGCACCGCCATGGCCAAGCACCGCAGAAGAGTCCTGAACCGCCATGGCAAAGCACCGCTGAAGAGTCCTGAACCGCCATGGCAAAGCACCGCTGAACAGGGCATGCACCGGGTAAGAATGAAAAGGCCGCCACATCAAGCATTGTTATCCCTTGTGCAGGTGGGACAGTGACAGGACAGGAACTTCCACGGGGAGATTAATCCAGTCTGGGCACCAGTCCCCCTCCAGAATCAGTGGAGGCTGTTATCTACTCTGGAAACTGTGGCTTTGCACTCCCCAGGATTGAACAGATGGCAAACCACCCACTGTAGAGACTTGAGAGACTGTGGCTTTGCACTCCCCAGGATTGAACAGTGGGCAACCCACCCACTGTAGAGACTTGAGAGACTGTGGCTTTGCACTCCCCAGGATCGTCCAGTGGGCAACCCACCCACTGTAGAGACTTGTGAGACTGTGGCTTTGCACTCCCCAGGATGGTCCAGTGGGCAAGCTACCCACTGTAGAGACTTGAGAGACTGTGGCTTTGCACTCCCCAGGATACATCAATGGGCATGGAGCCCCGTCGTGGATCTGGCTTTGCACTCCTCCGGCTGAGGTTCCCCCCCTTCCCTTCCCCCTGAGGTGCCTGTAGTATTTCTATCTGATGCCCCGGCAGTGTTCTCTCCGTGTGTGGACAGGTATCTATTGTGGGCTTCGCCCATGCATTTTTGGACTAGTGGTGCACGGACATTTCTATGTGCATATCTGAACTACTTCTCGGAATGTATATACTTTTGTATGATTTTCTAATATATGTATATAATTTTTGAGACGTTTATATTGCTACATTACAATGTTTGTACTGATTTTGTTTTGTCTTTGCATTCTTCCGGGGGGTTGTGGGTTGTTACTGTGCTGTTTGGACATGCATTGGTGTGTGTGTTGTCGTGGGCGAGGGTGGGGGTGGGGGTGTTCCGTGTGTGTCCCCCTAACTTTTGCCTCCCCCCTCCCCTATGTCATAGGTGCAGTACTCACCGTTGTCTTCGCCGGCGCAGGCGTTGGTCTTCGTAGATGAGTAGGAATACAAGGGCCGGTAGGATTTGGAGTTCCGGCTCCATGCTATCCTCCTTCCTCATGGGATGTGTTCAGGTGAGCGTTTTCCCATTGCAGTTACTGTTTCCGCCGTGTTTTTATCCATGGAGAATCCGCCCCGGAAAAGGTGGCGGATTGGTGGGTTGTGATACTATGGGCGGTACATTGTCTTCCGCCTGTCTGTTGACGGTGACCGCCGCACTGCTTGTCTGCACCGCCGTGGCTGTCGGAGTGTTAAAGTGGCTGTCTATGTTGGCGGTTTCCGCCATGGTCATAATTCCCTTTTTTTGTCCACCGGCCTGTTTGCGATATTACCGCCGCTTTAACACCGTCCGCCAGAGTTGTAATCACCCCCTCAGACACTTGCGCACACTCAGACACTCGCACACACTCAGACACTCATGCACACTTGGACATTCGCACACAGTCAGACACTCACACACATTTGCGCACACTCAGACGCTCGTACACTTTCAAACACTTGTGCACACTCAGACACTTGCACACACACTCAGGCATTAAGACACTTGTGCGCACTCAGACACTCAGACACTTGCGCACAATCAGACACTCTTGCACTTTCAGACTCTCCAGACACTCAGACTCTCAGACACTTTGACACCCGCACGCACTCACACACTAAGACACTTGGGTGCACTCAGACACTCGTGGAAACTCAGACACTCACGCACACTCAGACACTCAGACAGTCTCGCACACTCAGACACTTGCGTAAACTCATGCACACTAAGACATTCGCGCACACTCATACACTTGTGTGCGCTCAGACACTTTCACACACTCAGACACTCATGCGCACACTCAGAGACTCGTGCGCACTCAGACACTTGCTCACACTCAGACACTCATACACTTGCATACACTCAGACACTTGCGCACACTCAGACACTCGCACACGCTCAGACACTCGCGCAGACTCAGACACTTGTGCGCACTCGGACACTCGCACGCACTCATGCACACTCAGACACTCGCGCACACTCAGACACTCATGCATACTGAGACACTCACGCACACTCAGACACTCGCGCACACTCAGACACTCGGGCACACTCAGAAACTTGAACACACAGTCAGGGTCATTACCCATCTACAAAGTTTTACATATACATCTTTTTTTGTTGATGTTTGCATTACAATATAAAGTACACAAACTGTAGCAAATGTATAACTTTCTCAAATACCTGTTACAATCCGCCTCCACGGTGTTCTTTACCCCCAACGCTCACCTCTCCCCTCTACTCCAATGATAAATTGACAGCACAGAAAATAGCAGGGAGAGAGTAGAAAAAAACAAAAGAAGCAGAACATCTGGTTTTGGCAGTGCAAATTAGATCCTCATTAAAGACGTGCACATTGGCATACGCACAGCGGCAGCGAACAGCAGCCCATCGAGCTAAGAGTTACATACAACAGAGATGTGTTTAGACTCGGCTGACCACAAGTGCAGGGACCCAGAAAGGAAGCAGCCAATACATATACGCATTTCCATTTGCAGCCCCTCCCACAGCCCGTCAATCAGTGCCATCAGAGGCTCTAAAAAGTAGAATCTCTGATGCACGTATCGGGTCTTAATCCACACTTTCTGAATGTCCTGCACACCACTGCTAGTTAAGTCAGGCTCTGTAGTGAGCAAGGTTATCATTTTGCCCACCTTGCAGTTTCATCTACAGCAGGGGTTTCCAATCTTGTATATAACGAGTGCTACTTGAGTTCAATAAAACATATCAAGAAGTACTAATATTATTAATGTGCTACTAGTGTCTACATCAGACAAGATTACATTAGGGGCCACCATATGCAAGGTTATTGCTAGCGATCACCTAAGTGCATCAGGCATGGTTCCAGCAGTCATGAAATAAAGGTATTGTCCATATGGAATGCCTCTTGTGGGTAATCCAAAACAGCCGTTGCTGCAATGTCTCTGGTACAATGGTAATAACATTTGTAAACTGTCTCCCCAATGCCATATGATTTATCACTCAAATATCAGTTTTACATTTATTTTGGAAATTCAGGGCCTGATTTAGATTTCGGCAGATGGGTTACTCTGACACAATGGTGACAGCTATCTAGACCACCGAAATATAAATCCCTTAGGGAATAATGGGATTTCTATCGGAGACGTGATATCCGTCACCGTTGTGACAGAGTAACCCATCCGCCGAAATCTAAACCAGGCAGTAAGCTATTTTTTCTTCAAATATCAGCTTATGAGTTCTGAAAATAAACACATTTTCATTTCAAATACATAATCTAATTTTTGGTACATGCATGTTAATTCAACCAAGCAAAAGCTTGTAATTTAACTTGCTGGGCTGCACAAAGGAGAGCTACTTACAGGTAGCTGGAGAGGTACCAGTAGCTCATGAGCTACTCATTGGAGAAGCCTGATTTACAGCTTTCTCATCGGTCCAAACCTCTTTCAAACGCCGTTCACCAGCCAGTGCCCACAGTCACGTCTTTAAACCAGGCCACACGTGGGCACTCTCATCGAGATCCAGTGGTTTGTGATGCGCTGTTACTAATCTACAAAGTTGTATCAAACAGGCTCCTGATTGAAGCAGCACAAGTAAACCAACTATTTACACTATAGCCTAAATAAAGGCTGATTTATAGAGAAGACCAGACAGGAAAAGCGCCGTAGATGGCTGGCTGAACATAGATGGAGGGTAATTTACATTAACTCTAACCAGCTACAGTAGAGGTCACAGTTAAATGTTTATAAACAAGCCCTTTTGATAGATAAATCCCAGTCTTAGAACATCTAAGCAAAAGAAGAAAAATATCAAAGAATACTGTTTATATTAATTGGAAATGTTCTTAATCCTATAATCATCTTAAGTGGAGGTGGGGGGTGGGGTTTTGGATCGAGGGACTAAAGGAGGGGGATTCCTATTAGGCAGGAGCTTTGTAATCATTTCTCAGGGCACTTAATTTAAATAATCCAAACACTTTATGCTAAAATAATAAAATATTCAAACAATGTAAGCTTACATAAAAATGATCTAGCTACAGTAGATATTCTTTAACCCATCTTGCAAAATGCTCAGTATTTTGAATGTGCTACCTTTACAAAACTGTCAATCAAAGAGGTAACCCTTCTTTTACGCTCAACCAAATTGGGGTGACCAGATGACCCCTGTCCAACTGTGGTTCTTCCAAATTATTTGCTCCAATATTAGTAGGAAAAGTCACAGGCTTATTCAATCTCTCTTTGCTTTCAGGGCACCTTCCTGACACTTTGAAAACAGGGTGTGGTCTCCCTGTTTACAAAAAAATCTAATCTGGACACAGCAGTTGTTAAGAACTATCGCCCATACAGTGATCCATGCCCCTCCACCAGACCTCAACATTCGGTAAAGTCTTGAAACAACTTTAGCACCGTATCCTGAAGCACGTAACCTAGTGTAAAAATGCCAATGTTGTTCCATCCCCAGAAGCGCTTCAGGCGGGTAACCTCATGTAGTGTAGAACCCTGCCAAAAGGGGGTCATGTGTGTCAGTCTGCCACCCCCACCCAATTTGGCAAAGGGAACACTGCCATAAGCTGATGACTACTTGTGTTGCTGGAGGTAGGGACTCGGTCTTCTTATTACTGTATAGGTAATCAAGTACAGGGATATCACCCATTGCCCATCATTCTGTTGCGTAAACTGGGTCAGACTGGGGACAGTACCACCAGTTGGTTTTGGTTTGGTTTCAGCTTGTAAACTTTATTCGCCATACTCAAAATGGCCATAAAAGTACATAAATTAATCATTATAAACAACCCTAGACGTAATATCACCATTTATAAATAATTAAAAACGAATGAACACAGAACACATCACATACAATTATTAATATCAAGTCTATACATATCTAAAAAATAAGGATTTTTTAAACATAAATAGTGTTTAAAGTATAAAGAACCACAGTATAACACAGGTGAGAATTATTTAAACCAAATAAAAATATAATTGCGGCCTGATGTGTTCTTATGTTCTGGGCAATAAAAAAAGGTGTAAGATAAAGGATCCCAAGTTGCACGTAAAGTTTACAAAACAACATAAAGTGCAAAGTGCTGTGTTTGCTGGACCCATCATAGGAACAACGAGCCGTTTCATTTGGACAAGACCTTATTTTAGGAAACGCCACTAAACGATGCACCATTCCCAGTCCAAATCTTATCAAGACGAATTGGTGCTGCATATTAGTGATGGTAGATAGATAACCTTTGCAACTTTCCTCGAGGAATAGGGACAAATATATGCCAACTGTAGATTTCATAATTTCGACAGCTCTCCTCCTATCCAATCTATGTTGCAGGAAAGTATTCATAATTCATTTTTTTGAAAGTGTGGGCATTCATTGTGGATACAACCGTATGGCCATATTAAACAGGGTATTAAAAGAAGAATCAATGTAAGCAAGCCAAGGGATACAAGAGGCATTATCCATTTTTAAACGGTCTAAGATAATTTGTTTAGTAAAATGATTTTCTTCTTTGGCCCAGATGCTGTACCATAGTACAGGGGTTTCAACAGCAGCACTTCCTTCAGATACTGTAAACCCACCTCCTAATGTATAACCCAATTAGATACTGAGGTGGGTAAAAATAACAACCGTTTTAAAAACAATTTTCCTCCATTTGCAGAGGTGTGCTCTTAGTGTATCCACATAAGCCAACCCCATAAGTGGCCATAGGCAAGACTCTGGACTTATAATTAACCACAATTTCTCTTATAGGGTGACTACCTAATTTGCTAGAAAATCTGAAAATTCCACACAAGTTTCTACACATTTTGTTTCTGCCCATGGAAATATGCTGTTTCCAGGACCCTTTACTTGAAAATAGGACCCCCAAATAGCTAAAGGAATTAACAGTGGTAATTGGTGTATTCTGTATAGAAAGACTTCTACATTTCTGGGCCTTCTGGCCACAAACCATCATAAAAGTTTTTGATTTATTAATCACCATACTCTTTAAAGTCACAAATTTCTCAAAGGCATTCATTCGTTTCTGGAGTCCCAACGGAGTCCTGAAAATCTGAACAGCATCACCTGCCTATAACACAGGTAAGGAGGTATCCACCCCATTAATAAAGAAAGAAAATAGCAACAGGGCAAGGGCACAACCTTGCAAATGCCTCTCCCAACTTTAAATGAATGAGTACATTTTCCCATTAGACCAAAATAGATTTTGCATGTTAAATTTTCAAACAGGCAGACCAGAAAACCAATAATTACCCTGGGAGAACCCAATTCCAACAATGTAGACCACAAAATAGCATGCTCTACGAGGTCAAAGGTGTTACTGAGATCAGCAAAGCAGAGGTACAAAGACCCTATTTTAGCCCTTGTATGCTTCCCAATAAGCAAGTCTAGGTTTACACATTGCTTAATGGTTCTCAGGCCCTTTCTAAAGCCGAATAGGGCAGGTGATAGAATGTCGTAGTCCTGTACCAACTATTCAAGCCTTGCCAATAAAATCCTACTTAATATTTTCATAAACAAGTCCAGTAGCGATATTGGCCGGTAACTTTTAGGGTCTTATTTATCTCTCTTTTTGTATATTGGTACTATGATAGAGGAGGTCCATGATGATGGAATCTCTCTGGCCACCACCATTATTACACACACTAGAGATTGGGCCCCAAAGGTTAATAGTTGATTTAAAAACATCCACAGGTACCCCGTCAGGACAGGGGGCCCTACCCCAAGCACTAGCATGAAGTGCCAGCAGTACCTCATCAATGGTAATATTTAGATGAATGGGGTTCCCATTCCTTAGCTCCTCATACCCAACTGAGATAGAAGCCCCACTATTTTGTTTAAAAACGTCATAGAAATGGGTCACCCATGCCGAACAGGGAACACTGGAATCTATCTCAGGGGGCTCCTCATTGGTCAAGAAAGGTGCGTTCACTGTTTCCCAGAATAGCTTATTTTCATGTGTTTCTGAGGCCTGAGCTAATTTTGACCATGCTTCCTCCTGCAACAACTACTTCCTTCTCTCCAGGACTTCCCTATACTTAATGTGCAAGGTCCTAATAGCCACAGGCTTTTGATTGATGTATCAGAAGAGCCTTAATAGAGGAAATAACATGTTCAAAACAGCTTAGCAACCTTTTAGGGTCAAGTTCATCTTGTAAATAATAGTTAATCTCATGCAGACTCTTCTGCACAATATTCTGTAAAAGACCATCTGGGTCGATATCTCTCCATTTTACTCTCACTCCATTAGCCCTATATGTATCAACCTGGTTCACTGTAATCTAAGACTCTCGCCTCTGGCCCCAGACTAAGAACGGGAGGATATTGGGGTCATGATCACTCAATACAGATTGAACAATATAAGGGGTGCTACACAAACTATTGGCAGCTGAAGACACCAAAATGTGATCTATGACGGATGAGGAATTACTTCCCCTGAAGGATGGAATCACTTCCCCATTAACACCGTAATTGCATCTCAGTAACAATAAGTCATATTTAGATATAATTGAATTTAAAACATCTCCATAGTCGTTGTGGCAAAAATTATCATAGCCCACCCAATCCTGACTAGTGAACCCACAGACCTGAGTTGCTGGGGCATAACAAGGCTGGATGCTAAAGTCTCCAGCCCATAATATAATTAAGGCCCATATTTATACGTTTTTAGCGCCACGTTTGCATCGCTTGACGAAATGGCGGCTCAAACTTACACTAACAAAATACAATTGTATTTTATAAGTTTGAGACGCTTTTGCATCAAAAAGCGGCATAAATATGGCGCTAAAACAGTAGAAATATGGGCTTAAGTTTGAACTAATTTGAGTGTAAAAATGTATGCAGGCCATGATCCAAAGTATGGGCTACTCCGCTGAGAGTAGAATCAAGGACATTATTATTATAGAAATTAAATAATACCACATCGTCCCTGCTCCTGGAAGTTAGACACAGCAATTGAGCATTAGAACCCACCCAAGAAGACTTTTTAACTACTACAAGAAGCATGTTAGAAGTGAGTACCTGGAGCCCACCCTTAGACTCTCTGTCTGAGAAGGCGTAGTGCGCAGGAAATGTGAAGTAAATCCTTGTACATGTATGAGGGTAACGCACCACGTCTCCTGGGTACAGATGATATCAATTTCATTAACAATATTATACCACTCCTCTGTCCATAAGTTGTTGCGAGGACTCCCACATTCCACACGACAAATTTGTAACTCCCATCCTTGCAGTTATTGCATCACTGCCCTCAGATACTACCCGGGCAAACTAGTGGTGGACAAATTCCCGTCTATTATTTCCCCAACAATGCTGTTAATACATAGTGTGCTGACGGCTTCCACTAATCTGGTTAAAATTGTGGGGTCCCTTCCACGACCACTGTTCTTTATACCCATTTTGGACCCCTCAGGATTACAACACTCAACTTCATTAGCCTCCTGACTGCCATAGCTTGGTCAATCATTAGCCGATAGTGAGCTCAAAACCTGAAACCAATTACTTATGGGCACATGTGGGAGGGGGGAATGGTAGTGCTCTACTGATCCCCTCTTAGGCAACCCCCTCATTGGCTCAATGCGGGGATGGACCAGGGACTGTAGATGTCAGTAAAAGAAACCCAAGGGGAACAGTGACAGAGACGTGCCATATGGTGGACATGGAACTGCCCTGGAAAGTATTTCCCTCACAAATCTAGGCCTCTGAAAATGAACAATAGTGCAATCACCCCCAAAATGTTTTACTAAAGGCAACCTGCCCCACTCTTCTGGTTAGAACAATTTGATGTCCTCTATCAGATGAAAATAAATTACTTAAAGCCAAACAACGCATAACTTTATTCTTCAGAGTTTCGGGGGATTCGATCTGACCTGGCTGCAAAGGTGGGATATTAACCATAACAGTTACATAAGGGTAACACGCTGGTGGTAAATCAATAGTAGTAGGCTCACCCGGAGGGGAGGAGGCGGTATGGAGAGCATCATGATAGGATCATCTGTCTATTACAAGACTGCGGTGAGGGGCTCATTGTGGGAATTATGCTAGATCTTAAATTACCCACTGCCGGGACACATAGCTGTTTGCAAGGAGTCGTATTCCACCCTAGGGTTCGTCGTACTCCACACTCCTCACTTAATTGCCTGGTGCGTGAGCCCCTCCGACAGGCCCCTTTTATATTACCAACTACAGTCTCTACAACCTGTGGGGTTATTATATTACTGTGCCCATTTTGTAGCACACCTGCTGAACAGTTAGAAACCAAAGTAGGCAAGGATAATTTTTTACATAAAGCAATGACCTTCCCTTCTAATTTGACCAGCTTGTCTTTAAGAGGCATGAGCAAGTCACTAATAGCAGTTAGGAATGTATTTCAGGATGACCCTTGTGGTAGTCCATCCAAGGAGCAAACGTTATCTTCAGGGCACGGGGACACAAATCACCAGTGGCCCCCTTTCTGCAATTTTTCTTCCGTTTGGCAGCTGATGTAGAAGCAACAGCAACAGTGTCCAAAGGGCCTATAACCTCTTCACCACACCTCCCTATATCATTAACCAGACCATGGTCAGTATCAGTTGTCAGATCCACTGGGCCAGTTGGCATCTCTGCGGCTTCACTAAGCCCAGCCACCCCCAGGGATAGGCACTTTTCTGCCATATCTATCTCCTTACTGATAACCCCCACCGCTGGTACCAGAAAGGAGTCAATGGTAGAGCAAGTTATGTCAAGTGCTGGCTTCTGGCTTCCTGCTTTATACTTACCCATAGCCACAAATGGGTACAGGCACAAGTCCCCACAAATAAAGGTGAGTACCTACAAAGTCCAACCAGGGACCTCCACCCCAGAAAGAAAAGGGAGATGTTAGCGGAAGTGGCAAACAACAACAATTTTGCTTACTTCACACACCGTGGTACATCCTCTTATGGTATAAACCCATACAATAGTATTTGGGGCCCAGGACCAAGAGCCAAGAGGGTAGGCTCAACCCACATCTGGCCAGCTGCGGACCGGCGCAGTCGGGCATGCCCTTGGCTGGTCTTCGCCTGGGCACGCGCCCGAGCATGTCCCATGCGTGTCCCATGCAGCAGGACAGCAGCTCTGCAGATAAGCGCCTACGGGCACAGGAAATAGCGTCAGGGTGGCCTGCTGGCCTGCTGGACAATGTAGTTGATGTGTGCGGCCCCCCTAGGGCTGATCAAGTCTCCCTATCAGTCATTGATGGCCTGCAGCTGGGTGGCAGTATAAGAGCAGTAGACACCATGAGTGGCAATGCCCCACAATATGTGGATTGACAGCAGGTGTCCCTCTCCCATAGGAAAGTATTCAGGATTGTATTGAGTTCTCTGAACCACGACTGGGGGATTATGTATGGGTAGTTTTGGAGTTGGTATATAAGAGGCATGGTAGCAGAACCATCTAAAATATTGATGACCTGCCTAGTAGAGACAGCCTTAAGGGAGTCCATCTCCGCATCTCCTCCCGTGCCTGTGTGAAGACTGGGGCTAAGTTGCTTGTTCGTGACAACACCGGGGTTGGGGAGGTATATACTCCCAGGTACTGAAATCCTTCTGTAGCTATGGTGATGCCCGAAGCCCGCTGTAGAGCATCTGTGCCACCCCCAAGGGGGAACACTATTGATTTGGCTGGATTAAGGTAAAGGGCTGAGAGCTCAACAAAGATCGGCTTGAGTTGCAGGATCCTGGGTCCTGATGTTGCATGGTACGTGAGGAGGAATAGGACGTCATCTGCATAAAGCGCTATAACAATGTAGACCACTCAAATCCTCTTATTTGGGTATCCATTCTGACCCACCTGGCCAAGGGCTACATGGCCAGGGCGCATAGTAATTGAGACAGCGGGCATTCCTGGTGTGTCCCCCTACCAATGGGGAATGGGTCAGACTGAGCACCAGCGATTCGTACTGTAGCTGTCAAATCTGATTATAATAGGCACGTGTAGGCAAGGAATGTTGGGCCAAGATTAAGACGCTCAAGAAGGGCAAAGAGGTAGTCCGAGCTGACTGAACCAAAGGCTCTATCAATGTCAGCTAAGAGCAGTGTGGTCGTTCGCGCCGATGCGGTTGGCCAGGGCTAGGGAATTGTATACCCATCGGATGTTGTGGCGGGTGGCCCTTTTGGGCATAAAGACGGCTTGGTCAGGGTGAACCAAGTCTGGTATATGTTTAATTAGTCTGTTGGCCATGACCTTAGCTAGGATATTTGCCTCTAGATTGAGGAGGGAGGTTGGGCAATAGGAGCATTTTTTGGGGGGGTGTATTGGGTTTAAGAAAAACTATGACCTCGGTGTGGTGCCAGTCAGGTGGGAGGATCGTGTCTTCAAGGGCAGTATGGATAACACTCAACAGGTGCTTCTTTAGATGTGGCAAAACGGTTTTATGAAATGTGATTAGAAATCCATTGGCTTTTTCCATTCACAAATTGATTAATGCCTCTGAGATTTGTTCTCAGTTATGGCTTCATTTAGGGCAGACTTAGCGTCATCTGTAAGGGCTTTTGGATGTAGGGATTTGATAAATTTGATAACTTGGTCTATGCCTATCTCCACTTTGGGGGTGTATACTGCTTTGTAGTAGGCGGCAAAGCTTTGGACTGTTAGGTGTTGGTTGAACAGTAGGCTGCCAGTGTCATCTTGGATTGCCAGAATTAGGGGTACGTCACACACGGCTTGGCATAATCTATGCAATATTTTACTAGATTTGTACCCCCTGTTGATAAATATGACTTTATGGGGCTAGCCACATCTGTTTTGCATCATCTAGGAGTACTTGATGATAGTGCTGTTGGGCAAAAACTAGTTGATGGCTTGTCTTCCCCCCCATCTCAGTGGCAGCAACGCTCCTCATGAATATGTATGTGTGTTTCAAGGTCAGTTAGGGTTTTGTTCTTTTTCTTCTGTTCACTCTTGCAACAGCTGCTGTTGACGCTGCAAATCATCGCCCTGCATGCCTCCCATAGATTGACTGCTGATACGACGGATGTCATATTAAGGGTAAAATACTCTGTAGTGGATCGATGGAGGAGAGTTTTGTATTCTGGATAATGAAGGTTCAAGGGGGACTTTCATCATCGAAAGGCCAGGTGTCTCTGGCCTATATGTAGTCTAGAAGACATGGGTGGTCAGGCAACCCGCAAGGCAGTATGTCCACTTCTGGTTTACAATGGAGAAAGCGCTGGGAGACCAGAAAGTAATCTAGCCTCGAGAAGGAGTCATGGACTGGTGAATAGTATTTATATTTCCTGTCTTGGGGGTGGTGTGCCCCCCATGTTTCAACCCAGCTCAGTGTAGTTACCAATTAGTGGAGTCTAGACCCTCCAGTTACAGCGCACGTCCCGTGTGCCTGCCACCTGTCAACCTTGGGATACATCACATCATTCCACTCCCCTCCTACTACTGTGAGGCCATCTGGTAAGTCTCCCCAGGGTGTGATCATTAGGTCGATGAAGAATTGTCCTAATGGCGGGGTCATATATGCTGCTCAGGGTTATAGTCTCTCCATGGAGTGTGCCAGTCACCACAGTATATCAACCATAGTTGTCTGACCATGCCCTGGTACATCCGAAGGGAACTCTGAGGTGAATTAGGATGCTCGTGCCCCCCAATCTCCTCACAAACCCCGACTAGTAAACATGAGACTAGCCATATGGTGCCAGGAATGGGGTTTTAGAACCCGCTAGATGTGTCTCCTGTAGGAGCAGTATCCCAATCCTGAGCTGTTTGGCCTGTCGCAGAACTGCCCCTGCTTCACTTTGTGCAGGACCCACCGGACATTCCACATAACCACACGGATGCGACCGGGGGCCAGTGTGGCCGATGTCATGCATTGTCGGTGAGTGTGGGATTGTGAGTGTCTTGAGGGGTGGGCATGATTGAGTGTGGATCTTGAGACTGTGCGGAAAATGTTAGAATAACCAGAGCAACCCCTTACTCCCTCCTCCATACTTCATGGAACAAGAAGAATCCGTTGCAAAGTATGTCTTCCGAGGACCCCAATGGGTCCCCCCTAGGGATGGACCAACATTACCATTTCCCAGTAATGTACTAGTTAAAGGCAGTCAGTCCTTCTCTTTTATGCGCTGGCAGTCCCATTCGTATTTGTGAGATCCATGCTTTAAAGCATGTAAATGGATATGTGGGGGCAGCCCGTGGTGAGCCCTCAGCTCATGTCCTAAGTGAATTCTGGATTGTGTAATTGCTGCCACCTGGCCATGGCAGGAGCTCAAAGCCGGTCACCACTGTGTGTATTTCTCCAGGAGGAGCGGCTGCAGCGCTAGCCGGAGGGCCTAGGAGAGGATGCACGTTTATCACTCTGGCATGAGTCTGAGTCTATTCGGGGTGGTGTAACCTCTTCTGGGGAGTCAAAAAATAAAGTCTGGGAGTTGTACATTATGCGTAGGTGCACCAGGAATAACAGCATATATGGGATCTTGAGGTCTCCTAAGCACTGTTTGGACCTTGTAAATAATTGGCGCTGTTGCTGGACCTTTCTGGTGTGATCAGCGAATATCATGATATGATGTGAGTTGTAAACTATATTGCCTTGGTTCTGGGCAAATTACAGAATAATGTCTTTGTCTATGTAATTGAGTGTACTGGCGATAACCAAGCAGGGTCTTGCTCCTAGAGGGGGTTTCCTCACCAGGGCCTGGTGTGCTCTTTCCACCACGAAGCAGGCCGAGAGTGAATCGCTGGGATGAGCGATCGGAGCCAAGTTGTCAGGAACTTGTCCATTTAGGGGCCCTCACAGCCATCCAGAAAACCAACAAAGCGCAAGTTGTTGTGGCATGCTTGACTTTCCACATCTACACGGGCAGACAATTTCTTTGTGATGACTGTCAGTATGTCAACTTTTTGCTGCAGCGTCTTGACGGAGTCCTCAACGTCTGACAACCTGTTTTCTGTTTCCGTGATGTGGGCTACTGCCTTGTGAAGATCTTGTTGAAGGAGGTTGATGTCAGTGCCAATTTCAGCATCTAGTATGTCCCGGGACTGGGTGATCGCCGCCAGTAGTGCTGCATTGTCCTGTGCTGGATTGGACCTGCTGGCATCCGGCGACAATGTGCCAAACCTGGCATATTTATCTAGAGTGCTCCGTTTGGCCGTCCCTGGGGTTGGTTTCTCCTTGATCATGGTCGTGGCAAGGTTTATGGTATGCAGGTAGGGCCAAAACAACCACTAGTTCACAGCGACCCACCAGACCTTGCCATCAAGGTCTGGTGGCAAGGTCTGGTGGGATGGCACAAGCAGTTGGCAGATCGTGACTCCCCCTGGCGTGGATAAGAGGTGGCATTGAAATACAGAATGGCTAGGACAACCTTCTGCCTGTCCGCCGGGGCGCCGCAGCCAGCCGCAAACCGCTGCAGTACAGTGTGGCCAATGTAGTTACATGTGTCGCAGCTTCAGGCTAAGCATCTAAGGGCATTGGGTGCAGCCCATCTCCGGGGAACCCCAAGTGACTAAGGGGAGTACCGCACTTCTCATGCGGGTACAGAGAGCTTTGTGGTGGGTGTAGGTGCTTTTAAGTTAATCCGGCTTTGTTTTCAGCGGGGCCCCGGGGTGTGGTCAACCAGGCCAGGGTTATAGGAGTCAGAATGGTTGAAGCTCAACCATGTCTGTCAGGATGGGGTGCTGGGCCAACACCAGAAAGCAAATCACCCCCAGGGTCCAAAGTGGGAGGGAAGGTAACCAATGTTCGCAACCTGCCCCAAAGAGGCAGGCCCTGTCCAGTGCACCGATCCCTGTATTGAATGAGGAGCATCCCCCCAGGCCACAAGCCAGTAGCACACCCCTCCAATCTGTTACAGGACTGGGGGGCCATGGCCTCGGCCGCGGAGTCCAGACAGCCCAACGTGGCCCAGATGAAACACTAGGGGTGGGCAAAGCCACCCTCGCCATCCCACAGCTCACTCACTACACAGTCCTCCAGACGTTCAGGCCCATCTGCAGCCCACATCCTCCCGAGGACGAGGGAGTCCCAAACAGTCTAGCCACAATAGTGCCCGCCAGGTAGGCAGCCAGCCCCTCCAAATCTCTGATCCGCTGCATGGGTTTGGGCTCGGGCTCAGGACATTCAGGAGGTGGAACAAGGATGTTGGAGCATTTATGGGGGGCTGCCGGGAGTTTGGTTGAAACACTGCTGCCATGCTGGCGCGCCAAGCCATGTCCCCCACCCCCGTTGTGTTTCAAACAGTAGACCATCAGTTGCTGTTGAATAGCCTAGATGTGTCAGAAATAAAAAAAGATACAGGGGGTTATTACAACTTTGGAGGAGGTGTTAATCCGTCCCAAAAGTGACGGTAAAGTGACTGATATACCACCAGCCGTATTACGAGTCCATTATATCCTATGGAACTCGGAATTCGGCTGGTGGTATATCCGTCACTTTACCGTCACTTTTGGGACGGATTAACACCTCCTCCAAAGTTGTAATAACCCCCACAGTGTTGAACTGGTTTATATCAGTCTTATCTGAGTATTCTGTAGCTCTAAGACAGCAACTTTCAAATTTCCTTGTGTTCCATTTACACATAGTGGGGTCATTCTAACTCTGGCGGGCGGTGTAGGCCGCCCGCCAGAGTTCCCCCGACAGAACACCGCTACGCGGTCTGAAGACCGCCGCGGTGATTCTGTGTTTCCCGCTGGGCTGGCGGGCGACCGCCAGAAGGCCGCCCGCCAGCCCAGCAGGATAACCCCTTCCCACAAGGAAGCCGGCTCCGAATGGAGCCGGCGGAGTGGGAAGGTGCGACGGGTGCAGTTGCACCCGTCGCAAATTTCAGTGTTTGCTAAGCAGACACTGAAATTCTGTGTAAGGCCCTCTTACGGGGGGCCCTGCAGTGCCCATGCCATTGGCATGGGCACTGCAGGGGCCCCCAGGGGCCCCACGACACCCCGTACCGCCATCCTGTTCCTGGCGGGCGAACCGCCAGGAACAGGATGGCGGTATGGGGTGTCGGAATCCCCATGGCGGCGCAGCAAGCTGCGCCGCCATGGAGGATTCCTGAGGGCAGCGGAAAACCGGCGGGAGACCGCCGGTTTTCCTGTTCTGACCGCGGCCAAACCGCCGCGGTCAGAATGCCCTGCGGGGCACCGCCAGCCTGTTGGCGGTGCTCCCGCCGACCCCGGCCCCGGCGGTCCTTGACCGCCGGGGTCGGAATGACCCCCAGTGTGCTGCAAGACAGCTATCTCTGACGCCCACTAATACGCATCAGCCACTTATTTGGGTGCCTTTCCTATTCCTACTTGGATGACACTCAGCTTGTGGTTGGCTTAAAACAACTAACACCAACTTCCACAGCCAACCTCCATGGCTGCTAAGGGGCAGACTAACAACGGAAGGGGCGCAGTTTTATCAAGCTCAATGCTGGAAACACTGAGCCTTTCATTTAAGGATAGGCATAACACTTCCTTTTGGCCTCCATCTATAAGGAATCTTGCCTCATTGGCCAAAATCAAATCTTTAGAAGTGACCTTTGATGATGATCTGGCTTGTGGCCACAGCATCTCTGCTGTGTTGAGCACCTGTTTTAGTCTACTAAGATCATTGACGAAAATTCTTTCTCATGCAGTCCTTGTTTCTGCCTATATCAGGCTTAGGCTGGATTACTGCAACTCTTTGTATTAAGAGTTTTTGAAAATATGAATCAACAGCTGTCAGTGTATCCAAAACTATACTGTGACATTAGTCTGCAAACTAAAAAAAGCGTGAGTAAATTTCAGATGCATGAAAAAAAGCTCAAGATCCATTACCAGACTTATAAAAATGTCTACAGTGAATTCCTGCACGGGGCCATTGATCACCAAAATCACAGCTAGCCTTATAGATGCTAAAGACTGTCTGACCAATTCCTCCTCCAAATTCCTAGAATAAAGAAAGCACAGTCTAGAGACAGATCATTTCAATATCTGAATCCTAACATGTGGAAAGAGCTCCCTCTTAGTCTCAGACAAATGTGGAACCACCTAATCCCGCAAAAAGCTATAAAAACTCATTTATTTAAATATGGAATGTTCTGGAGGTCTCCCTGGGCCTAAATCACTTTCTACTACTATTTTAGATTTAGCGCCTAATACCACTGAGTGGTTTACATGTGCTCTACAAGTGAATAGATCAATCAAAAAAATCAATCAACAGCAAATCATTTGCAATTTACGACCACTTGCTATGAACTGTAACCACACCCTTAAAAGCAACAGAAAACAAAATATATTTATACTTATATTGGATAACAGGAGGTAGAAGTAAATGGCGAAGTTAAAATGCCTTTGACAGACAAGGGATAGAAAGTGTTTTAAAGGCTGTCCCCCATGACCTCCTACAGAAAAATGTTCTTATAGAATCATATTTGTTCAATGACTTAGATACACCACTGTGAAGATTCAGTGAGCGGAAAGGGTTTCGTCCTTACCATAGATGTAGGTTTTACTACCTCACAAACCTGATATTTTAAGATATTTCTTTATTAGTTTTGGTCTCAACGGCCACCAATATCTACTAGAGCAAGGTCAATGCTGCAGGTGCTCCAGCTGGACAGAGGTGCTGTCTGCAATACAGTCCTGTAAAGTTCTATATGGAGCCTGAAATTGTCTGTCACATCTAAGCATCAACTGTCAGCCTGTGTCAGTAGTAGGCAAAAAATGCCTGCCTCCCTCCGGTTTACATTGTTAAAAAGGGCCACTCTCACCTATAGTATGCAAAGCTCCTTGCCTAGATGCCAAGTCTGGAATTGGCTCAGTGGAAGCTTCTGCAACCTCAGGGTGGGAAGAAGCTCCCACCTGCTTCTCAAATGTAGGTTAATGGTTGGTGTATAGTGGGTTACCAAGATTTGGCAAGTGGTTGCAAAGTGTAGGCTTTTTAAAGGGTTGTCCATTTTTGCAGGTGCCTGAGACTTTTGTTTCCTTGGGAGTTATGCATGATACATTGTGTTTGGAACTTGATCCTTGACTCTACCAAATGCCAGTGGTGGTGGCTGCTCTGAGAAGGAAAGCAGTGAGGAACCAGTGAGAGGTAGCAGAGGCAGCCAAGTAAGGGTTGGCACCATTGAAAACTCCCTCTCACTGAAATAAATGGGTTCCTAAAACAACAGGAATTTGAGTGCAATTGTTTGACAGTGAGGAGCAATGCATGCAGTGTAGAAATATATGGGATAGCTCTGTAAGTGCAGATCTCCTGTCCTCTCTACTTTTTTAGTGATACATTCTACATACTCTGTGACATCTACTCTTGCCAAGGGTTCCCTGATGATACCTGATATTGGAGTGGGACAGGGAGCTAAAAACATACAAGAAAAATAAACCTGTCTCTAATTCAAAGCTCTACATCTATACAGTGGTGGAACTGTACGTCAGTTCTACGGCTTCTCCTGGCTGATGCATTTGCAGATTGGGATACATTACACAAACACCCTGCCCCCACCGACCCACTGTCTATGTCCCGAAGTAAGTAAATCGGGGGTTTTGATTTGGATTCCCCTCTATGTCAAATTAGCCTGTGGTTTAATGCCTGGATTTTGGCTTGACCTAGATGACACATGCCATGACACATGCCCTCTATGTCTCTATGTCAGGAGGAGGTTACGGATGTGGGCATTCAACTTCATTTTTCTATTATTGTTTTAAAATGCTTTATAGAACCTCTGAATCAAAGCATTTAGTGGCCCTGGTTTTGCCTACATCTGACTTTCTCATTGATGAAAAAAGCATGGCCTATCTTTGGCCATACAGGTGTAAATTTCAATCTGTATTATGTGTGCTTTTCCTCATCACCTCCAGCCTTTGCCCAGAAGAAGGTAGGTGTTCAGCTCACCACCATTTGCCGAAACGTGCGCCGGCACTAGCGTTTTCTCCTTTTTGACAAGGTATGGACTACTAATGATTAAGTCTATAAAAGTAATCATTTGAGTTGACGTGCTTGAAAAATACAGATTATACAAGGATATGCTGCAATTATATTCATGAAAGTTTTGTGAGATTGCTATTCTTATAATAATGTATATTAAGTGATATTGCATCATACATTGTATCCTGTAAATTTATTTTGTCATAACTTGGTTTGCTTCATGTCAAAGGGGTATGGGACAACGTACTTTTTTATGTTTTATGGGTGATATGTGAAGTGTGAGTGGCGTGCATGAAGCTAGTGTGTACAGTGATTTTTAATTGATGGAGACGAGACGGTTCCCTTGAGCTTATAAATATGTCTAAAAGTATTATGTTTTGATACATTGATAATGATAATGAAGAGATAAAAATAAAAATATAAGAATCACTCTGTGTATATAAAAAATATTTTTTTCTATATGGTCTTGTTAGACTTTTGCAATAGAGCTTTGGGTTGGAGGCAGGTTTCTTTTACTTATTTGTTCCATACTCGGTGACAGTCCATTTCAAGTAGCTCTGTCTAATAGGTGGAGGACCCTGTCTGGTGGAATTAACTTCAGATGAGTCTTGCATGTTGAAATTGCCACAGAACTAAGCATAACTAGGCCTGCTTTGTGCTATGCCTGCCAGACTCATGAAATTGTCTTAGAGTGTGTCTAGTGTTCCCAGATTAAAAATTGTTTGATGAAGTAACTAAGAACTAAGCCTGTCTGCCTGGTGGAATAGCCTAGGCCTGGCTGGTGTAACTCATTGGTACTCAAAATACAGCCCGGGGGGTGCATGAGGCCACCCTGCTTGTTACATGCGGCCCCCTGGTCAACAGCAGCATTGAGCTGATGTTTACTGGACTCAGCACTAACATTAAAAAAGAGGTTAAAGAAACAGGTAACATTTATTTAAAGGTTAATTGAAGTTAAAAAAGGGAAGTAACTAGGTTGCTCTGCACCACATAACTTCATGAACACCTTCTTTTTTAAAGACATCTTGAAGCAAAAGTGTAAAATATGATCAAATCTCTTCAAAATTCAAAAAGTGTATTTCATTAACATGGAGAACCATTTTACCATAGAACATCAGATTGTATGAGTGCATTGAGAAGTATTTAATGTGATAGTTTTTAAACATTAATTTAGAAACATTCCTTCCTCCCCCACTCTGACAACAATACCAACTGTGAACTAAGAAACGAGTCCTTTGTTTTGTGCACTGTTTGGGTGGCCTGGGCTCCTATTACGCATGAACAACATTATATTTATTAAGTCAAACACACGATTTTGTACAGCGCATATCCTGGAGTCATGTATTTCGAGGTCCTTTTATATATGATACTAATGTAGATTAAGCAGGGAAATTGAAATAAACAATTGTCTACAATCACACCAAGTTGGTAATGGGGGAAAGCTCGTATTAATCACAGGTTTTCTGGTTTCAGATTGTGTAATTCAGTCACTAGTTGTACATGCGTCACTTCCACTATACCGACCATATCATAATTTACCCCTGCTCCTGAGACTATCCCCTCTGAATTCCAGCCTACTTGCTTCAGCGTGGCCCTCAGTCACATCACGGACCAAACTTTTTGGCCCCTGGGGAAATGTTTGCGAGTATCCATTACAGCCTGAAAGCAATGACTTCCTGGTAGCCCCTAGGAAAGAATTGCAACAGAACTAGGCCTGCCAGCATGGTGAAACGGCCTCACATCGAGGCCTGTCTGTCTGTCTGGTGGAACTGCGTCAAGACGAGGCTGCCTGAGGAAATCGGACCCCAACCCCCACCAGAACCAGCCGTGAGAAGAGCTGCTGTCTGCAGGTTCCTTCCGGCAGCTCCTCGTTTGTGGATTGAGTCCTTAGCATATTTGCACTTCTCAGACCCTCCTGACAATTAGAGGGAAACGTTAAAACATTTCAGTGAAGCCTTTGATGAGGCCGGGCCTGGTCAACCTCGAGAACAAACCCATTATCTCTGAGGGCTTTGGGGAACTGTTTGCACAGCTCGCTGAGCTGGGCTGAGCAAAGAATCGCCTCCCGGGTGCGGTCACGGTGTAAGCACGCTTGTTGGAGTTACTTCTGAAAGCTGATAGATTACCAAACAAGTAATCAGGCGTGCAATACCGATTAAGGGAAGTACCTCGTATAAATGACTGATAACGTTTACATTTAATTTACACGTAAAGGTGCAGCTGCGACTGTCGATATAGCCCATACGTTATCTTCCAAGGAGCCTGTTGGCTGTTGTGTCAAAAATAGGAAAGACATGCTCACACCAGGCATTAGAACATAAACAAGCCCGTTAAAAACCTACACAAAGTAATGCCCGAATTCTCTCATAACTCCTTTAAATTGCGTTTATTTGAGTAACCCTTCTAATACCGGTCACTTGCAGTGCCTATAAAACTGCAGGGGCGAGTACAATTAAACTGAGTATTATTAACACCTTTATTTACATTGTATATAAGTCCCAGTGGGGAATGAAGTGCTATGTAAAATTATAGGTTGTATAGTGGAGATGGTAGGCAAAGAGCATTGCTACTGAAATTATGTGATTATGTGGCTGCGGATTTTTTAGCATAGTTATGAACTTGCCGCACTTGCCACATACTACATGTGCTATAAAATCTGCAGATTTTATTTAAAAAATGTTTTTAGTTCAAATGGATACAAAGTTACTAAAATGTGCCTGCTCGCAGTGCAATGTCTTCTGCAGAGGTTAACTGCTCTGCTTTCAGTCGGTTGCCTATTTCTGTATTTTGGTTGTTAAACTAGTACTAATGAAATTAAATAGTTGCCCAGACAGTATTACCATCTGTGAAAATGACAACATAATGTAGTAATACTATAAACGAAATGTACCACATTAAGCGCATTGTTTGCCTTTTCTTGCCCATAATCGAGTCAAGCCTGCTGCATAATTTAGTCAACACTGCCACATAATTCTAGGGGCCCTGGTAAAGAGGACATAGAGGGATACAGTGTCATTACGAATGGGGCATGTTCATTAAGGGAAGGCATCCCATGTGCGACGTATTTACATCGCCCTAATACCCGCCTTTTTTACAGTTTTATGTACAATGTGGGGGCACAATGGGTGGGTGAAGGCGGGAGCGGGCAGACAAGATTCTTTCAAGAGTGGTTCATCCAGCCCAGGTTTTTGATTTTCATTTTAGAACCCATCCTACTTTAATAATAAACAGCTGCACGTTCTAGAATGCAATGCTAATGAAACTGAGCCCTTTGTAGGTACGAGAACTGGACCTACACTTGGAAGGGAAGAGGTGGAGCAGGGGAGCCTAGCTAGTGGTGATCTCATAGCCGAGGTAGCCGCCTAACTCCATGACATAGCACTATTTCTAGCCCTAGGCTCTTAAGCTACAAATCATCGCTGTTAAGTGTGTAAGTCTAGCAAGTTCAATTAAAGAAAATGAGGACTTTTATACCCAGACTGAATTAGATTCTCATGTGAAAGCCCAGAGGTGGCATCTTTGGGATGACACTAAGAGCTAAAGAAGTGAACCAGGAGGGCACTTTTGAACTCAGGGAGTTGGTGCAGGAATCATCTAAAAAATCCTAAACTTTGATGATGTAGAGGGTGGTTCACCAACTTTCTATCGGTTGCATTTGGCTGAGCATAGTGAAGATGTTGGTGCAAAAGTATAACATGACCAGCAATAAGAGGTGACTTATTGCTGGACCTTCAACCCTTTAAAGGTGAGTGTTATGTATTGAGCCACTTCTCGGTCATAGAGTCAGTTTGCTGCCTAGACTTTGGCCATGATAACAAATGGGCCACAGAGTGTTGCAATGCTTACAGCGCCCAATAAAATCTGACATTGCAGTGTTTGGAATTTTTCAATTGTGATAAACTGCACCTGTTTTGAGTTTTGTCCTCTGCCCAGGACATACAACATGCATTCTCAACCAAAATCCACATTTCCCAGGATTTGTGGCGTCATTTTACCCCCAGTACATTTGGCAGCCTACCTACTTAGATTTACCAATGGAAACTTATGGGGTGCAATGTTTGCCACAGAATTCACAAAACAGGATTTACTGGACTTACTGGTATTTACTGCGGTACTCATAATCTGAGCATTAGACAGAAGTGCATGATGGGGCAGTTTAAGCAGTGGCCTACTACCCAAACTAAGGTTTTGTTAATGGTAGAGAAAGAGTCCAAACCCCGTGCTACTACAGCATCTTTATTGTGAGAGATGTGATAACTATCATTGGAGAACAATATATAGTTTGGACAGTGGCATTGTTCTGTCATGACCTTTTGTTTAGAATTGAGAAAGATAAAGTGAGATTTAAAAAGTAGGATTGCATTATATTGTGAATGTATATGTGCTTACTTCCCCTGATGAGGCTCTGAAGCTCTTTGCGGACACATAACACATTACTTTTCAGAGCACAGAGTTAGTTTCTAGTGCTAGTTGCAAATATTTTGTTTAGTAATATATTAAGGTACACTATTGGCTTTTTTAACTAATTCTGCTGCTACACCAGTTACAAGAATCATCAATTATTCTTTACAGGAATCTTCCCAGAAGACCTAGAAAAGGCTTTCATATGCCTATTATTAAATTAAAAAAACCTGGACCCACACGAGCCCAATAACTAAAAATTGATTACAAATGGACTTTTCCTAGGCAAATTGATAGAAGGAGCAGCATTCACCCAGATTTCACAATGCAGTGAAGTTATCTCCATACTTTCTATTAGCAAACAGGAGTCCACCAAGGACAAGGCACAGAATGTGCCCTCATCCCCATCTGGAATGACCCTAAAAACACAGTAGACTGCAACGGGGTTGCTGCACTTGGTCTCTTGGACCGCTCAGTTGACTTCGACACAGTAGACAATGACACTATAATACAAAGACTCTACAAAGCTGGTGTAGAGGGGACTGCTCGCGAATGGATCAGGTCCTACTTTCAAAACAGTACACATGTCACCCATATTCCTCATTTTTCATCCAGACTGTACTTCACAAAAGTAGGGGGTCCCTCAAGGCTCTATCATTTCACCCATGCTTTTCAACATCTACATGAAGTCATTACTGGCAATGATAAATTAATTTCAACTCACATGCTATAACTATGAAGATGATACACAAATGCTTCTTAAAACGGAAAGCCCCAAAAACATTGAAAACTCAAACATCTTAAGCTGCCTTAGAGCCATTGATCAGTGGATTACATGGAGCCATCTCAAATTGAATGCCTCCAAACCTTGAATACGCACATTTGGTGATTGGAAAAATTATGACATACTGTGCACCTGGCCAGATGATCTGGGACCACCTCCTAAAGTATCTAAGGAAATAAGAAACCTTAAAATTACCATGGACCCCAAGATATCAATGACTGCCCAAGTGGACAAATAGCATGATCAAGCTTCATTGCTATGAACACTCTGCAACACATCTCCAACCACCTGGGATTTCTACATAAGGCTCAGGCTACAATCTCTCTTGTACTGTCTAAACTTAATTACACCAATGCCCTCTACCACGGATCATCTTTATCAACTATGAAAAGCCACGCAAATTCAGAATTCTGTTGCCAGACGACTCCTACATGTAAAGCCACAAGCCCACATCCCCCATCCTTGAGGGCCCTAGATTTGTTACTAGTTGCCAGAAGACCCACCTTGAAGTTGCTTTGCATTGCCCACAAATCAATACATGGAACAGGACCACTTTCCATCAGAAGTAAAATCACCAAATACATTCAGCAAAGGAACCTCTGCTCCAGATTGGCATCTCGCCTCAAGACCCCTCTGTTAGAAATGGGGTTTGTGGTTGGCTAGGGTATGCACCTAAGCCAGGCAGAACCCACCACTCTACTCAGGCAGGTAAGTTACACACCAAAAATAACCTGTGCTCATCCCCTAGTGGCTTGGCACAGAGCAGTCAGGCTTATCCTCAGAGGTAATGTGTAGAGGGTTTGCACTACACACTCACAACAGTGACACTATAAATATGACACAAAAGAGACTCCTCACAGTTAAACAAAAACATATAGGTGGTCATTACAACCCTGGCGGACGGGGTTAAACCTGCGGAAATACCGCAAACAGGCCGGCGAAAAAAAAAAAGGGAATTATGACCCTGGTGGAAACCGCCAACAAATACAGCCACTTTAACACTCCGACGCCACGGCGGTACAGACAAGCAGCGCGGCGGTTACCGCCAACAGACAGGCGGGAGACAATGTACCGCCCACACTATTACAACCCGCCAATCGGCCACCTTTTCCAGGGCGGATTCACCGTGGATAAAAACACGGTGGAAACAGCTTTTGCTATGGGAAAACGCTCACCTCAACATACTCCACGAGGAACGACGACTCCATGGACCCGGAATTGCAAATACTCCCTGTCCTTGTCTTTCTGCTCCTCTACGAACAACAGCTACGTAGGCGCAGAAGACACCGGTGAGTACTGCACCTACGACACGGGGGAGGCAAAAGTTAGGGGGACACCCACCAAACACCCCCACCCCCACCCTCGCATATCACAACATACACACCAATGCATTCACAAAAATAACAGTAACAACCCACAATCCCCCCGGAAGAATGAAAAGACAATACGAAATTCGGTCAAACATTATAATGTGCCAATATACATGTCATACAAAAATATACAGATATATAATAGAAAATCACTCAGAATCATATACAATACGAGAAGTAGTGCAGATATGTACACAACAATGTCTGTGCACCAACAGTCCAAAAATGCAGGGGCGAGGCCCACAAACGACACCTGACCACAATCAGAGAGAACACTGCCTGGGCATCAGATAGAAATACTACAGGCACCTCAGGGGGAAGGGAAGGGGGGGCACCTCAGCCAGATGAATGCGAAGCCAGATCCACGACGGGGCACCATGCCCATTGATGTATCCTGGGGAGTGCAAAGTCACAGTCTCTCAAGTCTCTACAGTGGGTGGTTTGCCCACTGGGCCATCCTGGGGAGTGCAAAGCCACAGTCTCTCAAGTCTCTACAGTGGGTGGTTTGCCCACTGGGCCATCCTGGGGAGTGCAAAGCCAAAGTCTCTCAAGTCTCTACAGTGGGTGGTTTGCCCACTGGGCCATCCTGGGGGAGTGCAAAGCCACAGTCTCTCAAGTCTCTACAGTGGGTGGTTTGCCCACTGGGCCATCCTGGGGAGTGCAAAGCTACAGTCTCTCAAGTCTCTACAGTGGGTGGTTTGCCCACTGGGCCATCCTGGAGAGTACAAAGCCACAGTCTCTCAAGTAGATGCAGTTCTCTACTGGTACTGGGTGGGACTGGTGCCCATACTGGATGAGTCTCCATGTGAAAGTTCATGTCCTGTCACTGTCCCAGCTGCACATGGGATAAGGATGCCTGATGTGGCGGTCAATTCATTCCTACACGGTGCTTGCCCTGTTCAGCGGTCTTCACCATGGCGGTCTTTGCCCTGTTCAGCGGTGCTTTGCCATGGCGGTCTTTGCCCTGTTCAGCGGTCTTCACCATGGCGGTCTTTGCCATGTTCAGCGGTGCTTTGCCATGGCGGTCTTTGCCCTGTTCAGCGGTGCTTTGCCATGGCAGTCTTTGCCCTGTTCAGCGGTGCTTTGCCATGGCAGTCTATGCCCTGTTCAGCGGTGCTTTGCCATGGCAGTCTTTGCCCTGTTCAGCGGTCTTCACCATGGCGGTCTTTGCCCTGTTCAGCGGTGCTTTGCCATGGCGGTCTTTGCCCTGTTCAGCGGTGCTTTGCCATGGCGGTCTTTGCCTGTTCAGCGATGCTGTGCCATGGCGGTCTTTGCCCTGTTCAGCGGTGCTTTGCCATGGCGGTCTTTGCCCTGTTCAGCGGTGCTTTGCCATGGCAGTCTTTGCCCTGTTCAGCGGTGCTTTGCCATGGCGGTCTATGCCCTGTTCAGCGGTGCTTTGCCATGGCGGTCGTTGCCCTGTTCAGCAGTCTTCACCATGGCGGTCTTTGCCCTGTTCAGCGGTGCTTTGCCATGGCGGTCTTTGCCCTCTTCAGCGGTGCTTTGCCATGGCGGTCTTTGCCCTGTTCAGCGGTGCTTTGCCATGACGGTCTTTGCCCTGTTCAGCGGTGCTTTGCCATGGCGGTCTTTGCCCTGTTCAGCGGTGCTTTACCATGGCGGTCTTTGCCCTGTTCAGCGGTCTTCACCATGGCGGTCTTTGCCCTGTTCAGCGGGGCTTTGCCATGGCGGTCTTTGCCCTGTTCAGCGATGCTGTGCCATGGCGGTCTTTGCCCTGTTCAGCGGTGCTTTGCCATGGCGGTCTTTGCCCTGTTCAGCGGTGCTTTGCCATGGCAGTCTTTGCCCTGTTCAGCGGTGCTTTGCCATGGCGGTCTATGCCCTGTTCAGCGGTGCTTTGCCATGGCAGTCTTTGCCCTGTTCCGCGGTCTTCACCATGGCGGTCTTTGCCCTGTTCAGCGGTGCTTTGCCATGGCGGTCTTTGCCCTGTTCAGCGGTGCTTTGCCATGGCGGTCTTTGCCCTGTTCAGCGATGCTGTGCCATGGCGGTCTTTGCCCTGTTCAGCGGTGCTTTGCCATGGCGGTCTTTGCCCTGTTCAGCGGTGCTTTGCCATGGCAGTCTTTGCCCTGTTCAGCGGTGCTTTGCCATGGCGGTCTATGCCCTGTTCAGCGGTGCTTTGCCATGGCGGTCGTTGCCCTGTTCAGCAGTCTTCACCATGGCGGTCTTTGCCCTGTTCAGCGGTGCTTTGCCATGGCGGTCTTTGCCCTCTTCAGCGGTGCTTTGCCATGGCGGTCTTTGCCCTGTTCAGCGGTGCTTTGCCATGACGGTCTTTGCCCTGTTCAGCGGTGCTTTGCCATGGCGGTCTTTGCCCTGTTCAGCGGTGCTTTACCATGGCGGTCTTTGCCCTGTTCAGCGGTCTTCACCATGGCGGCCTTTGCCCTGTTCAGCGGGGCTTTACCATGGCGGTCTTTGCCCTGTTCAGCGGTGCTTTGCCATGGCAGTTCTGATACGGACATTGGTGTGTGGCATGACGATCTCTACACTGGGCATTGGTGTGTGGCATGACGTTCCATCATTGCCCAGCGGGGCTGTGGCAGCCGGGGCCCTCCTGGGCAGTGACTCTGGCGGTGGACTCAGGACCAGTGACAATACTTGTGCCCTCCTGGGCTGTGACTCTGGTGGTGGTCTCTGGACCAGTGACGATACTTGTGCCCTCCTGGGCTGTGACTCTGGGGGTGGTCTCTGGACCAGTGACGATACTTGGGCCCTCCTGGGCTGTGACTCTGGCGGTGGTCTCTGGACCAGTGACGATACTTGGGCCCTCCAGGGCTGTGACTCTGGTGGAGGTCTCTGGACCAGTGACGATACTTGTGCCCTCCTGGGCTGTGACTTTGGCGGTGGTCTCTGGACCAGTGACGATACTTGCGCCCTCCTGGGCTGTGACTCTGGCGGTGGTCTCTGGACCAGTGACGATACTTGCGCCCTCCTGGGCTGTGACTCTGGCGGTGATCTCTGGACCAGTGACGATACTTGCGCCCTCCTGGGCTGTGACTCTGGCGGTGGTCTCTGGACCAGTGACGATACTTGGGCCCTCCTGGGCTGTGACTCTGGCGGTGGTATCTGGACCAGTGACGATAGTGGGGCCCTCCAGGGCTGTGACTCTGGCGGTGGTCTCTGGACCAGTGACGATACTTGTGCCCTCCTGGGCTGTGACTCTGGCGGTGGTCTCTGGACCAGTGACGATAGTGGGGCCCTCCTGGGCTGTGACTCTGGCGGTGGTCTCTGGACCAGTGACGATAGTGGGGCCCTCCTGGGCTGTGACTCTGGCGGTGGTCTCTGGACCAGTGACAATACTTGTGCCCTTCTGGGCTGTGACTCTGGCGGTGGTCTCTGGACCAGTGACGATAGTGGGGCCCTCCTGGGCTGTGACTCTGGCGGTGGTCTCTGGACCAGTGACGATACTTGTGCCCTCCTGGGCTGTGACTCTGGCGGTGGTCTCTGGACGAGTGACGATAGTGGGGCCCTCCTGGGCTGTGACTCTGGCGGTGGTCTCTGGACCAGTGACGATACTTGTGCCCTCCTGGGCTGTGACTCTGGCGGTGGTCTCTGGACCAGTAACGATACTTGTGCCCTCCTGGGCTGTGACTCTGGCGGTGGTCTCTGGACCAGTGACAACGGTGCTGGCGGTTGTGTCTGGACCGCCGGAAATGATGGCGCACTTCTCCGCCGTGACACTCACAACAGGCTGGCAAGACTTCCTCTGGACCTTCCCCACCTTTGGTGGGGTAACAGCTGACTCTCCAATCCCCTTCGAACCCATGTCAGTTGTTGTCCCACCAGGAGTCCTAACACGGTCCCGTCGTCCACTCTCCAATTTCAGAGCCTTTATAGGGGGTGGGCTGCCAGTGCCTTGGCTCCGGGTCCTACTGCCTGCCCTAGTGGCCGGTGCACTCCACAATCCCTGAACACGCACCACTGGTATTGGAGGCTTTTTGGCTGAGGCGCTACGACGGGACTGATGAATTGGAGGGGGCGTGGGGGCAAAAAGGTCAATTTTACACAGGGACAGTTTCTGACGAACACTGGGATGGGTAACTGGAGGGGGTCTGGGAGTGGAGGAAGAGGAGGTGGTTGTAGGAGGTGTTACTTTAGCTGTTTTGGGTGCAGTTGCAGGTACAGGAGGCTGTCGTGAGGTGGATGGATGTTGGGTGAGTGATTGGCGGCGTTTGTGTACTTTGGGAGGGACGTCACAGACACACTGGGAGAGATCACAGGGGACGTGTAAATGGGAGTGGAGGTGGTGAGTGCAGGTGAGTGGCTTGTGGTGCTGGGTGTCCTGGTGCGATTCCTGGTGCCTGTAGATGTGGTGCATACAGGTGTTTGTGTAGACGAGACTGGGAGGAGGGAGAAGAGGAGGAGGGGGACACACTGGAGACAGTGGATGTTGCTGTGTCTGTATGGGTGTGATGCTTGTGTGAGTGCCTGTGGGATGTGTGTTGCCTATGTTTGCTTGAGCTACTTTTGGGTGTTGACTTGTGTGCATGCTGGTCTGTAGGTGGGCTTGGGATGGGCTGGGGTACAGGGGATTGGGTCTGGGTGGAGGAAGTTGGAGGGGGAAGGCTAGACACAGGGACAATGGCTGGCATCAGGG
This sequence comes from Pleurodeles waltl, assembly GCF_031143425.1. Classification (NCBI taxonomy): domain Eukaryota; kingdom Metazoa; phylum Chordata; class Amphibia; order Caudata; family Salamandridae; genus Pleurodeles; species Pleurodeles waltl. The sequence continues at coordinate 528,655,489 of NC_090443.1, forward strand.
GCTGAGGCCAGAGATTGCAGGGTTCGCTGAAGGACAGCCTGACCAGAATGAATGCCCTCCAGGAATGCATTACCGTGTTGTAACTCTCGTTCTACACCCTGGATGGCATTCACAATGGCAGACTGCCCAACAGTGAGTGACCTGAGGAGGTCAATGACCTCCTCACTGAGGGCAGCTGGGGTGACTGGGGCAGGGCCTGAGGTGCCTGGGGCGAAGGTGATGCCCACCCTCCTGGGTGAGCGGGCACGGGGCGAATGCTGAGGGGCTGCTGGGAGGGCGGTGCTGGTAGGGGAGGTGGCGGCTGTACCTGTAGAAGTGGTGCGCACAGATGGTGGCGCCACCACAGGGGAGCTCCCATCGGCGGACGAGTCCGTGTCGCTGGTTGGTGATCCGCTGACCGACGTGAAGCTCCCCTCGCCCCCTCCGTTCCACTGGTGCATTCTGAGTCCGTTGTGTGGCCCTCCATGGCCATGTGGGATGCAGCTCCCTCGTGCTCCGGTGCCACTGTACCTCCGCCTGTTGATGCTGATGTACAAAAGGACAGGGAGAGCAGGAAAAGGGGGGAGACAGAAGAAAGAGAGTTTTAGTGCATGTATTCCGCTACCGTTGGCGGACAAGACAGACGCAGCAGCCCCCTGCATTACACCGTGCTCCTGCACTCTGCACACGCAATTTCTGGGTTATGGCCTACATGGCAATGGTGGACATCTGCGCACATGGATGCCACAGGGGCAAATAAACCTCGACTTGGCACTCTGCTGAGGTGGAGTTGAGTGCCACATGGCCTACATTACGGAAGGGCCTTGCCTACCTAACTCGCCCTGGCCTAGGGACACCCACAGCCCACCTCCCCACCCAGACCTGGGATCTGGCCTACATGGCTATGGTGGACATCTGCACACATGGATGCCACAGGGGCATCTATACCTGTAGTTGGCCCACTACTGAGGTGGGGTGGAGTGCCACATGCCCTGCATTACGGAGTGGCCTAGCCTACGTATTTCTGCCTGGCCTAGGGGAACCCAGAGCCCTCCTCCCCACCCAGACCCCTCAACTGCACGCAAAGTCCGCAGAATGAGGTTGTACTCACCCCCTTGTGTCTGCTGTGATGTCCTCAAGCGCCCATCCAACTCCGGGTAGGCCACCGCAAGGATCCGGAACATCAGGGGGGTCATGGTGCGACGGGCACCCCTCCCACGTTGGGAGGCCATCCCCAGCTGAGCCTCCGCCGTCTTCTTGCTGCAGCGGCGAATGTCCTCCCATCTCTTACGGCAGTGGGTGCCCCGTCTCTGGTGGGCCCCCAGGGTCCGGACCTCCTTGGCGATGGCACGCCAGATGTCCCTCTTCTGGTGGGCGCTGACCTACATGACATGCACAAGGGAAGAGGAACAGTCATTACCAAGTGCCCCGTCGTTGTGAGTGGCCCCCCTCCCTACTCTGGCCATGTGGCCCATTCATTCCCATGCATAACTGTTCTATGTACTCTGCCCCCTTCCCTCTTCCACCCAGCCCTCTCCACCCAGGCCTAGCCCATACAACGTGCTCCCTCTGTACTAACCTGTTGGTCTGGAGGACCGTAGAGTAGCGTGTACTGGGGAGGACCCCATCCACAAGTTTCTCCAACTCCTGTGCAGTGAAGGCAGGGGCCCTTTCCCCAGACGCAGCAGCCATCGTCGCTTCCAGACCGAGGTCACAGCAGCACTAGCAGTGTAGGTCCTCTCCTGTCGAAGGTCAGGTATCTAGTGATTGAAGAGATAGAAAATGGCGGTGACGTCCGCGGCGGTGACGTCCGCGGCGGTGCGCATCATCACCGCCAGCACACCTGTTCATTGGCTCCTGGGACCCATAGGGTCCAATGTTAACCAATGCAGCATTGCGCTGCGGTCTATGACCGCCTACCGCACCGGTGTGCAACGCCAGCACAGTTACCCCACAATCCCATTGTCCCAGTTTAGAGGTCAGGCAGCCCCCATTTCAGGGGCCCACATGGCTTCATTTACTACTGCGTCACACATAGCTAGGCCTACACTCAACACACATACAGGAAGGGTTTTGTGTCTGGTGTAGTCTTGTGTGTAACAGTGGCTACATACCTGGAGGATTAATGACTGATTCTTCGCTGTTGTCCTTCGTAGGCACCGTCAGCTGGGACATATGAGAAGATGGCGGAATCCTCTGGTGTACCGACCGCTGGTGGACCTGTTGACAATGGAAGAAAGACATGTCATCGTGACCTACAGGTTTGACCGTGCCACTATCCAGGAACTATGTACCCAGTTGGAGCCAGACCTGATGTCACCCATCCGCCATCCCACTGGAATCCCCCCTGACGTTCAGGTGCTGTCAGTGCTCCATTTCCTTGCTAGTGGGTCTTTTCAGACAACAGTGGCCATGGCGTCAGGGATGTCCCAGCCTATGTTTTCCAACGTCTTGTCCAGAGTGTTGTCTGCCCTGCTGAAACACGTAAGGAGATACATCATATTCCCTCAGGTGAAGGATTTACCTACAGTGAAAGGTGACTTCTATGCCCTTGGCCATATCCCCAACGTCATAGGTGCCATTGATGGGACCCATGTAGCTCTGGTCCCACCCCCCGCAGGAGTGAACAGGTGTACAGGAACAGGAAGAGTTATCACTCTATGAATGTCCAGATGGTCTGTTTGGCAGACCAATACATCTCGCAGGTAAATGCTATGTTCCCTGGCTCAGTGCATGACGCCTACATCCTGCGCAATAGCAGCATCCCTGATATGATGGGTCAACTCCAGAGGCACCGTGTATGGCTATTGGGGGACTCTGGTTACCCCAACCTTTCCTGGCTATTGACCCCAGTGAGGAATCCCAGAACCAGGGCAGAGGAACGGTACAATGATGCCCATGGGCGGACTAGGAGGGTTATCGAACGCACCTGAAGGCCAGGTTCAGGTGCCTCCATATGACAGGTGGATCCCTATTCTACTCACCGAAGAAGGTGTGCGACATAATCGTCGCCTGCTCCATGCTCCATAATTTGGCAGTGCGACGCCAGGTGCCTTTTCTGCAGGAGGATGATCCAGATAACAGTGTTGTAGCAGCTGTGGAGCCTGTGGAGCCTGTGGACAGTGATGAGGATGAAGCTGAGGAAGAAGAAAACGACAACAGGGATTCAGTCATACAGCAATATTTCCAGTGACACACAGGTGAGAACATTTTCTGGTTTAACATTACATTAACTTTCACACGTCTACCTCTATCCTGTACCTACATTTCACTCACTATTTGTTAATTGAGTTGTACCCTTCCATTTCAGTTTCACAAGTGTGGTAACCTACGTGTCAACTGCTTGTATCCTTCAAGGGCTTGTGATGTGTGACATAGGTATGTTAGCCTTACAATGGGTAACCCATTATGACACTGTGATTGATAATACAAAGTACCAAATCATAGACTGACTACAGATTTTTTGGTGTTTCAAGGGTGTTTATTTACGTGCTCAAAAAATGAAGGGGGGTTGTAAAATGGTGATGGGTGATGGTGGAGGAATGAGGAATGGTCATGGCAGAGTCCAGTCTATTAGTCTCACAGGTGCACTGCCCATCTGGGCATAGGAAGTGGAGCTGGGGCAGTTCGAATCTGGACAGGGTAACAAAGTGGGACAGTGGGAGGACAATCAGGGTGGTCTTATTTCCTGGCGGGGGTCTTGCCATCTTGCTCTGTCCTGTTCCTGGATCTCAGGGACCGCTTGCGTGGCGGTTGTCCGTCTGCAGGGGGTGGGGTGCTGGTGTGTTGGTCCTGTGGCGGGCGTCCTGTCCACTAGCGCCGGCGGAGGTGGTGGGCAGTTCATCGTCCTGGCTAGTGTCAGGGGCCCCTTGGAGTGCCACGGTGTCCCTCAAGGTCATTTGAATGTCCGTCAGCACCCCTACGATGGTGCCCAGGGCGGAACCGATGGTCCTGAGCTCCTCCCTGAACCCCAAATACTGCTCCTCCTGCAGGCGCAGGGTCTCCTGCAACTTGTCCAGGACCGTGGCCATCGTCTCCTGGGAGTGGTGGTGGGCTCCCATGATGGAGGAGAGGGCCTCGTGGAGAGTTGGTTCCCTTGGCCTGTCCTCCCTCTGTCGCACAGCAGCCCTCCCAGTTCCCCAGTGTTCCTGTGCCTCCATCCCCTGGACCGTGTGCCCACTACCACTGCCCCCAGGTCCCTGTTGTTGTTGGGGTGGTGGGTTAGCCTGGGTGCCCTGTAGTGGTGGACACTCTGCTGATTGACCTGTCCTGGGTAGGGAGGTTTGGGCCCGCTGGGTGGGTGCTGTGCTGGTGTTACCAGAGGGTGGCAGCTCGGTGTTGGGCTGTGGCTGGGCAAGGGGAACCGACTGTCCTGAGGGCCACGATGGTCCGGACTGGTCATCAAGATCCAGTGGGGCAGAGCTGCTGTCGTCACTGTGGGCCTCTTCTGGGGGTGGAGTGGTGTTGTCTGGACCCTCTGGTGTGGTGACGGTCCTTCGGGTTCCTGCAGGGGTATGAGAAGATGATTATTGCATGTGTGTGTGTCATGGTGTGCAATGGGTTGGTGTTTGTGTACCCCAGTGCAAGCATTCCTGTGTAGGGGCTTGTGTGATGATGGTTGGGGGGGGGGGTGTTCTGGGTATGTGCAGTGAGCATGCTTTAGTGAGGGGTGCCTATACTTAGTTGTGTCATGCAGGGCTTGGTGTTGGGATGGGTGGTTTGTGTTATGGGTACATTACTGAGGATGTGGGGTGATAGGGGAGGGTGTGAGGGTGGGAGTGTGTGATAGCATGCAGGTAGGGTGGGGGATGTGATAGTTAAGATTTGACTTACCAGTGTCCCATCCTCCACCGACTCCTCCGAGGCCCTCAGGATGCAAGATGGTCAAGACTTGCTCCTCCCATGTTGTTAGTTGTGGGGGAGGAGGTGGGGGTCCGCCGTCAGTCCGCTGCACCGCGATGTTGTGCCTGGAGACCGTTGAACGCACCTTCCCCCATAGGTCGTTCCACCTCTTCCTGATGTCCTCCCTATTTCTTGGGTGCTGTCCCACGGCGTTCACCCTGTCCACTATTCTGCGCCATAGCTCCATCTTCCTGGCTATTGATGTGTGCTGTACCTGTGAGCCAAATAGCTGTGGCTCTACCCGTACGATTTCTTCTACCATGACCCTGAGCTCCTCCTCAGAGAAGCGGGGGTGTCTTTGGCGTGACATGGTGTGGTGTAGGTGATGTGTGGGGTGGTGTATGTGGTGATGAGTGTGGTGAGTGCAGTGGTATGTGGTGTTTTGTGCGTGGATGTTGTGTGGGTGATGGTGTTGTGTGCCTCTGTGTGATGGGGTTGTCAATAGCTGTGCTCTCTCTCTGGCCTTCTCTCAGAATTTCTGGTTGTAGGGGTTTGTGGGTGATGTGGGTGTGTGTTTTATATTGTGTTGGGTGTGTGGGAGTGTTGTTTGTATGTGTATCAGGTGTGTGTATTTGTAATTGTCCAATGTGGGTGTGTTTTGTATATGTGTGTGTATTTTGAGCGCGGCGGTATGTACCGCCAATGGAATACCGCGGTTGAAAGACCGCCGCGTGGATTCGTGGGTCGTAATCGCATGGGCGTGTTTCTGTTGGCGTGGAGGTGGAGGATTAGTTTCTGCATGTTTATCGCTGACCTTTGGTGTGGCGGTGTTGTGTGGGTGTCTGAATTTCGGCGGATTCCGAGATGTGTGTCATAATAGCTGTGGCGGTCTACCGCGGCCGCGGCGGTGTATTGGCGGTCTTCTGCACGGCGGTAAGTGCCTTTTACCGCCAATGTTGTAATGACCCCCATAGTTTGTTGTACATAACACATGTACCAAAACAACATGAATCATAAAGACTGTGCAATCATGTAGTCACTGATATAGTATTCATCCTGATAGAGCAAGCATCAAAATGACATACATTATGCTATCAGTAAGGGTTTCACAGTAGTATGACTTATAATCCCAGTCAGAACATGGTACTGGGGCTGCCCATGATCCGATTGAGAGCATAGGCCTCCACAAGACCTGGGGCTAAGTTCTGTGGGAGAAATAGGTGAGGTGAGTGGCAGCCCAGCTCAGAGACAAAGGTGGGGCTGGGATGTGCATGCCAGACAGAGCCTCCTACGGCGCTACTCACTAAGATACAGGCACCTCATTCTCCAAAGCAGTTGGTGGGTGGTTCACACCCAGCCTCCTACAAGCCCAACTGTAGAAAGAAACGTGGGCCGGGAGAGAACTCCCCAGCTCCTTTCATCTGCCTCGCACTGCATCTTCTGGCTAGCCATGGTCCAAGGACTGGGCTCTTCTGCTCATAGCAGGTGGCGTGAGGCCAGGGGATTCCCTCATGGTGCGGACGGTGAGCATGACATGGGTGGTGCTGTCCCACTTCTTCTCATGTGTTGGGTCAGCAGAAAATAGTGAAGTGTTTCCCCTAGCTGGGTGGCACAATAATAAAAATGAAGTGCTAACTAGGAGCCGTCTTTGCACCACAAATGTACCAAATGGAAGCGCACACCAAACACTTGTGGGAAAAAGACCAAGGAGCAGGAAGTAGCGTTCTCTCTGTGCTGGCCTCCTTGGGGGGCACAAAAAGTTGCACAACCCGGGGGCAGGCAGGCTAGCACAACTTGACAAAGATTGCGGATCCTCCTGTCAGTTCCACAGCAGTGTCTATCTAGTCTAGAATCAGGGACCAGGCTGGCAGTACGGCCAATAACAGAAAAGTCCTCCAGTGATTCCTTTAGACCACCAAGTACTTCAAGCAGCAAGGCAAAAACAGAAGCGCGGTCTAGATGAGTCCCTCAGTGCAGTCCAGCAGTTCCCGTTTCGTAAAAGTACTCTCCCAATCATGGGACACTTATACTCCAGGTGCCCAGCTTTTATAAGGTGGGAGAAGGTTCCAGCCAGATCTGGCCAGTTTCAAGAACTTTCCCTTCCCCCCCTACTTTAGCTCCAGATATCAGTAAGGGGTAAAGAGCCCTTTGTGTGAGGGCAGGATACAGCCTATACAAGTGTAAAGTTCACCCATCTCCCCCTGGCCCAGCCCAGGAAAACCATCAGTATGTAGATGAATGCAGAGGTAACACAGTCACACCTAACCCTCCGTGTTGGATGGCTGTCTGGAGAGTATGCAAAAAGTGGAGCTGTCAATCTGCCCTAGATGTGGATTGGAAGTAGGCTGCAAAGCACCAACGTTATTAGCAGAGAAATGCCCACTTTCTAAAAGTGTAATTTCTAAAACAGTAATGTAAAATCCACCTACACCAGTAAGCAGGATTTCTCACTACCATTCCAAACATACAGTGAAAAACGAAATGGGCAGTTTTTTAATACTAGGGCATGTAACACACAAAAATATATGTCTTACCTTTTATGTACACAGCACCCTGGCCACAGGGCTCTCTAGGGCCTACATTAGGATTGACTTAGATGTAGTGAAAATGGAGTTTAGTCCTTGGCAAGTAGTTTGACTTGCCAAGTCAATGAGGCAGGCAGGAAAGTACCCTCTTTTTGGCATGGTTACTCTCACTTTGTGCCTGCTGTCAGTGTGTTTTGACTGGTTTCACTGGGATCCTACTAACCAGGACCCCAGTGATTGTGCTCTCTCCCTCTAAATTTGGTTGCTTAGGGCTTTGCACACCTCACAATTGGCATGCTGGTGCTCCCATGTAAGTCCCTATTATATGGTACTTAGATACCCAGGGCATTGGGGCACCAGGGGTTCCCCACGGGCTGCAGCATGTATTATGCCACCCGTGGGAGCCATGCAAAATGTGTCTGCATGCCTGCCATTGCAGCCTGCGTGCAAAGGTGCATGCACTCTTTCGCTACAGGTCACTGCACCAGGTCACTGTAAGTCACCCCATAGTAGGTCCTTCTTGCCCAGAAGGCAGGGTGCAGGTACCTGTGTGTGAGTGCACCCCTGCATTAGCAGAGGAGCTCCTACAAACTCCAACTCCATTACACTGGACTTCGAAAGTGCGGGAAGCCATTTTACCCGTTTACTGCCCACACCCTGTGTCCAGCTACATAATGGTAAATCCAAACCAGGGCATGTTTGTTATCAAACCTGCCAGTATTGGTTGTATGATTGCATGCACTCTGGGGGCTTCTTAGAGGACCCCCAGCATTGCTCCTATTAGGAAATAGGTGTTACATGGTTTGGGATGGGTAGCCTGCTCAAGCCACTGATGTGCTTTGAAGAGCATATTTGGTGCCCTTTTTGCATAAACCGATTTGCACCAGTCCAGCGATCCCCGGCCCCTGCTCTGGCGTGAAACTGGGCAATGGTTACTTCATCTTCTGGCCACTGGGACTTCAACTGGACCCTCCAGGAACCGACAATCTGCAACTTCAGCGATGACTCCGTTTTGCAACATTGTTTCTCTGGCTCCTTCTAGCAACTGCTAACTTTCTCTAGCTGTGCATCCTCTGAGGGTGAGAAGTCTTCAGCCTGCACAATAAGTAAGAAGGAATCTCTCTTGTAGTAAAGGAGTCACTCTCCTGCATCTGCAGGCACCAACCGCAAAGACAACAGGCTGTGTGGATCTTCTCTGCTCCGGAGCTTCGGGGATCCTGTATCACAGGTGGTGGTCTGGAGTGGTCCCTTTGGTCCTCTCTACCAGCTGTCCAACTTGGAGGATGGGAAGCCCTTTTCTTTCCTTGCATCACAGTACCCCTGTGCACGGCGATTCTTGCAGCTACCAAGGGATCTTCAGGCTCTTTGTAGCCCCGGCCCCCAACACTTCTCCTTGGAATACGCAGTCTCCTGCCTGCTGCTCCAGTGTGCTGGGTGGGCCTCACTGTGACTCCTGTGCCTGCTGCCCGTGGGTCGCCTGTGGGGGGCTGCCGCCTCTTCTTCTCTCAGCTACTGGGCATCACCCCATACTCCCCTCTTTAGGCCGAGTCCCCTGTGCCTTGCTGGTCCTCTTCAGCATTGCAGAACCTTTGTCTCTGACTTTTGCATTTGCCACGGCTTGTTGGTGGTATTCCAGCATCACTGACCAACTGTATCATGACCGCCGATGTGGGACATCACTTGCATCACTTCTGGAACTCCTCTTCTGCTCCTGTGCTGCACTGCTGACCTTCTTCTTCCACCGTCGACCTGGTCCTGTATCCATGGAAGGGGGAGTAGTGGCTCCTGCCACAACAGGGCACTCCATCACAAACTGGACTTGGTTCCCTTCCTTTGCAGGTCCTCTTCTGTCAGGATCCATGTTTGAGTTCTTCCAATCTTGTCTGGGCCTTGCACAATCCTTTTCCAAAGTCCTCCTGTTGGTTTTATGGAAAACCAGGTACTTACCTCTGCTCTCCTGCTTGCTGGGCGTCACTCTGGTACTTACCTCTTAGGGTTCCCTATTTCCTCCAGCTCCCTTCTACTGATTCCACTTTTTTGGGTGAGGGGTTGCCTTTCACATTCCACCGCTCCCCCAGGGCCCTCACTGTTTGCTATTGCTTTTTACCAATGCCTATTGCTTTCTATGTTATTTACTGATGTCTACAGTGTATAAAATAGTGTGTTTACTTACCTCTGGTTGTGGTATTACCTATACACTATTTTAGTGTTTGTGTTACTGTAATAAAGTACCTTTATTTTTGTAACACTGTGTAAGGAAATGCCTCCTTGGCATGGTTGCCCCCTGACTTTTTGCCTTTGCTGATGCTATGTTTACAATTGAAAGTGTGCTGAGGCCTGCTAACCAGGCCCCAGCACCAGTGTTCTTTCCCTAACCTGTACTTTTGTATCCACAATTGGCAGACCCTGGCATCCAGATAAGTCCCTTGTAACTGGTACTTCTAGTACCAAGGGCCCTGATGCCAAGGAAGGTCTCTAAGGGCTGCAGCATGTCTTATGCCACCCTGGAGACCTCTCACTCAGCACAGACACCCTGCTTGCCAGCTTGTGTGTGCTAGTGAGGACAAAACGAGTAAGTCGACATGGCACTCCCCTCAGGGTGCCATGCCAGCCTCTCACTGCCTATGCAGTATAGGTAAGCCACCCCTCTAGCAGGCCTTACAGCCCTAAGGCAGGGTGCACTATACCATGGGTGAGGGTACCAGTGCATGAGCATGGTACCCCTACAGTGTCTAAACAAAACCTTAGACATTGTAAGTGCAGGGTAGCCATAAGAGTATATGGTCTGGGAGTCTGTCAAACACGAACTCCACAGCACCATAATGGCTACACTGAAAACTGGGAAGTTTGGTATCAAACTTCTCAGCACAATAAATGCACACTGATGCCAGTGTACATTTTATTGAAAAATACACCACAGAGGGCACCTTAGAGGTGCCCCCTGAAACTTAACCGACTATCTGTGTAGGCTGACTAGTTTTAGCAGCCTGCCACAAACCGAGACATGTTGCTGGCCCCATGGGGAGAGTGCCTTTGTCACTCTGAGGCCAGTAACAAAGCCTGCACTGGGTGGAGATGCTAACACCTCTCCCAGGCAGGAATTGTCACACCTGGCGGTGAGCCTCAAAGGCTCACCTCCTTTGTGCCAACCCAGCAGGACACTCCAGCTAGTGGAGTTGCCCGCCCCCTCCGGCCAGGCCCCACTTTTGGCGGCAAGGCCGGAGAAAATAATGAGAAAAACAAGGAGGAGTCACTGGCCAGTCAGGACAGCCCCTAAGGTGTCCTGAGCTGAAGTGACTCTAACTTTTAGAAATCCTCCATCTTGCAGATGGAGGATTCCCCCAATAGGGTTAGGATTGTGACCCCCTCCCCTTGGGAGGAGGCACAAAGAGGGTGTACCCACCCTCAGGGCTAGTAGCCATTGGCTACTAACCCCCCAGACCTAAACACGCCCTTAAATTTAGTATTTAAGGGCTACCCTGAACCCTAGAAAATTAGATTCCTGCAACAACAAGAAGAAGGACTGCCTAGCTGAAAACCCCTGCAGAGGAAGACCAGAAGACAACTACTGCCTTGGCTCCAGAAACTCACCGGCCTGTCTCCTGCCTTCCAAAGATCCTGCTCCAGCGACGCCTTCCAAAGGGACCAGCGACCTCGACATCCTCTGAGGACTGCCCCTGCTTCGAAAAGACAAGAAACTCCCGAGGACAGCGGACCTGCTCCAAGAAAAGCTGCAACTTTGTTTCCAGCAGCTTTAAAGAACCCTGCAAGCTCCCCGCAAGAAGCGTGAGACTTGCAACACTGCACCCGGCGACCCCGACTCGGCTGGTGGCGATCCAACACCTCAGGAGGGACCCCAGGACTACTCTGATACTGTGAGTACCAAAACCTGTCCCCCCTGAGCCCCCACAGCGCCGCCTGCAGAGGGAATCCCGAGGCTTCCCCTGACCGCGACTCTTTGAACCTAAAGTCCCGACGCCTGGGAGAGACCCTGCACCCGCAGCCCCCAGGACCTGAAGGACCGGACTTTCACTGGAGAAGTGATCCCCAGGAGTCCCTCTCCCTTGCCCAAGTGGAGGTTTCCCCGAGGAATCCCCCCCTTGCCTGCCTGCAGCGCTGAAGAGATCCCGAGATCTCTCATAGACTAACATTGCGAACCCGACGCTTGTTTCTACACTGCACCCGGCCGCCCCCGCGCCGCTGAGGGTGAAATTTCTGTGTGGACTTGTGTCCCCCCCGGTGCCCTACAAAACCCCCCTGGTCTGCCCTCCGAAGACGCGGGTACTTACCTGCAAGCAGACCGGAACCGGGGCACCCCCTTCTCTCCATTCTAGCCTATGTGTTTTGGGCACCACTTTGAACTCTGCACCTGACCGGCCCTGAGCTGCTGGTGTGGTGACTTTGGGGTTGCTCTGAACCCCCAACGGTGGGCTACCTTGGACCAAGAACTGAACCCTGTAAGTGTCTTACTTACCTGGTAAAACTAACCAAAACTTACCTCCCCTAGGAACTGTGAAAATTGCACTAAGTGTCCACTTTTAAAACAGCTATTTGTCAACAACTTGAAAAATATACATGCAATTTTGATGATTTGAAGTTCCTAAAGTACTTACCTGCAATACCTTTCGAATGAGATATTACATGTAGAATTTGAACATGTGGTTCTTAAAATAAACTAAGAAAAGATATTTTTCTATATAAAAACCTATTGGCTGGATTTGTCTCTGAGTGTGTGTACCTCATTTATTGTCTATGTGTATGTACAACAAATGCTTAACACTACTCCTTGGATAAGCCTACTGCTCGACCACACTACCACAAAATAGAGCATTAGTATTATCTATTTTTACCACTATTTTACCTCTAAGGGGAACCCTTGGACTCTGTGCATGCTATTCCTTACTTTGAAATAGCACATACAGAGCCAACTTCCTACATTGGTGGATCAGCGGTGGGGTACAAGACTTTGCATTTGCTGGACTACTCAGCCAATACCTGATCACACGACAAATTCCAAAATTGTCATTAGAAATTGATTTTTGCAATTTGAAAAGTTTTCTAAATTCTTAAAAGACCTGCTAGGGCCTTGTGTTAGATCCTGTTTAGCATTTCTTTTAGAGTTTAAAAGTTTGTAAAAGTTTGAATTAGATTCTAGAACCAGTTGTAGATTCTTAAAAAGTATTCCAACTTTTAGAAGCAAAATGTCTAGCACAGATGTGACTGTGGTGGAACTCGACACCACACCTTACCTCCATCTTAAGATGAGGGAGCTAAGGTCACTCTGTAAAATAAAGAAAATAACAATGGGCCCCAAACCTACCAAAATACAGCTCCAGGAGCTTTTGGCAGAGTTTGAAAAGGCCAACCCCTCTGAGGGTGGCAACTCAGAGGAAGAGGATAGTGACTTGGAGGAAAATTCCCCCCTACCAGTCCTATCTAGGGAGAACAGGGTCCCTCAAACCCTGACTCCTAAAATAATAGTCAGAGATGCTGGTTCCCTCACAGGAGAGACCAACACCTCTGAAATCACTGAGGATAGCCCCAGTGAAGAGGACATCCAGTTAGCCAGGATGGCCAAAAGATTGGCTTTGGAAAGACAGATCCTAGCCATAGAGAGGGAAAGACAAGAGATGGGCCTAGGACCCATCAATGGTGGCAGCAACATAAATAGGGTCAGAGATTCTCCTGACATGTTGAAAATCCCTAAAGGGATTGTAACTAAATATGAAGATGGTGATGACATCACCAAATGGTTCACAGCTTTTGAGAGGGCTTGTGTAACCAGAAAAGTGAACAGATCTCACTGGGGTGCTCTCCTTTGGGAAATGTTCACAGGAAAGTGTAGGGATAGACTCCTCACACTCTCTGGACAAGATGCAGAATCTTATGACCTCATGAAGGGTACCCTGATTGAGGGCTTTGGATTCTCCACTGAGGAGTACAGGATTAGGTTCAGGGGGGCTCAAAAATCCTCGAGCCAGACCTGGGTTGACTTTGTTGACTACTCAGTGAAAACACTAGATGGTTGGATTCAAGGCAGTGGTGTAAGTAATTATGATGGGCTGTACAATTTATTTGTGAAAGAACACCTGTTAAGTAATTGTTTCAATGATAAACTGCATCAGCATCTGGTAGACCTAGGACCAATTTCTCCCCAAGAATTGGGAAAGAAGGCGGACCATTGGGTCAAGACAAGGGTGTCCAAGACTTCAACAGGGGGTGACCAAAAGAAAGGGGTCACAAAGACTCCCCAGGGGAAGGGTGATGAGACAACCAAAACTAAAAATAGTAAAGAGTCTTCTACAGGCCCCCAAAAACCTGCACAGGAGGGTGGGCCCAGAGCCTCTTCACAAAACAATGGGTACAAGGGTAAAAACTTTGATCCCAAAAAGGCCTGGTGTCATAGCTGTAAACAGCATGGACACCAAAATGGAGACAAGGCCTGTCCCAAGAAAGGTTCCACTCCAAACTCCCATCCAGGTAACACTGGTATGACTAGTCTCCAAGTGGGATCAACAGTGTGCCCAGAGCAAATCAGGGTCCACACTGAAGCTACTCTAGTTTCTGAGGGTGGGGTGGATTTAGCCACACTAGCTGTCTGGCCGCCTAACATGCAAAAATACAGACAGCAACTCTTAATTAATGGGACTAGAATAGAGGGCCTGAGGGATACAGGTGCCAGTGTCACCATGGTGACAGAGAAACTGGTTTCCCCTGGCCAATACCTGACTGGAAAAACTTACACAGTCACCAACGCTGACAATCAGAGAAAAGTACATCCCATGGCAATGGTTACTTTAGAATGGGGAGGGGTCAATGGCCTGAAACAGGTGGTGGTCTCCTCAAATATCCCAGTGGACTGTCTGCTTGGAAATGACCTGGAGTCCTCAGCATGGGCTGAGGTAGAACTAAAAACCCATGCAGCAATGCTGGGTATCCCTGAACTGGTGTGTGTGAAAACAAGAGCACAATGCAAGGCACAGGGTGAAAAAGTAGAGCTGGAGTCTGGAAAAATGGCCCAGCCTACCAAGAGAACAGGAAAGTCAGTTGGGAAACCAACTGCAACACAGCAAAAGAAAGGGAACCTCTCTTCTCAGGAAGAAGTTCTGCCCTCTGAGGGAACTGAGCCTTTGGAGCTTGAACCTTACCAGGTTGAGCTCTTAGGCCCAGGGGGACCCTCCAGGGAGAAGCTGTGTAAGGGACAAGAAACCTGTCCCTCTCTTGAAGGCCTTAGGCAGCAAGCTGCTGAAGAGTCCAAAGGCAAGAAAAATGGAACGCATAGGGTCTATTGGGAAGATGGACTCCTGTACACTGAGGCCAGAGACCCCAAACCTGGTGCCACTAGGAGAGTGGTAGTGCCTCAGCTGTTCAGAGAGTTCATCCTAACATTGGCCCATGACATTCCCCTTGCTGGACATTTGGGACAAACCAAGACGTGGGAGAGGTTAGTCAACCACTTCTACTGGCCCAATATGTCCAACATGGTTAAGGAGTTTTGCCTCTCCTGCCCCACCTGTCAAGCCAGTGGTAAGACAGGTGGGCATCCAAAGGCCCCCCTCATTCCACTTCCAGTGGTGGGGGTTCCCTTTGAAAGAGTGGGTGTGGACATAGTTGGTCCACTGGAACCTCCCACAGCCTCAGGAAATATGTATATCCTGGTAGTAGTGGATCATGCTACCAGGTATCCTGAAGCTATTCCCCTTAGGTCGACTACTGCCCCTGCAGTAGCCAAGGCCCTCATTGGTATCTTTACCAGAGTGGGTTTCCCTAAGGAGGTGGTGTCTGACAGAGGTACCAACTTCATGTCAGCATACCTAAAGCACATGTGGAATGAGTGTGGAGTGACTTATAAATTCACTACACCATACCATCCACAAACTAATGGCTTGGTTGAGAGATTCAACAAGACATTAAAAGGCATGATCATGGGGCTCCCAGAAAAACTCAAAAGGAGATGGGATGTCCTCTTGCCATGCCTGCTTTTCGCTTACAGAGAGGTGCCACAGAAGGGAGTAGGATTCTCACCCTTTGAACTTCTGTTTGGTCATCCTGTAAGGGGACCACTTGCCCTTGTTAAAGAAGGCTGGGAGAGACCTCTCCATGAGCCTAAACAGGACATAGTGGACTATGTACTTGGCCTTCGCTCTAGAATGGCAGAGTACATGGAAAAGGCAACCAAAAACCTTGAGGCCAGCCAACAGCTCCAGAAGTTTTGGTATGACCAAAAGGCTGCACTGGTTGAGTTCCAACCAGGGCAGAAAGTCTGGGTTCTGGAGCCTGTGGCTCCCAGGGCACTCCAGGACAAATGGAGTGGCCCTTACCCAGTACTAGAGAGGAAGAGTCAGGTCACCTACTTGGTGGACCTGGGCACAAGCAGGAGCCCCAAGAGGGTGATCCATGTGAACCGCCTTAAGCTCTTCCATGACAGGGCTGATGTGAATCTGTTGATGGTAACAGATGAGGATCAGGAAGCAGAGAGTGAACCTCTCCCTGATCTTCTGTCATCAGACCCAAAAGATGGCACAGTAGATGGAGTGATCTACTCAGACACCCTCTCTGGCCAACAGCAAGCTGATTGTAGGAGAGTCCTACAACAGTTTTCTGAACTCTTCTCCTTAACCCCTGGTCAGACACACCTGTGTACCCATGATGTGGACACAGGAGACAGCATGCCTGTCAAAAACAAAATCTTTAGACAGTCTGACCATGTTAAGGAAAGCATCAAGGTGGAAGTCCACAAGATGCTGGAATTGGGAGTAATTGAGCGCTCTGACAGCCCCTGGGCTAGCCCAGTGGTCTTAGTCCCCAAGCCTCACACCAAAGATGGAAAGAAAGAGATGAGGTTTTGTGTGGACTACAGAGGGCTCAATTCTGTCACCAAGACAGATGCCCATCCAATTCCAAGAGCTGATGAGCTCATTGATAAATTAGGTGCTGCCAAATTTCTAAGTACCTTTGACTTGACAGCAGGGTACTGGCAAATAAAAATGGCACCTGGAGCAAAAGAAAAGACAGCATTCTCCACACCTGATGGGCATTATCAGTTTACTGTTATGCCCTTTGGTTTAAAGAATGCCCCTGCCACCTTCCAAAGGTTGGTGAATCAAGTCCTTGCTGGCTTGGAGTCCTTTAGCACAGCTTATCTTGATGATATTGCTGTCTTTAGCTCCACCTGGCAGGATCACCTGGTCCACCTGAGGAAGGTTTTGAAGGCTCTGCAATCTGCAGGCCTCTCTATCAAGGCATCCAAATGCCAGATAGGGCAGGGAACTGTGGTTTACTTGGGCCACCTTGTAGGTGGAGGCCAAGTTCAGCCACTCCAACCCAAGATCCAGACTATTCTGGACTGGGTAGCTCCAAAAACCCAGACTCAAGTCAGGGCATTCCTTGGCTTGACTGGGTATTACAGGAGGTTTGTGAAGGGATATGGATCCATTGTGACAGCCCTCACTGAACTCACCTCCAAGAAAATGCCCAAGAAAGTGAACTGGACTGTGGAATGCCAACAGGCCTTTGACACCCTGAAACAGGCAATGTGCTCAGCACCAGTTCTCAAAGCTCCAGATTATTCTAAGCAGTTCATTGTGCAGACTGATGCCTCTGAACATGGGATAGGGGCAGTTTTGTCCCAAACAAATGATGATGGCCTTGACCAGCCTGTTGCTTTCATTAGCAGGAGGTTACTCCCCAGGGAGCAGCGTTGGAGTGCCATTGAGAGGGAGGCCTTTGCTGTGGTTTGGTCCCTGAAGAAGCTGAGACCATACCTCTTTGGGACTCACTTCCTAGTTCAAACTGACCACAGACCTCTCAAATGGCTGATGCAAATGAAAGGTGAAAATCCTAAACTGTTGAGGTGGTCCATCTCCCTACAGGGAATGGACTTTATAGTGGAACACAGACCTGGGACTGCCCATGCCAATGCAGATGGCCTTTCCAGGTTCTTCCACTTAGAAAATGAAGACTCTCTTGGGAAAGGTTAGTCTCATCCTCTTTCGTTTGGGGGGGGGTTGTGTAAGGAAATGCCTCCTTGGCATGGTTGCCCCCTGACTTTTTGCCTTTGCTGATGCTATGTTTACAATTGAAAGTGTGCTGAGGCCTGCTAACCAGGCCCCAGCACCAGTGTTCTTTCCCTAACCTGTACTTTTGTATCCACAATTGGCAGACCCTGGCATCCAGATAAGTCCCTTGTAACTGGTACTTCTAGTACCAAGGGCCCTGATGCCAAGGAAGGTCTCTAAGGGCTGCAGCATGTCTTATGCCACCCTGGAGACCTCTCACTCAGCACAGACACCCTGCTTGCCAGCTTGTGTGTGCTAGTGAGGACAAAACGAGTAAGTCGACATGGCACTCCCCTCAGGGTGCCATGCCAGCCTCTCACTGCCTATGCAGTATAGGTAAGCCACCCCTCTAGCAGGCCTTACAGCCCTAAGGCAGGGTGCACTATACCATGGGTGAGGGTACCAGTGCATGAGCATGGTACCCCTACAGTGTCTAAACAAAACCTTAGACATTGTAAGTGCAGGGTAGCCATAAGAGTATATGGTCTGGGAGTCTGTCAAACACGAACTCCACAGCACCATAATGGCTACACTGAAAACTGGGAAGTTTGGTATCAAACTTCTCAGCACAATAAATGCACACTGATGCCAGTGTACATTTTATTGAAAAATACACCACAGAGGGCACCTTAGAGGTGCCCCCTGAAACTTAACCGACTATCTGTGTAGGCTGACTAGTTTTAGCAGCCTGCCACAAACCGAGACATGTTGCTGGCCCCATGGGGAGAGTGCCTTTGTCACTCTGAGGCCAGTAACAAAGCCTGCACTGGGTGGAGATGCTAACACCTCTCCCAGGCAGGAATTGTCACACCTGGCGGTGAGCCTCAAAGGCTCACCTCCTTTGTGCCAACCCAGCAGGACACTCCAGCTAGTGGAGTTGCCCGCCCCCTCCGGCCAGGCCCCACTTTTGGCGGCAAGGCCGGAGAAAATAATGAGAAAAACAAGGAGGAGTCACTGGCCAGTCAGGACAGCCCCTAAGGTGTCCTGAGCTGAAGTGACTCTAACTTTTAGAAATCCTCCATCTTGCAGATGGAGGATTCCCCCAATAGGGTTAGGATTGTGACCCCCTCCCCTTGGGAGGAGGCACAAAGAGGGTGTACCCACCCTCAGGGCTAGTAGCCATTGGCTACTAACCCCCCAGACCTAAACACGCCCTTAAATTTAGTATTTAAGGGCTACCCTGAACCCTAGAAAATTAGATTCCTGCAACAACAAGAAGAAGGACTGCCTAGCTGAAAACCCCTGCAGAGGAAGACCAGAAGACAACTACTGCCTTGGCTCCAGAAACTCACCGGCCTGTCTCCTGCCTTCCAAAGATCCTGCTCCAGCGACGCCTTCCAAAGGGACCAGCGACCTCGACATCCTCTGAGGACTGCCCCTGCTTCGAAAAGACAAGAAACTCCCGAGGACAGCGGACCTGCTCCAAGAAAAGCTGCAACTTTGTTTCCAGCAGCTTTAAAGAACCCTGCAAGCTCCCCGCAAGAAGCGTGAGACTTGCAACACTGCACCCGGCGACCCCGACTCGGCTGGTGGCGATCCAACACCTCAGGAGGGACCCCAGGACTACTCTGATACTGTGAGTACCAAAACCTGTCCCCCCTGAGCCCCCACAGCGCCGCCTGCAGAGGGAATCCCGAGGCTTCCCCTGACCGCGACTCTTTGAACCTAAAGTCCCGACGCCTGGGAGAGACCCTGCACCCGCAGCCCCCAGGACCTGAAGGACCGGACTTTCACTGGAGAAGTGACCCCCAGGAGTCCCTCTCCCTTGCCCAAGTGGAGGTTTCCCCGAGGAATCCCCCCCTTGCCTGCCTGCAGCGCTGAAGAGATCCCGAGATCTCTCATAGACTAACATTGCGAACCCGACGCTTGTTTCTACACTGCACCCGGCCGCCCCCGCGCCGCTGAGGGTGAAATTTCTGTGTGGACTTGTGTCCCCCCCGGTGCCCTACAAAACCCCCCTGGTCTGCCCTCCGAAGACGCGGGTACTTACCTGCAAGCAGACCGGAACCGGGGCACCCCCTTCTCTCCATTCTAGCCTATGTGTTTTGGGCACCACTTTGAACTCTGCACCTGACCGGCCCTGAGCTGCTGGTGTGGTGACTTTGGGGTTGCTCTGAACCCCCAACGGTGGGCTACCTTGGACCAAGAACTGAACCCTGTAAGTGTCTTACTTACCTGGTAAAACTAACCAAAACTTACCTCCCCTAGGAACTGTGAAAATTGCACTGTGTCCACTTTTAAAACAGCTATTTGTCAACAACTTGAAAAATATACATGCAATTTTGATGATTTGAAGTTCCTAAAGTACTTACCTGCAATACCTTTCGAATGAGATATTACATGTAGAATTTGAACCTGTGGTTCTTAAAATAAACTAAGAAAAGATATTTTTCTATATAAAAACCTATTGGCTGGATTTGTCTCTGAGTGTGTGTACCTCATTTATTGTCTATGTGTATGTACAACAAATGCTTAACACTACTCCTTGGATAAGCCTACTGCTCGACCACACTACCACAAAATAGAGCATTAGTATTATCTATTTTTACCACTATTTTACCTCTAAGGGGAACCCTTGGACTCTGTGCATGCTATTCCTTACTTTGAAATAGCACATACAGAGCCAACTTCCTACACACTGTGTGGTTCTTTCATGTGTGTAAGTACTGTGTGACTGTAGTGGTATTGCATGAGCTTTGCATGTCTCCTAGATAAGTCTTGACTGCTGATCCACAGATACATGTAGAGAGCCCTGGCTTACTAGACATTGCCTACATCTCACTAATAGGCGACACCTGGGCCTGCTATAAGGTGATAACACCATAGGTGCTCACCACAAACCAGGCCAGCATCCTACAGCAGTAAACTGTGCATGCAGGCACTGCAGTGGCAGGCCTGAGACAAGTTTGAAAGGCTACTTCTGTGGGTACAATCTGGGCTGCAGGCCCATTAGTAGCATTTAATTTACAGGCCCTGGGTATATGGTATACCATTTTACAAGGGGCTTATAGGTAAATTAAATAAGCCAAGCAGGTATAAGCCAATTATACCAAGTTTTAGGGGAGAGAGCACATGCACTTTAGCACCGTTTAGCAGTGGTAAAGTGTCCAAAGTCCTAAACCCAGCAAAAAGAGAGTCAGAAAAATAGGGAAAAAAGGCAAAATGTTTGAGGATAACCCTTCAGAAAGGGCCATTTCCAACACCCACCATACAAGGGTGGTACAAGGGTGGTACACCTTTCTTTGTTCAAGCAGAAAAACTATGGAATTCATTACCCCCATACCTAAGATCAACGGATAACTATCTTATCTTCAGAAGACTTCTCAACCACCATACTCAAACACTTATGTACAACATATCCCTGAGTATGTAAACATTTAGAATGTTATTATATGTATGTATTTAGATGTGTATATACTAACTAAATATATAGCTATTCTTTAGATATTCTTTAGGTCTGCTTAACAGAGATATAGCTATGGGCATGTTTCCCTAGAAAAACCTTTTTTTTACTTACCTATATCTTTGGCACAGTTCAACGAATCTTCATGAAATTTTCCAAAAAAGTGCCCTGGTGATGCATCAAGGGGGGCCAAGAGAAGGAGGGGGGGTGGTCAATTCCCATGTTAATTATGATAGGACCTTTGAACAAGGCTACAGCCTGAACCACTGAACGGAATTACACCAAAATAGCAGAAAGCTAGCTTTCGGTATGCAGAGTATGATTTCACTTATTTGGTGTAAATCTGTTCAGTAGTTTTTGAGATATTAAAGGGGAAATACATTTGTATGTTTAGGTCCGTGGATCCATTCCAACATTTTTGCGATTATTGCGGCAAATTTGCAAAAACAAGTGACAGCAGGAATGCTCTGAATGGCTGCCCGCAGACTGACCAGAAAGTTGCGGCCGCCATTTAAAGTAACGGGGCACTGTCCAACGGGCTGAGGAAAATAATTAAAAGTAACATAAGGGGTCAGGGCGACGGTACACTGACCCCAGGGATGTGATATAGGGGTGTTTGAGAGTCAAATTATGGGTTTAAAATGATTTTTTCTCACCGCGTGTGACATTCACGAATATTCTTGAATATTCACAAACATTCAAGAATATCCTCGAATATTCGAAGATATTTGAGAATATTTGTGGATATGCCATTTTTAAAAACAAAAAAGACATTCACAGACTCATTCATACACTAATTCATTCACTCTTACACGCACTCAGAGACTCATGTGCCCATTCACACACCCACTCAGATACTCCTGCACACTCAGACCCACTCATAGACTCACACACTCACTTTCAGTCCCACTCAGACACTCACGCAGCCACTCACAGATCCACTGACACAGACAGGCCCTGTGGCCAAACCCTGCTGCGTACAGCCAAAGGCCGTGACTGGTGTGGGGTTGGGTGGGTATAATGGCCTGGCTGCAGGCCCTGCGGCCAACTCCGGCTGTGGTTGGATTAACGTGTAGTAATTAAAATGACTTTATGTTAAAAACCATAGAAATCCAATAGCTAATTACTCCACATATTATATAATTGATGACATCTTCTAGGGCATCTTTGATATTATCACTGCAACATTTGGAATAAAATTATTGATAGGAAAACTGTGCATGGCAAAGACACAAGTTATAATTACCTTAGGGCGCGAGTTATAGTTACTTGAAATAACTATAACTGCTTAATTACTATGGTTTCGTACAAGTACATTCAGAACCTAACTTTAACGTCCTTGTAACCTTTGTTTTTTTCAGTGTGTATATATGTGTATATATATATATATATATATATATATATATATTTATATATATATAAATATATATATATATATATATATATTACAGTTACCATGTATATAGATCACTGCATAGTTCATCATTTTCATATAAGGTATTTGAAATTATTAAATTGGCCTATGGGTCTTTCTTTTATTTATCTATCACAATATGTAAATATGATCATAACTATTGTATCTACAAGTGCTTCACTATTGAAATATTAAGGACAATTTTAATATAAATTAAAATAAATTTAAAAAGCTTAAAAAAATATACAAAACAAATAGCTTCAAGTACAGCAATACTTAAAAGTCTGAGTTTATACAATACAAATGTATATCTCAATCTATTATCTTCCTTATACATATATACCCTCTCAAGGTAGCTATGCATCTATTTATTTATTACTTTACTCCTACTGTAGAAGAAAAACACCTTTGACTGTCACCAATGCTCAACTCTGTGTCTCTCAATATATCCTCCACCTTTCCTCTCTGGCTCATCCCAAACCTCATTCTACTACTACAATCTCCAAAATAACCCTTCCTATACTCATGCCTCTTCTATCCCTCCTTGGTTCACCCCAAAACAAATTTTACTACTATAATCTCCCAAATCACCCTTTCTAGATTCTTCCCCCATGTATCCCTCCTATTACAGATTCCCAAAATAATTTTACTACTATGGTCTCCCTAATCTCTTTCTAGACTCTCCCCTCCTCCATCTCTTTTTTGACTCATCCCAAATTTCATCTTACTACTGTGATCTTCCAAATAAAACTTTCCAGGCTCTTCTCTTCTCTATCCCTCCGCCATCCCATTCAATCCAATGAACAGATTGTCATGTCCACTGTTTAAATTACCAACTCATATTTCCATACACTAATCCACCACTAATACGTTTTGGGTCCCAGAGTAGCATGCTGCTAATGGAAAAGTGCTTCAAACCTGATCAGAGGTGGTAAGCGATATATGAATATAATTACAACTACAATTGGAGATTGCTGAGATCTGTTAGTTGCCTGGCATGATGCTTATAATCCTAAAGGAAGTTAGTTTTTACTGTTGTTAGTTGATGCATATGTTTCATTTTCAAGATACTTTTGCATTTTTGATGGTGTTTAGTGATCTGGAACTAAATACTGTCAAGTATGTGTGTCCCACCCTAATTAGTTGTCCTAGTGCACTGTGAAATTGAATGGGTGTAGTGTTGTTAGTGTTGTATTATAAATCTACGTGTTTTGAGACATGCTTATTCATGCTGGGTCACTCAAACTAGGTTGGAGAGTACAGAAAGGTTTAACCAGTAAAGTTGAAAATGAGAGGACAGGGAAGACATAGACAGGGGTTTAGGGTAAAAGGTGTAAGAACTCACCCAGTGGACTGATATATAATTCATTCACATTTGGGAATGGTTCGTATGTGATGTCATTCAATGAGTCCAAGTACTAGAAAAATTATAGAAAAGAAGAGAAATTGAGAACTCTGAACCAGTTTATCGGTGTAGGAACAAGCCTGTTACATAATTCACACATTTTGGGAATAGTTCACATACAGTGTCACGCAATGAGTACATGTACCCTTCAGATTTATTAGTTTACTGAGAATTGTTGGGTCTTCGATAGTGATATTCCTGGTACCTATAACCTGTGTCAACTGTGAGTCTGATGAATGGAAACATTATACTTTTAACTAGTCTAAGGCCTGCGCATGGGAGCAACTATCCCCCACCAGGCAGCTGTGGGATGTGCCCAGGAGTGAGTATCATCCAGCCATGGGCTGTGCCCTGCGAATATCATACAGTTGTCATGGTCTGTAGTAAGGTTGAACTATCACAGAGCAGTTAATTATGGGATGTATCCAGGATCAATTATCTCCCAGCAGTTAATTATGATCTGTCTCCAGTAGCAAATATTCTCCAGGAGTTCGTTACTGGCTGCATCAAGGAGCAGGCATACAGCTCTGGGTTGTGCCTAGGATTAAATATCCTCCAACAAGCAGCTATGGCCACAGTGGTGCAATGCAAAATGATGGGACCGCCCTGCAGAATGTGATGAGGCCCCAGAGACTCCCATATCTCACAGACATGCATTAACCTTGCGTTGGATAGTGACATCCTGAAGGCTTAAGGTCCCCTCTGAAGAGTTAGAAGGCCCCTGCACTGCCAGGGTCTATGTTGTTCCCTTCGATCTGTTGACGGTTGTGCCCAGAAGCAACTATCCTACAGCAGCAAGTATAGGAAGTATAAAGGAACAACTATTCCCTAGCAGATTACCTGGGATAAAGGAGCAAATTACCTGGGTGGATGAAGGCAACACAGAGGTTATGTCACTAGCCCCTTTCCTGGCCCAAACCGGTGATGTCTTTAAGCTGTTGACCACTACCTATACTTGGCACAAAGATTTTACATGATTTGCTCAGAATCACAGAATGTTGACCCGACACCTAGACTCGAACCTGGTTCCCCAGTTTCAGTGTTGGCAGGTCTGGGTGTAACGCCACATCCTCCTCCACCTTAAAGTCCCAAGTTGAGTAGAGGATAAACCCTAGCGATCATGTGAATAGAGTCAACACAGAGTTCTACTGTTCATTCTGATGTATATATTGCATAGGTGATTGTAATTATTTTGTCTATGGTGTGAGCTTTTGTAGATTCATATTGTACGTGAAGACCACCAAGGTGTAGTTATCATATGTGGAATGTTTACATAATGTGCTACAATCATCTTCCCTTTATGTAGTAAAGAGTGCAATTGTAATGCACACACTATGGAACTTTTGTAATAATTGACAGAGTTTATTATACCCCTTTATATATAGTGCCCACATATAGATGAGTAATAGTGAACTACAGGATGTTTTCCGCTGCTTTCAACTTTACACAGGGTCAGAGGAGTAATGGGAAAGCTATACATAAAAAGGCTTCTTCTTCCGGTCCCAAATTAAAAGAAAAACGTACCTGCAATCCCTAGCCAACTCTGACCACCTTCCGTGCATCCTTTCCCCCTCATGGAGCTGTGCTTTCTGCTTTCAGTCAAAGCAGAGAAGCAACGCTGTGCTGACAGGCTCTCAGAGAGCTCTGTCAACCTGGCCTGGCCCTTATGACCACTTAACAGTGGGTGATCAGTTCTGTTACCAACTGTTGCTATGTCATAGCAGTGAGTTATGAGATTTAGAAACTGAAATAAATGATATATAGACTCCTATGAGAGCCATACATAACAAATATGTAACCGTTATTGGCCTCGAGGTCTATAATCACTACATTCGGATTGATGCCAGGGATACAGTGAGCACTGTCTGGGAAAGGAGATGTGCACACCATTAAATATGCAGAAGCTGCAATATGCTTGGCATTTAGGTGTTTCTTCTGGACGAGGTTCCTCTTGGGCGTCGATCTGTAGGGAAGGTTGGAAAGGTGAATTTGAATAAAAACAAACACGCCGCAGACAGACAAAAGTCCAAGGGGTGGGGGACAAAAATACAACTAGATCCTGTCTGTCCGGTTGTATCTTTAGTTGTTGAGCCTTTTTCCCCTTTTGTCCAAGTGAGGAAACACTGAATGGTGAAAAGGTATTCAAACATAATGAAAAAAATTACTTTGCCAAGTCACTCAGAATTGGTATTGTTTTCTTCCATTAAAGTCCTATCTTGAGTTCAGAACTGTCATCCTAATTCACAAAGTAACTTACACTTTTGAGTAAGTTTGCTACGTTTCAGTATTAACAGTCTGCACTTTTGTAGTAACGTTTTTTTTTTAAGTAACTTACACTTTTGTAGTGAGTCTAGCACTACACATGGCCAACCACTGGTACTGCAACACCCTCTTAAAGAGAATAAAGGAGGTAAGGGCTTAGTAGGAAAGTGTAAGTTACTATGAAAGTGCAGTTTGTGAACACCAAAAAGAAACACACTTATTCAGAAGTGTAAGTTACTACAAAAGAGCAGTTTGTGAATAGCACTTTGCAGTAAGTTTTGCAGTACTACTGCAGTACTACATACTACAAAGTACAATTTGTGAATTAGGCCCTACGTTTGTACATTTTTGCAGTACTGGGTAAAAAGCGAAATTATTAGTTTTGCCTAAAAATCATTAGACTATATGCAGCATTTAGGAGAATATAAGACTTTATTGTGATCAAATTACACAGGAAAGTTATCAGCTTAGTAGAGGGTGTAAATTCAAATATTTACTTCCAGGGCCCAGTCCGCAAGACTCTATGAAGCACGCGCTGCACAAGTTCCAAGGACCGGTTCAATCCTGACCAATTGAACTTTTGCGGCTGCTGTTCATTCATTAGCTTCACCCACAAGCCCACTTATCGCACACTGTTCCCCTTGGCAGTTTTCCATCTATTTTTAAAGGCATGGCAGATATGATGCAACAAGAAAAAAAAAGTTTGCAAACCAACGCAAAACAGCAAACATGTCCAAAAGAATTTTAACAAGTTATAATATAAATACCAAACGCTCTGCTAATATTTACAGAGAGATAGGAACAATGGTGATATTTGTATTTTGAAGCGGCCTCCCAGCAGTGTATGCGCGATATAAAAAACGACGAAATGTGAACAAATGAGTAAAGCAAATAAGCCAACTAAAAAATATTCTACTTTTTAGTTATTCAGTGAGAAAAGAAAATGGAATGTAACTGATGCTTGAAATCCAAAAAAATGTACAGCAGAAACGCATAAATTGTGAGTCAAGGTGTTGCGTTGGAAAAAGAATGGGGGGCACAAAGAGCAGCATGTTCAAAGGTCGTTTGCTAGTTTTCTTTTAAAAAAAAAACTCTGCCGCAAAGAAATTGACAATAAGGACAAAAGTGACAGTAAATCTATTCTGGCTTACTCAATTTTAGTTGGAATCGTAATTGTACTTACTTAGGCCCTCATTATGACATTGGCGGTAAGTCCGGCTTACCGCCATGCCGATCGCCGCCAACATACCAGTGCAGTGGCAGATTACCGCTACCAATATTTTGACACACTCATACCAATCTGTCACCATAAAGACACACACACAAGTCTGCCAGCCCAGAGGTCAGTGATAAATTGGCGGTACCAAAACCCACACTGTTACGCCAACAGAACTACCCCCACAGCATTATGACCCACGAATCACCTTAGCAGACATTCAACCGTGGTAAACCATTGGAGGTACATACAGCCACACTCAAAATACACACACATACAAAACAACACCACATTGGACAATTCAAACTGCACACACCTGACACCCATATACACACCACAACCACACCACTATAAAACACACACCCATACTACCCATAACCCTTTACAACTACAAACAAGTGCCACAAGAGAGATAGCAAGACCACAGACAAGACCACAGCCACACACCACCATCACCTATACACCATCCACGCACCTCACATCACACACCCCAACACATCACCCCAAACACCCTCACCCACACCACTCTCACTACACCCATGGCACCACAACAACATCCCAGATTCTCTGAGGAGGAGCTGAGGGTCATGGTGGAGGAAATCATCTGGGTAGAGCCACAGCTATTCGGATCAAAGGTGCAGGAGACATCCATTCCTAGGAAGATGGAGCTATGGCAGAGAATCGTGGATAGGGTCAATGCCGTGGGACAGCACCCCAGAACAAGGGATGACATCAGGAAGAGGTGGAACGACCTACGGGGGAAGGTGTGTTCCACAGCAGCAAGACACCAACTAGCTGTACAGAGGACTGGTGGTGGACCCCCACCTCCTCCTCCACAACTAACAACATGGGTGGAGCAAGTCTTGGCAATCATGCATCCTGAGGGCCTGGCAGGAGTAGGAGGAGGACTGGACTCTGGTAAGTCAACTCCTTACTACTATCACCCCCCTACCTGCATGCCATCACAAACCCCCACCCTTACCCACACTCCCATCACTCCACCACCTAACACACACCCCACCATCATAACCCACCCCTCCCAATACCAAGCCCTGCATGCAACAGCAATGCATAGACCCCCATCACAGACCTGCATGGACAGCTATCACCACTGCATGCACACAGGAGAGAATCACCTAGCCCACCAAATAGCAACTCACACAAAGGCAAATCTGCCAGGGCAACAACAACCTTAGAGGGCAACACACCCATGCACAAGATGTCACACGCAGTAACAATAACACTGCCTTTACACATCCCCACAGGTCCCCCACCCAACGCCACCGGAGAGGAGGTACCAGCAGCATCCAGTCCCCCCAGAAACGGCCCACAGTGATGACAGCAGCTCTGGATGCCTGGGTCTGGATGACCAACCTGGCCCATCAGGGATCTCCAGACAGTCGGTTACCCAGGCACAGTCCCATACCACCACAGAGCCTCCTCCCTCAGGAAACATCACCACAGTACCCACCCAGCGGGCCCATACCTCTGTCCCCAGGACAAGTCAATCAGCAGTGTGTCCATCACTACAGGGACCCCAGGGCACACCACAAACAAAGGACAATCAGGGACCTGGGGTCAGTGGCATTGGGCACATGGTTCAGGGGACAGAGGCACAGGACAACAGGGAAGCTGGGAGGACTGCTGTCCGACAGGGGGAGGACAGGCCCAGGGAACGGACTCTCCAGGAGGAACTCATCAACATCCTGGGAGCATACCACCATTCCCAGGAGACGATGGGCCAGATACCGGACAAGCTGCAGGAGACCCAGCGGCTATAGGAGGGACAGTACCTGGGGATAAGGGAGGACCTGAGGGACATCCACACCACCCTGGTCACCATTGCAGGGGTGCTGGCAGACATGGCCAACACCATGAGGGAGGCAGTGACACACCAACAGGCCCCTGATGCTAGCCAAAACGATCAACAGCCTTCTACCTCCGCTGCCGCTAGTGGACAGGAGGCCCCGCCACAGGAACAACAGGGCACCAGCACCCCTCCCCCTTCAGAAGGAGAACCACCACGCAAACGGTCCCTGGGATCCAGGCAGAAGCCAGAGAATATTGCCAAGATCCCCGCCAGGAAATAAGACTCTCCTGAATGTCACCCTTGTATCCCACTCAGTCACGCTGCACACCTTGAACTACCATTCCTCCACTTCCTATGGCCCCTTGGACAATACACCTGTGATACCAATAGACTGGACTCTACCCTGGCCTTTCCTCCATGAGCAACCCAGCCCATTGCAATACCCCCTCCACTTATTAGCACCTAAATAAACACCCTTGGAACAAATACAAGTATGGAGTCTGTCAATTGATTGAAGTATGTATTCGTTTAATAAGCTGTAAACATTGCAATTCAACTGTACAGTAATGTATACATAGGTATGACCTGTCGTTGGCAGCAGTCAACACACCAGGAGCCAGAGTGGGGCACAGATATCTGAAAATAGAGATGCCAAAGGGTACAGTAAGTGGCCATAGTAGTGGGAAAATCAGCCTGCCATGTACAATGTCCAACACAAAACTGTCAATGGAAGGTGAAGTTACAGTGTCTTACCTGTGTGTCACTAGAAGTACTGTCGCATGATTGGTGTTCTGTTGTCCTCATCCTCTGCCTCCTCTTCGTCACTGTCCACAGGGTCCACTGCTGCCACATGCCCATCTCCAGCCTCATCCTCCTGCAGAAAAGGCACCTGGTGTCTCAAGGCAAGGTTATGCAACATACAGCATGCCACGATGATCTGGCAGACCTTCTTGGGTGAGTAGCACAGGGAACCACCTGTTGGAAGGAGGCAACGAAACCTGGCCTTCAGGAGGCCGAATGTCCTCTCTTGTTTGCCCATGTGCCTAATTGTAATGTTCCTCTGCCCTTGTCCTGGGATTCCTCACTGGGGTCAGTAGCCATGAGAGGTTGGGGTAACCAGAGTCACCTGCAAATATCAATGGATACCTGTTAGCCAAACACTAACTCTTAGGGCCAACACCATACCCATACACAAACATATACTGGGTTGGAACCATGAGCTCACGTATTAGCCACACCCGGTGCCTCTGGAGTTGAGCTATCACATATGGGATGCTGCTATTCCTCAGGATAAAGGCATCATGCACAGACCAGGATACTTTGCATTGACATGGGAGAAGTACTGGTCCGCCAGGCACACTATCTGCACATTCATCGAGTGAAAGCTCTTTCGATTTCCGAACACCTGTTCATTTCTCCGGGGGTTGGGGGGGGGGATGCAATATGTGTACCATCAATAGCCCCAATAATGTTGGGGACATGTCCCATTGCATAGAAGTCAGCTTTCACCATGGCAAAATCTTCAACCTGGGGGAAGACAATGTATCTGCGCATGTGTTTAATCAGGGCAGACAACACTCTGGTCAGCACTATTGAGAACATTGGCTGAGACATTCCTGCTGCCAAGCCCACTGTCACTTGGAAAGAACCAGTTGCCAAGAAATGGAGCACGATAGGACTTGCACAAGAGGGGGGATCCCAGTGGGGTGACGGATAGCAGATATCAGGTCTGGCTCCAATTGTGTACACAGCTCTGTGATTGTGGCCCTGTCAAGTCTGTAGGTGAGGATAATGTGCCTATCCTTCATTGTTGCCAAGTCCACCAGGGGTCTGTACATGGAGGATGTCTCCATCTCCTATTCATCTGCAGCGGTTGTAATCTAGGGGGCAAAAGAGTGAGCAGCTGGTCAGTATTCAACATTTCCAAACTGTACACTGCATTGCATGTTGTGACAGAAAAAGTATGTTTTTGGATAGGCCCAAATGGTGCCACTGGTACACAGTTAGGTGCCATGGCGTGCCCCCACCCCCTGAAATGGCGCCCGCCTGTCCTGTGTGGATGGACATGTGGAAATGAGGTAATGCCGCTGACGTTGTGCGCCATTGCGGGAGGCGGTCAAGTACCGCCGTGCAACTCCTCATTGGTTGTCATTGGGCCCTTTGGGTTACAGTGGCCAATGGTGAAGTTTGCAGGCGGTGACGATACGCACCGCCGCAGATGTGACCGCCATTTTCCATCTGTTCTCTCACTTGCTACCTGACATTCAACAGGAGAGGACCTACACTGCAAGTGCTGCTGTGACCTGTGTCTATAACTGACCATGGCTCGAGTCACTGGGGAAAGGGCCCCTGCCTTCACCGCTGCAGAGTTGGAGAGGCTGGTGGATAGGGACCTATCCCAGTACCGAATGCTGTATGGGCATCCAGACCAACAGCTGAGTACACTGTGAGCATGATGCATGGGGCATGAATGAATGTAGTGCTGTGTGTGAGGGCCTCGTGTAAGGGGGGGTTGGTGGAAGGGTCCTGGGCAGCGTGCTGCATGTATGGTGGGCAATGTCTGTGCGTTTATTCATCTGCAGGTCAGCGCCCATCCGAAAAATGGTATATGGCATGCCATCACCAAGGACGTGCGGACCCTGGGGGTCTATGGCAGGCGGAGCACCCACTTTCGCAAACAGTGGTAGGATCTGAGACGCTGGGCATGGAAGACGGCGGAAGCCCAGCTGGGGATGGCCTCCCAACGTGGAAGGGGTGCCCGTCGAACCCTGACCCCCCTGATGTACAGCATACTGGTGGTGGCCTATCAGGAGCTGGATGGGCGCTTGAGGGCATCACAGTAGCCACAAGGTGGTGAGTACAGTTTCCAAATCTACTACTTGCGCATGGTGGGATGGTCTACGGGTGGGGATGTTGGGCTGTGGGTGCCCCTAGGCCAGGCCGGACATTGCAGGGTAGGTCTCATGTTGGGCAGGGGCTGATGAACACCACCTCCTACAAAGCTAGTAGGCATCCACTACTTGGCAGGGGTCTTTGGGTGTCAGGTATGCTGCTATTGGCGTTAGGTATTCCTGTCCTTGGGCTGGTGACTAGCATTGTGACTGGTAGTGCATTCCATAGTGCGTAGGCCTGCTCCATGTGTGAGGGTGCTGTGTACGCCAACGGTGGTGTTGGGGCAGCCATTGGCCAACTGTATCATTTGTCTCTTCCCCCCCTTTTTGTTTTGTCACCCTGTCCTTATGTGGATTAGCATCATCTGGTGGAGGAGCAGAGGCACCGGCGACAGAGGGAGCTGCATCCCACATGGCCCATGAGGCTGAATCCACTGACGGCGAGAGGAGCACCATGGCGGAGATGGGAGGGGACAGTTCGGACAGTGATACCTCCTCTGATGGAAGCTCCCTGGTGGTGGTGGACACCTCTGTGGCCACCCCAACTACAGGTACAGCCACCACCCCTGTACCAGCACCACCCTCCCAGCAGCCCCTCAGTGAGTTTCCCGTGCCCACTTACCCAGGAGGGTGGGCTTCTCCTTCACCCTAGGCACCTCAGGCACTGTCCCAGTCAGCCCTGCTGCCCTGAGTGAGGAGGCTATTGACCTCCTGCGATCCATCTCTGTTGGGCAGTCAATCATAGTGAATGCCATCCAGGGGCTGGCAGCCCATTTGCAACGAACAAATGCATTCCTCAAGGGCATTCGCTCTGGCATGGCGGCCCAACAGAGATCAATCCAGGCTCTGGCCTCCTCCCTCATGGCAGCCATTGTCCCTGTCTCTAGCCTCCCCCCTCCAGCTTCCTCTACCCAGTCCCATTCCCCTCAACCCCAACCTATCCCAAGCACACATTCAGGCCAGCATGCACCCAAGACAACACACAGGAGTGGCTCAGGCAAACACAAGCACCACACATCATCCCACAGGCACTCACACAAACACCATCCAGATGCAGACACACCAAAATCCACTGCCTCCACTGTGCCCCCCTCAGCCTCGTCATCCCCCACCCTCCCAGTAGCATCTCCACTCACACCTGCATGCACTATATCTTCATCCACTACACCCATCACCATCACGCCTATCACTACACACCCCTCACTGGCAGTCACCACCCCCACATCCATGCACATGTCCCCTGTGTCCTCTCCAACTGTGTCTGTGCCCCCTCCTCCCAAAGTTCACAAGTGCAAGCACTCAGACACCCAACAGCCATCCACCTCACAACAGCATCCAGTCCATGCACCTGCACCCAAACGCAGCAGACAGACACCACCTACAACCACTCCCTCTTCCTCCACTCCTAAACCTTCCTCCTCTTCCTGCCCCAGTGTCCCTAAGAAGCTTTTCCTCTCTGCTGTTGACCTCTTCCCTACCCCACCCCCTGTCCTTCACTTTGGGCCAGGGTGGTCAGAACCCAGCCGAGCACCTCAGCCACCCAGTCCACGGCCACAGTAGTGTCGGCAGCAACTGCAGGTGGGAGAGGCTCTAGGGAACTAGCCATCAGCACTGACAGTATGCCTGCACCAGCTGTCAAGGGGAAAGGCAAGGAGGAATCACCAGCTGCCAAGGGGAAAGGCAAGCAGGCACCACCAGCTGCCAAGGGGAAGGGCAAGGAGGCACCACCAACTGTCAAGGGGAAGGGCAAGGAGGCACCACCAGCTGCCAAGGGCAAGGAGGCACCACCAGCTGGGAAGGGCAAGGGCAAGGGGCCTGCCCCTGCAGGAAGGAAGGGCAGGAGGCCTGGTGCTAGACTGATTCTGAGCCCCCAACACCAACCATGGTGGTTCAGCTGTCCGAGGCTGCAGAGAATGGGCTGAGCCTCCCCCCACCAGTGGCATTCCCAACACCAGCACCTCCACCGCCAGCAGCAGCACCACCACTGCCTGCAGCAGCAACCCCAGTGGGCAGCCGTCGGAGGCTGCAGGGAATAGGCTGGAGCCTCCGCCTCCACTTCCAGCACCTCCAGCAGCCCCAGTGGGCAGCTGTCCGAGGCTGCAGGTGATGGGCTGGAGCCTCCCACCACCACTGGCAGCACTGCAGCAGCCCCAGTGGGCAGCAGTCCGAGGCTGCAGGAGATGGGCTGGAGCCTCCCCCCACCACTGCCAGCACCGACACCAGCACTGCCACCACTGAGCAGCCATCACTGCCGGCGGACAGTGTGTAGTCCTGCCTCCATGGACTGTAGTGCATCATGGACCCTACAACTCCTGTGGGTGTCACACCCAGGTGAGAGACTGTGACCTTGCACTCCCCAAGTGCTGCATCACAGGGCACAAAGCCCCCTCCAGAACCAGTGGAAGAAGCCATCCACTCACCCCCTCCTTGCCAGGATGAAGCACACTGGGTACAAAGCCCCCTCCAGAACCAGTGGGCAGACCACCCAATACAGAGACTGCGGCTTTGCACTCCCCAAGATCAATCAGTGGACAGACCACCCACTACAGAGACTACGGCTTTGCACTCTCCAGGACCAAGCAGTGAGCAGACCACCCAGTCGAGAGACTGTGGCTTTGCACTCCCCAGGACCAAGCAGTGGGCAGACCACCCACTAGAGAGACTGCGGCTTTGCGCTCTCCAGGACCAAGCAGTTGGCAGACCACCCACTAGAGAGACTGTATCCTTGCACTCCCCAGGACCAAGCAGTTGGCAGACCCCCCACTTGCGAGACTGTGGCTTTGCACTCCCCAGCACCAAGCAGTGGGCAGACCACCCACTTGAGAGACTGTGGCCTTGCACTTCCCAGGACATCACACAGGGCATGTAGCCCCTTCCAAGACCAGTGGTGTTGTACCATCTTCCGGCTTAGGTGCAGCCCGTTCCCCGTCCCCCTGAGGTGCCTGTGTATTTTCAACCTGATGCCCCTGCGGTGTTCCCTCTGTGTTGTTGCAGGAGTCAAGTGGGGCCTTGACCTATGTGATGTGGCCCTTTGGCCCACGGACATTGTGGTCTGGGCTGTGTCCCTCCATTTGTATATATGTATATACTGTTTTGATTTTGAAGCACGATTTTCTACAGTTTTATATTATTACACTCACTTTATTCAATTCCTGTAGTCCTTGCATTATTCCTATATATTTTTTATTGCTGCATCAGCATATGTGTATGGTGTTGGGGGTGGGGGTGTTGGGTGTTGTGTGTGTGTGTGACTCTCTTTTTCCTCCCCCCCTTCCCTGTGTGCTAGGTGGCAGTACTCACCCTGGTCGCCTTTGCCGGCGTTGGTGTTCATAGTGAAGAAGGAGATAGACGACCATGGGGAACACCTACAACTCGGGCTGCATGGCAGTGTGGTTCTTCCTTGAGTCTCCAGAGGTGAGTCCTTTGCCTTCTGTGTACTGTTTCCGCTGCGCTTTTGATGTCGATGGTACCGCCCCAGAAAAGGTGGCGGATAGGCCTACTGTAATACTGTGGGCGGTACATTGTCTTCCGCCTGGCTGCTGGCGGTTACCGCCGCGGTGTTTGTTGCTACCGCCATGGCGGTCGGTGTGTTAAAGTGGCTGTCTGTGTGAGCGATTTCCGCCGTGGTCATAATTCCATTTTTTTTACCACCGGCCTGTTGGCGGTATTACCGCTGCTTTATCACCGACCGCCAAGGTAGTAATGAGGGTTCTTAGTGCTTATTACCCCCTGACATGGTGTTGACTTTTTTTTTGCAAGTAGCACGTTACTCTGGAACCCAAAGGATTAGTGGAGGATAAGTATATGAAAATAGAAGTTATTAATTTGATAGATAGTGTTAATTGGGAGTTCATATTAATTAGATGGGGTTTGGGGTGAGCCAAAGGAGAGATAGAAGAGGGAATAGTCTAAAAAGGGTTATTAGGGCGATCATAATAGTAAAATAAGGTCTGGAATGAGTCAAAGGAGGGATACAGGAGGGAAACATCTAGGAAGTCTTATTTTGAAGACCATAGTAGTAAAATGAGGTTTAGGGTGAGTCAAAGAGAGATAGAGGAGGGAAGAGTCAAGAAAGGATATTAGGGATATTGTAGTAGTAGAATGAGGTTTGGGATGAGTCAGAGAGTGAAGGAAGAGGATATATTGAGAAAGGTATTGGTTGAGGTATAGAGTAGTGCATTGGACGGAGTTGAAAGGTTTTTTCCTTCTACAGTAGGAGTAAAGTAATAAATATATAGATACATAACTACATAAAAGGGTGCAAATTGTAAGGAAAATAATAAAGAGATATTAAAGAGTATTGCATAGAGTTCCATATGTGCAAATACTTCATTGGTCACAAGGAGCAGTATTTAAAATTATCCTTCAGGGTTAGGGCACCTACTACAGCGATCTTTACTTGCAGGCAATTTTCATGAGATAATAAAGATAAATCTGGTTAATACACTTCCATGAGAGATCTGGGGAACAGTATTGCCTCAAAGTACCATGGAAGTTTACTGGGCCAGCTGCAAGCAGTTCATAAGTTGCAATCCTTCTATTAGAACATAATGAACTATAAACCAGCATCAAGAAGCAGCATGCAAACTGCCTGCAATGGGTGAAGAACCATACTGTTGGTCCTCGATTTGTTTGTTTTTTAAAGGTTGCTAAAAATGTTCCCTTGGATTGTAATAAATTTGTATTAGTACAGAAACCCTAACAAGTGTTACGTTTTAAATCCTGACAGTGTTTCTCCCGGCTTTGCACTTTTACTTATAATGCTTACTACTATGGAAAATATGTACTATTTAAATCTAATATTTGTTTAATTACTCATACTGACGTCTTACATTCTTACAGGGCCTCCATATCACTTACATACAGGGGATAAAAAAACATCACAAACCTGCCCCCAAATCATTTGTTTCTCTTAAGTACTTGTGAATTGATACCAAGCTGTGTGCCTTTGTTTCCATCTATTGCATTGGTATCTAGGTGTTAGGCTACAAATAACTGCATAGCAGGAAGAAGGGCTTAAGTCCTTTAAAGAAGGCCTTTGTTTTGGGCTCACCTGGAAGTAAATAAGAAAGCCCTCTCACCACCTCCAGGTTGTTGCTCCAAACAGAAAGCAGATAACATGTGGGTAGTTGCTGAAAGTGTCCTGCTTTCAGCAATATACACCAGAACCATTTCAGAGCATTTCACTGGGTCCACCCTGAATCCAACCCAATTGTAGCTGCCAGATCTGAGATCCAGCTGGATCCCCCTCATTTCCTGCACTGGCCTAGCCCGTTAATGATAATGCAGGAGTTCAGTGTCTGGTGCCCTCTGTGACAGAGATGGCAGGCCTTATGCAATGATACACTACTTTCTAATTTTCTGCTGAGGATGCAAGCAAGGTGGACTGGTTACTGCGCGTTTCAGTTGACTGGCAGGTTGAGGCCCTGTTTTACTGTTGGTGGGGTCCATTTTCAGGTCACAGCCTACCAGACAGCACAGCTGTCTAGACTTCTTGGAAACTTTCAGAAAGTTGACCTAGGAAGGCATTCCGCCCACTGATTACCACTGGCTTTGTGGTTTGTAACTCACATTTTCTGGCTTTCCATTTGCTGGCTTTATTTGCTATAAGCTCTCCAGTTTCAGTTCTTCTCTCCTGTTGCCTAACTGTGTTTTCTGTATTCTTCTAAAAACTCGTTTTCTGTTAACAGGCCTTTACATCTTGATCTTATCCCGTTATATTTACAGTTCATTCAAAGACTGAGGTCAAATGTCAGACACGGTCTTCCAAGGGTGCTTGTTTACTTTTCTTTTTTTGACTTCCAAGTGAGAGGATTAATGTGACAATCTTGCTGGATACTAGGGATAGGAAAGAGTTTCTTTCTAGCACACAACAACATTTAAATGAACTGTGTAAGTATTTCAGACTATATCAGAATTATGAACTCACAAGTGAAGCACTTTTTTGTTATTTCTGAAGTGTGTTGGAAACAAATACTTTAATATGATCAAAAAGAATCATTAAGCTGGGTGATGCAATTTCCACATATTTTCACCTGTGCACTGTATAGTTTTTTAGTTGAGCTGCATGTTTGTGCGAATGTAATGGTCATTTAAATTGGAAATGTGTTGTCTGTAATGGCAGTGTGCTACCACACCTTGAATATTCTACCCTATGTCACTGGACTCTACTCTGCACCACTCCTCTTTATACTACTCCATGCCACTGCACTCTGCACCACTCCAGTCTACACAACTGCACTTTACGGCACTTCATGCTACGCCTCTCTACTTTGACCTGTACCACTCTACTCTATGCCAATGCACACTTTGCTACTTTACTTTACACCACTGCCCTCTTTGCCACTGCAGTCTACACCATGCCAGTCTAGGCCACACCAATCTACTCTACACAACTTCACTCAGCTCTACTGTACTCTACATGACTCTGCAACATTGCACTCTACGCCACTACACCCTATGCCAATACACAGTACACCAATTGACTCATCTCTCGCAATGACCCACCAGATCAACTCTGTCTCATCCTCCTGTTTCCACACACTCTGACTTCTCCAGAAGATCTTCAAATGGATCCCAAGTGACTGCTGCAAGACTGTAACCCACGCCCTGGTCACCAGCAGGCTTGACTATGGCAACACCCTCTACGCCAGCCCCACCCAGAAGAATATGAAGAAACTACAGCACATCCAGAACGGCTCCACCAGACTCATCATGAGCATCACCAAACACCTGAAAGACCTCCACTGGCTCCCTTCGAAAAAAGGATCAACTTCAAACTCCTCGTCAACAAATAGAAGGCTTTCCAGGACTTAGGACCTACCTACCGCAACCATCGCATCACCTTCTACTCCCCCGCCGGACATCTCCGTTCTGCTCAACAAGCACTGGCCACCGTACCCCACATAAGGAAGACCTTGGCTGGAGGAAGATCCTTCACCTAGCTCGTGGAGAGAAGCTGGAACACCTTTCCTTTTTACTTCAGACAGTCACCTACATTACGTCAATTCAAGAAGGACTTTAAGACCTGGTTCTTTGACTGAACCACAGAGGACCCAACCCCCCCACCCCCCCACACACAGTGCCTTGAGACCCTTACAGGTGAGTATCTGCACTTTATAAGATAAGATTTAATTTGATTTTGATTTGATTAACTTTACTCCGTACCACTCACCTCTAGGCCCCTGCACTCTACGCCAATCCACTGTTTGCCATCCTAGTCTACTTTGCACCACTGCACTCTATGCGTCTGCACTCTACACCACTTTATTCTTTGCTATTACACTCTATGGTACTCCATGAAAATGCACTCTACCCTACACCATTCCCCTCTACGCCATATCACTGTACTCTGAAAAAATCTATCCTACGCCACTGCTTTCTGTGCCACTGCACTCTATGCAGCTCTACTCTTTCACTACACTCTACACCAGTGCACTCACTCTGCATCACTGTGCTCTATGCCACTGCTCTCTATGCCTCTCTACTCCACTCTACACCATTGTACTCTGACACTGTACTCTGCAAAGCTGCATTCTCCGCCACTGAACTATATGCCACTCTACTCTGCACTACTCAACTCCACTGTACACCTTTGCACTCTGCTGCTACTGCACTGTACAGCACTATACTTTACTCTGCACCACTTTATGCTACTCTAATCTGCACCACTCTATGCTACTGCACTCTGTGCCACTTGACTCTACTCTGCACCACTGCCCTCTGCGTCACTCAACTCTATTCCTCTTTACTCTGTACCACTGTACGCCACACCACTCTACTCTACACCACTGCACTCTATTTTACTCCACACCGCTCTACTCTGCGCCACTCCACTCTGCACCACTCCTCTGCACTACTCTACTCTGCAACACTACACCCTTCTATGCAGAACTCTAATCTACACTACTGCATTCTACAACGCTGCTTTGTACGCTGATGAATTCAGTGACATTGCACTCAGTGCCACTGTACTCTACACCACTATACTATGCAACACTCTATGCCAATGTGCTGTAGGCCAGTCCACTCTACTTTATGCTACTCCAGAGAATGCCACTCTGCGTGGCTCCACACTTTGCCACTCCAATACATGGCACTCTCTGCTAATCCACTGTACAACACTCTACTCCACTCTTTGTCATTCCACTCTACAACACTCCACTCCACTCTACTTTATGCCACTAACTTTTAGCCATGCTGAACAGCAGCCGCACTGGTGAACAACATTTCTAAAACACATTGACAAAGCCAAGAGCTCTTGCATAGGCAAGACCTGTTGGCTTTGCCAATGCTTAATTTCTGCTGGGAGCCTGCAGACTACGTTCCTACTTGCAGCGCTTCTAAATAAACAATGCAAAAACAACTGGTTTTAAAGAATGCTTAAAGTTTACTCCAAAACCATTAGTTTTTGAAGTGATTATTTAGAAATCCTATAAGTATGAATACTGCCAGCTAGTCCCCAGCAACGAAACCAGCCCCACTGACAGTGAAGCAGACTCCCACCCTGCCTGCCCACCAAAACACCAACTGCCCTGTAGTCCAGTCCGCCTCTGGATGCAACAACCTGCTGTTTCTAAAATTACGTCCTCGCTGTCTCCGTGTTCCCCATTGTGTTGATATGTGTGCATAAGATGTATATGAACATGATGACCACAGTCCTTTACTTTTCTTACATGCATTGTATTATATTGCACAGTTTATATAGTGCTTTATACCCCATTGTGTGGTGCTAAAGCATTTTTTTTAGATGGTTGGCAAGCTACACCACAGCAGTCGTAGAGCGCTAAACGGGTAGGGCGGCGCTTGGCAGGAGGTGGTGGGGGGGGGGACAAAACAAAAGAAAACATTAAATTAAAAAATAAAAACGTACCTGACTCCCAGTCTTGTCCTACAGCAGTGCGGCTGCTGAGCAGATTGGCTGAAAGTAAAAAAGAAAAACTCTTTGACACATCTGCTTCACAGAACCTTTTTTCTAACATTCAGCCATGCTACACAGCTGTACAACGTGGCTAAAAACAGTGACAAAGTTAAAGCACTGGTCGCGTCATAGCGCCTTTTCTAATTGCACAGCCGGGAGGGTCACAACATTTAGGGATGGTGTATGGTGAGGCTACAGGGAATGAATATGGGGAAAAAAGTGATATGATGTGGCCAGTGTTAGCCAATGTCAGGGTGCTTTTGTTTTGTTTACTGCGGGGTCCATGCACCATGGGGAAGGCAGGTGGAGGGTAAGGGAGAGTGATAACAGGCAGTGGGGGCTGGGAGCAAGAGCAACAACACAGAAATCAGGTGGAGTGGCAGGGGGAAAGGAGGGAGAGAGAGCAACAATATGGACTGCTGATGGGGGTGGGGAGAGCAACAAAACGGACAACATGTGGGGGCAAACAGCAGCACGGACAGCCACGGGGGTCAAGCAAAAACAAAGACAGCGAAGGGCAAGTAACATGGAGTGCGATGCAACATGGAGGGTGGGAGCACCTGAGGCAACATGGATGACGAGTACACAAAGAGAGACTGCTAGAAAAAACACACACTCTAGTTGAGTACTTAGAGAGAAAGAAGAAAATAGTGCTTGGTTAAGGGGGCAGTGCAAGAACACAAGTAGTTGGTCCATGCTCCAATGGAGGGACAAACACAAGTAAATTAATGCCGCAAGCGTCAACTTATGAAAAGCAAGCAAATGAAAGTAACAATGAAGACAACCAATGGTAAGCAATGGGCAGTCTATAAGCCCCTGTAAGAAAATATGTCTCACAAGCGACAGCGCATGCTCTGTCTCATGCAAGATCTGGAAAGAGGGAAATCAGAGAAGTCCCTAATTGTCTGTCATTTTAACAAGAATGTTTATCACTTGTTACTAACTAGATTGAGTTGACCACAGTGATGGCTCCAGTTGGGAAGCATGAAAGCCTGTATTAGGACTACACAGCTCCGGTTCCTACTTGTTGGCGCACCCCAGGAGTTGTACTTAAAGTGATATGTCCCGTGCCGGCAAGATAAAGTGATTGTTAGGTTGCCACCGTGGCAGCACAAAAATGAATCATCCTGCACCATATTACCCACTGTCCTCCCTCCTCCATGCAAGCCCAGTAAATTTTCAAAGATCTCAGAGACTCTTGCCCTGCATTATTTTATATGTAGGAAGTATACTACTGCCCTTTTTCAATTTCCTTCCAGACAACGTCTTCCTTCATTTTTTGCAGAGGGTGACATTTCAAGAGAAAAAAGACACAGGGCCTGATTATGACCCTGGCGGACGGCGGAGGCCGTCCGCCAAGGTACCAGCCGCTGAATGACCGCACCGCGGTCAAAAGACCGCGGCGGCCATTTAGACATTTCCTCTGGGCCGGCGGGCGCTCTCCAAAAGAGCGCCCGCCGGCCCAGAGGAAATGCCCCTGCAACGAGGACGCCGGCTCAGAATTGAGCCGGCGGAGTTGCAGGGGTGCGACGGGTGCAGTTGCACCCGTCACGTATTTCAGTGTCTGCTTAGCAGACACTGAAATACTTTGCGGGGCCCTCTTACGGGGGCCCCTGCCGTGCCCATGCCATTGGCATGGGCACGGCAGGGGCCCCCAGGGGCCCCGCAGCACCCCCTACCGCCATCCTGTTCCTGGCGGGCGAACCGCCAGGAACAGGATGGCGGTAGGGGGTGTCAGAATCCCCCATGGCGGCGCAGCAAGCTGCGCCGCCATGGGGGATTCTAAGGGCAGCGGTAAACCGGCAGGAGACCGCCGGTTTGCCTCTTCTGACCACGGCCGAACCGCCGCGGTCAGAATGCCCTGCGGGGCACCGCCGGCCTGTCGGCGGTGCTCCCGCCGACCCTGGCCCCGGGTTCAGAATGACCCCCACAGTGTGGTGAAAGGAGGCTTACCTATTTCCATTGTTTCAGCTATGGAGCAGCATAAGGAGGAGCCACTCTAGCATTTCTAAATGGCCTGAAGGTCAGCAGAGGCACAAACACAAGTTAGTAAATACTTTATTTTGGCTATAAAGCAATAAAAGTCAATAGCATAATAAATAAGTAAAATACATTAAAACTTCGTTCATACTAAGATCAATTATAATTTGTACAATTTGCCATGTCGAATATTTGCAACAGACAACCTACAATAAATTCAACAATCACTTGGAATACTATACCAAAGTTGTACATATATTGTGTTTATTTGGGCCTGCATAAGTACTGGGTCTTTTGAGTACTAGTTCACAGTCTCAATTTCCAATAGCAGTGGAAATAACAAAACACTGCAAATCACGTACATACAAAAAAATCATTTAAAATTCATATAATTTACCATGTTGAATATTTACATCATGCAACCCACAGTAAATTCAACAATCACATAAAATGCTATACCAGAGTCATAAATAGATTGTATCTGTTTAGGTCTCCATGGTTACGGGGTCTTTTAAGTACTAATTCACAACCCAGTGCAAATAGCTTGAAACCGCAAACATGATTGTTTCTTGGGTTTCACTTTTTAGGATTCATAACATTATCTTGTATTGTCTCACACCCATTAATTTACATAGTGGAATTATCAATTTTTTCAGCGCCTGGGCGTTTTGTGGGCAAAAGAAGAAGAAATTAGCCTCAGATTCGTTGAGCACTAAGCAATGTGGGCAGGAAGATTGGTCACTGAATTTTGTTCCCCCAACTTGCAGTGAAGGACTTTAGGGGAAGAACCCCACATATGAACAAAATCTATAGTTGTTTTGCTTGGAGGGGAGTGATTATGTCAACATACGGTTCAAATTTGGGAACACAATTATGTAACAAAAATTACGCAGTTATACTTCCATTTTGTTGATCAACCCAGGCTCTTAACACGATGTGATCCCAATAATCTTTTTTCAATTTCTGCAGTGTCTTTCC
The DNA here is from genome assembly GCF_031143425.1 of Pleurodeles waltl. Taxonomy (NCBI): domain Eukaryota; kingdom Metazoa; phylum Chordata; class Amphibia; order Caudata; family Salamandridae; genus Pleurodeles; species Pleurodeles waltl. The sequence continues at coordinate 528,699,172 of NC_090443.1, forward strand.
CCATTAACAAGGCCTGCTCCACAATTCCCCCATTTTTAACATATCCGTTAATTGTTTTACATGTTTTAGCCAGGGTATACGTACTTGTGAGTCTAGGGATCCCTATTCGACCAGCTATTTCCTATACGGGGAGGATTCCGCAGATGACCACAATTTTACCCAATACACAAGGGGTCTTAAGGCAGTCAAATGGTGAATCCTATTTAGGGACAGGTCATAAATTAGTGGTAGAAGGGGTACACTCGTTGGGAGGTCAAACAAAGCCCTGACAAACTTATTTTCTGTCTGTGACAATGGTGTTACATTTACATAGCCCTAAATCTCAGCTCATATGTAGCTGCTGGCACAGCAGCAGCCCCATAAACTTTCAGAATTGGTGAGACCAAGGCCCCCGGTAGCTTTATATCTTCTCCGTATAGCCATTGCCCTCTGAAATAGGATAGACTTACCTTTGTCTAGTTGAGGTTGCCAGTGCATGTTATCCGCCAGTCTTACACCAGGTAGTCAAACTTTTTGACTTGTTCAAGGGGGGCTCCACAAATTATCGTCTTCTTTCTGGAGAACCGATGTAGGTTGATCGTCATAAACTTGTACTTTGACAGATTTAATTCTAAACCTCTTTCATGGCAGAACGCAGCAAAGGTATCCAGCTCACATTGTAGTCCCACAGGGGATCTTGATATTAAAAACGTATCATCGGGTAACATAAGGAGCGGAACAGATACTCCAGCACTTTTAGGCCCACTGTGCCTACATTGTAACAGTCGTTTCACTGTGCCATTTATGTACAGGCTAAGCAATGTTGGCACAAGCACGCACCCTTGCCTAACGCCTCGCCTAATGGGGATTTTAAATGTAAGGTCCCCTCCTATGCTCCATCTGACTTTTGCATTTGTATCTTGGTGCAATACTCTCAGGATCCACAAGAGATCGCCAGGCAGCACAAGATCAAATGCTGCTCATAGGTCTATAAATGCAACATACAGGTGGTCCTGCCTCAAAGATACATATTTTCAGCATATAGTGATGAAATGAAAATCTTGGTCAAGGGTACTAGGTTTGGACCTAAAGCCTGCCTGTTGATCTGCAAGGATCAAGTTTTTATCAATCCAAGATTGGAGTCTAGCCAGGACCTTCCTACAGAAGATCTTCTGGCTTGTGTCAATTAGATTTATAGACCTATAATTGGCCGGCTCGTCTGTATTTCCCTTTTTATACAATGAGATTATGACCGCCCCTTGCTGTGAGGAAAGAATATCCTCACTCCTTAAAATAGCATTACTGAGAGAGTTGATATAAGGAATCCATACATCAGGTTGGGAAAGATACATATCACATGGGATACCATCAAGACCAGGGTCCTTTTCCCTTTTCATTTGTTTTAGGGCTACAGCTGTGTCATTTAAGGTACATGCCATCGCTTCCCTCTCTCTGCCGCCCACTAGGTAAGCTTTACATGTAGGAAAACTATGCTCACTTGCTAAACCCGTCATGTTTCTGTGGCCTACTCTTTATGTTGCTCCACTCTGCATAAAGGCCCTCAAAGTGTGTCATCCATTTCTCAGGAGGAATTACTAGCACTAAGTGGCTATCCGCCATATGCGTTCCATCCGAGATACCTTTCCAGAAGGTTTTTGCATCACCTTGTGTAAGGGCTTCTGCTAGATCATCCCACTGGGTAATTTCCCATTGTTTCTTTGCCTCTGTCAGGGTAGCTTTGTTAGCCTTACTGGCTATTACAATCTTAGTTTGGCAGTCTGACTTAACGGCTTCCAAGTGACTATTCTTTGCAATCCGAAACATTCTGGTGAACCACATAGGGGGCAATTTAGGACAAATGCCTCTCTTCACTGTCTTTATAAATAGTTTGCTTATATCTCTCATCAGCTGAATATGCAGGTCTGGGCGATTTAGGCTGCCTTTATTTCCATACACCAGTGGAGAAAGCTTTACATGAAAGAGGCTATAAATTTGGGTCAGGATCATACTACTATTTATAACAGCTGGCCATTTTAAATTCCTCCTATTGGCAGTAACCTGGAGTATAGCAACATTGCTAGTTGGTTTCAAATTTTGCGCATTTGAAAACACAAAAATCCAACATAATGCTTAATGGGTGATGGTCACTATATACTCTAGTAATAATCTCCATACCCAATAAAAAGGGCCACAAGTTATTATCCAAAAAGATATAATCTATATGAGTTATTATTGCTCCTCTTTTGAAGGTGGGGCGCAGGGGGCAGTCAGATCTTGTATTTCCATTTACTATTTTCATAACATGTGCCATACCTAGGCCCACTAATTGTATAACAACATTGGATGGCTTTTTCCCAGTAACATTTAGGAGCCCCAGTCTAGAAAATGATTCAGTAGACTCAGCCTTGCCCATCTTTGGGGCAATTTGTGTATTACAATCCCCTGCTATAATTTTTACTGCTCCCTTGTGTAGTTTACCAGACATGTCAGAAAGTTGGTCAACTGTGGTAGAAAAGCAGCCTGATGGAACAGATCTTACATATATGTTCATTATGCCCACTTATTTAAAGCCTTCCTTGGTGGATATACATATTTGTATGCCTAAGAGATCACCACTCTCAGAGCGAACAACCTTTACTGAGGGGAAAAGGTTGAGCAGTAACCAGATCAAGAGGCCCCCTGAGGCCCTACCTGCGGGCAAGGGGATGGCATTTTTGGTAAAGGTCATAAAGCCAGGCCTATGGACTTGATCGGTAGCCCATGTCTCCTGTAGGAATACTATATGATGTGAATCTATGAAGTTTCCCCATTTGGGCTCTGCAAGCTAAGCCTTTGTCCCAGCAACATTCCAGAACAGTAGTCTTATGCAATCGGCTTCGACCATGGGCATTCCCATATCATCAGTGCCTTTATCGTTGATCTGGTTCTCCAAGTACAGTTTACTAGGCCAATCTACTTGAAGATTTGGGATAGCCTTTGGGGGGATTTCACCCTGGCTTGTGGTCTTCAAGCTTACCATACTTCCTTGCTCTCTTCCCAAGATTTCCCTGTGGGCAGGCCCCACATTACTTGTAATTACCTCTTGTCAATCAACTTCCTGTTGTCCATCACTCCAGGCTTGTGCGAAATTGGTGGCATCTAGGGGCCTAATTTCATTTGAGTCACTAAGTTGAGTCTCTTTTGGTGACCGGAATCTTAGTTCAAGCACTATAAGTTCCTCCACGAAAAACTGGGACTTTAGTTTCATCCCTATTGTGTCGTGGGAACTATTTGGATTGTTAAGGCGTTTTGCATACAGCATGTCTTCTCTGATAACAGACCTGCAGCCTCTGGAATGTCTTATCCAGTGGATCACTTTATTGGTAAGCAATTCTTGTGATTCCCTCCCTTCCGTGACAATTTGGGAACATTAATCTCATGATTATCATATTGAACTTTAAGTCCATTATTCTTCCCCAATCCTCTGTTGGCTATATTGATATTTCCCGAGTAGGCTTTCCTCTGTTCAGGCTGTGGTTTGCTTTTTGTCAATTACGTACGTGAATTGACTTGACCCATGGATATATTGTGCCTTATATTCCTAGTTTCAATCAAATCTTCTTTGGCTGTGCTACTGTGGTCAACATGAGTAGCCAAGTTCTCATGTTGGTAAGATCTAGTGTGTGGGGGTTGTTTTACACATATTGGTCCCATCCCATCACACAGATCTTCCCTTGGCTTATTCGTTTCCCTGATCAGTGTTGTTAATTTATTCAATTTGCTATTTAAATTGTCAGACAATTGACTTATGCAATCCGGTAGCTGCATAATTTTGTTCTTTAGGGATTGCAACTGATCGATGAGAGGGATACTATCTCTATTGGGGGGATGTCTAAACGTCGTAGTTTCTACCTCAATGGACTCCGCGGTATACAATACTGTGTATCTATTGGAATATTCCACCCTTTTAATTATAGATGATAAAGTTGGAATTTGCTCAGACACGCAGCCCGAGTCTATCGTTTCAGTAGATGTTGATTTGGGTGCGGGGGGTGAGGGATATTCCTGCTTGATGTAACTTTACTGTTAGGGTTAGGGGACCACACCTTTTTAGTTTTTGGGAGAAAGGGCCTAATTCCCTTGTGGAGTAACCCTTTGGATTTAGGAGCAGACTGTTGGAGAGTACCATCTTGCCTAGCATGTTACCCCCAGTTTTACTTGTGTGTCAGTTTGTTTTTGCCTGTCTCACTGAGATCCTGCTAGCCATGACCCCAGTGGTCATAGTGTGTGGCCTAAATGTGTTCCCTGTGTGGTGCCTAACTGTGTCACTGAGACTCTGATAACCAGAATCTCAGTGCTTATGCTCTCTCTGCTTTTTGAATTGTCACTGCAGGCTAGTGACCATTTTTATCAATTCTGATTGGCACACTGGAACTCCCTTATAATTCCCTAGTATATGGTACCTAGGTACCCAGGGTACTGGTGTTCCAGGAGATCCCTATGGGCTACAGCATTTCTTTTGCCACCCATAGGGAGCTCAGACAACTCTTACACAGGCCTGCCACTGCAGCCTGAGTGAAATAACGTCCACGTTATTTCACAGCCATTTTACACTGCACTTAAGTAACTTATAAGTCACCTATATGTCTAACCCTCACTTGGTGAAGGTTAGGTGCAAAGTTACTAAGTGTGAGGGCACCCTGGGACTAGCCAAGGTGCCCCCACATTGTTCAGGGCAATTTCCCTGGACTTTGTGAGTGCGGGGATACCATTACACACATGCACTACATATAGGTCAATACCTATGTGTAGCTTCACAATAGTAACTCTGAATATGGCCATGTAACATGTATAAGATCATGGAATGGTCCCCCCCATGCCAAATCTGGTATTGGGGTGCCAATCCCATGCATCCCCGGGGCTCCAGCATGGACCCCGGGTACTGCCAAACTAGCTCTCTGGGGTTTTCACTGCAACTACCGCTGCTGCCAACCCACAGACAGGCTTCTGCCCTCTCTCCCTTTGGAAATAGACATTAAGGGCTGGGAAGGAGTAGCCTCCCCCAGCCTCTGGAAATGCTTTGAAGGGCACAGATAGTGCCCTCCTTGCATAATTCAGCCTATACCGGTTCAGGGATCCCACAGACCCTGCTGTGGCGCAAAACTGGACAAAGGAAAGGACTTCCCTGTCCATCACCACCCCAGGGGTGGTGCCCAGAGCTCCTCCGGTGTGTCCCAGACCTCTGCCATCTTGAATGCAGAGGTGTGAGGGCACAGTGGAGGCCTCTGAGTGTTCAGTGCCATCAGGTGACGTCAGAGACCCCTCCTGAGAGGTGCTTACCTGGTTGGGTGGTAAGCCTCCTCTGAGGGCTATTTAGGGTCCCTCCTGTGGGTTTCTCATCAGATAACGAATGCAAGAGCTCACCAGAGTTCCTCTGCATCTCTCTCTTCAACTTCTGCCAAGGATCGACCGCTGACTGCTCCAGGACGCCTGTCAAACCGCAACAAAGTAGCAATACGACTACCAGCAACATTGTAGTGCCTAATCCTGCTGGCTTCCTCGACTGTTACCTGGTGGTGCATGCTCTGAGGTCTGTCTGCCTTCACCCTGCACTGGAAGCCAAGAAGAAATCTCCTGTGGGTCGACGGAATCTTCCCCCTGCTAACGCAGGCACCAAACTTCTGCTTCACCAGTCCTCTGGGTCCCTTCTCATCTTGACGAGCGTGGTCCCTGGAACACAGGAGCTGGATCCAAGTGACCCTGACAGTCCAGTGGTGCTTCTGTCCAAATTTTAACAAAAGGTTGTTAAAAAAAATCTATGCTTCAAAGGAAGGAAAACATAAGAGTTGGAAGGAAAGCGTTAAATAAGAAACAAACAAATGAGATGGGCAAGAAAGCCAACCAATCATAAGAAATGGGCTGACCCAAAGGCCAATGTAAGAATTGGCATTGTATATAGTATGCCTTTGGACAGCAGATTGCCTAAAGCGCTCTGTATGAAAGACCTAAAAAAATGCAGGAAATGTTGGATCATGAAAAAAGAGGATTGTGGTGGAAACAAAATTAGGCTGTCTAGCATTTGTTAACAGTAGCATTCAGCAGAAGTGGTGGTGATCCCTGATAAAAACATTGCAGGCCTGAATTTATGTATTTTCAAATTAGGCACAAAGTGTAAATGTCTTCAGGAGTATACACTTCCCATAGCAGCCACTGCATTCTTTGGCCAAGTGAGCTCCAGTTGAACAAGTTTTATTCAGAAATGGGAAGTTTCTGCAACAGCGGGGGCTTCCTCAGGGAATATTGGCACTACCCAAAAGTGTGACCTTGACCAGCTGTGTGAGTTTCCATGAGCATGGTGAGCTCTCCCCCCAGAGTTTGAGCTTCACCTGGGAATGCAAGTGTCCTTCTAGAGTGATAAACCTTCAGCGGCCTATGCAAAGACCATAGTTCTGTAGTGCATTTATAAGTACCAGGGTTGGTTTTGCAGCAAGTGCACAGATAAGATACTTAGGACCACATTTACAAGAAATGACACATCGCTGCGTTGCATAAGCAATGCATCAAAATAACTTGCGCTTTGGTATGACAGAATCCTATGCCACAGCTGCGTCATGTTATACAATACGCAGCACCATCGTGTAAGCATCCTGGCTGCATCTAAAAAAATGACGCATCCGTGTGCGTCATGTTTTAGGGAACTGTGACGCTCCTGCTGCAAAAGTGACACAGGGCTGACTTGCGACACGCAAAGTGATGCAAATCAGTCATGCATCACTTTTGAGTGCGGAATGTGGATAAAAAGTGCAAAACGTGAAGCTTTGTGAAAAAAATGGCACACTTCACAGAAGGCAGCCATGTACAAGGGAGCAAGCAGCAGAACAAGCACAACAACCCTAGCACCAGCCTGGATGTCCAGACAGACTCTCAGGGAAGAGGAAGTGCAACTTCGGTGAGGAGAAGAATGACATCTTGATCACTGCTGGGACATAGAACCAACATCAGCTCATTGTCACCTCTAAATTGCCACTAGGGAGGATAGAGGCCATTTGGCAGTCCATAGTGGAGAAGATAAACAGTGTGGGACAAGCGAAGAGGACTGTCACTTATTGCAAGAAATGCTGGCATGATTATAAGCGCTGGATGAAGGATAAACTGTCCAACAACTTGAAGGCAGCATTGCATACCAGAGGTGGGAGCCCCGCTCCCCAGGAGGAGCTGGATGCTTTGGAGAAACTAGTGGTAGCTGCCATCCCATCCCAGACAAGTTGGTGGCTGGAGCACAAGGACAGAACAGTGATGCACACAAGGAACATCCACAAACACAGGGTAAACATTAACACAGGGCAATGTGGGCAAAAAGTCATATCGTGCAGTGCAGCTATGTCCCAGTGCTCCTCTGTGCTGTGTGCAGGGCTAATGGCAGGAATCTTGATCATCTCCCATTATGTGGCTCAGAAATGCCAGTCACACTGCCCAGTTACATGTTGCACAGCTACCTCATGCTCCATCATGTTTCTACATTCCATGTGTGAAGTGTCTCACCAGTCCAGGTCCACCTTTGTATACTGGCATGTGTAGTGTAATGCACAACATGAATCACCAGAACTACAAATCCCACAATATAAAGTAATAAACATTGAGGCCCAATCGGAAAGTAAGTGGCGCAGAGCAGCGCTGCAAGTCACTTTGTTGTGCTGCCCTGTGCCACATGGAAAGGAAAGGAATGGGCCGCACCTACAAGATAGCGTGCATTCCTGTCATCTACCCCTGCGCTGGGCTGGCTTTTGCTGATGCAAGCACCCTTGCACCATGTTACAAGGATGCCTGCGTCACACACAGCATTGTCCCTGCACAAAACAATCATGTCTTTGCCCTCTTTCTTTGTGTGCTGCATTCGTAGCACACATAGAAAGAGGAAAAAACAAGGAGAAAACATATACTACTCCTTGTTACGGCTCCCTTGGGGAGGTGTTAGAATTTGATACATTCCCCAGTTCACAGATCCTTGTAAACCAGGGAATGCAACAAAACCATTGTGTTTTGCATTTGAAAACCCACCACAATGCCCATGGGATGCAGAGTGAGGCAACTCAGTGACTTGCGCTGCCTTGCTGCACTCCATATCTAAAAGGACAGGAAAAGCCATGACATCAGAAATCACAAAAAGTGACTTACCGGCGACGGCAGCTGCATGAAAATATGCCCCATGGACTGGAACAATATATCATGCATAGACATCTGAACCCTATACAACCTGACAGTAACAAAGCAAGCCACCTTGTACCATAGGGATACTGTACCTTACGTGGGCCCATAAACACAAATATGCATGGTAAAGGAAACCCTGGGCTTGCATTTGTCAGAGGAGAAACAGCTCACCTGAGAGGGAGGTCATGTGCACGGTATGGAAAGTATCAACACATAGGAACATGCCAAGATCCACATGTTTATTAACTGACATGACAATAAATAGCACACAGCTGTCCTAATATGTGTTGTGAGACCACACAGGTGTCAGTTGCCATGGTAGGGACTACCACAACTCACGCCATGCACTAAATCTGACAAGGTCAGCGTTAATGCAAGTGATGTACATCAGCAGACTATCTGGGCTGAAACCAAGTGGGTGTGTGGCCCTGGTGGGCCCATGGTTGTACAATGCATTGTAAGTGCTGGCTGAGCAGGTTGAACTGCCACTGTGTCTGAATAGTTAGACATTGCATTGCAAGAATGTCAGAATGGATATGTGTTCTGCAAGGTAGCCTAACTGCTGTGTGTGACAGTCTCACACTTGTGTTGTGGCTAAGAAGGGAGGACACAGAAGAGCCTATTGGGGTACAATATTTTACATGTAACGTGGTCCTGGGTAAAAATGTAGCATGTGGCAGGCGGGAGTCTTAAGGGAAATTGTCTCACCATGCCACATACATCTCAGTTGGAGAATGTGAAATAGGGATCAGTCAAGGGGCATGAAAAACGAATCTACCACCACAAAGGGCAGGAGTCAGTGATGTTTGGAGACTGAGGTGGATGTGCCCAGTTTTGTCCACACCTGAGTAGATACATGTCACCAATTCCAGCACAACTACCATATGGGTTACGGTTTGAACCACAGCCCTCAATAACAGCCAGACATGTCAGTACATTGGATATGGTCACACATATTGTTGGTATTGTAGGCACATGAGAGTCAATGTATGATATGGGTTACATCACTGTGAGCCACTGGCTCAAAATGAGGAGTGGCAGAGGAGGTATGTACATGTACAAGTGAGCGGGCCTGAGTCAAAGGATGTGTCATAGTATGCAGATACCCACCTCTGGCAATTATCAACTAGGGTGAGTGTCAGTTCTAGTAACCTACCTAATGTCACTGGGTCCATGCCCTTAGACTTGGTACACAGTGCCCACATTCCACAATGATGAAGTCAAAAGTATATCCAATCAAATCAAATGAGTAGACAGAAATAGGAAATACATGGTAAGTACAAGCCCTCACACATTCCTGCAGTGTTGCAAGGCTGTTTGGTGTGTCGAGTTCTACAGGATATGTGTTACAAAATCAAAACTGGACCACATGAATGCACGATGTGCATACAAGACAGCACAAGGTAGAGTGCCATAGTGTACAGTATGAAAGCCAGATGGTAGGATCATTAAAAATTCAAGAACAGACCCACATCACCTGCACAGGAGCAGTAGGCTGAATAATGGCCACAGGGAATGCAGGCACCCGAAGATTAGGTGGAATCTGAACAGTAGAGGTGGTAGTAGGTTAAAACACAATCACTATAGGCATAGTGAAAAACGCTGCAAATCACCTTGTCAGGTTTATTTAATTTTCTTTATAACGTTTTTTATAGAGCGAGCATGACCCTCAAAGAGTATGAGAGCGCTTTACAAATGGTCAGGTAAAAAAATACATATTTGTGAACATTACAGGGTGGAGCAGGTCCAAGGTGGTCTACAAACACCCTTCCCCTCTCTTCACCAATTACACACAACCATACAATCCCCACTCTCCACTCCACCACACATATTACCTCTTCTAGTCATCACAACTAACACAAACCCCCCTGACAAACATCCATTCCCTCTTACACACATCATACACTCATCTCCAAAATACAAGACCCCATGTAATACTCTAATACCACTCACCAGCACTAACTCACATACAAATCCTTCACAGAAAACGACTGCATCAATATCCCCTCTCGCTATTCCACAAAAACAATTCAGACCACACACATCAGTACATCAAAATAACACAAACTTTCATTATACTTTCCGTCACACCCACTTCCACCCTCATGACTACACAAAGAATACAAATCCTGACCAATCTTCACCACTATATTCTCACTCTTCACAAACATCTACCACAAGCACCCCAACACAGCAACATTCCTTCACCCACCTCTCATCCATTGCACAATTTAGAGTCTTAAATTATGATCCACATGCTCCTCCACCACCCCAAACCATACTCCTTCCACTAAACAGATGCAATTAAAATAAACAACATGCCACTCTTAAAAACTTTGCATCCCCTTGTCTATTGCATAATAAGGCTACCATACAAAAGAAAGTACACTCTTCATGTCTCTCTCAGCCACTAAGTCCACCACTGATACTCACAGACCCAACAAAATGCCTCCTAAGCCTGCTGGAAGAGGAGCACTGTATTGAAAAACAGAGCTATTGTGACCCTCACACAGTTATCACAACTAACAACACACCTGCTACAAGCTCAAAATATACTGCTCATCCTTCTCCTAAACAAAACAACACTGCCACTAACTAACACACTTTTTCTAAACTGGCAGGTCATAAATGCTCGATCACTGTAAAAAAACAAGCACCACATCTACGACCTGCTCACAGAAACACATTCTGACGTACTATTCATAACAGAATCATGGTTGGGAGATGACATGGCCCCAAACGATCGCGCAAAACGTATAGGCAAGAGAGGAGGTGGACTAGCTATTATATTCAAACAAGCAATAAATCTCAGTAAAACAGACAAAGCTTCCATACAAGGTTGTGAAGCACTCCTCACCAGGTGCCACCCTATTTCAACTTCTTCCTGTAACTTTGTCCTCCTTTACAGACCTCCACCCAACAACTCAACATTCCCAGACGCTTTTCTAGAAACAATCTCAAACCTTATTACATTATACTCAAACCTATGCATTCTTGGGGACCTAAATATTTGGTTTGACAACCCCAATATGCCCCATCCAAAAGCTATCACCACTGGCCTAGTCGCATTGAACCTACATCAGATTGTACACAATCCCCCACACATCGCTGGACACATCCTAAATGTCATTTTTGCTAAGCCCGAACTAGTTACAGTTCAAAGCATCATGCCAATCACATGGTCAGACCACCATTTGATAACTTTCTGACATAAAACACCACAAATCAACACAACCCACAACTACTTACATACATGCACCTATCGACCATGGAACAAACTCAATTTTTATGACTTAGAAACACAACTAACAGTCAACACAGATCTGGATACAATTAATTCTGTTCCACAATTTTATGAGTGGCTACAGGAAGCTTTTGATATCCTAATACCACTCAGAAAAACTAAATAGGATAAAAGAAAACCAACACCTTGGAGAAACACAGAACTTAAAAAGATAAAGCAACAAATCAGAAGGTTACAACAGACCTGGCTCAAAACGAACAACATGTAAGACAAGCTGCAGCTACACAAACTTGACAGAATATACAAATCATCAATCAAAAAAGCTAAAAAAAAGGTACTACTCAGGCAGAATTCAAAATGCTAAATCTGCAACTAAAGAATTTTATAAAGCTTTCAATGAATTTTGAAAACCTAAATGCATGGAAGGAAGTCATCCCACTACTGAAGATTTCACAAGCAAACTGGCAACTCATTACAAAACCAAGGCAGACACATTGGACTCCTATTTAAAACAGAATAAAACCATCAGCACCAAACTCTTTCCTAAAATCCCCTCTAAGAATAAACCAACCCAGCCTCTACAGTCCTTCAAACAAATATCACAAGGTGAATTTATGGATTTGGTCAAAGCAAGCAGGCCTTCCGGTTGCCCTTCTGACCCTTGTCCACAACACAGCTTCAAGAACATTATTTTATCTACTTCTGCTGCCACACCTGTAAGAAGAATCATCAACAACTCTTTAACTACAGTAACTTTTCCTGAAGACCTGAAAAAGGCATATGTACGTCCATTATTAAAGAAAACAAACCTAGACCCACAGGACCCAAACAACTACAGACCAATCACAAATGGACCTTTCCTGGGCAAATTGATAGAAACAGCAGCATTCGCCCAGGTGTCACAATTCATTGAAGACAATTCCATACTTTCAGACTACCAAACTGGGTTCTGCCCAAGAAGAGGCACTGAATCAGCAATCATAGCAATCTGGGATGATCTTAAAAACACAGTTGAGCGCAATGGAGTTGTTGCACTACTTCTCTTGGACCACTCGGCTGCCTTTGATACGGTTGACATGACACCCTAATTCAAAGACTCCATGAAGCCGGCATAGGGACTGCTCTCGACTGGATTACATCCTACCTTCAAAACAGAACTAATATTATCTATTCTCCCCCCTTCTCGTCCAAACCTTACCTCAGAAAAGCAGGGGTCCCCCAACGATCAATCATCTCACCTATGCTTTTCAACATCCACATGATATCATTACCAGAACTGATCAATGATTTTCAACTCACATGCTACAACTATGCAGATGACACACAAATACCACTTAAGTTGTAATGCCCCAAAGACATTGAAAACTCAAAAATCTTCAGTTGCTTCAGAGCCATTGATCAGTGGATGAATTGGAGCCATCTCAAACTAAATGCCTCCAAAACTAAAATGCTCATATGTAGTGGCTGGAAAAATGATGACCTACTGTGCGCCTAGCCTGGCGATCTCGGACCACCTCCTCAATTATCCAAGGAAGTTAAAAACCTTGGAATTACCATGGACTGCAAGTTAACAAGGAATGCCCAAGTGGACAAATAACACGAACAAGCTTCATCACCTTGAAGACTCTGGGACCCGCAAATAGGTAGACGCAATTTGCGAGTCGCAAACCATATGAAAAAGCCAATCGCAGATTGCGACTAGTCGCAAAAAGCCCATTTTGCACACCCAAATTACCACTAAGTCAAAGCAGGTGGTAACCAGAACCAAAGTATAAAAGGAGACCCAGAAGGCATCTGGGTTACTCAAAATGGCTGAAATATATGTGATAGCAAGGAGAAGGAGAGTCCACGCCGCACAGCAGAGGAGGAGGAGGAGCCAGAGACAGGAGAGGATATACAGAACCAGGCAGACACTTTTCCAACCAACTGAGGAGGAGATTTATGACAAATACAGACTCAGCAATATTAGAATTAATTGATCTACTCAATCCGCAGCTTCAACGACAGACTGTGCGCGGCAGCGCCATCCCCACACATGTGCAAGTGCTATGCTCACTGCACCTCTTGGCCTCAGGTAGCTATCAGGGGGTCATTGCAGTGGCAGGTGGGGTATCCCAAAGTGCACTCTCACGGTTTTTCAGATGTTTCCTAGATGCCATACTCACAAACATGTCCAGATACATATACCTACCCAGGAATGAGGCAGAAATCAACAGCACCAAGTTGGAATTCTACAGAATTGCCAACTTCCCTCATGTAATAGGGTGTGTGGATGGGACACATATACAAATATGCCCTCCTGCAAATCTGGAATATCTGTTCCGCAATCGGAAGTGTACACACTCACTGAACATCCAGGTGGTATGTGACGCCCATTATGTCATCACTGACATGGTAGCCAAATTTCCAGGGAGTACACATGACTCTTACATTTTCAGGCACAGTGGGATACACCAACACCTAGAACGTGGGGAGTTTGGAGACGGATATCTATTACATATTGCTGCAGACACCCTGAAGCCATACACACAGGTCACTGTAGAAAACATCCATGCCCTGCTAACATTGTTAATTTTTGCCAAACAGGTGACAGTGCATATGCGCTACGACCATGGATACTTACCCCGTACCTAACACCCAGCAATGAGAATGAGAGGCGATATAACAGTGCACATAGGTGGACAAGAAATGTCTTAGAGAGGACCTTTGGACTGTTAAAGGCAAGATTCCGATGCTTCCACAGAAGTGGAGGTGCGCTCCAGTATGCCCCAATAACAGCTTTCAAGATAGTTGGCGCATGCGCTATACTGCACAACATTGCCACCAGACGTGGGCTACATCTCACCCCTGAAGACCCAGATTCGGAGGATGACGAGCAAGAGCTACCACATCGCCAGCCTGGGGATAGAAGCATTGCAAATCAAGGCAGACAGAGACGGGACCACATTGCAAACCAATACTTTGGAAAGTACGTGGCAACTGTCACCACACACACTAATGGCACACACAAAGAGCCCAGTTGTGAAGTGGAGCAAACAAGACATTTTAATAAGTGAACCTAATAACTAAATAACTGAACTGTTGGTAAGGGGCTGCACATGTCCAGCCTCAATGAGGACACATTAACTACATGTGCCTCATGAGTCATGCAGTGTTTGGGCCTAACACCTCCTCCTGGTACGCCCAGCATGGCTCGTGCTAGGTGGGTCAGCAGACCCCTGACATGCACTGCCACTCCGCAGTACACATGTGTCTGTGGCAGATGCGCTGCTGATGGTGGACCCCTCCTCACTGTCCTGAGGTGTCTCAGCCGTGCCCCTTGCCACCTGCCTGGCCTCCAGCATGTCCACAGCGTGGCTAATGCGTCCCAGTCCCCGTGCCACATCCCCTGCAAAGTGGCCAGGTCCACCAGCAGGCTCACGGTCCGTCGTGACAGGCCTGTGGTGTTCACTGCAAGACGGACAATGAATGCAGCCATGCGGTCTAATCTCTGCACTAGTTGGCGCTCACAGCGCCTTGCACTTTGTCTCTCTGCCACCAGTTCCATCACCAGTTGGCGTATTGATAGTGCTAGGTCACTGACATTGTCATTCAGTCTTGTGAACTGTGTGTTCACTTCTACCAGGCCATGAGTGAAATTGTGCTCCATCCGCTGCATTGCCCCAGAAATAATCCTCAATTGCCTTGTTTGCAGGCTCTGACCAGATAGGAGGGATGCCTCAACTGCAGACATGGATGCGTCCTCTATATCCTCCTGGGCCACTGCCTGGACCTGGAGTCTGCGACGTGGTGGTGCTTCTGGCTCTTGCTGTCTCACAGTGTGGCTGGGACCAGGTGTTGTGTCTCTTTCCTCCATGTCCACTTCGTCATCTGGAGGGAACTGTGGTGGTGTGGTTGTGTGGTGCTGGGCCTTGTATTGGCTGCTGCAGCCTCCTCCCCTGCCTGTGGCCTGCTTTCTTCACCCTGGATGGTGGGGCTGGTGGGGGTGTCTTGTGGGAGACCTGTGGGACATAGGGAACACACTGTCAGTATCTAACATCTGTTGTATGCCTCCTAATAAACATTTGCCTATATGCTGCCTACTGTACTACATTGCCCATAATGCACCATTCTGGTGGTTGCTAGTCTGGAATGGAGCTAGTCTGGTTGTGCATGTTGCTGTGCACTGGGTGAGTGCGGGTATAGCATTTATAGGTGTACATGCATGTTTCATGGTACTCACTTTTTGATGTACCTTGCGCTGACGTGTCCAGTGCTCCCATTCCTGACACTGCCTCAGGCTCCAGGGTCTGCTCAACCAATTCCTCCATGGCTGTGGGTGGTGGGATGGTGGATGGGCCTTCTCCTGTGCCCCTCATCTCCCTGAGGTGCTCTGCCACCCTCTCCTTTGTCCTGGAGCGTAGGTCATACCACTGTTTTTTAATTTCTTCGATGCTTCTGTGGCTCACCCCTATGGCATTGATCCTCTCCTGGATGTCCTGCCAGATCCTCCTCTTTTCAGTGTCTGGGACACTCAGGGCTGCCTTTCTAAAAAGCTGGTCATGGTTCTGGAAGCATTCCTCTGTCAGCACCTCAAGTTCCTTCTCAGAGAATTTCAATTTCCTCTTCCTTCCTGCACTGCCTGTGTCTTCCATTGTTGCAGCTGTTCCTCCAGGTAGTTGTCCAGCAGTTTGAAAAGGGTGTGGTCCTCCCTCCTCCCAGGTGTATTTGATGTCTTCCTGGCTCTGATGTCATCAGCAAGAGCCAGGAAGTGTTTTTCCAGCTATTTTCCTGCACCTGCATGAAATTTGCGGCACAGTCGCAATTTGCGATACCCGACTCACAAATTGCGAGTTTGTTTTTAGCGAGGTTGCAAAAAGCGACCTCGCTAACAGCGGACTCGCAATCTGCGGTGCGACATCATTTGCAAGTCGCAAATTGATGTCGCTTTTTTTTGTTGGATCCCATTTTGCGAGTCGGAAATTGCGAGTCGCAATGACTCGCAATTTCCGACTCGCCAATTTTTTCCTTCCTACATCTGGCCCAAAATAACCAAATACATTCAACAAAGAAACCTCTGCTCCACCTTAGAACACCACCATACAAGAAAAAGACTTTAGGTGGTACATCCTTCTCCATTCAAGCAGCCAAACTATGGAATTCATTTACCCCAAATATAAGATCCACGGATAACTATCTTGCCTTCAGAAGACTACTCAAGAGTTGGCTCTTTCCTTCATAACCACCATATTCAAACAGCAATGCACTGCATATGCCTGTGTTGATAAATATTTTTAATCTGATTATGTGTATATTCTAGATTTGTATAGTTCTTTAGGAAATACGTATCACTAGTAAGTCATAACAATAAATTATACACATAGGGGGTCATTACAACCCTGGCGGACGGTGTTAAAGCGGCGGTAAGACCGCCAACAGGCTGGCAGTCTTTTTTTGAGGATTATGACCATGGCGGTTACCGCCATGGTCATCCGCTGCTTCTCCGTTCCGCCCGCTGGGCTGGAGACCTGGGTCTCCAGCCCGGCGGCTGTGACAATACCGCCGCCGGTATTTTGACCCGGCTTACCGCCGTGGATTTCCAGTGGTAGGAACCGCCATGAAATCCATGGCGGTAAGCACTATCAGTGCCAGGGAATTAATTCCCTGGCACTGATAGGGGTCTCCCCCACCCCCCACCCCCACCCTTACTCCCTCCCCTACCCCCCACCACCCCTGCCACCCCGCAAAGGTGGCAGGGCCCCCCTCCCCACCCCGACCCCCAACATCACATCACCCATACCCACACGAAACGCACGCAGGCACCACCTACACACTTACATGCACACACGCCGACATACATGCCTACATCCACACACACAGTCAGACACACACACCCACATTCAAACATACACGCACACATCCATACAGACATACCCACAGACATACATGCACTCATTCCCAATCACACAACACCCCCGCAAGCATACACGCACTCACACACCCCCTCCACATACACCCACGCACACCCCCATGCACCCACACAACACACAACACCCCACCACCCCCCTCCCCTAACGGACAATCGACTTACCTGTTCCGTCGATCCTCGGGAGGGGACGGGAGCCATGGGGGCAGCTCCGCCGACACCACACCGCCAACAGAACACCGCCGCGGCGAATCACAGGACGTGATTCGCTGGCTGGTGTTCTGTTGGCGTGGAGGTGGAGGTGGAGCAACCTCCACATCCCCGTCGCCCGTCACTATGGCTGTTGGCGGCTCTCCATCGGAAAAACGACGTAGAGCTGCCAACAGTCATAATACGCCGAGCGGAAAATCGCCACCACTGGTGGTCTTCAGCACGGCGGTCTGTCAGCGGTCTTGTGAAAAGACCGCTGAGGTTGTAATGACCCCCATACTCTTTAAACCTGTTTAACAAATGTACATTTACTCACGATTAAATATGTATGTGTATGTGAATGTATATATATATATATATATATATATATATATATATACTGTATATATACATATGCATATGTATATGTATTTATATTTATATATATATGTGTATATGTGTGTATGTATGTGTGTGTGCATGTATATACATATATATGTGTATGTTATTCTATGCTTAACATGTTCATAGGTTATTGCATAGCTCCTAGATAAGTTGTTATATTAGATACTTATGAACCCCTGCTCTCGTTTTTATATCACACTAATCAAATATTTTATTATCATAGGCTTTTCACTATTTCAAAAATTGAGGAAATAAATAAATATTTAAAAAGTACATTTAATAATTAACTTCAAATATTACAATTCTTAAAAGTCTGGGTTTATACATTACTACTTTTCTTCCCATATTATTATCCCCAATATTATACTCCTTGAACATATATTCCCTTATCATGTATTTACATATCTATTTATGTATTACTCTAGTCCCACTGTACTAGAGAAAATGACATAAAAATAAATAAAATACAAAAAAATCTATAAATAAAATTAAAATTATAAATAAGTAAATTACAATTAACCGCTTCTGTGCCCTGGACGAGGTGACCTCGTCCAGGGCTACAGTTCCCCTGTGCCTTGGACGAGGTCACCTCGTCCAAGGCACAGGGGAACTTGGGGGAGCGCTAGCGCGCCCCCCGTGCACCCCCCTCTCCCCCCAAGGCGGGGATGGAAGGGGAAGACCTTCCACCCCCGCCCCCCCGGCAATCCGATGACGTCAGCGCGCGCACAGCGCGCCAACGTCATCTAGTGTTGCCGGGCGCGCTGGAAGCCATTTGCTTACAGCGCGTCGTCGGAAAAGGACCCAGAAGGTGAGTCCTTTCCGTTTTTGGGGGGCGGGGGTGGTGAAAACAGACACGGGGAAAGGAAAGGGTTTTTCCTTTCCCCCTGTGCCTGTTTTCACAAGATTCCTGCTCCACGATCGGGGGCAGGGCCCGCGATCGTGGAGCAGGAATCTCCACTAGATACCAGGGATTTTCTTGGCCATGTTTCTTTTGGGGGCGACACCTTGGGCAAGGGTCGCCCCCCTGGGCGGCATTTTTTTTTAGTATTTCGCCCCCCCCTGGGGCAGATCCGCCGATTTTTCGGCAGATCTGCCCCCAGGGGGGGACGAAAACCACTAGACACCAGGGATTTTATTTTGGGTGTTTATTTTGGGGGCGACCCCTTGGGCAAGGGTCGCCCCCCCCGGGGGCAATTTTTTTTAGTATTTCGCCCCCCCTGGGGGCAGATCTGCCGATTTTTCGGCGGATCTGCCCCCAGGGGGGGGCGAAAACCACTAGAAACCAGGGATTTTATTTTGGGTGTTTATTTTGGGGGCGACCCCTTGGGCAAGGGTCGCCCCCCCGGGGGCAATTTGTTTTAGTATTTCGCCCCCCCCGGGGGCAGAAACCACTAGACACCAGGGAGTTTATTTTGGGTGTGTATTTTGGGGGCGACCCCTTGAGCAATGGTCGCCCCCCCCTCAGGGGATTTTTTTTTTAGTATTTTGCCCCCCCCCCCCCACTTGGTGGCAGATCGCCTTTTTTTCGGTGGATCTGCCCCCGGGGGGGGGCGAAATCCACTAGACACAAGGGATTTATTTTTATTGTAAAGTTTCTTTTAGGGGCGACCCCTTAGGCAAGGGTCGCCCCACTGGGGGGCTATTTTTTTAGTATTTTGACCCCCCCCCCTGGGGGCAGATTGCCAATTTTTGGGCTGATCTGCCCCCAAGGGGGGTGGGGGGGGCGAAACCCACTAGACACCAGGGATTTTGTTTTTATTGTTTATTTTGGGGGCAACCCCTTGGGCAAGGGTTGCTCCCCTGGGGGGCTATTTTTTTTCTTCTGTTTCTGCCCCCCCCCGATGGCAGACCAGCCATTTTTTGGACGAACTGGCCCCCGGGGGATGGAAGCACACTAGGCGCCAGGGATTGTGTGATATGTGTGTGTGTGGTGTGTGTTTTGGGGCACCCCTTGGGCAACGGTCGCCCCCCTAAAGTGGGGAAAGTTCGTATTGGCCATCTCTGCCCCTATTTTTGTAGGCCCATCTGCCCCCAAGGAGGGCAGAAACCACCAATACGGCAGGGATTTTTTGTTTTTGTTTTGTGTTGTGCTGGGGGTGCCACCTTAGGGAAGGGTCACCCCCTAAAGGGGGCACAGAGGTGTTGCCCATTTCTGCCCCCTTTGGGGGCAGATTGGCCAATTTTTTTTGCCCATCTACCCCCGAGAGGGGCAGGATCCACTTAGGTCCCAGGGACAACTTCTAAGTTCTTGGTGGTGGGGTGTTTGTCAACTGGCAAAGTATTTGTATTTGTGATTATAACAATTTATTTCTTCTTTTTCTTCTAGTTCAACGCTTTTGCTTCCTTTGCTGTGGATCTTTGCGGTTTTGGCAGTAGTTGTCCTGCGGTTTGCATAGTTGCATGTTTTAGGTAAGTGAAAGCAATTTACTCCAAAGGAGTATTGTTGACATGCATGAATGAAATGTTTGTAGGTGGTGTACTAAATGCAGTATTGTGTGTTTGACATTGTCCTTAGATTTGAGCACAGTGATGTTTGTGTTGTCATATGTCTAATTTGCTTTTTTTTTTCTTCTTTTTAGTGGGATATCACTGGTGATTGCTGTGTCTGTGCAGAGTAGTTGCTTGGTGAGTAGCTTTTTCAGGCAAGTGAGTGGTATAGTTTATCACTCTTTGTGATATCACTCTTTGTGATAAAGCTACACTTTGTTTATTACTTATTTTAGTGCTAGTTGTTGTTGGCAATCCATTTGTTGTTAGGATCATGGCTAGCCGCAAAGTGACTGCTCAGCAGGTTGTTCGCATGCTCTTTGAGTCGTCTTCAGACCATGATTACGACACTGACTCTGCATCTGAGGTAGAGGAGGAAGCAGGAGATTCTGGAAGTGAGTTTTCTGTCCGAGAGTATTCTTCTGATGAGGAAGCTACTCTCAGTGCAGATGAAGGGCCTGTGTTAGAGGAGGACATTGATGTGCCAACAGTGCAGCAGCCTGGGGCTGAAGGGTTTCCCATTAGAAGACCTGACACCTGGATTGCCCCAAACATGGAGCAGCAACAGTTACCTGCATTTACTGGTCTCCCAGGGTGTAGAGTTAATATGGAAAACTTTTTGCCAGTCCATTTCTTTCACTTGTTTATGGACGATGTATTTTTGGAAGAGATTGTGGAGTAGACAAATGCGTATGCAGAGCAATATTTGCGGGACAACGCTGCCAGATTGAAGCCTCAGTCTAGAGCTACTCAGTGGGTTCCCATATATCTGGAAGAGATGAAAAGGTTTTTAGGTTTGTCTTTTTTGATGGGGTTGATCAGGAAGCCGTCACTGGCTCCTTATTGGTCTACTAGTCCCTTGATGGCAACTGCTATATTTCCTGCAACTATGACATGTAATCGGTATTTGCTTCTTCTTTATGCTGCATTTTGTAGACAATGCATTAGCCTTGCCACAAGATCACCCTGATTGTGACCGTCTTTTTAAGATTAGGCCTGTCCTTGATCATTTTGTGGATCGGTTTTCAGAAGTCTATGTTCCAGGCAAAGAGATAAGTGTGGACGAGTCTTTGGTCCTTTTCAAGGGGCGTTTAGTTTTTAAGCAGTACATTCCTAGTAAGAGGGCACGGTATGGGATTAAATTGTATCTGCTGTCTGAAAGCAGTACAGGATATGTGTATAATTTCCGGGTCTACACTGGTAGGGATTCCAGTATTGACCCTCCTGGTTGTCCGGCCACTTTTGGAGTTAGCGAAAAAATTGTGTGGGAACTTGCTAGACGGCTGTTTAACAAAGGTCACCATTTGTACGTAGATAATTTCTACACTGGAGTGCAGTTGTTCAAGGAGTTGTTTAGGGTGGACACTGTTGCTTGTGGCACAATCTGTTCTAACTGGAAAGGCTATCCAAGGGAGCTTGTTTGTAAAAAACTTGAGAGGGGACAGTGCAGTGCCTTGCGGAATAATGAGCTGCTAGCTCTGACATTTTCAGACAGGAGGGATGTGTACATGCTATCGAGCATCCATGATGAGAGTACTTCCCCTGTGGCTTTTTGGGGTCAGGTTGCGGAAGTGCGCAAACCTGCGTGAATTTTGGACTACAATAGGCACATGGGTGGTGTTGATAGAGTAGATCAGAGGTTGGAACCTTACACTGCTCTTCATAAGTCTTATGTGTGGTATAAAAAGTTGGCCCTACATTTATTTCATTTGGCAACTTTTAATGCCTTTATTGTATACAAGGATTGTTCACCTGAGTCAAGGATGACATTTGTTAAATTTCAGGAGTCAGTGATAGAAAGCCTTATTGTGGTGGAACCGGCAAGAGTTCCTAGAGTAGAAGTGGTGGAGGATGTGGCTAGATTGAAAGATCAGCACTTTCCAGATCACATTCCTCCCACTCCCCAAAAAGATTTGCCCACAAAGAAATGTAGAGTATGTGCCCGGAGATTAATCCAGAGGGAGAGCCGGATGTACTGCCCCGAATGCCCTTCAAAGCCTGGGCTGTGTGTGCCCGGCTGTTACAGAAGTTACCATACCAAAAACAAAATCTGGGAAATACCGTGAGCGTAAGCTGTCTGTTTTATATTTTCATATGTTTCACGGTTGGCATCTCTGTCATTTATTTAGTTAGAGCTTTTGTGTTTGTAGTTTTGTGCTTATTTTATAATTAGTGGCTTCTTTGTTGTTTATAAAAAAAAAAGTGATGGCGGCGTGCGTGGGGTGGCGCTTGGCTGGCGGTGTGCTTGGGGTGGCGCTTGGCTGGCGGTGTGCGTGGGGTGGCGCTTGGCTGGCGGTGTGCGTGGGGTGGCGCTTGGCTGGCGGTGTGCTTGGGGTGGCGCTTGGCTGGCGGTGTGCTTGGGGTGGCGCTTGGCTGGCGGTGTGCTTGGGGTGGCGCTTGGCTGGCGGTGTGCTTGGGGTGGCGCTTGGCTGGCAGTGTGCTTGGGGTGGCGCTTGGCTGGCGGTGTGCGTGGGGTGGCGCTTGGCTGGCGGTGTGCTTGGGGTGGCGCTTGGCTGGCGGTGTGCTTGGGGTGGCGCTTGGCTGGCGGTGTGCGTAGGGTGGCGCTTGGCTGGCGGTGTGTGTGGAGTGGCGCTTGGCTGGCGGTGTCCTTGGCGTGGCGCTTGGCTGGCGGTGTGCGTGGGGTGGCGCTTGGCTGGCGGTGCCAGCCAAACGGCAGTCCACACTCCCATCAGCTGGTGTGATTCTTGTATCAGGCATGTGGGCGTATGTAAGTGATGGGCCCTTGAGTGGCGCTGTCTGTCGATGTGAGCGTTGTAATGTGCTGGGCCCGTGGCTGGCGAGCTGTGAGTCATTGGTTCAGTTTTTTGCCTTTCATTTATTAGCAGTGCATTTCATTTTTGTGAAATCTCTTGTTAATAAAATTTGATCCACTGAACCATCACTCACCCTCGTGCCAAATCCAACCAGTATGTGTGGTAAAAATGACAAAACCTACTCCGCTGTAATCAGGCGTCGCAGCACACCTGTGACACGCTAAGTGCCTCGGGTGGGACCCCGATGATGAAGCATGCCACCAACTTGGTTGGTGGGTGAGGGGTCTTTTTCACATAACCTAAGTGTGTTTCTTTTCACAATTTTAGTGTTTGGCACATCACGAACGTATGTGCACACATCAAAATGATATATTACAATAATACCTGTTTTTGGGGGGGAGGGCCCACCTATGTTTTTGGTCCTGGGTGCGGCCTTCATCTAGGGAAACCTACAAAACCCAGGCATTTTTTAAAACTAGACACCCCAAGGAGTCCAGGGAGGTGTGGCTTGCGTGGCTCCCCCAACATTTTCTTACCCAGACTCCTCTGTAAACCTCAAAATTTGCATAAAAAAGCATATTTTCCTGACTTTTCTTAGTAGGATCACCGCTCCAGCACAAAATTCCTACTCCCCAGTTTTCCCCTCAGTCTCCCAAGTAAAATGACACCTCACTTATGTGGGTCCCCAAAGCAGATGTATAAAAGAATATGCCCTTATAAACTTGCTGTGCTATCCCTTCTATCTCTTCAAGTTTTGGGCCTTATTCTGTTGCAGGCACCTGGCCCACCCACACAAGTGAGGTATCATTTTTATCGGCAGACTTGGGGGAACGCTGGGTGGAAGGAAATTTGTGGCTCTTCTTAGATTCCAGAACTTTCTGTCACCGAAATGAGAGGAAAGGGTGATTTTTTTAGCCAAATTTTGAGGTTTGCAAAGGATTCTGGGTAACAGAACCTGGTCCCAGCCCCACAAGTCACCCCATCTTGGATTCCCCTAGGTCTCTAGTTTTCAAAAATGCACAGGGTTGGTAGGTTTCCCTAGGTGCCGGCTGAGCTACAGGCCAAAATCCACAGGTAGGCACTGTTTTCTTTCAAAAAAGGGGATGTGTCCACGTTGCGCATTGGGGCATTTCCTGTCATGGGCGCTAGGCCTACCCACACAAGTGAGGTATCATTCTTATCGGGAGACTTAGGGGAACGCTGGGTGGAAGGAAATTTGTGGCTCCTCTCAGATTTCAGAACTTTCTGACACCGAAATGTGAGGAACATGTGTTTTTTTAGCCAAATTTTGAGGTTTGCAAAGGATTCTGGGTAACAGAACCTGGTCCGAGCCACACAAGTCACCCCATCTTGGATTCCCCTAGGTCTCTAGTTTTCAGAAATGCACAGGTTTGGTAGGTTTCCCGAGGTGGCGGCTGAGCTACAGGCCAAAATCTACAGGTAAGCACTTTGCAAAAAACACCTCTGTTTTCTTTCAAAGATTTGGATGTGTCCACGTTGCGCTTTGGGACGTTTCCTGTCGCGGGCGCTAGGCCTACCCACACAAGTGAGGTATCATTTTTATCAGGAGACGTGGGGGAACGCTGGGTGGAAGGAAATTTGTGGCTCCTCTCAGATTCCAGAACTTTCTGCCACAGAAATGTGAGGAACATGTGTTTTTTTAGCCAAATTTTGAGGTTTGCAAAGGATTCTGGGTAACAGAACCTGGTCCGAGCCACACAAGTCACCACATCTTGGATTCCCCTAAGGTCTCTAGTTTTCAGAAATGCACAGGTTTGGTAGGTTTCCCTAGGTGGCGGCTAAGCTACAGGCCAAAATCTACAGGTAGGCACTTTGCAAAAAACACCTCTGTTTTCTTTCAAAAATTTGGATGTGTCCACGTTGCGCTTTGGGGCGTTTCCTGTCGCGGGTGCTAGGCCTACCCACACAAGTGAGGTATCATTTTTATGAACCTAGCTCACCAGATTCCTGGCGAGCTCAAGAAGATGACAAGAAGAAAGAAGCAGGACTGCTGAGCTGACCCAGAGCATAGAAGTCTAAAGGCCCCAACTGATTTTTCCCCAGCCCTACAGGCCTGTCTCCAGATTCTGAAGCACCTGTTACAAAAAGGAGACACATCCTGCAGGACCAGAAACCTCTTAAAAGCCCAAGAGGACTGCCTGCACCCCAGAGGACCAAGTTCTCCTGTGGACAGCAGCCCTGTCCTGAAAGAAACTCCAGCAAAGGACTCCAGAACTACCCCAGATCCACGTGTCCTGCTCACTCTGCACCCGACACCCAGGGCCTGTGTCCAGGTGGCCCATTGGTCCAGAGCAAGTCTTTGGGAAATTCCGACCTAGTGTCCACTCTGGGTTGACCCCTCCTGGCCAACACAATGACTCCTGCAGCCTAAATCCAGAGGACCACCCTGACCACCAGAGTACCGGATGAAGATAACCGATGCCTAAATGTACCCCTATAACCGCAGCCCCCTAGCCTTGGAGAATCTGACTACCCATCCAGCAACATTCAGCAGGCAGCCCTCCTCCTTATCCAGCCTGTGGTTTTCTGGAACCGGCCCCCTGGACTTAGCCTGCAACATCTTTGTGACCTCGGGGGTCCTCTTCTTGAAAAGCATTGGGAGCCTGACGCTGAGTTTTCACCCTGCACCCGGCCACCCCTGTGCCGCTGAGGATGTGTTTGGTGCTGACCTGTGGCCTCCCTGGTGCTCTTCTAAACTCCTCAGGTCTGCCCTTCGAAGACGTGGGTACTCACCTGGTGGCAGATTCAATTCCGAATGCTCCCAGTCTCCATAGGAGCCCATTCTAAATCTTGCATCAACTTTGACCTCTGCACCCGGCCGGCCCCGTGCTGCTGGTGGCAGGTTTTTGGGGTTAACTGAACCCCAATCTGTGGACATCCCAACCCCGGAGACTGGAACTGTAAGTCTTGTACTTACCTCGAAACTGTACCAACTTTTCTTCTCCCAGAACTGCCTTTGAAAATTGTACAGTGTCAACTTTTAAGACAGCTATTTTCTTGAAAACTGTTGAACTCGCCAAATTGAAACAAAGTGGTGTTGATACATATTCTTGCTATTTACTTGCGAATGTGCTCACCTGCAAACCTATTCTTGTGGATCTAGAAATAAAGTAACAACATATACTTTTGCTATATAAAAACAATTGGCCTGGAGTTGGTCATTGAGCGTGTGCTTCCTTTTTTGCCTGTGTGTGTACAACAAACGCTTTACACTATCCTCTGATAAGCCTAACTGTTCGACAACACTACCACAAAAGAGGTCATTATTATTATCTACTTTAGCCTCTGGCAAGCCTCTGGGGAACCCCTGGACTCTGTGCTCACTATATCTCATTTTGATATAGTATATACAGAGCCAGCTTCCTACACTGGTGGATCAGTGGAGGGGTCTAGGACTTTGCATTTGCTGGACTATTCAGCCAATACCTGATCCCACGACTAAATTCGAAAATTGCCTTTAGTAACTGATATTTGAATTTGGCAAATTTTTCTAAATTCTTAAAGGTCCTTCTAGGGCCTTGGTTAAGTTCCTTTTAGCATTTCTTTTTACAGATTTAAAAGTTACTCTAGTTAGGAGTAAGTAGTTAGAAGTAGGTCTAGTTCCTAAAAGTAATCTCCAACAATAGTAGCATAATGAGCAGCTCAGAAGGTATGGTTGAGGAGCTTAACCTCACCCCGTACCTCCATCTAGGGATGGGAGAGTTAAGGTCCCTCTGCAGACTGAAAAACAGAAAAAAGAATAAAAAGAAGATTTTTATAATATCATATCAAAGAAGTGGACATTGAAATATTATTGGTGGTAGTGCACTACCATTGTTCTAAAGTGTAATCTACCCCTTTTTTTTAAGGGATTTCACAATGGCAGCAGGTGTTGGTCTGAGTGCACACAAACTAGTAAAAGAATAACATACATTTTGGTAAATTTGGGGAACTGTTGGATTAGGTGCGCTGGTTGGTAGCCTGCTGTCGTACGTTCTGAGAATAGAGAGTGAAATAAGTTAAAATCCAATTCCGATACATTGTTCGGGGTACTGTTGAATAATTCTAGAGTCTCTTTTGGAGGTTTGATCCCAACCGAGAGAGGAAGCTGGCAAAAATCTATGTTGGGAAGTGTGAAATCCACTGGTGGTGTACAGGTTGAAGTAGCCTTGAAGATTGACCTCTGGCTGTTTGAATCAATGGAGTTATCAGTGCTAATGCTTTCAGCCTTTTCTTCAACTATTAACTCACATTCCATGCAGTCCATTTTTGGGATATCACTTGGCTCTACACCAGTTGTTGCAACACTTCCTTTTGCTATTTGCTCATTTCTGTTTTTTAAAGAAGAGATCATTGGGAGGAATTTATGAATTGCTGTTAGCCCTTCTAGGGAACCAATATGCACCAATTACTGATTACTTTGCTTTACTGATTGTGCTGTTCCTGACCTCTTCCTTACTATAGTGCGAGTTCTTAACTTTTTAATAGTCATGGTAGCGGAAGCACTTTTCCCTTTTTTCCAATTGGGTTTAGCCACCACCTTCACTCACTACAGAACACTCAAACAACGCCAATGGCAAGTAGGTGCTTTCAAAGTCTAAGAATCATGGAATATACCTCTTGAGTGAGGAGGCACTCTATTCCTGCAAGTAAATGGAGGCAAAGAATGAATGGTGAAAGGCCTGGAGCAAGGAGGGGCAGGGGTGGGGGAGCACATGAGGAGAGCAAGCCACACCACAGACCTAGCTTGGCCACTTCCACCCTTGACCGGCTCAACCCCCAAGGCTGAGCACTAACTGCTCATCTAACACTCCTGTGGCTGAGTCAAAGCAGTTGCTGATGTGTGCCAACCTGCAATGGCTGAGGGGAAGCACCCAGTCTGGTAGAGCATACCACATTGCTCCTTCCTTTCCTTGCACACCCTACTCACCTGCACAGTTCCCCTTCTTGACTTTTCTCAGAGGGTAGAAGAAGTCAGATGGCAATCAGTGGAGAGTCACAAACTGAGTTGAGGGAGTCTTCAAGGTAGACAAATGCAGTAATTAGCCTCTAGCTAATAGCTCAAGTAGTGACAGTATAAAAAATGCAGACTCCAGCGATGCAGGGCAAGCAATGCCTCTGTATTGAAGAAAGAACAGTCCCGTCAGAGACCTCCACAACGGCCACAGAGAACCTGCCCAATTTGGCACTAGGACCTCTCAGTGGTCCAGTGGCAGGAAGAGGTAGAGGACGCCAGGCACAGCACTAGAGATGAAGGCAGTAGCACAGCATAGGCGGAGCGGGTGAGATGTGGTGCCATTCAATTTAATGGCCCTCTGCTGGGCTGCCCGACATGGAGCCGGTCGGCACTAGGGCAGGGGCTGCGCACAGCTGAAGTCCTGGTCGGCCTTGGTGGCAGCACCAACCCCCCCACAGCTCTGGGTCAGCTCCGCACTCTGCACTTTTTCCAGGCTCCGAGACCATTTCTCCAACTTCTGTCACGCACGCACTGTAGACCTCTCCTGTCTTCTGTGTCTACCCACACACTTACATGTAACCAGTGCACTGGAAATTTACAATGAGCATTCAAGGACTGTACAGACTGATTAAGGAATCATGACCAATTCTTCCAGTACCCACGTATGTGTGATACTATGGGTGGTAAGGCAAACACATTGTCTAACTGGTTGCCTGGTGACATGTGAAGGCACTCTCATGCAACATACATGCTAGCTATCTCACACAGTTTAAAGTCAATAATGACATAGCATGCTGTTTGACATTACTCCCTACACAATTATGGATGGGTCACACAGCACCTGTGGGCCTGGCTGGCACAGCATGGTCTGTTTTTGCAATAGTCATGTAACTGTAAACAGGCTCCTGTGGCCTTTACTGTTCATTTTAGTGTGTTGTCCAGTAGTAGGCTGTACTATCACAAGTATGTATATATATGAGCCTACATTTCAAGAGAAAACATCAAACATACGTGCAAACAACACACAGCAACAAGCTCATGGAATATACAGACTTACCGGTTGGGTCACCAACTTCAATTTCCAGGTACTCAAGGAGATCGGCCAAGGAGATCGGCCTCATGGCTCACAACATCTCCCCAACGGTGCTTCAGTTGGTGTACACTTCCTTGGACATTGAAGACATAATCCATTTGGTACCGCACCTTCCCCCAATGCTGTTGCCCCTCTTGGGCAGGGTAGCCTTGCTTCACTCTATCTCCACTCCAGATCATGTTGGGCAGGTAATGCATCAACAACCACAGAAGCCCACCAAGCTCATCCTCTGACATGTTTTTCAATCCGTCTCTGACCCAACATCCCAGCACCCAAACTATACACCCTAAACACACCTTACAAAAGACTTAACCCTACCCCTATCCCCAAACTCCATAAGCCCCAAATGGACAGGCACCTGCCAATACAGTACACAAAACTAAACAATATTGAATACATAAAGGACAGTTTACAAACACAACAGAGATAGCAGAGATGCTGACAAGATCAAAAAACAGACCACTCCTCATCAACACACTCCAAACACCTCCAATACCCACCACAGAGAAAAAGACTGTAAGTGAAAGTGATACGAATTTCACAATTCCTGGTTTACAGCATGGCTGAGCCATTGCATCATTTCCTGTGTGGGTGCAACACATTTCCGACTAAAGTATCTTCTACAAAAGCATTGTTTATTTCAACACATCGATGGTGACATAAACAAGGTGCGAGTTAAACACAATGCATTACAATAGCTAAGGCATTAATCTTGACACTTTGTAGTTGATGTGTGGATTCCATGAGACACTTTTCATACTAAAAAGTCATGTTTCCGACAAAAGCATCACTTTTTCTACAATAGCAGTGTTTTTTTTTGACTCATCGCTAGTGACATAGGCAAGGTGTGAGTTACATACAGCACATGCAAATGTACAATGCATTGTTTTTGGTTTGATGTTGATGCATGGCCTCCAAACGGTGCTCCGTGTGAAATCCATCACGCTAGTGGCCAATGCGTGTGTTTTCCTTGATGCTACTGGTCCTTTATGTGTAGTATAGTGCAATGATTGGTCCAAAGCAATTACATTTATCACAGGGTTGACTTTTCCAGCTCTTTCTTTCTCTGCTAGCATGCATGTAGACTTGGAATGTGTTGCATGTGTATGTTAACAGTGCAAACATGTGCGACTCCTTGCATTCATGTTGCAGACAGTAGGACAGGCAACATATTGCTGTGAGTGACATAAACTGATTATCAATTGTGCACAAGTTGACATTATTAATATGAAAAACAGTTTGTATTATGCTTGCATTGATGTCGTTATCAGTGTAGTGGTCATTTTTGTTCCCAGATGCCGCCATACTATGCAAATTTTATCCACAGTGTTAGACACAATTGTGGGCATAGTTGTAATTATTACTGTCTGTCTGCACTATTTACCACGTTGTGCTTATGGGCATGAAAAACACTCAGGAATTTACCTTCAATGGCTACTTCAGCCTGTGTATATTGTATGTGGCATTCAGCTCACACATTGGCTGCTGTACAGTAGTTTGCTATAGCAATAGGTAACCTGCTCATATGTGCATGACATCATATAGCAAAACATATTGTCCAACAGCCACTATATGACATACTGGTACACACATGTAGGAAGTTGACTCTGTATATACTATTTCAAAGTAAGAAATAGTGTGCACAGAGTCCAAGGGTTCCCCTTAGAGGTAAGATAGTGGCAAAAAGAGATAATTCTAATGCTCTATTTTGTGGCAGTGTGATCAAGCAGTAGGCTTATCAGAGGGTAGTGTTAAGCATTTGTTGTACACACACAGGCAATAAATGAGGAACACACACTCAAAGACAATTCCAGGCCAATAGGTTTTTTATATAGAAAAATATCTATTCGTTTATTTTAAGAACCACAGGTTCAAGATTTACAAACAATACTTTAAATGAAAGGTATTTCACTCAGGTATCTTAGGAACTTTGAATTATCACAGTAGCATGTACAGTTTTGGCAAAAATGGCAATAAGCTATTTTAAAAGTGTACACAGTGCAAAAATCAACAGTTCCTGGGGGAGGTATGTATTTGTTAAGTTCACAGGGAAGTAAAACACTTACAGGGTTCAAAGTTGGGTCCAAGGTAGCCCACCATTGGGGGTTCAAGGCAACCCCAAAGTTACCACACCAGCAGCTCAGGGCCGGTCAGGTGCAGACGTCAAAGTGGTGCCCAAAACACATGGGCTTCAATGGAAATAGGGGTGCCCCCGTTCCAGTCTGCCAGCAGGTAAGTACCCGTGACTTCGGAGGGCAGACCAGGGGGGTTTTGTAGGGCACTGGGGGGGGGCACAAGCAGGCACAGAAAGTACACCCTCAGCGGCACAGGGGCGGCCGAGTGCAGAGTGCAAACAGGCGTCGGGTTTTCAATAGGAATCAATGGGGAGACCCGGGGGTCTCTTCAGGGATGCAGACAGGCACAGGGGGGCTCCTCGTGCCACCACCACCTGGGCTAGGCAGAGGGTCGCCTGGGGGTCGCTCCTGCACTGGAGTTCGGTTCCTTCATCTCCTGGGGGCTGCGGGTGCAGTGGGCTTCCCAGGCGTCGGGTTCCTTGAAGCAGGCAGTCACGGTCAGGGGGAGCCTCTGGATTTCCTCTGCAGGCGTCGCTGTGGGGGTTCAGGGGGGTCAACTCTGGCTACTCACGGGCTTGCAGTCGATGGGGAGTCCTCCCTGTAGAGTTAGTTTTCCGCAGGTCGAGCCGGGGGCGTCGGGTGCAGAGTGGAAATTCTCACGCTTCCGGCGGGAAACGTGTGGTCTGTAAAATTTGCTTCTTTGTTGCAAAGTTGTAGGTTTGTTGAACAGGGCCGCTGTTCTCTGGAGTTTCTTGGTCCTTTTAGATGCAGGATAGTCCTCTGAGGCTTCAGAGGTCGCTGGACCCTGGGGGATGCGTCGCTGTTGCAGTTTTTCTTAAAGTGGGGAGACAGGCCGGTAGGGCTGGGGACAAAGCAGTTGTTGTCTCCGTCTTCTCTGCAGGGCTTCAGGTCAGCAGTCCTTCTTCGTCTTCAGGTTGCAGGAATCTATCTTCCTTGGTTCTGGGAGCCCCTAAATACTCAATTTAGGGGTGTGTTTAGGTCTGGCAGGATAGTAGCCAATGGCTACTAGCCCTGAGGGTGGCTACACCCTCTTTGTGCCTCTTCCCTGTGGGGACGGGGGCACATCCCTAATCCTATTGGGGGAATCCTCCATCTGCAAGATGGAGGATTTCTAAAAGTCAGAGTCACCTCAGCTCAGGACACCTAGGGGCTGTCCTGACTGGGGAGTGACTCCTCCTTGTTTTTCTCATTATTTCCTCCAGCCTTGCCGCCAAAAGTGGGAGCAGTGGCCGGAGGGGCGGTGTAGGAAGTTGGCTCTGTATGTGCTATTTCAAAGTAAGGAATAGCATGCACAGAGTCCAAGGGTTCCCCTTAGAGGTAAAATAGTGGTAAAAATAGATAATACTAATGCTCTATTTTGTGGTAGTGTGGTCGAGCAGTAGGCTTATCCAAGGAGTAGTGTTAAGCATTTGTTGTACATACACATAGACAATAAATGAGGTACACACACTCAGAGACAAATCCAGCCAATAGGTTTTTGTATAGAAAAATATCTTTTCTTAGTTTATTTTAAGAACCACAGGTTCAAATTCTACATGTAATAGCTCATTCGAAAGGTATTGCAGGTAAGTACTTTAGGAACTTCAAATCATCAAAATTGCATGTATACTTTACAAGTTATTGACAAATAGCTGTTTTAAAAGTGGACACTTAGTGCAATTTTCACAGTTCCTGGGGGAGGTAAGTTTTTGTTAGTTTTACCAGGTAAGTAAGACACTTACAGGGTTCAGTTCTTGGTCCAAGGTAGCCCACCGTTGGGGGTTCAGAGCAACCCCAAAGTCACCACACCAGCAGCTCAGGGCCGGTCAGGTGCAGAGTTCAAAGTGGTGCCCAAAACACATAGGCTAGAATGGAGATAAGGGGGTGCCCCGGTTCCGGTCTGCTTGCAGGTAAGTACCCGCGTCTTCGGAGGGCAGACCAGGGGGGTTTTGTAGGGCACCGGGGGGGGACACAAGTCCACACAGAAATTTCACCCTCAGCGGCGCGGGGGCGGCCGGGTGCAGTGTAGAAACAAGCGTCGGGTTCGCAATGTTAGTCTATGAGAGATCTCGGGATCTCCTCAGCGCTGCAGGCAGGCAAGGGGGGGGTTCCTCGGGGAAACCTCCACTTGGGCAAGGGAGAGGGACTCCTGGGGGTCACTTCTCCAGTGAAAGTCCGGTCCTTCAGGTCCTGGGGGCTGCGGGTGCAGGGTCTCTCCCAGGCGTCGGGACTTTAGGTTCAAAGAGTCGCGGTCAGGGGAAGCCTCGGGATTCCCTCTGCAGGCGGCGCTGTGGGGGCTCAGGGGGGACAGGTTTTGGTACTCACAGTATCAGAGTAGTCCTGGGGTCCCTCCTGAGGTGTTGGATCGCCACCAGCCGAGTCGGGGTCGCCGGGTGCAGTGTTGCAAGTCTCACGCTTCTTGCGGGGAGCTTGCAGGGTTCTTTAAAGTTGCTGGAAACAAAGTTGCAGCTTTTCTTGGAGCAGGTCCGCTGTCCTCGGGAGTTTCTTGTCTTTTCGAAGCAGGGGCAGTCCTCAGAGGATGTCGAGGTCGCTGGTCCCTTTGGAAGGCGTCGCTGGAGCAGGATCTTTGGAAGGCAGGAGACAGGCCGGTGAGTTTCTGGAGCCAAGGCAGTTGTCGTCTTCTGGTCTTCCGCTGCAGGGGTTTCAGCTAGGCAGTCCTTCTTCTTGTAGTTGCAGGAATCTAATTTTCTAGGGTTCAGGGCAGCCCTTAAATACTAAATTTAAGGGCGTGTTTAGGTCTGGGGGGTTAGTAGCCAATGGCTACTAGCCCTGAGGGTGGGTACACCCTCTTTGTGCCTCCTCCCAAGGGGAGGGGGTCACAATCCTAACCCTATTGGGGGAATCCTCCATCTGCAAGATGGAGGATTTCTAAAAGTTAGAGTCACCTCAGCTCAGGACACCTTAGGGGCTGTCCTGACTGGCCAGTGACTCCTCCTTGTTTTTCTCATTATCTTCTCCGGCCTTGCCGCCAAAAGTGGGGGCCTGGCCGGAGGGGGCGGGCAACTCCACTAGCTGGAGTGTCCTGCTGGGTTGGCACAAAGGAGGTGAGCCTTTGAGGCTCACCGCCAGGTGTGACAATTCCTGCCTGGGGGAGGTGTTAGCATCTCCACCCAGTGCAGGCTTTGTTACTGGCCTCAGAGTGACAAAGGCACTCTCCCCATGGGGCCAGCAACATGTCTCGGTTTGTGGCAGGCTGCTAGAACTAGTCAGCCTACACAGACAGTCGGTTAAGTTTCAGGGGGCACCTCTAAGGTGCCCTCTGTGGTGTATTTTACAATAAAATGTACACTGGCATCAGTGTGCATTTATTGTGCTGAGAAGTTTGATACCAAACTTCCCAGTTTTCAGTGTAGCCATTATGGTGCTGTGGAGTTCGTGTAAAACAGACTCCCAGACCATATACTCTTATGGCTACCCTGCACTTACAATGTCTAAGGTTTTGCTTAGACACTGTAGGGGCACAGTGCTCATGCACTGGTACCCTCACCTATGGTATAGTGCACCCTGCCTTAGGGCTGTAAGGCCTGCTAGAGGGGTGTCTTACCTATACTGCATAGGCAGTGAGAGGCTGGCATGGCACCCTGAGGGGAGTGCCAGGTCGACTTACTCATTTTGTTCTCACCAGCACACACAGGCTTGTAAGCAGTGTGTCTGTGCTGAGTGAGGGGTCTCTAGGGTGGCATAATACATGCTACAGCCCTTAGAGACCTTCCCTGGCATCAGGGCCCTTGGTACCAGAGGTACCAGTTACAAGGGACTTATCTGGATGCCAGGGTGTGCCAATTGTGGAAACAATGGTACATTTTAGGTGAAAGAACACTGGTGCTGGGGCCTGGTTAGCAGGGTCCCAGCACACTTCTCAGTCAAGTCAGCATCAGTATCAGGCAAAAAGTGGGGGGTAACTGCAACAGGGAGCCATTTCTTTACACAAGCCCCCCCCAGCCCACAGGCCAGGAGACTCAGCCAACGCTGGAAGAGTCTTCCTAGTCTGTCAGGCGAGGAAGAGTAGAGGAAATGGCTGGTTTGTTGCAGGGCCTACTCTGCCTTACATCCTCCTGTTCAGGTCATTCCCTCTGGGGAACTGACCCACTTCCACAGTGATAGGACCTAGTCTGAACTGCCTCTTGTCTGTGTTTTTTATGTCTTCACCCATTCTCTCTATTTTGAGGTCAGAGGTATCCACCTCTGCTAATCTTATCTTAGCCAGGGTCACCCCTAGCTTACCCAAAGAGGTTACCCAGAGCTGGAGTAACCCCACCATGACCAACAGGGTCAGGGGGCCTAACTTGTTATTTGGCATGGGGTCAGACCACCAGGCCAAGGATAGTGCAGCCATAAAGGCTAACACCCAGCAGAGGCCACTGACAGCTGTCAGTGCCCAGAACCACACCTTTAGCTCTTCACCTACAAGGGAAGGGGCTAAGTTACAGGCTTCTTTGGGTTCAGGGTGCCTGTCTGCTGTATTAGAGTGGGGGGTCACCACATCTTGTAGTAAACACCCTTCTTCCACTCTTTCTTCTGTTAGCTGAGGAGCCACCCACTCAGGCTTAACAGTTGCCTGACTAGCCAGGACTTCTTGTGGGTCAGGTTGGGCTTTATCAGAGCCATTTTTGGAGTTCTCCCCTACTGGAGCAGAATCTCCTTGGTTTGCTGGAACCTTGGCTAAAGGTTGTCCACCTTTCCTACTCTGTTTCCTTTTCTTTTTCTTCTGGGGCCTACTTGCATTTACTGCAGAGGCAGGACTTCCAGAATCCTTGGGAGAGGACTGGCACTGGACCAGTTCTTCTCTTGGGCTCTGACTAACCTCTGGGTAGTCATTTCCAAGGAGACAATCAAGGGGGAGGTCTGTACTGACTACTACCCTTCTCCAGCTAAGAGTGCCACCCACTTCTATGGGTACTAAAGCCACAGGCCTCTTAGTGACCCTGTCTAGGCTAACTCTTACCCTGGCAGTCTCACCTGGGATGTACTGGTTTGAGAGCACCAGCCTGTCATGCACAATAGTGTGACTGGCACAAGTGTCTCTCAGGGCAGTGGTTGGGATTCCATTCACCAGTAGGTGGTGGAAGTGTCTACTTCCCTCTGGAATCTCCAACTCACCTGTTGGGCCCTGTTTCCAGTTGAAGGCTATGAAGACCTCCTCATCTGAGGAGTCATCTCCCATGGCTACACTGGTTACCCCTGGAATCTTGTTCTGGGGTTTGTTTTTGGGACAAGAAGTGTCCTTGGTGTGGTGCCCAGACTGTTTACAGTTGTGGCACCATGCCTTAGTGGCATCCCAGTTCTTACCCTGGTACCCACCTTTGTTTTGGGTTGTGTCTTGGGGCCCACCCACCTGTTCTGGTTTTTGGGGGCCTACAGAGGACTCTTTTTCTTTGTTTCTAGTGTCACCCACTTTCTCCTGGGGAGTTTTTGTAACCCCTTTCTTTTGGTCACCCCCAGTGGAAGTTTTGGTTACCCTAGTCTTGACCCAGTGGTCTGCCTTCTTTCCCAATTCTTGGGGAGAAATTGGACCTAGGTCTACCAGATACTGATGCAACTTTTCATTGAAGCAGTTACTTAAAATGTGTTCTTTCATAAACAAATTATAAAGCCCAACATAGTCACACACTTCATTTCCAGTTAACCAACCATCTAGTGTTTTTACTGAGTAGTCTACAAAATCAACCCAGGTCTGGCTCGAGGATTTGTGAGCCCCCCTGAACCTAATTCTATACTCCTCAGTGGAGAATCCAAAGCCCTCAATCAGGGTACCCTTCATGAGGTCATAAGATTCTGCATCTTTTCCAGAGAGTGTGAGGAGTCTATCCCTACACTTTCCAGTGAACATTTCCCAAAGGAGAGCACCCCAGTGAGATCTGTTTACTTTTCTGGTTACACAAGCCCTCTCAAAAGCTGTGAACCATTTGGTGATGTCATCACCATCTTCATATTTTGTTACAATCCCTTTGGGGATTTTTAGGATGTCAGGAGAATCTCTGACCCTATTTAAGTTGCTGCCACCATTGATGGGACCTAGGCCCATCTCTTTTCTTTCCCTTTCTATGGCTAGGAGCTGCTTTTCCAAAGCCAATCTTTTGGCCATCCTGGCTAACTGGATGTCCTCTTCACTGGGGTTATCCTCAGTGATTTCAGAGGTGTTGGTCTCTCCTGTGAGGGAACCAGCATCTCTGACTATTATTTTTGGAGTCAGGGTTTGAGGGACCCTGTTCTCCCTAGATAGGACTGGTAGGGGGGAATTGTCCTCCAAGTCACTATCCTCTTCCTCTGAGTTGCCACCCTCAGAGGGGTTGGCCTTTTCAAACTCTGCCAAAAGCTCCTGGAGCTGTATTTTGGTAGGTTTGGGGCCCATTGTTATTTTCTTTATTTTACAGAGTGACCTTAGCTCCCTCATCTTAAGATGGAGGTAAGGTGTGGTGTCGAGTTCCACCACATTCACATCTGTGCTAGACATTATGCTTCTAAAAGTTGGAATACTTTTTAAGAAACTAAAACTGGTTCTAGAATCTAATTCAAACTTTTACAAACTTTTAAACTCTAAAAGAAATGCTAAACAGGATCTAACACAAGGCCCTAGCAGGTCTTTTAAGAATTTAGAAAACTTTTCAAATTGCAAAAATCAATTTCTAATGACAATTTTGGAATTTGTCGTGTGATCAGGTATTGGCTGAGTAGTCCAGCAAATGCAAAGTCTTGTACCCCACCGCTGATCCACCAATGTAGGAAGTTGGCTCTGTATGTGCTATTTCAAAGTAAGGAATAGCATGCACAGAGTCCAAGGGTTCCCCTTAGAGGTAAAATAGTGGTAAAAATAGATAATACTAATGCTCTATTTTGTGGTAGTGTGGTCGAGCAGTAGGCTTATCCAAGGAGTAGTGTTAAGCATTTGTTGTACATACACATAGACAATAAATGAGGTACACACACTCAGAGACAAATCCAGCCAATAGGTTTTTGTATAGAAAAATATCTTTTCTTAGTTTATTTTAAGAACCACAGGTTCAAATTCTACATGTAATAGCTCATTCGAAAGGTATTGCAGGTAAGTACTTTAGGAACTTCAAATCATCAAAATTGCATGTATACTTTACAAGTTATTGACAAATAGCTGTTTTAAAAGTGGACACTTAGTGCAATTTTCACAGTTCCTGGGGGAGGTAAGTTTTTGTTAGTTTTACCAGGTAAGTAAGACACTTACAGGGTTCAGTTCTTGGTCCAAGGTAGCCCACCGTTGGGGGTTCAGAGCAACCCCAAAGTCACCACACCAGCAGCTCAGGGCCGGTCAGGTGCAGAGTTCAAAGTGGTGCCCAAAACACATAGGCTAGAATGGAGATAAGGGGGTGCCCCGGTTCCGGTCTGCTTGCAGGTAAGTACCCGCGTCTTCGGAGGGCAGACCAGGGGGGTTTTGTAGGGCACCGGGGGGGGACACAAGTCCACACAGAAATTTCACCCTCAGCGGCGCGGGGGCGGCCGGGTGCAGTGTAGAAACAAGCGTCGGGTTCGCAATGTTAGTCTATGAGAGATCTCGGGATCTCCTCAGCGCTGCAGGCAGGCAAGGGGGGGGTTCCTCGGGGAAACCTCCACTTGGGCAAGGGAGAGGGACTCCTGGGGGTCACTTCTCCAGTGAAAGTCCGGTCCTTCAGGTCCTGGGGGCTGCGGGTGCAGGGTCTCTCCCAGGCGTCGGGACTTTAGGTTCAAAGAGTCGCGGTCAGGGGAAGCCTCGGGATTCCCTCTGCAGGCGGCGCTGTGGGGGCTCAGGGGGGACAGGTTTTGGTACTCACAGTATCAGAGTAGTCCTGGGGTCCCTCCTGAGGTGTTGGATCGCCACCAGCCGAGTCGGGGTCGCCGGGTGCAGTGTTGCAAGTCTCACGCTTCTTGCGGGGAGCTTGCAGGGTTCTTTAAAGTTGCTGGAAACAAAGTTGCAGCTTTTCTTGGAGCAGGTCCGCTGTCCTCGGGAGTTTCTTGTCTTTTCGAAGCAGGGGCAGTCCTCAGAGGATGTCGAGGTCGCTGGTCCCTTTGGAAGGCGTCGCTGGAGCAGGATCTTTGGAAGGCAGGAGACAGGCCGGTGAGTTTCTGGAGCCAAGGCAGTTGTCGTCTTCTGGTCTTCCGCTGCAGGGGTTTCAGCTAGGCAGTCCTTCTTCTTGTAGTTGCAGGAATCTAATTTTCTAGGGTTCAGGGCAGCCCTTAAATACTAAATTTAAGGGCGTGTTTAGGTCTGGGGGGTTAGTAGCCAATGGCTACTAGCCCTGAGGGTGGGTACACCCTCTTTGTGCCTCCTCCCAAGGGGAGGGGGTCACAATCCTAACCCTATTGGGGGAATCCTCCATCTGCAAGATGGAGGATTTCTAAAAGTTAGAGTCACCTCAGCTCAGGACACCTTAGGGGCTGTCCTGACTGGCCAGTGACTCCTCCTTGTTTTTCTCATTATCTTCTCCGGCCTTGCCGCCAAAAGTGGGGGCCTGGCCGGAGGGGGCGGGCAACTCCACTAGCTGGAGTGTCCTGCTGGGTTGGCACAAAGGAGGTGAGCCTTTGAGGCTCACCGCCAGGTGTGACAATTCCTGCCTGGGGGAGGTGTTAGCATCTCCACCCAGTGCAGGCTTTGTTACTGGCCTCAGAGTGACAAAGGCACTCTCCCCATGGGGCCAGCAACATGTCTCGGTTTGTGGCAGGCTGCTAGAACTAGTCAGCCTACACAGACAGTCGGTTAAGTTTCAGGGGGCACCTCTAAGGTGCCCTCTGTGGTGTATTTTACAATAAAATGTACACTGGCATCAGTGTGCATTTATTGTGCTGAGAAGTTTGATACCAAACTTCCCAGTTTTCAGTGTAGCCATTATGGTGCTGTGGAGTTCGTGTAAAACAGACTCCCAGACCATATACTCTTATGGCTACCCTGCACTTACAATGTCTAAGGTTTTGCTTAGACACTGTAGGGGCACAGTGCTCATGCACTGGTACCCTCACCTATGGTATAGTGCACCCTGCCTTAGGGCTGTAAGGCCTGCTAGAGGGGTGTCTTACCTATACTGCATAGGCAGTGAGAGGCTGGCATGGCACCCTGAGGGGAGTGCCAGGTCGACTTACTCATTTTGTTCTCACCAGCACACACAGGCTTGTAAGCAGTGTGTCTGTGCTGAGTGAGGGGTCTCTAGGGTGGCATAATACATGCTACAGCCCTTAGAGACCTTCCCTGGCATCAGGGCCCTTGGTACCAGAGGTACCAGTTACAAGGGACTTATCTGGATGCCAGGGTGTGCCAATTGTGGAAACAATGGTACATTTTAGGTGAAAGAACACTGGTGCTGGGGCCTGGTTAGCAGGGTCCCAGCACACTTCTCAGTCAAGTCAGCATCAGTATCAGGCAAAAAGTGGGGGGTAACTGCAACAGGGAGCCATTTCTTTACAGGCGGGCATCTCCACTAGCTGGGATGCCCTGTGGCACTGTAACAAAGGGGGTGAGCCTTTGAGGCTCACTGCCAGGTGTTACAGTTCCTGCAGGGGGAGGTGAGAAGCACCTCCACCCAGTACAGGCTTTGTTACTGGCCACAGAGTGACAAAGGCACTCTCCCCATGTGGCCAGCAACATGTCTGGTGTGTGGCAGGTTGGCAAAACTAGTCATCCCACACTGGAAGTCGGGTATGTTTTCAGGGGGCATCTCTAAGATGCCCTCTGGATGTATTTTTACAATAAAGTGCACACTGGCATCAGTGTGCATTTATTGTGCTGAGAAGTTTGATACCAAACTTCACAGTTTTCAGTGTAGCCATTATGGTGCTGTGGAGTTCGTGTTTGACTGACTCCCAGACCTTATACTCTTATGGCTACCCTGCACTTACAATGTCTAAGGTTTTGCTTAGACACTGTAGGGGCATAGTGCTCATGCACCTATGCCCTCACCTGTGATATAGTGCACCCTGCCTTAGGGCTGTAAGGCCTGCTAGAGGGGTGACTTACCTATGCCATAGGCAGTGTGAGGTTGGCATGACACCCTGAGGGGAGTGCTATGTCGACTTAGTCATTTTCTCCCCACCAGCCCACACAAGCTGGCAAGCAGTGTGTCTGTGCTGAGTGAGGGGCCCCTAGGGTGGCATAAGACATGCTGCAGCCCTTAGAGACCTTCCCTGGCATCAGGGCCCTTGGTACCAGGGGTACCAGTTACAAGGGACTTACCTGGGTGCCAGGGTTGTGCCAATTGTGGAGACAAAGGTACAGTTTAGGGAAAGAACACTGGTGCTGGGGCCTGGTTAACAGGCCTCAGCACACTTTCAAATCATAACTTGGCATCAGCAAAGGCAAAAAGTCAGGGGGTAACCATGCCAAGGAGGCTTTTCCTTACAACACACATATACTGTCCCCTTGATGTCTTGCACTATATGTGTGCCACAATTTACACTGGCAGAAAAGGGTCATCCAAGACTGTTTCCTATTATTTTGTTTTGTCCGAGACCTGCTTCGGAAAGCCTCAAGTGTGATGTCTACCAAGTAGGGATATGTTTAGAATTTCCATGCATCACAGTTTTGCCAGCAGTGAGGGCTATCGTGAACTTAGGATGTGGTTATGCCTTCATACCAGATGGTCACATGTGCAGTCATTGCCATGTTATGCCACTGTGACCTGGAATGGGTCAGGGCATGCTACTTTGCCAGGAGTCACACCACATGCAGAATGCCCTTGATATCTATGTATTTATTAGATTTGCTTTGTGTCCTGGAAAAGCTGCACCACATGTATGGAGCTGGAGGAGTCACAGCATTGTTAATGTCAAGGTAAGATTGAATGACACAGTTACATCAATTTCTGCATGTGACAGTTGCATCCTTGTCTATCGGGTGAAGTGTGGTTGCCTTGATGCAAGGTAACAAAACCAGCACAGTATGGGAATCAACATTAGTATGTATTAGGTGAGATGTGACACTGATGTACCTATGTGCTGGTGAACGTTTGTGTAGCATATGTGG
Organism: Pleurodeles waltl; assembly: GCF_031143425.1. NCBI lineage: Eukaryota > Metazoa > Chordata > Amphibia > Caudata > Salamandridae > Pleurodeles > Pleurodeles waltl. The sequence goes on from NC_090443.1 coordinate 528,741,448, forward strand.
ACTTACTTTGTTGCACTGTGTGCACATGACCATCTTATGGGCCTCTGTTCACAGTCATGGGACAATCAGGTCACCATACTGCCCTCTACGACTGTGACTCAGTAAAGATATGTAATTACGTACAACACACATACTCAGTCATTGCACACTGTTGACATTTACACTCCTTTTGGATTGTGATGGGGTGTCTGACAGTCAGTACACAGTTGCACCGCACATACTCAGTACCTGTGTACAATATTCCATATTGCTACATTTGTTTGTTATGATTATGATTCTTCCACATAAGTGCATTTAGAACATTTTGTTGATATCCAAACCTGTTTTTGAACACATTATCGTATTATGTGGTGTGAATGACACCTACCAAACTTTGCGATGGCCCAAATTCAAATATGTGACAGGTTAATGTATGGATGTTTACAGTGACTATAAATTGAAAGTCCGTACACATAGGAAGTCTGCATCAATTTATTTACATTTGTACAGACTATATTGGCAAAATATTAGAGACTGGCATTTTTGGCGTAATACATAATCAGTCTTCTGTAAAGAAATGCTGCACTATAGCGTCCCTTCAGCAAGTCCCGGCAACTGCGTCAATATTTTCCCTTCTGTCCTCATCTTCATCATCATCATCCTCAGCTGGTTCCAGCTCCTCATGGCACTGGTTCCATGGGTCATTTTTTGCACACAGATATTGTACAAAATACAGCACACAAGTATGGTTTTGCAGCCTTTTGGTGGGGAGTGTAGCAGCTGGCCACTTGACATACCTGGGCAGCGAAAACATGACTTGAGTAGGCTGAAAGTCTGTTCAACAATGCCCCTGGACTTGGACAGTGCTTTGTTGAAGTTGTGCTGGGTCTTGGCCTGGGGCTGTGCATGCAAGCTAATTACCCAGGCCTGCTGACAATATCCTTGTCAGCTGAAAAGACAAAGGGAGAAAAGTCAGCCAATGCACTATTGAGAGAGATACACAAACACTTAGCATGTCTTACAATGTGTGACTTTGAGGTTTGCATTGCAGATATGCCCAGATGAATGGTGCAAGTACGAGATACACCACTCCTACATATGCACTGTCTGAGGTACCACACGCGGATATGTCAATTGGGTCATTCCTCATTTGCTGTTATAGGGTCTGTCCTGTACTACAGATGCAGTTACAAACCATAGGCCATTACCACATAGGCCATTCTTGAATCTCTCATTAATGATGGAGTGGCAGAAGATGTTTGAGTCATGCACACTCCCAGGATATTTGGCAAGGATGTTGGTGGACATGCCACGATGGTCCACAATGGCCTGGACATTTATGGAATATGTGTGTTTCCGGTTCCTGTATATGTGTGATGTAGATGCCAGGGGAGACCAGTGGCACATGTGTGTAGTCCATGGCACCAGCACATGTGGAAAGCCGGCTATGGCATGAAAGCCTTGCTTGATCTCTAGCTGCAGTTGTGTGTTGAGGAAGAGGAGGAACTGCAGTGTTAGGCATATGATGGCATCCAGGACATTGTTGAGGAAAGCAGAGAATGATGGCTGGGAGATGCCAGTCACTCTGGCTGTTGTGATCTTGAAGGCCCCTGATGCCAACATGTGGAGTACAGCCATCAGCTTCACCTGTGGCGGGATGTTTCTGAACCTCCCAGTGAGTAGCTGGGCCTATGTGCTATCTGATGTAGCAATTGGACAATTGATTGCCGGTAGTGGGTGATGACCACATCCTCCCTTAGGACAATGAGGAAAGTCCGCTGCCGATAAATGCACGCCGTTCTTCTGCGCTGCCTTTGTGGTTGTGAGGTGTGTGGTTGGAGTGGTGAGGGTTGTGGTCTTCTCCTTGCCACTCCCACCTGCAAAATATGGAGCTCAATTTTGTAGTTGAGACTGTCAGACTGTTCTGTCTGACTTCTATTAATATGCCAAAGTCAAAGCGTCATTTCCTACCCGTGACTTGCTGATGTGCAGGAATTTGGATGCATTTGGACACTTGCAGTACACTTTCATCCGATACGTCACTTATCTAGGACATTGTTAATATCCATGTGTCGGTTTTGTGGAGGAAATTACACAGGAACGCTTACCTTTGTACTTATTAATACTTATGTGATGCAGCAGGTTCACGAGCTAGTCCATTTTGACGCAGGACTAAAAATGATGCATCGGTCTAGATGCATCACCTTGTAAATGTGGAGTACTGACGGTGCAGCCATTGAGTCAAAATTTTGGATGCATTGGCGGTGCAAGCTCCTTGTAATTAAGCCACCAGATCTACATCCGCAAGTTTACATAAGTGATCCTTAATATCCATGGTTGTTGCCTTTCAAAATCCCTGCAAGACCCCTGCGGTGCACCCATGACACAGGGTAAACCAAGGCAGCCTTTTGAGGTGCCTTGATTTACTCCATAGCTATAAGTCGTGATGAGCCACACGGGGTGATTTAGGAGGGCCTCATAGGTGTGGTTAGGAGGCTTGTGACACTTATTTTCTTTAAAAGTAGTGAGACATCAGCAGCACCAGCCTGTGGTACATAGGCCCATATCTGTATGCATTGCTATCCTAATATGTTTTGTGGATGCATTACCCACTCAGGGAGTGACATATGCAGACTGGTTCAGCCAGTCTACAGTGTATGTGGTATCCAGGGGACAGATTGACTGTCTAGATGTGTAATGAATGGGTTGAGGCATATATGACACATGTTGTTATGTGCAAATTAACAGTTACCATAGAGTGATAACCAACAACCACCATATCATGCTGTGGTACACAGGCCACAGGCCTTCCTGGGTCAGGAAGGATATATGTGTCACAGGCACAGTGCCTATACACATTAATGTTTACCTCAGTTCTTTTACTATGTTCTGGTTAACATGAAGCCAGTTTGGGTGGCCAAAACAAGTCTGATTTATTTCAAGAAAGCATGTGTTTGCTATTCGCATGTATCATATTATGTTGCTACATTGAGGGGTTACTTAAACTTAGGATGTGGGTATGCATTCACACAAGATGGTCACCCAGACATTTATTGACACATTCTGCCACTATGACCTGGAATGCATTAGTGCATTGTACCTTTGCTGGATTCACTTGCATTTAGTCATTGCTTCTGAGCAAATGTTTTATATTCTAACTCTTTGTGTTGTGTTTTTACAATCACACATAAATGTAGCTGTAGAGGTGAACCCATTGTTTGTACAACACACCAACATGGTAAGATAGGCCCTGGCCTGTTCCAGTTGCATCTTTGCAAGTGTGGCAGCATTGGTACTAGGTAGTCAGTCTTGCACTGGCACAGTTGTGAATTCTGCATTCATATCTCATATCTGTGAGGTGATATGTCAAGATGGATTTAAGATATGACTGCAGACAATGATGTATTATATGTAGACTGTATGGGTTGGAGAGTGTTCCCGTGCACATACTACGTGGCTCGGGTTCACAGTCATCAGACTATGAGTTAACTCTACTATCCTCCACAGGTATGAGGCTGTACAAATGGCTGGATGTACATCAGACACAAATGCAGTCATTGGACACTATTTACATTAGCACACCATTTGGATTGTGGTAGGAAGTCTAGCAGTCAGTACACTGCAACAGTATGCATTATCATGACCTGTCTAAATTGTGCCAAATTGCTTTCTTTGTTTGGTGTCTGTCTTCACAATGGACATACACTTGGCACAGGTTGTTGGCATGCACACATTTTTGGATTTAAAATTTATTGGCTAACGGTGTGTGTTACACATTGCTACATATCTTTGTTGTGTGCCAATAACTATCATGTGTGATGTGAGTGTGTTGATGTTTACAGTGACTTTGAAGTAAGATTGCTTACACAATGGTAGTGTTCATAAATGTATTTGCATTTTAGTAATTTTTGTTTATGTAGTCCATATATTTGTGACCCCTCGATGTGGCTCATGCATCTGCAAACACATTCCGCACAATGTGGTCTCTCTGCCGTGTCCCAGCAATTGTAGGTGCATTTTGGTGTTGGCTCTCTTCTTCCTTATTATCATCCTCCGGGCCTTCATTTTTCTCATTTCCCTTATCCCATGTGACATTGGTCCGCACACATATGTTGTACAAAATGCAACACAAAGGTATGATCTTACATACCATGGGAGGGGGGGTAGGACAATCTCCACCCAGACATGTCAAGACAATGAAAGCATGACTTAAGGACTCCAAACGTCCACTCCACTATGGATCGGGACATGCTAAGCGCATGGTTGTGACTCCGCTGGGTGTCTGCCTGGACCTGTGCATATGGAGTCATGACCTATAGCTGCCTATCAGCTGAAAAGACAAGAGAGGAACAATCAGTCAATGGCCATGATGGTTGATGTGCCCACATTCATGTACATTCTGTTATGTGTCCTGAATGACTCTTACACCTCTCATCCAGTATGGGACGTTCACTGACATTGTCTAGCATACATGTACTTTCATATTTGGTATTACTGACAATGTACTACAATTACAAGTATACTGACCTGTGTGATATACTTACAATTTGTAATACTTGTGAGTGTCAATGCCATGAACGTGGTGAATCTTTTCCAGTATAGAGAGTCAGTTAGGTATTGAGGAGAAACTTCTCTCACACTCCTCTATTGTGTTTGTTGGGGAATACTATTGGCATTTCTGACCTAAAACATGTCTGATTTTACAAGATTTAGCCGGTGCAGTTTATGTTGTCTCATTCCTTCAAACATATTTGGATGTGACAGTAGTTGTCACTGTTGTTCATTAGCTACTGTCATGGATAGATTATTGAGTGCATGTCAATGTGGGACATGATAGTCTAGATATGGTAGTGAACTGTGTCCAGTTTGCAGCAAGACAGGCACATTTTCAAAATGGTGAATGTGTGGCTTCCTGGCCCATGAGAAGTACTTTATGCATGACGGTCTACCTTGCAACACAGTCTCAGCCCTAGGTGGACTGGTAGAGTAGGTTTGTGTGGCACATAATGGACTGCACATAGCATGGCAGGTGTGTATATGATGACTAATGTAATTTTCCATGGTACACATGACCTGGAGATGGCAAGAATTTTGAACCTTTCTCAGTTTCACTGGTATTGGATACATGACATGCCTTGTGACCATGGGAGTTACCTGTGAACACACAGGAAGCAGAAATGGAGACCCTTCCTTCAACACTGTGTTGTAACACAGCATTTTACATAGCATTGCTGAAGATTTTTCCAACATTTTGAGACACACACAGGGCCTCATTTATGAGTTGTTGCCACAGGGCAGCACAGGAAGTCACTTAACTGTGCTGCCCTGCATCAGAAGGAAATGGCAGTCATTTTTCATATTAATATGAAACAGCACATTTGTGTCCCTTCTGTATGCACAAGATCACAGATTGGTGACTAGCATCAACACAGGCACCCTTGCACCATGGTGGCGGTGTGTCTGCGTTGTTAGCCCAATTATGTTTATCCAGTAAGGGACACCTTCCTGGACAAAACACAATCAATGGAGGCTTTTTCCTCTTTCATAGAAAGAGGAAATAACGGAGAGAAATAAAGTTATCTCTCCTTGTTACACCTCACTTGGGCAAGGGCACATTTTTGGCACATGCCCAGGTTTACAGATCCTTGTAAGTCAGGAAATGTATCAAATCCCATTGGTATTGCCTGGGAAAATCACCACAAGGCCCATGGAAAACATCCTTGACATAGAGTAAGGCAATGCAGCACTTTACATTGCCTTGCCTTACTCCATGCCTATGAAGCCATGCAAGGGCATGCAGAGTGACTTTGGGTTGCCTCATAGACATAATTGATAGGCCTGCTCCACTAGAGAGTCATGGAAATTGATGCTCCAGTAGTGCAGGCCTCTTGTACATGAGGCCCACAGTGGCTTGGCATTTCTCAAAATGTGTGGCTTGGATGGTTGTATTGCACATGTCCCAAGTGGTATGGTGCAAGTATGATGCCCATACCTGCTATGTATGCACTGTCTCATTTACCGAACACAGATATGGCTATTTGTCCAACATATTATATTGTCATAAAGTTGGCTATATGCTTTAGATGTACTTACTAACCAGCAGGCCATTCCCATATCTCCCATTCTGGAAGCACTAGTTTATGATGGAATGTCTGAAGATGTATGCATCATGAGCACTCCCAGGGTACTTTGCCAGTACATTGATGAACATCCTCATATAGTCCACTATTCCCTGCACATTGATGGAATCTCTGCTTCCTATTGCGGTATGGGTAGGATGTAGCAGCAGGAACTACCAGTTACACATGAGTGTAGTCCATTGCTTCAACACATGTGGAAATGCAGCAATGGCGTAGAAGTCCCGCTTGTTTTCAAGTTGTTTCTGCTGTGTGTTGGGGAACATGAGATACTGGGGTGTGAGGCTAATGATGGCATCGAGGATGGTGGGGAGGAATGCAGAAAAGAATGGCCAAGATATTCCTGCCATGCTGTGGTGGTTTGGAATGAGCCAGACACCAGCATGCGGAGTACTGACATCAGCTTGGCCTGCAGAAGGATGTTGGTGCACATCTGGAATCTTGTCTATAGCCTTGTTGCAATCTAGTGCAGGAGCTGGAGAATGGAATCTCTCCTGAGCATGTAATAGATGACGACCTCCCCTCCCTGAGGTCAATGAGGGTATTCCTCTGCCGGTACATTTGCTCCCTTCTCCAGCGCTGCCTCCGTGGTGCTGTTGGTGGTGGTCATCTTCTTCCTACTCCGAGCTGCAATATGAGTAGTTCCATGGCATAGTTGAGCTTGCAAAAGTGTTTTGGTTATGTTCTGCTCATGTTCCAGTGCCAATGCATACTTTTTTACACCTGGGTGTGGGATATGCAGGAATTTTGACACATTTAGGACTCAGCACACCATTTGCCAACAATGCTTCACTTTCCAAAAGACTTGTGTATATGGATGCATCAGTTCTGCATTCGATTTTAAGGGGGGTGTTTACCTTGCATGTTACCTGACAAAGCCAGTTGTAGTGCAGATAAAAAACAATGCAGGACAGAGAGAAGTGATGCATAATGTCTAATGAAAATATGGAACACTGAATGTGCTGCCGCTGTGTAAAATAAAATGGTGCAGCTGCAGCACAAGCTCCTTGTAAATACACCCCTTAATTCTTCAGCATATGCACAGGCTAGTGAATTAGTTCTCTAGTTCAATCTCTCACAGATTTGAGATTAGTTCTCTTGCACATGGAGAGACCTGGGAGTTGGATCTGCTCTGTTTGCAGGGTTTAAGGGTTTCGCATGGCAGCTAATGCTAATGATCAAGTGGTTGGTTCTTCAACATGTGCAAAGACCAGGGATTTTTTATAAAGCATGTACATAAGGCAATGGGCTTACTTCTAAATCATGTGCACAGACCAGGGCATTGATTGTGTCGTACATGTGATGCAATACTAAATTCAGTGGGTAGGCCCTGGATACACACAGAGGTAGTGTGTTGTGTCCAGTGACTTAATGGTATCCTAGATACACAGAGGGGTTGTTTTATAATGGCGAATGTGTAATGTCCTTGATATGGTAAAGCTTCATAAGGAGGTTAAATTCTTTTGTAGAGTGCTCAAATACCACCGTTTACTACCGTATAGACAGAAACATACCACTAGCCTCACTGTCCTCTCATGCTTACATTTCCTTTCACCTCACATCCTACACCCTCATATCTGCCTACCAGTCTTGCCTGAATATTTGTCACAATCATGAGACAACTTCTATTCAATTTCACTTGTGCTTCCGAGGTCAATTTCCTCCCTCTTTACCCAACACCTTAAAATTCTTATATGCATGGGTTATTTTTTCAGGTGCCTCATGAATGAGAACATAGAGTCATTGAACTTAGCAACTAAAGAACTTTGCCACCAAGGAGATACTATGAAACCAGTTAAGCTGTGAATTGTATGTGTGTGGGGAGGGTCACAGGGGAAACAGTAAGGCTTAGTCGTTAAAAATGGCCTCTTTCCTACTGTCTTTAGTTTGGCCTAAAAATTCTAAAGTGAAATGGGCAGGGTCATGTTCCATCCATTCTCTGAATGTGGCCATCAACACTCATGGTCCCAATCCTTCATTGACCTAGACAATTAAGGCATCACCAGATCAACCTGTAGTCAGTTCTAGAGCACTGTCAGCCTTACACCCGCAGCCCAGCTCGAGCCCAGGCAAATAATGAAGTTTACAAACCTTGATGCACACAGCTAGAGCCCGTGTGTCACAGAGTTTGCCTGCTGTTGCTGCCAATGGCAGAATGCGCATAGTGCCTGGCTATGTGGCAGACATCATGACCTCTCTGTTCATGTCCAAAGGCCATGCACAGTGTGGATGTTTGACGCCAGTGGTGGGTTTAGTGCAAGGCCTGTATGAAGGCCAAGCTCTGTGTCGAACCTCTGCTGTACATGGCTGAAGACTGTTAACAGTGGGAATTGGCTGCCTTCAGTGGATTGGGCCCAGGCTTTGTCTATAGATCAGGTCCTGTAGCTTCCCACTACTGTACACATCCATAGGTCATGAACATTGAGGGTTGTGAGAAAATGGGTTGTATAATATAGTGTGGTTGTGCGGGCCTCACTGTGTAATACACTTACCAACCCCTTTAGGTCCAGTAGGTTTTGTCTGCAAGCCCTCAGTTCAGTCCTGGGTAGCTGTGCCACAGAGCAGCAAGGCTTATACAGAAAAACAAGTGTTAAGTGTAGGAAGTTGGCCGTGTATATACTACCTCAAAGTGAGAGATAGTGTGCACAGAGTCCAAGGGTTCCCCTTAGAGGTTGGTAGTGGCAAAATTAGATAATTCTAATGCTCTATTTTAAGCAATAGGCTTATCAGGGGATAGTGTTAAGCATTTGTTGTACACACACAGGCAATAAATGAGGAACACACACTCAAAGACTTATTCCAGGCCAATAGGTTTTTATATTGAAAAATATATTCTCAGTTTATTTTAAGAACTACAGGTTCAAGATTTGAAGTAAACACATAAAATGCAAGGTACTCACACACAGGTAAGTAAGGAACTTTGAATTAAAGCAGTACTACGCACAGTAGAGGTTAAAATGGCAATAAGCTATTTTAAAAGTGGACACAGTGCAAAAATCAACAGTTCCTGGGGGAGGTAAGTATGGTTAAGTTTCTGAGGTAAGTAAAGTACTTACAAGTTGAGTCTCCTGGGCATAGGCACTCCACCGTTGGGGGTTCAAGGCAACCCCAAAGTCACCGCACCAGCAACACAGGGCCGGTCAGGTACAGAGGTCAAAGGAGGGCCCAAAACACATAGGCGCCTATGGAGAACAGGGGTGCTCCGGCTCCAGTCTGCCTACAGGTAATTACCTGCGCCCTCTGGGAGAAGAACAGGGGGGTTTTGTAGAGCCCTGGGGGGGACACAAAGAGGCACATCAAACACACCCTCACGGCACAGGGTCGGCCGAGTGCAGTGTGCAAAGATGGCGTTGGGTTTACTATAGAAAGCAATGGAGAGACCCGGGGCACAGGGGGGCTTCTCAGGCCAGCCACTGACTGGGCCAGGAAGAGGGCTGCCTGATGGTCACTCCTGCACTGGAGTTTGGTTCCTCTCGGTCCTGTGGGCTGCGGGTGCAGTGCTTGGTCCAGGCGTCAGATTCTTTGTTCCAGGCAGTCGCAGTCAGGGGGTGCCTCTGGATCCTCTCTGCAGGTGTCGCTGTGAGGGTACAGGGGGGTCGTCTCAGGTTACTCACAAGGTTGCAGTCGCCTGGGAGTCCTCTCTGCGGTATTAGTTCTCTGGAGCTCGAGCCGAGGGCGTCGGGTGCAGAGTGTGAAGTCTCACGCTTCCGGCGGGAAGAGTGAGTTCTTTAAAAGTTGCTTTAAAGTTGCAAAAATGTTGCTGTTGGTGAACAGTGCTGCTGTTCTCTGGAGTTTCTTGGTCCTTCGGTTCAGGGCAGTCCTCTGAGTCTTCAGCGGTCAGATGCATCGCTGTGCTGGTTCTTTGAGTCTGGAGACATACCGGTAGGGCTGGGGCCAAGTCAGTTGTCGTCTCCGTCTTCTCTGCAGGGCTTTCAGGTTGGCAGTCCTTCTTCTTTGTGTAGGTTGCGGGAATCGGATTTCCTGGGTTCTGCGTCGCCCCTAAATAATAGAGTTATGGGTGTGTTTAGGTCAGGAGGGCAGTAGCCAATGGCTACTGTCCTGGAGGGTACCTTCTTTGTGTCTCTTCCCTGAGGGGAGGGGGGCACATCATTAATCCTGTCGGGGGAATCCTCCAACCTCAAAATGGAGGATTTCTAAAGGCAGGGGTCACCTCAGCTCGGGACACCTTAGGGGCTGTCCTGACTGGTGGGTGACTCCTCCTTGTTTTTCTCTTTATCCTCTCCTGCCTTGCTACTAAAAGTGGGGGCAGTGGCCGGAGGGGCGGGCAGCTCCACTAGCTGGGATGCCCTGGGGTGCTGTAACAAAAGGCATGAGCCTTTGAGGCTTACCGCCAGGTGTTACAGTTCCTGCAGGGGGAGGTGAGAAGCACCTCCACACAGTACAGGCTTTGTTCCTGGCCACAGAGTGACAAAGGCACTCTCCCCATGTGACCAGAAACTCGTCTGGTTGTGGCAGGTTGGCAGAAACTGGTCTGCCTAGCACTAGGAGTCGGATTGGTATTCATGGGGCATCTCTAAGATGCCCTCTTGGTGCATGTTACAATAAATCCCACACTGGCATCAGATGAGAAGGTTGATACCAAACGTCCTAGTTTTCAGTGTAGCCATTATTGAACTGTGGGGTTCGTGTCTGACAAACCCCCAGACCATATACTCTTTATGGCTACCCTGTACTTACAATGTCTAAGGTTTTACTTAGACACTTTAGGGGCATAGTGCTCATGCACATATGCCCTCACCTGTGGTATGGTGCACCCTGCCTTAGGGCTGTAAGGCCTGCTAGAGGGGTGACTTACCTATGCCATAGGCAGTGTGAGGTGGGCATGGCACTCTGAGGGGAGTGCCATGTCGTCTTAGTAATTTTCTCCCCACCAGCACACACATGCTGTGAGGCAATGTGCATGTGCTGAGTGAGAGGTCCCCAGGGTGGCATAAGACATGCTGCAGCTCTTAGAGACCTTCCCCGGCCACAAGGCACTTGGTACGAGGGGTACCGTTTACTAGGGACTTATCTGTGTGCCAGGGCTGTGCCAATTGTGGGAACAAAGGTACAGTTTAGGGAAAGAACACTGGTGCTGGGGCCTGGTTAGCAGGGTCCCAACACACTTTTAATCATAACTGGCATCAACAAAAGGCAAGAAGTCAGGAAGTAACCAGGCCAAGGTGGCATTTCCTTACATTAAGCATTTAAACAGCATAAAACAACAGAAGAAGAAATTGACACAACACCCAAGAAATCCGACACCAATTTATAAAGATATACTATGGCCCTCATTATGACATTGGCGGTAAATCGCGTTTACCGCCACGCTGACGGCCGCCAACTTACCGCAGCGGATATTCGTTCACCATATTATGACACACACACCAATCTGACAGATTTCAGCCACATTCACAAATACGCTAGCCCAAAGGTCAGTGATAAAGTGGCGTTATCAAAACCCACACTGTTACGCCACAGAACAACGCCTATCACATTATGACCCACGAATCACCACGGCAGACATTCAACGGCGGTAAACCATTGGCGATACATACCGCTGTGCTCACAAGGGATACCTGCATACAAAACAACAGCACATTGGACAATTCAAACAACACACGCCTGACACCCATACACACACCACACCCACACCATTATAAAACAGACGTTACCCACAAACCTTTAAGATTACAAATCATTGCCACCAGAGAGACACCAAGACCACTGAGACAACTAGAGCCACACACTATTCACACCTATACACCACTCATGTACTCCACATCACACACCCCAACACATTACCCAACACACCTTCACTAACACACCTCACATAACACCCATGGCACCACAAAGACATCCCTGTTTCATAGAGGAGGAGCAAAGGGTCATGGTGGAGGAAATTGTCAGGGTAGAGCCACAGCTATTTGGAGCACAGGTGCAGCTGATATCAATAGCCAGGAAGATGGAGCTATGTAAGAGAATAGTGGACAGGGTCAACGCCGTGGGACAGCAGCCCAGAACTAGGGATGACATCAAGAAGAGGTGGAACGACCTAAGGGGGAAGGTACATTCCATAGCAGCATAACAGCTCGCTATCCAGAGGACCCCCACCTCCTCCCCACAACTCACAGCTTGGGAGGAGCACGTCTTGGCAATACTGCATCCTGAGGGCCTGGCCGGAATCGGAGGATGACTGGACTCAGGTAAATCAACTCTCTACTATTATCACCCCCTATCTGCATGCCATCACATACCCTCACTCCCATCGCTCCACTACATCCCACACACTCCACCATCACATCTGACTTATCCCAATGCCAAGCCCTGCATGCTGCAGCAATGCATGGACACCCATCACAGCCCTTTATACTCATCACTAAAGCATGCACAGCATAGAGAACTAACAATCCCACCATACACTAACATACACAAGTGAAAGCTGGCAGGGCAAATCCAACCATGGAGGGGAAGCCAGGGATGTACAATAAGTCATACACATAAACCATAACACATCATTTACATCCCCACAGGTACCCCTGCCAATGTCACTGGAGAGGAGGTGTCAGCACTATCCAGTCCCCCAACAGAAAAGGCTCAGAGTGATGATAGACACCCTGGTCTTCAGGATCTGGACGATCTACGTGGCCCATCAGGGACCACTGGACAGCTGGTTACCCAAGCCCAGTCACAGACCACCACAGAGCCTCCCCCCATCAGGAAACACCACCACAGCACCCACCCAGCATACCCAAACCTCTGTCCCCAGAACACGTCAATCAGCAGTGTGTCCACCTCTACAAGGAGCCCAGGCCACACCTAACACACAAGACAATCAGGGACCTGGGGTCAGTGGCAGTGGGCACACGATTCAGGGGACAGAGGCACAGGCCAACAGGGAAACTGGGAGGAGTGCTGTGCGCAAGGGGGAGGACAGGCCCAGAGAACCAATTCTCTAGAAGGCACTCTCTGTGATTCTAGGAGCCTACCAACATTCCCAGAACACGATGGGCCAGATCCTGGACAACGTGAAGGAGAACAGGTGGCTGCAGGTGGGACAGTGCCAGGGGAACAGGGAGGACTTGCAGGCCATTAACAACACCCTGATCTCCATAGCAGGGGTGCTGGCAGACATGGCCAACATCATGAGGGAGGCAGTCTCACACCAGTGGGCCCCTGCCACTAGCCAGACATCTGAACAGCCTTCCACTTCCGCTGCTGCTAGTGGCCAGGAGGCCCACCACATGACTCACAGGCCACCAGCACCCCTCACCCAGCAGAAGGTGAACCACCCCACAAATGTTCCCTGCGATCCAGACAGAAGCCAGAGATACATGCCCCCTGCCAGGAAATTAGACTCTCCTGATTGTCCCCTTTGTGTCCCACTTAGTCACCCTGTCCACCTTGCACTGCCATTGCTCCCCTTCCTATGTCCCCTTGGACAACGCACCTGTGCTACAAACAGACTGGAACAATACCCTGGACTTTCCTCCATCATCACCCCATACCATTCCACTTTCCCCCTATATGTTAGAACTTCAATAAACACCCTTTGAAAAAATTCAATTTGGAGTATGTCATGTATATCAAATATGTATATTTTGAAGCAGGTACAAACATTGCAAATGAACTGTACATAGAATGAGCATAGATTAATGACCTGTGGCTGGTTGTAGTGATCACAGCAGGAGTATTTGTGAAATCACCAACATCTGCAAAATGAATTGCCAGAGGAAACAGTAAGTGGGCATAGCACTGGAAAATATCAGCATGCCATTGCCACACAGATAACAACCAAAGTCATAGAAATGTGAAGTTACATTGCCCTACCTGTGTGTCATTGGAAGTATTGATGGATCACATATGTTCTGTTGGCCTCATCCTCATCCTCTGCCTCCTCATCCTCACTGTCCACAGGGTCTACTGCTACCACACGGGCATCTCCAGTCTCCTCCTCCTGCAGAAAAGGAACATGGCGCCTGAGGGCCAGGTTGTGCAACATGCAGCATGCCACTACTATCTGGCAGACCTTCTTGGGTGAGTAGCACAGGGATTCACCTGTTAGATGTAGGCACCGGAACCTGGCCTTCAGGAGGCCAAAAGTTCACTTAATTATCCTTCTGGTTTGCCCATGTGCATCATTATAACTTTCTTCTGCCCTTGTCCTGGCATTCCTCACAGTGATCAGCAGCTATGATAGGTTTGGGTAACCAGAGTCACCTGCAATTATTGATGGACAACATTTAGCCACACACAATCCTATATGGCCAACACCATACCCATACACCAACATATACTGGGTGGGACCCAGGGCTCACCTATTAGCCACACCCTGTGCCTCTGTAGTTGGGCCATCACATTTGGGATGCTGCTATTCCTCAGGACAAAAGCATCATGCACTGACCCAGGATACTTAGCATTGACGTGGGAGATGTACTGATCCACCAAGCACACCATCTGAACATTCATGGAGTGGAAACTCTTACGATTTCTGAACACCTGTTCATTCTGCCGGGGGGGACAAATCCAATATGTGTACCATCAATCGCCCCAATTATGTTGGGGATATGTCTCATTGCATAAAACTCGGCCTTCACTGTAGCCAAATCCTCAACCTGGGGGAAAGCAATGTAGCTGCACATGCGTTTTATCAGGGCAGACAACACTCTTGTCAGCACTATTGAGAACATTGGCTGTGACATTCCTGCTGCCAAACCCACTGTGACTAGGAAAGAACCAGTTCCCAGGAAATGGAGTACAGATAGCACTTGCACAAGAGGGGGGATCCCAGTGGGGTGACGGATAGCAGATATCAGGTCAGGTTCCAATTGGGTACACAGCTCTGTTATTGTGGCCCTGTCAAGTCTATAGGTGAGGATAATGTGCTTGCCCTCCAGTGTAGCCAAGTCCACCAGGGGTCTGTACACAGGGGTATGTCTCCATCTCCTATTCATCCACATCGGTAGGTATCTAAGGGGCTAAAGAGTGGGGAGGCTGTCACAAACTGAACATTGGAGCCATAACAGTAGTTTGCATTCTGTAAACATGTAATGGGTCAGTGTGATTTGTGCAGTATGTGCCTATTTCTCCTGTGACACAGCATGATTCCATAGGGCTGACCCCCCCAATGAAATGGCGTCCGCCTGTCCTTTGTGGAGGAACAGGTGGAAGTGAGGTAATTCCACTGACGTTGTGCACCGTGGTGGGAGGCAGTCGGGAACTGCTGTGCAATTCCTCATTGGTTAATATTGGGCCCTATGGGGTACAGTGGGCAATGGTGATCTACGCCGGCGGTGACGGTATGCACTGCCGCGGACGTGACCACCATTTTCTATCTGATTCGTCACTTGCTACCTGACCTTCCATAGGAGAGGACCTACATTGCATGTGCTGCTGTGACCTGTGTCTGGAACCTACCATGGCCTGTGTGACCTGGGAAAGGGTCTCAGCCTTCACTTCGGAGGAGTTGGAGAGACTGCTGGATGGAGTCCTACCCCAGTACGGACTGCTGTATGGGCCTCCTGACCAACAGGTGAGTACACTGTGGGCACGATGTATGTGGCATGAATGCATGGGTGGGTGGGTGGATGTCCTCTTTGCTGTGTACACGTTGTGTGCTGGACTATGTGTGTGCCAATGGTGTTGGAAACGGGTATAGTGGGCCATGTGTGTGACTGGCTGGACTGTTTGTCTAATGGTGTTTTCCTGTGTGTATTGCCTCTGCAGGTCAGCACCCATCAAAAGAAGGATATATGGCGTGCCTTTGCCAAGGATGTGTGGACCCTGGGGGTCTATGACAGGTGGAGCACCCACTGTCACAAACGGTGGGAGGACCTTAGACACTGGGCACTGAAGATGGCGGAGGCCCAACTGGGGATGGCCTCCCAATGAGGAAGAGGTGACTGTCAGTCCCTGACCCCTGCATACTGACGGTGGCCTATCCAGAGCTGGATGGGCGCTTGAGGACATCACAGCAGCCACAAGGGGTGAGTACAGTGGCTACCACTACAACTTACGGCTGGTGGAGTGGTATCCGGGTGGTGGATGTGTGTTAGTGGGTGCCCCTTTGCCAGACCTGACATAGCAGCTTAGGTCCTCTGGTGGTTAGGGTTCTGGAGGGAATAATCCTGCCAACCTAGCTTGTAAGCATCCACTACTGGTCAGGGCTGCGTGGGTCCAGGAGTGCTGCAGTTGGCGGTGTGTGCCCCTCCTCATGCCTTGGTGGCAAGCAATATCAGTGGTGGTGCAATGCATAGTGCGTAGGCCTGTTTCCTCTGTGTGAGGGTGCTGTGTACGCCAACGGTGGTGTTGGTGCAGCCATTGACCCAGTGTATCCTTTGTCTCTTCCCCCCTTTCTTGTTTTGTCATCCTGTCCTTATGTGCATTAACATCATCTGGCGGAGGAGCAGAGGCACCAGCGACGGAGGGAGCTGCATCACACAGGACCCAGGAGGCAGAGTCCACCAATGTTGAGGGCACGAGAGGGAGAGAGTGTGAGGGGAGCACCACGGCGGAGCCTGGAAGGGACAATTCAGACTCAGATACCTCCTTCAATGGAAGCTCCCTGGTGGTGGCAGACACTTCTGTGACCATCCCAGCTACAGGTACAGCCGCCACCTCCGTACCAGCACCGCCGTCCCAGCAGCTCCTCAGCGATTTTCCTGTGCCCACTCACCCAGGAGGGTGTTCATCTACTGTGTCCCGGACACCTCAGTCCCTGCCCCAGTGAGCCCTGCTGCCCTAAGTAAGGAGGCTATTGACCTCCTGAGTTCCATCTCTGTAGGGCAGTCAACCATTGTGAATGCCACACAGGGGCTTGCAGCCCAGATGCAACAATCTAATGCATTCCTGGATGGCATTCACAGTGGATTGGCAGCCCAACAGAGATTGATCCAGGCTATGGCCTCCTCTCTGAGGGCAGCAATTGTCCCCCCTCCAGCTACCACTTCCCAGTCCCATTCCTCTCAACCCCAACCCATCCCAAGCACACAGCCAGATGAGCATGCACACAGGACAACACCCAAGAGTGTCACAGGCAAACACAAGCACCACACTTCATCCCACAGGCACTCACACAAACACCACCCAGTTGCAAACACAACAATATTCACTATTTCCACTGTCTCCCCCTCTTCCTCCTCATGCACCTCCCACCCAGTTACGTCCACACTCACACCTGCATGCACTACATCATCATCATCCACTACCTGCATCATCACCACACCAAGCAGAACACACACCTCACTGGCAGACACCTCCACAACAGCCATGCACATGTCCGCTGTGTCCTCTCCCACTGTGTCTGTCCCCCCCCTCCTAAAGTACACAAACGCAAACACTCAGACACCGAACAGCAATCTACCTCACAACAGCATACAGCCTATGCACCTGCACCCAAATCCAGCAGACAGACACCTCCAACAACCATTCCCTCATCCTCCACTCCGATTAATTCTCCCTCTTCCAACCCCAATGTACCTAAAAAGCTTTTCCTTTCCACCATTGGCCTCTTCTCTAACCCTCTCCTCCCCGTCCTGCACGTATGGCCAGGGTATCACAAACCCAGCCAAGCACCTCAGCCACACAGTCCACGGGCCCAGTTCCATCCACACCTAGTCGTGGTGGAAAGGATTCCAGGCCACATATACTGAAGGGGAAGGAGCCTGCACCAGCCAGCCAAAAGGGGAAGGAGCCTGCACCTCCCATCCGAAAGGGGAAGGAGCTGCACCAGCAGGCAAGAAGGGCAAGGAACCTACAACAGCAGGCAAGAAGGGGAAGGAGCCTGCACCTGCCATTCGAAAGAGGAAGGAGCCTGCACCAGCAGGCAACAAGGGCAAGGAGCCTCCACCAGCCGGCAAGAAGGGGATGGAGCCTGCACCAGCAGGCAAGAAGGGGAAGGAGCCTGCACCAGCAGCTGTCACAGAGCCCCCACCACCAACCGTGCAGCCATCCGAGGGTGCAGGGGCTGTGCAGGAGCCTCCCACCACCACCACAGTGCAGCCGTCACCGCTGGCGGATGCAATGTGATCCTGCCTCCATGGGCTGCTGTGCGGCCTGTCTACTCCAGAACCAGTGGGGAAGACACTCACTTGAGAGACTGTGGCCTATCGCTCCCCAGGACCAAGCACAGGGCATGTTACCCCCTCCAGAACCAGTGGGGAAGACACTCACTCGAGAGACTGTGGCCTTGCACTCCCCAGGACCAACCACAGTGCATGTTGCCCCCTCCAGAACCAGTGGAGAAGACACCCACTCGAGAGACTGTGGCCTATCTCTTCCCAGGACCAAGCACAGGGCATGTTGCCCCCTCCAGAACCAGTGGGAAAGACATCCACTCGAGAGACTGTGGCCTTGCACTCCCCTGGACCAAGCACAGGGCATGTTGCCCCCTCCAGAACCAGTGGGGAAGACACCAACTCGAGCGACTGTGGCCTTGCATTCCCCAGGACAAAGCACAGGGCATGTTGCCCCCTCCAGAACCAGTGGTCTTATTTCTGCTTCCAGCTGAGGTGCCCCCACTCCCCTGGAGGTGCCTGCCTATTTGCTAAGTGGTGCCCCTGCAGTGTTCTCTCCGTATTGATGCAGGTGACAAGTGGGGCCTTGGACTTTGCCCTGTGACCATGTGGCCCACGCCAACTGAGGACTGGGCAGTGTCCCTTTTTCTGTACATTTGTAAATATCTGTAGCATTGGCTAAATTATTATTTGTACTGTGTTGATCTTATTACAATCTCTTTGGTACATTCCTGTTGTCCTTGTATTATTCAGCCGATTTAGGGGGATTAACTTGTTTTCTTGTGTAGCTGGTTGTGTGTATGGTGTGCATGTGTGGGGTGTGTATTGTGCACGTGTGTGCAACTGTCCTTTTCCTCCCCCCCACCCTTGTGTGCTAGGCAGCTGTACTCACCATCATTGTCTTCGCCGGCAATGGTTTTCGTGGTGGAGCAGAATGAAGAATATCATCGGACATACTTCCATGGCGGCGTGGTTCTTCCCTGTGTCCCACTTTGGTTGCACCCTTTAGGAGTTAGCAGAGTTGAGGTGTCAGAATGTGACCCTGCAACTACCAACCGGGTAAACAAGCCTTTCTGTAGGAAGTTGGCTCTGTATATACTATTTCAAAGTAAGAAATAGTGTGCACAGAGTCCAAGGGTTCCCCTTAGAGGTAAGATAGTGGCAAAAAGAGATAATTCTAATGCTCTATTTTGTGGTAGTGTGGTCGAGCAATAGGCTTATCAGAGGGTAGTGTTAAGCATTTGTTGTACACACACAGGCAATAAATGAGGAACACACACTCAAAGACAAATTCCAGTCCAATAGATTTTTATATAGAAAAATATATTTTCTTAGTTTATTTTAAGAACCACAGGTTCAAGATTTACAAACAATACTTTAAATGAAAGGTATTTCACTCAGGTATTCTAGGAACTTTGAATAATCACAATAGCATGTACAGTTTTGACAAAATTGGCAATAAGCTATTTTAAAAGTGGACACTGCAAAAATCAACAGTTCCTGGGGGAGGTAACTAAATGTTAAGTTCACAGGTAAGTAAAACACTTACAGGGTTCAAAGTTGGGTCCAAGGTAGCCCACCGTTGGGGGTTCAAGGCAACCCCAAAGTTACCACACCAGCAGCTGAGGGCCGGTCAGGTGCAGAGGTCAAAGTGGTGCCCAAAACACATAGGCTTCAATGGTGATAGGGGTGCCCCGGTTCCAGTCTGCCAGCAGGTAAGTACCCGCGTCTTCGGAGGGCAGACCAGGGGGAATTTGTAGGGCACCGGGGGGACACAAGCAGGCACAGAAAGTACACCCTCAGCGGCACACGGGCGGCCGGGTGCAGAGTGCAAACAGGCGTCGGGTTTCTGATAGGAATCAATGGGGAGACCCGGGGGTCTCTACAACGATGCAGGCAGGCACAGGGGGGGCTCCTCGGGGTAGCCCCACCTGGGCAAGGCAGAGGGTCGCATAGGGGTCACTCCTGCACTGGAGTTTGGTTCCTTCAGGTCCTAGGGGCTGCGGGTGCAGTGTGGTTTCCAGGCGTCGGGTTCCTTGAAGCAGGCAGTCGCGGTTAGGGGGAGACTCTGGATTTCCTCTGCAGGCGTCGCTGTGGGAGTTCAGGGGGGTCAACTCTGGCTACTCACGGGCTCGCAGTCGCCGGGGAGTCCTCCCTGTAGTGTTGGTTTTCCGCAGGTCGAGCCGGGGGCGTCGGGTGCAGAGTGGAAAGTCTCTATCTTCCGGCGGGGAACGTGTGGTCTTTAAAAGTTGCTTCTGTGTTGCAGAAAGTTGCAGTTTCTTGAACAGGGCCGCTGTTCTCGGGAGCTTCTTGGTCTTTTAGATGCAGGGTAGTCCTCTGAGGCTTCAGAGTTCACTGGACCCTGTTGGATGCGTCGCTGTTGCAGGTTTCTTCGAAGTAGGGAGACAGGCCCGTGGGGCTGGGGCCAAATCAGTTGTCGTCTCCGCCTTGACTGCAGGGCTTCAGGTCAGCAGTCCTTCTTCAGGAATCTATCTTCCTCGGTTCTGGGAGCCCCTAAATACTCAATTTAGGGGTGTGTTTAGGTCTGGGAGGGCAGTAGCCAATGGCTACTGGCCCTGAGGGTGGCTACACCCTCTTTGTGCTTCTTCCCTGTGGGGAGGGAGGCACATCCCTAATCCTATTGGGGGAATCCTCCTTCTATAAGATGGAGGATTTCTAAAAGTAAGAGTCACCTCAGCTCAGGACACATTAGGGGCTGTCCTGATTGGGGGGTGACTCCTCCTTGTTTTTCTCATTATCTCCTCCAGCCTTGCCACCAAAAGTGGGGGCAGTGGCCGGAGGAGCAGGCATCTCCACTAGCTGGGATGCCCTGTGGCACTGTAACAAAGGGGGTGAGCCTTTGAGGCTCACCACCAGGTGCTACAGTTCCTGCAGGAGGAGGTGAGAAGCACCTCCACCCAGTACAGGCTTTGTTCCTGGCCACAGAGTGACAAAGGCACTCTCTCCATGTGGCCAGCAACATGTCTGGTGTGTGGCAGGCTGGCAAAAACTAGTCAGCCAACACTGGAAGTCGGGTATGTTTTCAGGGGGAATCTCTAAGATGCCCTCTGGGTGTATTTTTACAATAAAGTGCATACTGGCATCAGTGTGCATTTATTGTGCTGAGAAGTTTGATACCAAACTTCCCAGTTTTCAGTGTAGCCCTTATGGTGCTGTGGAGTTCGTGTTTGACAGACTTCCAGACCATATACTCTTATGGCTACCCTGCACTTACAATGTCTAAGGTTTTGCTTAGACACTGTAGGGGCATAGTGCTCATGCACGTATGCCCTCACCTGTGGTATAGTGCACCCTGCCTTAGGGCTGTAAGGCCTGCTAGAGGGGTGACTTACCTATGCCACAGGCAGTGTGAGGTTGGCATGGCACTCTGAGGGAAGTGCCATGTCGACTTAGTCATTTTCTCCCCACCAGCACACACAAGCTGGCAAGCAGTGTATATGTGCTGAATGAGGGGTCCCCAGGGTGGCATAAGACATGCTGCAGCCCTTAGAGACCTTCCCTGGCATCAGGGCCCTTGGTACCAGGGGTACTAGTTACAAGGGACTTACCTGGGTGCCAGGGTTGTGCCAATTGTGGAGACAAAGGTACAGTTTAGGGAAAGAATACTGGTTAGCAGGGTCCCAGCACACTTTCAAATCATAACTTGGCATCAGCAAAGGCAAAATAGTCAGGGGGTAACTATGCCAAGGAGGCAGGTTGGGTTTGCAAACCCTACGCCAGGGTCCTTGAACCCTTGAAATCGGGCAGTATTGCCAACCCTGCTGCACAATGAATGAGGTTGTTAGCCAAAGGTTATTTGCAGTGGGGATTTCCCATCTGTGATCAACTCTCATGTGCTGGGCAAGGCTCTGCTGTCAACTCCCTCTGAGCATGGCCATGCATCTAGTTTCCTCTCCACAGGGCCAAAGGCCATGCACGGCATGAGCTGGTCTCCTCATACCAGGTAGGCCACACCCCACTGCCAAACTCTGTTGCACATGGCTGAAGGGTTCAAGAAGCTGCTGAGCGGCCTTAGTTTTCATCACTCTAATTTTCTCTTCTTATTCTTCCTGCAATTCTCTTTGTTTTTTTAATTTCCAGGAGATCCTCTCTTCCTTTAGTTTAAAATCTAAGTAATGCATTTCCATTTGTGTGCCGTGGATATCTTCTTTTGAACAGTACGAGTGTTACAGTCGCTGAGTACTTCAGCATTTCTCTTTTTTTTCCATGAAACAATTTCTTTGTATTCTTAGCATTTTTCTATGTGGGATACTCTACATCAAATGTCTTCCATGATGGCTGTCTGCATGTGGAATACAATTATTAACAATATCTTTTCTAAATGAGGTGATCTCAAAATCAAATTTATATACTTTAACATGGATTGTGGATTCCAAGGATTTCACTTTTTCCTGATGCATGGTCATGTTAGCCGGATGTTATATTTGTTGTTCAGCTATCAAAGTATTATAAATAATCTTGCTTCGTTCTATCTGAGATTAACATCTAGTAATCTCAAAATCTAAGCATGGCTTGGAAAAGCAGTGTAAGTTTGTTATGTATGGTGTTAAAGACTTTTTGATTTTACTACAATTGTATATATAATATACTTATTTAAAGGGGCTTTCAGGCAGATCTCTTTATCCATTGGTCTGCTATTGTTTCATCCACACATTTATTCCCCCTTTACAGCCTACACCATGTATCTGCCCACTTCAGTCATAGCCAAGGCTGTTTTGACTTTACTAAAATTATATGTAAAATGTACTTAGTATAGGGACTTTTTGACAGACCTCTTCGTCCATCTGTCTGTTATTGTGTCATTCACACTTTTCCTGCCCTTACACCATACAGTGATGGGTCAGCCCACTTTAGCCATTGGCTAACTTCACTATGAGTGAAAACATTCTGCCCTTTCATAAGGAGCACACTCACAAAAACGATTTCTCTTCAGTGCCATGTACTACTATGGCAATGTATTGTATTGTAATAGTAATAGTATTTATATAGCGCTTTCTACCCCTTCTAAACGCTTTTTGGCGAGTAGCACGCTACTCCGGAACCCAAAAGGAATTAGTGCTGGATTAGTATAGGGAAATATAAGTACAGTTTTAGTATTATTATGAGTTAATTTGATCTGCGGCTATGTGAGTTTGTTAGTTGGATTGACTGGAGTAATGGAGGGGTGGAGGAGGGAAGAATCCAGAAGTTAATTGGGAGTTTTTGGTAATAGGATTTAGGCTTGGGATGAGTAAAGGGGGGATGGAGGAGGCAAGAGTCTGTGGAAAGGGTTAGGGGTGTGCTTTTTGAGACCAAAAAATATTTTTGCTTTTAGCCATATTTTCTTTTAATTAAGGAGGGCTCAACACCTTCACCAACATTAAAGTTTTGAAAAAAAACACAAAAAAACCACAAAAGAAGCATTGACAAATCCAAAAAGCTAGTGGCCAGCACAAAAAAAATATTTATTTAAAAAAACGTTCCTTTTTTGCACCATGCCGCACCATGCCGCTCCGATCCACTACGGTCCTCAATTGCAGGCACAGATTCCCAGCCTGCCCTGTGTCCCATCCTAATGCTGCTTTCATGCTGCTGGCAACATGAAAGCAGCATTAGGACTGGACTGAGCGCCCGGCCAGGGTGCTCCGAGGCAGATTGAAAGTCTCTGGTTGCTGTCTTCAACTCAGCAACACAGTGCTGGGTTGGAGAGAGCCCAATGCGCATGTGTGTTTGGCTAGCCCGAGATGGTCAGCCAAACATACATGCGCACAGCACACTCCCCCTCCATGCTCGTCACAGCCCCATGGCAGGCCACTTTTACTATAAAACAATAATAAACTACGTTTTATTTAAAAGTTTATATAGTAAAAGTTTATATAGGAAAAGTTTTGCAGTTTCTGCTGTTGACGGTGGTGTGGAGGGCGTGCTTTTGGGGGGGCGACGCTCCTCTGCCATTGTGGAGGAGCCACCCCTGTAAATATGTGCGCGCCCGCACCTATGCACACTCACACACATAAATATATGCACACTATGTAGAAGTCAAAGCACTCATTTATGATACATTACAGAAAGTGCGACATCTGGCACATGAAAGTAATTTGGAATACAGGGTGTTTGAGGTTGGTGGTCATGTTGTGCTTTCATAATAACAAAAAGAAACGTGAAACGAGTATATGGAAATTATCTCACGTAAATCACCCAGGAAATGTAAACATAAATGAGGGGTAATCTTGGTATGTATTCTGAGAAGATCAAAGGCGGTGTTTGCAAACGCTGAGATAAGAGGTTGCTGCGTTTCAACAGCAGTCTTCAGTCCCAGCAATTAGCCCTTTAGCACTCTCAAGAAGCTGGGTCTGTAAAGTGACACCGGTGCAATAACACGTTCACACTGATGAAAGGGATGACCCGATACATTTTTCTTCAGATGAACTGCCGCCAATCCCCCAGGGCCTAAGCGGGACATTTGCTTTGATTGCAGGACAGTCCTGCAAAGTACAGTTTAGGACGGGCTACTGCAATTAGGGCCGAGCAGATTTTGGGTGCTTTGCACAAGCAATGGTCGAAGAGCACTGACATATGTTTGGGAACGGTGATGCTGCTCGCAACGGGAGATGGGTCAGTGAGCGTGCAGACGAGGTCAAAGGCGTGGCTAAAAAACAAATTATGCTGTATCTTTTTTTGGTCTTTCACCTTCAGCTAACTACATATACAATAAGTCACAGCTTAATGAAAAAGAAATGCAAGTTAAGTTAATTAGTGGGAAATGCACTATCCTTCATTATGAAACCTCTATCAGTTAATGCACTTCAGAGGTTTGTGGGAGCAACCAGAGAGGCACAGAACTGAAACCTGGTCGGTGCAGTGGAGAATATTGTGTGTGTGTTTAGTGCTACGAGGTCAGTCTGTGAAAGAAAGAACTGTGAATATGTGACTTAACATTTTACACGTGCATTGCACACATTAAACGATATGCCTGCTACAAAATGCGCAAAAAGGTTTACGATAAAAAAGTGCGTTCAAAATATAGATTTTCTTAATACCTTGATCAGTGGTTCCCAACCTTTTGACGTCTGTGGACCCCCACTTTATCATTACTGGAACTCAGGGACCCCCACTGAATCATTATTGGGATCCGGGGAAACCCCCCACTTACTGATTACTGAAAGCTGGGGACCTAATCTGTTAATATTATTTAATTTTCTAAGCAGTTGCAGACCCCCTGAAGAGGCTTCGCGGGCCCCCAGGGGTCCCCGGACCACAGGTTGGGAACCACTGACCTAGATTGTATAGAGTGCAACTTTGTATGTCATGTAAAAGCACCCACTTCACAGCTCAGATGGTAACTGACACTCAAAAATAATACATCTTAGTCAACAGAAACCTTCAAGGGATTCTGTTGATTAAACCTAATGCTGGCTTCGGAGGACTCTTTACATTTGCAAAATGACCAGTTGAGCACACTTACATTTGTTTCAGGCAACAGGCATCAGGCAGGAAGGGTTGTTTAGCTGTCTGCGTTTCCCCCTTGGTTGCGCAGCTCAGGACACTGCCATAAAACTGCAGCTGAAGTATTTAAACTGTGGGAATCAATTATCCCAGGTGTTTGTCTTTTTCTTTTTTTTTAAGTAGGGGAACTGTTCTTCTTAAAATTAAAGAATGGGCACACCTCGCCCCTCCAATCCCGCCCCTTCAACTACAGTGAACAAGTTTCAAACAAAGTGCATCAGAACATTTTTGAGGCAGTGCCAAGTTCGTCTAAACTGGCCCCAAACACATTTGGAATATTACAACACATGGGCCCAGATTTAAGAGGGCCTAGCACCTCCTTGCGCCACATTAGCGTAGTATTTTTTATGCTAATGTGGCCCAACAAGGCCAAAATTGCAGCACCAGATTTACAAGTGGCGCAGTATAAGCATTGAACGACTTTGTAACCCCTTGTGCCACATTATGCCTGTGCCAGGCATATGTATGCAAGGGGGGTGTTCTCCCATTAGAGGGACTATAAAAATAGAGCAGTAGAATCTAAGAGATTCCACTGCGTCATTTCTTGTGGCTACTTTTAACACCTGCACAGAGCAGGCGTTAAAAGGGGGCATACCATTGTTTTCAAGTGGCGCCTATGTACAGTGCAAGATAAGCCCCAAAATGTTGGTACTAATCTTACACAGTACATCAATAACGTAAAAATGTTCAACACTATTGCCCCTACCCTGCACCATGGTGCGCTGTATATTAAATGCAGCACACACACGGTGGCAGTAGTGGGGTGCTGGGGGGGGGGCGCAAGAAAAGTGGCGGTGCATTGGATGCAGTGCCATTGTTTTTAAATCAGGCCGATTGTGTTTTATAGTGGCAAAAGTACTTTGCACGATGAACCGTAAAACAAAACTACAAGTCCAAATGCAGTTGAGTGGTACAAAGGGAGTGTATAATATGGAGTTCAATACTTAGACAGTACATCAAATGGGAACAGAAAGGAGACGGCAGAAAAAAAGAAAAGAAATCTCGACCTAGAAAGAACAGAACCTGGGATTTTTTCACTGAAGAAAGGAGGGTAGTTTATTTTTTGCAGCTGTATGTCGCTCAAACACAACTCCAAAGTGTTAGAGCGCTTTACATGAGCCCTGCTTACATTTGGTCACATTCATGTGATTGGCTCAGAATCACAGCGTTCAGTGCTTAATTTGCGAATAAAAACGTGCTGGTGCCCAAAGGTCACCTCGGAAACACGCGGCTGCTGCAATTAAATTGGTGAGTACGGAATAGAAAAGCAGCTTAATCCTGAAGCCAGTTTGGGCCTCATTTTAATCCATTTACAGCCACTCCCTAGCACTTCAGCTCACTCTTGCAGCTTTCTGCTTTCTCCCTTTTTGACACTTTCGTTTTTTTTCTTCCTCCGTCTTTCCCATATATGTCTTCAGCTTGCAGTAAATGCTTGAGGGACACAAATAAGTGCAGACCCTCAAAAATAAGTGTCAATGCCCTGCACCGAAAACCACCGGCTCAAATAAAGCATTGACAACATTAAACCAATGCCAGACTCGAACATAGCTCCCCATTTGCCGAGTAGACAGCACTGACCCAGGGGCTTAGCTCCAGGGGGATTGTGGTGTGTTACATCCCCGTAAACATGTATTTTGCAGTAAATAATTGCGTACAAGTGATTTCAGTAGGGTAATGTGACTTATCTGTCTGATTTCACCTAGGTTTTTACAGGCCCACACTCCCAAAAACACACACATACTCTTGTCTATGTTTTGAAGGATTTAAAAAATGTTAATTAGTTTAAAAAGATTGCGTTTTAAGGACCCCTAACAATTTCATTCCTTTCTTTTCACTGCCCCTTAAGCCCACTCTGCTTCTCATATAATGTATTTTAACACTGTCCCTGCGTGATTATTGAGAAATGTGAAGCTCACACCCTCACAATCATACAGACCAAGCAAAGCCCCTGCTTTGCCCTTAATGCCACATGCGCTCCTGTAGCGAGGGAGATAAGGGAGAGACATTTGCATAGATGACAGTAGGTCAGGGGATTTAGGAGGGAAAGGTATTTATATAGGGGCAGCTGAAATAGGACTAGGAGTGTTGGGAGACTTGGGTAAAGCGCCCCCCAACATGGAGGAGCGTGACCCGTTAGGGGACGGGGCCTCCGAAGCCCGATGCTCCCCTTACGCACCAGTGGTGCACGAGACTGGCCAGGACTTCTGCCCCCACACCTCGCGAGGCGTGGGGGCGGAAGTACAGAAAAGAGGGATCGTAGCGACTGCGTTGGCCGCTGGCCGGATCCAGCCGCCGTGAGCCGGTGGTGGGCTATTTAAGAGCCCCCCCAAGAAGGCTCGTCCTTCTTTTCCGGTTGCAGCGGCTGGTTGTTGCTGGGTCCGCGGTTGTCCCACCCACCCTCTCCTTAATTTAGGTTGCGAAGTAAGGTTTTAAGCGAAAATTGAGGTATTAAAGTGACCAGAAACAAAGGGGGGGTCCCCAAGGTTGGGGCCCCGGGAGGACACCAGGGATAGGATCCTGAATTTCTGAGCCAACCTGTACACACCAGATCAAGGGGTAAGGCAGCACAGATCACTGGGGGGGCCATGGGGCTCCGGCTCTTGGCAGCCCCGTTACACCCTGAGACTGAATGGTGTTTGGAGGGGGGGCGGAACCCTGAGCGTGAAGACAAGGAATGGTGTAGTCAGGGTAACTGCCCCTCCTAAGGATACAGGTGAGATATGGGTCACTTGTGTGGTCCAATGGTGGTTCAGGACAGGAAGGGATCCTGTCAGAAAAGAGTTATTGTCACTAATTTGGTATCTCATGACTTGTAAATATTTGTGTAATGTTCTTTATAAATTATTTATGACTTTATGCTATAAGGATAAAAAGGTGTGTTAATAAAAACCTCTTCCAACAAATAAGATTGTCGGTCTGTATATAGCTGGTGGGGGAGTGTGGGCTGACTGGAGGCCTCTGGATCCTAACTCAGTGGTAGTGGCGGCTGGCAGCTTTAGGAGGGAGGAGGGCAGGCGGGAAGCACACGCACACGCACACACACACACACTCTCATTCTTTCACACACAGACATGCACGCACGCACATCCATTAACAACACTCAGAACATTCAAACTTGCACGCACCAAACATTCATTTTAAAAGTTCACACACACTCATTCTTTCAGACACACACGCACTCACGATCATCCGTTAACACTCATACCATTCAAACATGCACGCACCAAACATTCATTTTAAAACATCACACACTCATTCTTTCACACACGCACGCACATCCATTAACACTCATTACATTCAAACATGCACGCACGCACCAAACATTCATTTTAAAAGATCACACACACTCATTCTTTCACACGCACATGCATGCACGTACATCCATTAACAACACTTATAACATTCAAACATGCACGCACGCACCAAACATTCATTTAAAACATCACACACACACTTACCTTCAGCCTCGAGGTCCCAGGAGGGTTGGGACTGCTGCCTTCCCTCATTGGCTGAGCAGCAGTCCCAGCCTCGTCACAGAGTGGGATGGGGTCAGTGAGACTGCTGACCCCACCCCACTCTGTGACGAAGTGTCACTGATTGTCTCGCCCTGGGTGCTTCAGTGCTTAAACCTGAATCGCCCAGGTCGAAGTCAATGGGTGATGCTTTCCTCGTCACCCAGGGGAGGGCCTCGAGGCACCTTAGCTGATCCGAGGAGGTCACGCCCATAGGAGCTGTGACCTCCTCAGCCCAGCAAAGTTCAGCTCAGGCAGCCAGGAGTCTGCGCAAATCGCGCATGTCTCACTCCTGGCTGTCTGAGCTGAAAATGAAAAGTGTCTGTCAAGCTGACCTTTGTTCAGCCTGACAGACACTCTTCATGAGGGGCAAAAGGTGGTGAGGCGTGGCCCCTCCACCCTAAAGGACGGGTCATGCCTGCTCAGTGGGATTCCAGAGTAAACTTGAAATCAGGCTCAACTCCGCTTCATGGCACATAAAATGGCGCCGCGAATTTATGAGCAAGAAAGCAAACGTCAGCGATCAAAACAGTTGCCAAAAGGAGGCACAGAATCAGCATGGAATGAAAAAAGAAAAAGATGGACACCTGCATACATAACGACCCCGATTGCCCCAATTGTGTCTGAGAAAAACAATAGCAGGTTCTGGCAGAGAGTAAAAATAAATGTTTGAACCTCATGATCCATACCACACTTCCCAAGAAGACTGTCAAACTTACAAAGCACATTCCGTTTTCTACATTCATTTATATAGCCAGTTCACACTGTCCTTAAAGAGCTAAGGGAAGAGTTCAGAGATTAACTAGTGTGGGCTTCCCCAGCCTCTTTTGGGGACCAGCGGCCATATTTAGAGGAGGGCACACATCCTGTCTACACTCCTCTTGGTGCCACCATCTTATTTAGAGTATGGATGAATGCAGAATTTGCAAATATGTGCCTCAGCTGGCTCTACCATTGGAAAATCTCTTGAAGCAGTCTCAAGTCAAACAGGATTACATTATACGCCATCCCAGAGTCATTGGATGATCATCCAGCTACACTAGAAGTCATTTTCACATCATCAGGTATCACCAAGCTCTTGAAGTGATCGGCAGGTTTGTCTGGTGATTTGAGAATGACCTGAAAATGCACATCTGATTACTTCAAAAGCTGGGGTTGTTCCTGATCACTTGAAAATGAGTCCCTCATTGCTTCTAAGCACCAACAAGGTGAACTTGTTCCTGATGATTTACAGATGATTTGATGAATATATCAACTATTTTGGTTTATTTTTTGTTAGAAAGGTTCAACCAGTCAAATTATTTCAGAATCAGTCTCCTATTACTACACAACCAAAGCCATATAGATAGGGGATGAATTTTACATTTGATGCAAAATGAAGTATTCACTGAAGTACATTTTAGGTACTTTGATATGACAGTAGAGAGTAACAAAGTGTCTTAGAGGTTTACATTGCAAATTGCATTAAAATTTGTAGAGCAAGTCCATATAAGGAGCAACAAGATCGATAAGGGATTAACACCGCTAACGGTCTGTCAGAAGTACTTTAAATTTGATATAGCCATGGTCCTACATGCAACACAGTACAGAGTAAATTCCTTAAATAGATACATGCATAAGGTTTGAAGTCCTGAACCACGCCCAGTGGGCCATGAGAGGCCACTGAATGCAGTGGTGGGTGCTGCAAATCTGAAGTGGAGGGATGAGGGAGGAGCAGTGGGGGGAGATTGGTGGGGAGAGAAGATTAGGGACAAAATATTTATTTTTTTAACGTACCTCTCGTGCCACCTCGTTCCTCTTTGTTCCTGCTTCTGACAGTGTCCCAGCAGTCCTTGGGACACCAGCACAGGCTACCCATGCAATTCTGGTGCTGCTCTCATGCTATACTTAGCATGAGAGCAGCACCAGCATTGGTTTGAGCAGCTTGGTCTGCCGCTCAGACAGTGCATGGAGGTCTGTGCTGTTTCTCCACCTGGCTGTGCAACACAGCTGAGTTAAAGAAACATTAGGCGCGCATGTCTGTTTGGCCGGCCTAAGACGCCGGCCAAACTGACATGTGCACTTTTAAGTGCACTCCACCCCACTCCTCTTCCCCCATCCCATGGCCCGGCCCCTCCCTTTCCTGCACACTCTGACTCAGCCAGCAGCTGAAAAATAAAACGCTAATAAAACATTGTTTGATTTTTGAGCTGCTGGGTCTCAGCCAGTGGGGCGACACTCCTCCGTCATTGCGGAGGAGTCACCGCTGACTGGATGTGAAGAGTAGTATCCATCAAACCTGTAGAAAAAAGATATTTAGCTTTGCGCCAACAGCCAGGCACCATTGAAGAGTAGCTAAAAGATGTAAATAACCATCAAAGAATCTCCCAGAAGCACTGAAGCAACCAATGCCTGGGCAAATTCATTTGATTTTGACTCTCTGAACTCTCATGCCAACAACTGTAGGTGGTGTGAAATCATCTAAAGCAGAGCATGAGAGGGAGAGGATGTGGTGTTATGCCCAGAGATGCCCACTTTGGAACTGGGGAACCAAGTTTGAGTCTTAGCTCAACATCCTCTGGTTCGGGGTAAATCAATCACTTTGGCCCTCATTACGACTTTGGCGGTTTTTGGCAAAGACCACCGAAGCCGCGGGCGCCACAATACCACCAGTGCTGGCGGTATGCGTGGCACCCTATTATGACTTTTCCGCTGGGCCAGGGGACAGAAACAGTGTTTCCACCCGCTGGCCCAGCGGAAAAGTCACATCAACATTGAAGCCGGCTCGTAATAAAGTTGACGGCTATGTTGATGTGCAGCGGGTGCAGCAGCACCCGTCACGCTTTTCACTGCCCGTAATTCGGGCAGTGAAATACGCGATGGGGCCGTGCCTGGGGTCCCCTGCACTGCCCATGCCAAGTGAATGGGCAGTACAGGGGGCCCCAGGAGCACCCTGAGTCCCCCTTACCACCAGCCTTTCCATGGACAGGCTTGCGGTCGGGGACTCATAATCCCTGCCCTGGCGGATTACGACTGCCCGGCTGCAGCCTGGCGGTGTCCTGGCGGGACCGGCGGTATGACTGTGGCGAATGCGCCACGGTCATAATACGCCAGCGGAACACCACCAGCCTGTTGGCGGTATTACCACAAGAGTTCCGCCATCTGCCGGGATCATAATGATCCCCTTTGTCTAAAAAAAAACAACTGAATGTGACCTTGTGTAATGTAACTGGTGCTCATGTAAAGGCTCAGATACTTTTGGGTTAAGTTTACTCTATGTAAAACTGCAAAAATGTAATTAAGATGAGGTACCTGGGGGGAAAGGTGACAGTGGTATACCCGTGCACTCCTAAGGCTGCATTTGGAATTATGCAGTGGAGCCAAGGCTTGACATTACATTTGTACAGCATTTTAGAGTAATATACCTGTGCTTTTACTATTTGAACTATGAAGCTTCTAGAAAACTCATTGTACATCCAGCTCATGGGCATAATACTGTATGTAAAAGTATATAAGGGGTAATTGGCAGAGTTCTATACCACATAAAGCAAGAGGCATCAGGTCAGCTTCATAAGGGATCCAGGCTGACATATTCTTCTGATAGTGGTGCATTATTCCATCAAGTACCAATTGGTATTTTGTTCTTGGAGCTGCTTCTAAGCTTAAGTTAAGAAACATGTTGTAGTGTTTAAAAGAAATCCGATTTTGGTCTCTAATTACAGCTGTCTGGGTTCAGGCGGCTTTTCATTTTTTTCTCACATGCTTGTTGCATTCTAGGGTTTTGGGTGCCTAACAGAAAAACTGTAAGTCACAGAATGTAATGTGCTGTAGATAAAAGTCAGGCCAGGCATGAACACTTTTCTCCTTACATTGCTGAATCGCTCTCGAGTCACCCAGATTTTCCGATTTGAACAAATTCCCCCACTCCTTTGGAACCAATACAACGGAAATTGAGAGAAATAAATTGTCCCATTAACTTTAAGTAAAAACATTTTAAGTTGAGCAAAATTTAAAAAAAGGGTGTTGTGATAAAAAAAAAGACATTCTCTGGCTTAAACTAGTGCACTGTATTTCATACAGCTGCTCTGCCTAAGCACGTGCTCACCTGTACCTGCAAAAACTGGACTGAGAGAATTGGTCTCAATCAAACACAATGCGCTTCAAGCACCCTTTCTAGAGCACTTTGGTAAACATATCTGGCTGCGCTGGAAGTTATGTCATCTGCTTGATTTAACGTTTGCGGAAACACGATAAGGTACTGGGAATCAACGAGTTCCATAAAAAGGAGAAAGGCTGCGAGATTTACACTTTGTATTACAGCTTCTTCAAGATCCAGTGTAATCAGTCATTTTTTGCAGGAAAGTTTCTGCGGGATAAATTCTGTCAGGACTGGGGGCGAGGATTATGCATTCTCTTCTTCACTTTGTCACAGCAGCTTAAAAGAACATAACATAAAACACAGAAAAAACATTAACACTACATGTCCCATGAGCCCAAGTGAGGGGGGCCCTATAGTGTCGTGTCGTGTCGCTAGCTTGCGGTGCAAGGAAGACGTGACATGCAGGTGTTTGGTGAGTAACGCTTTTATTCATCAGCTCACACACCTCCGTTTCTTTTCCCGCGTCCCCACCACTATTTATATTATCCCCGCGTCACTCCTGGTGCCCTCCACCTCGCGCTTCGCTGCAGGGGGGAAATCCCTTACAACCCCTTCCGCTCAAGGGAAGTGGTCTTACCCA
The DNA here is from genome assembly GCF_031143425.1 of Pleurodeles waltl. NCBI lineage: Eukaryota > Metazoa > Chordata > Amphibia > Caudata > Salamandridae > Pleurodeles > Pleurodeles waltl. The sequence continues at coordinate 528,775,314 of NC_090443.1, forward strand.
CTTCCTGCAGCAACACTACATTCCTCCCCAATGGGGGAGACAAATACGAACAAACCGAATAACTGTAGATAAATGTGGTAATGCTGAAACTTTTGGCTTGCGGCCGGGCAGGTGGAAAGGTCTTGTCCCAGGTCACCGCTGTTAGGATCAGTCACATGCAAATTCTGCATAGCGTCGGGAAGGACCTTGGTTGTGCCTCAACATGTATCATCCACTTCCAGACCTCTCTGACGCTGGCTGGAGCTTGGTTTGTGTTTTCGCTGGGTGCATTTTCTCTCGGGGGGCTGCTCTTGCACTTGTGTAGGCTCTGGAGTATCCGCTTGTTCCTCATTGGTGGGTCTCTCTCCACTGCTTGCAGTCTCCTGATATACAGGGTGCGTGTCTGAGTCCATCCCAGCGTCCATCACAATCATGCTGCCTCTTCTGTCCTCGGGGGGTGTCGAAAAGGGCAGGCGTTTGAACAGTGCCACGTTGCGGGTTATGGTCTCTGGGCCCTGGCGGGCTGTCACCATGGTGCCCTTCACGGCGATCACTGTCCTCGGGTGTATCTCGAAAGGCAGGTGGACCTTGCCTCCGGGGTGGCGGTCTTTGACCAGGACCGCATCGCCCACCTGCACTTGGACTGCTCGAGCTCTCCGTCTTCTGGAGGCATAGGCATTGGTACGGGCCCTCCTTGCTGCAGATTGGTCTGGCGGTAGTGGTTGTGTTGCCCACGAGGGGTGGTGTGGGATGGTATCCGTTACTGTCCTTCCGAAACAGAGTTGGCTGGGAGTCACTCCGGTGGTGGTGTGGGAAGTGACCCTGTACTCTCGTAGGAAATTATAGATGGCACTTTCCAGGTTCCTCAATTCCGCCACAGCAATGCGGATTACTTTACTAAGAGTTTTGACAAACCTTTCTACTTCTCCGTTCGCTTGTGGCCATCGGGTGTGACTCGCCGGTGCTTGGTGCTGGTGGAAACTAGGAAGTCCGCCCACTCTCGACTGTTGAAGGGGGGCCAGTTGTCTATGCGCACCTCGCTGAAGAAACCATGGGTGGCCATGAGTTTCTCACATTTTGGGATGACCGTGTGTCGAGATGTGGAATGCACCACTTCAACCTCGGGGTACTGCGAGTAGTCAGCAATCACCACCACCATGTACGATCCATCGGGAAGGCTTCCGAAGTCCGCGCTCACCCTTTGCCACGGGGCCAAAGGCCCTTCTTCGGTGATGACCGGTGCCGGAGGATCCGGTGAGCCATTGGCTTGGCAGACAAGACACCCTTTGACGGCTTCCTCCACTAGTTGGTCTAGTCCTGGAAACCACACCTTGTTCCGGAGGCGGGTCTTTGATTTGACAATGCCCTGGTGGGCTCCATGGGCGAGGGACACGGCTCGGGCTGTCTACTGGATGGTATTACCAGGCGGAATCCTGTCAGCAGGCAGCCATCTTCGCTTACTGAGAGCTCATGTCGTACATTGAACAGAGCGCGTAGACTGGCTTGAGCATCCTGCATAGGAAGACGTCTGGGTGCTGGAGTGGTCGCCAGTCCCCTGACCCGGTGGCTGTTATGGCAATTTGGAGGCATTCGTCCTGGTTGGTAGCAGCTATTATTTCATTGAGTGGTATGGGCAAAGGTCTGGCTCGGTCTACCACAAACCACATGTATTCCTCCGTTTCTTGGGCCTCTGCCACTTCTTGAAGGGTGGCCAGGCGGGCATGGCGGGATAGAAAATCAGCGGGATTCTTTGTACCTGGCTGGTATTCGATGGTAAAGTCAAATTCTTGGAGTTGCAATATTCACTTCTCAATCCTGAGGGGAGGTTTTGAGGACGACCCCTTGAAGAGAGGCATTGGTGGTTTGTGGTCGGTCACTACAGAGAATGGTTTGCCGTACAGATACAGGTAGAAATGGTGACAAGCCCAGTGGATAGCAATGGCCTCCTGCTCAATTTGGGAGTATCTCTGTTCCGTTGGCGTGAGTGTATGACTGGCAAAAGCGATGGAAGCCCCGCAATCTTGCTTTTGCTCTAGGACAGCTCCTAGGCCTGTGGGACTGGCATCGACGACCAGCTGCGACTCCCGTTGGGGGTTGAAGAATGCCAGCCTGGTGTCAGCAGAGACTGCGTTTTTTGTGGCTTGGAAGGCATGTTCTTGTTCCTCGCCCCACTCCCATTGGTGGTCAGCTTTTGTGAGCCGTCGCAGAGGACCAGTGATGTCTGCCAGGTTTTTCATGAACCAGCCACAGTAGGTGACCATGCCTAGAAAGCTTCGGACACCTGAGACTGAAGTGGGGGCTGGGGCTTCTTGGATGTCTCTGACTTTGAGTGGGTCCGGACTGACACCGTGCTTGGAGAACCGGTATCTGAAGAAAGAGATCTCTTCCTTCAGGAAGTTGCATTTTTCTCTGTGGAGCGTCAGCCCCTGTTTCTGCAGTCTCGCGAATACAGCTCACAGCCTCTTTCCTCCAGGGTGGGGGCGTGAACCAGGATGTCGTCGCTCACGTTGAGGACTCCTGGAAGTCCTTGCAGAACTCCTTTAATGACATGTTGGAATACTCCCACTGCACTGGAAATGCCGAAGTTGAGCCGTTTGTACCGCCAGAGGCCGTTGTGTGTGGAGAATGTGGTTATTGGTCGGGATTCGGGGTGTAGCATGATTTGATGGTACCCCAACCTGAGGTCCATTTTTGAGAACCAGCGGGATCCGATTAGTTCACTGAGAATGTCATCTATGGTTGGAGTCAAATGTCTTTCTCTTTTGATCGCCAGGTTCGGCATGCGCATGTCCACGCAAATGCAGACAGCGTGTGGCTTTTGGTTTCCGCACCACCACAATCGGAGACACCCATGATGCCTTCTTGCTCTAGGAGTTGGAGCTCCCGCTCTACTTTTGGGCGGAGGTGGAATGCCACTCGCCGATGCTGGAGGGCTGTGGGAGCGACTGAGTCGTCTATGTGGAGTCGGAGCGGGGTCCTTTCAGGCAGCCAATGCCCTCAAATAGGGAGCTGAAATCTTCTACCAGGTCTCGGAGTGCATTAGCATGGATGCTGAATGCGAAGTGCACCAGATCGAGGTCTTGGGCAGTCTGGCAGCCAAGCAGAAACCCGGCACCGTACTTGGATACATAGATCTTCGTGGCCTTGCTGGTGTTGTTGTGGGTGACCTCCGCTGTGAACACCCCAGCTATCTCTAGAGGTCGGGTGTTGCCAAATGCGAATACTTGTACACTTGTGCGTCGGAGCGGTGGCAGCGGCTTGGGTAGGGTTTGGTACACACCCATGGCCATCAGGTTTATGGAGGCAACGGTGTCCACTAGTGCTGACATGGAGAGTCCTTGGATGAGAATTTGGCATGTGGGTAGCCGCCGGTTCCCGACAGTGTGCACTACGTGGACGATGAGATGGTCACCGTCCATGTCGCTGTCCGAGTCTGGATTTGTAGTGGTCTCAATCATTCTGATAGATTTTTTCATTGTGGGAGTTGTAGTTTTGGGCGTAGACTGGCAGACTTTTGCGAAATGGTTGTGTTTTCCACATGCGCTGCATGTTTTGCCCCAGGCTGGGCAGGTGGTGGGGTGTGGTGCTGGGCCACCACACCACTTGCAGGGTCTGCCCTTCAACCTTCCTATGTAGCCGTCACTTTTTGCTCGCTGTGTGTTTGTTGTTACAGCATTGGCCGTTTCTGATTTTACCTGGGCTGGTGGTGCTTACTCCATGTGCGCCGCATGAGCTCACGACAGTTCTTGCGACCGTCCGAGGGTGAGGATGTCTTTCATGGGCATGTTCGGTTGTTGTAGGATGCGCTCCCGGAGCTTTGATGATGAGCACCCTTGGATGAACTGTGCCCAGATTTCATCCTCCTCGTCAGGTAGGGTACATGTGCTGGCTAACTCTTTTAGCTTGGCAAAGAAGACGTCAACTGACTCGTCCGCTGTCTGGCGAGCTTGGCACAGCAGAAATCGCTCGTAATCTGGATTCGCATAGGGCTCGAAATGTGCCGTGATTGCCCCTTTCAGGGTTTTGTACGTGTGCGGCCGTGCCTCTTTTACTGTCTTGAAGACTTTGTGGATGTCTGCTCCACCGATATGAAGCAGGAGGGGTCTTTGTCTTTCCGCCTGGACGTCCAGAGCCTCAAAGTAGGTCTTGAGGCACTCCACCCAGACTTTCCACCTCGCGGCCTGGGTGGGAGGGGTGCTGGTGATGGTGAATAGCTCGAGGGGAGGTATACTGGCCATGGCGAGGTGTGTCTGGTGTGGCGCTGCGTTGTGTAACCAGTTTTGGGTCCTCAGGTGCCTCCTAATGTCTTCACCTGCACCACCTCCTTGCAGTTGGGTCGTGGAAGTTCTCGTGGTGCAGCTCCGGAGGATCGTGGGGTTGAGGAGCTAGGGTGGCAGATGGGGAGCGTGCCGGGCGCAAGGTGCAGCACCCGGGGTGCGGTCTAATTTCTCCTTTATTTGTTTCTCTTTTTTTTTTTTTAAGCTGGTGGTGGTGGGGCGTGGAAAATGTGCAGCAGAAGAAACCTCCTGTTCCTTGTTGCTTGCCGCAGGTGGTGGAGGGCGTGAGGATGCGAGGAAAAAGCCTCCTGGTCAATACACCTGTGCTGAGGGGTGGGGCAGCAACAGTGTTCTGAGCCTCTCCTCACCTTGCACGAGTTGCCGGCAGCCGAGGGCGTGGTAGGGCGGGACAGCCCCAAGGAGACTACGTGCCGGCGGTATCGGATGCCGGGGAGGAGCAGGCTGCAGGCGGGAAGGTCGTGGCTGCATGTCCGTGTGCGCCGTATCCTCCTCAGGTTTCCGCTTTCGGGATGAGGCAGAACGACAGTTGTCGGGCCGGGCCTGAAGAGACGCCGCGGCCGGATGGTGGCAGGTGGGGCGCGTCTCTGCAGGCGTTGGGCCCGTGGATGGGGCGCAGCACTGGGTTGGAGTGTTTTTTTTCAGCGCCCTGGAGCGAAAGCACAACCTACAGGTTGTAGGCCCACCTTCGTCGCCAGAGAATGTCGTGTCGCTAGCTTGCGGCGCAAGGAAGACACGACATGCAGGTGTTTGGTGAGTAACCCTTTTATTCAGCAGCTCACACACCTCTGTTTCTTTTCCCGCGTCCCCACCACTATTTATATTTTCCCCCGCGTCACTCCTGGTGCCCTCCACATCGCGCTTCGCTGCAGGGGGGAAATCCCTTACAACCCCTTCTGCTCAGGGGAAGTGGTCTTACCCACTTCCTGCAGCAACACTACATATAGCAACTATAGTACAATCAGATAACAGTCCTTTGTATATATTTATGTGACACCCCTCCCTCTTCCATCTTCTTCACTGCTCGCAAGTCAGTTAAGCCACAGCTTTCTTCCTACGCTTAACTGTTGCATGCTGAATACATTTGCGCTGAATAAATTTGTATTAATTTTATTGCCGCTTCACTGTTATTGTTCCTGATTGTGATTTTGGTTTGGTGGCAAGATATTAACTGAGTTGCCCGCACAGCAGTTTTTGGTCTGATCGCATTTGGTACCGCGAGGGTCCTCCGAAGGGTGCTCTTTCACGCCGAAGGTGATCTGTCAAGCAAGTGAGTGCTGTCACAGCAGCTCGGTGAGCGCTTGGACAGAATCGCACTTGTGCGAGGAAAGCACTGTGAAGGTTTCCCTTGAGGATTCCCTCAGTGCTTTCCTGCCAACCCCTGCTGACACTGCATGATCCCGGTAAGTGTAAGCCCACATAGTCTTCTCGGGCCGACCTCTGGGACGCGCCCACATTAAGAAATTATCCCTCGCCCGTGAATAAATACATGAGCACTCTCAGGGGGCTGCCCAATTACAACAGGGTGTTCATAATATTACATTTCCAATTTCCTCTCACCTTGTGCTCTTCCCTCAATCTAAGACATGGATTCCCCTTTGGACCACAAATTCTTCTCCTCACAGGAGACTAGAGAAACGTGGCCACAGCACCTGCCTGCAGATGTAGATAGGGCTTAATACCAAGCAATATCCAGAGCTTTGGCCCCTCTTCAAGAGAAAGTTGACAGATTGGCCAAAAGCATACCAGGGGCGTTCTTCATCCCCTCTTCCCTAGGCACAGGGACTAGTGGGGAACAGGCAGGAGGCAAGAAGGCCAGGAAGAGTGATGCGGGGCACCTTGTGGGTTTCAACAAACCATATGAAACCTTCCATAAGAGTGCACACACGCTTAAACACGCACCCTACCAGGAGAACAACAAACCTAGGGAAATTGGCAACGTTGTAGCCCCAAATCCGGACCTTGACCCCAGGGATTCCACTAGAGGGGAAGATGAGACGGAGAGGGATATGACATCAGATGTGGAGGGAGACTCAGGCAGACCCTGGCACCTGGCCTCCTCAGCCTATGACTACCCAAATGGGGAGATCAAACAGTCAAACATGTTTCATCCGGAGGGGATCTACCACCCCACATCCTCAGAATGGACTCCGGACACTAAGGTGACAAAGTATGCAGCGAGCAAGATACACTAGAAAAGGCAGTCGGATAAGAACAGAATGCCCTATGCCCAAATTGGCTGGGAAGGTGGCAGCCATGCCAGATATTGATCCAAAAATGTGCAACCTCTTCAGCAAGTATATGTAGGTCCCAAAGAACAGCATAGATTGGTCCTGGAGGGCATGCCAGGACAAACTCCTGGACATGCTCAGGCCCCTCACAAATTTTTTCGAGATGGCAGAGCAAGCCAAACAATCAGGAACGCCTATGTCTGCCGACATAGTGGCTGTTTGGGCCCAGAGGGCAGTCTGTCTTCTGCGCAATGCTAATTGGGCCCTGGCAGCAAAGAGGAGAAGATCATTACTCATTAAAATTGATCCCAAGCTGGGTGAGCACACAACATCAGAGGCCGGCGCAGTAGCACAAGGGCACCTATTAGGTGAGTGTTTGCAGGGGCCGGATAAGGCAGGGGATGCTCATCTGGCCGTCAACTCATGCAAAGTCCACCAAAAAAAAGGCCAGAAGAAATAACGGCTGGAATGATGGACAACAGGGACCGTTTTACCAGAGCAGAGGATCTGGAAGAGGAAAGTATTTCTGGGGAGGCAGAGGCTCTAGTTCCTCTCAGAAAGGACAATCTGGAAAGCAATGCCCCCTTTTTCCCTCCCGAAAAATTAAAGGAGAGGTTAAGATTGTTTGTACACATTAGGGAAAAGATCACATCAGCCCCCTGGGTACTACAGACGGTCAGGAGTTTCCACATAGAGTTCTATCAATCGTCTATCCAGACAGCACGGCCTCGGACCTTGGTTTTTTCACATGAGGAATCCCTCCTAATAGACTCAGAGGTAAGAGAACTTTTAGCGAGAGGTATGATTATCACGACTTAGACGCTTCTTACCGCCGTAATCCGCCAGTCTCTGTGCACCACCTGGTTTCTTGCTTGTTCTGGATTGACCAAGGTAGGGCCGACCCTTTCTAGTAGCCATGGTGCTGCTGATAATGAAACACCAAGCAGGCGGTAACCTCCAGAAGGAGCCCCAGAGGGGGAAAAACCTCCAATCAAGGAACTTCTGAAAGAAGAAAAGAAAAAATATTGAGGCACAAAAAAGGACTGGAACAAAAACTGAAGTCAGGAAAAAGGTAGAATCCAAATCACGGGATACAGGAGCACAACCGGAACGGAAGTGATTCCAATGCAAGGAACAGAAGACAAACTGTGTTTATATACAGACAAGACAGGAAGTAACATGCAGGAAGTAATGAAAACACCATCTTGGATTGGGAAGAGCCACATAAAGGTAAATGGGAAAATAGTCATAGTATAAGATAGGAAGCAAAGCATGCAGGGAAAGAATACAGACATCTGGGAAAGAGAAAATATGGTCAAAGATGAAACAAAAAGAAAAAGGGAAAAGAAGAGAATAAGAAAAACAGCAAAAAACAGGTAAGAAAAATTAAGGGAGCAAAAGGTGGATGCAGTGAAAAACCCAGCCTAAAGGAAAGCTCTATGGTTGCACTGCAGCCCGAAAAACAGGTCGGGAACTGAAAAGCGGCCCGCAGCAGAAAGGGCTGTCCGAGACGCAGACCGCCGATCTGACGACGGCCTGTGAGTGGGTGTGCCACCGGTCTGCGCGGTGTCACAGTAGGTCCCCTCCCCGAAGCCCCAGACTTGTCCAGAAAATTTTGAAAATATGTGCGGACCAAGCGAGGAGCATGGACAGAGGAAGCATCTTCCCACAAACAATCACTAATGGGGTATGCTTTCCAGCGAATCAAGAATTGGAGGCGATTTAAAAAAAAGCAAGAATCGCATATCTCCTGTACTTCGTACTCAGGATGCCCATCAACCAAAAGAGGAGGGGGGCAATGGGCATCTCTCTGGTAAGGATCAGGAATAAAAAGTTTAAGTTGAGACGCATGAAAAACAGGATGAATCTTCCAAGTCAATGCTAGACAAAGTCGAACAGAGACTGGATTCACCACATGCAGGACTCTAAAAGGTCCATAGTAACGGGGTTTTAACTTATTCTGGGACAGGCAAAAGGGCAAAAACTTAGATGAAAGCCAGACCTTGTTCCCAGGGTGGTAAGGTGGTGCAGGACTACACTGAGTATCGGCAACCTTCTTCATGTAACGTTTTGAGGCTAGGAGATTGGTACAAAGCAGATCCTGAACCTGACGGAGATTTTGAACAACTGAGGTAACTGCGGGAACAGAGGAATCCTTATTAGTAATGGTAGGAAAAGCAGTAGGGTGGAAACCAAAAGTGCAAAAGAAAGGTGTGGACTTTGTTGCACTATGGACTGCATTATTACAGGAAAATTCAGCCAATGATAGGTATGAAGACCAATTACTTTGAGTTGCATTACTAAAGCAGCGTAGATATTGTTGTAATCCTTGATTTAGGCATTCTGTTTGACCATTGATCTGAGAATGGAACCCCAGTGATAGAGCTACCTCAATATGCAAAAACTTACAAAATGTTCTCGAAAAACAGGACACATATTGAGGGTCTTGATCAGAAATGATTACTTGAGGGAGGCCATGCAATCAAACTATATATCATAGAAAGATCTGACTCATCTCCTTAGCGGTGGGTAATTTCTTAAGGACCGAAAAATGAGCATTTTAGTAAGAGTCAACCGTTACCATTATGACCATTATGACCTGATAACCCGCAAAGAACAAGTAAAACCTGTGATTAAAGTATGCCATGGACCAGATGGCACAAGCAATGGCATCAATAAACCTGCTCGCTTATTTCCGAGGTGTCTTTGTTTTAGCACATATTGGGCAAGATCTTACATATGTTTCAGCGTCAGATTTTAACGCGAGCCACCAAAAGGAGCGGAGGAGCAGTTTCTGTGTGTTCTTAATACCACGATGTCCTGCAATAGGGGAGTCATGACACATTTGCAAAGCTTCAGTTTGCACTTTCTTGGTAGGCAAAAATAAAGTGTTTTTATGATAATAATATTCTTGATGCTTCTGCAAGTGGGAATTTAAAGTGTTCCATTCTTCCATGGACAAATTCTGATACTCTGTCTTCACACTTTGAGAAAGGATTGAATGACTCCCACTATTTGACAGGGCTCTATGATGTGTGGGAAAGTAGTAACTGTGCTCTCTGGATATTGGCGAGACAAAGCATCTGCTAGAAAATTTTGGGATCCAGGTATGTATGTCACTACAAAATTGTATTGACTAAAAAAGAAAACCCATCTGGCTTGCCGACTATTCCGGCATTGAAAACTGCGGAGGCATTGTAGATTGCGATGATCTGTTCTAAGTTCGAAAGCTTCTTGTGAACCCATTAGAAAATGTCTCCATTCTTTGCAGGCAGTCTTTAATGCTAGTAATTCCCTCTCTAACACGGAATAGGTTTGTTCTGCATCTGACAACAGATGGGAAAGATAAAAGACAGGATGTTCGAGGCCAACATCGTCTTGTCTTTGTAACAACATGGCTCCAATAGTTCTGTCTGATGCATCCATGACCAAAATAAATTTCTCAGTAGTGTCAGGATGACGTAATATGGGGGCTTGTGTGAAGGCACATTTTAGACCCTGAAAGGCTCTTTCTGCTTCTGTCCAAATGAAGCCTTTCTTTAAGCTTTCTTTTTTAATGGTTTGGGTTATCTGACTCTGTTGTTGGGCAAAATCCTTTATAAATTGTACAAATTAGATAATCCTAGAAAGCACTGTGTCTCCTTAACCCCTTCGCTGCCAGGCCTTTTCCCCCTCCTGTGCCGAGCCTTTTTTTGGCTATTTGGAGCAGTTCGCGCTTAGGCCCTCATAACGTTTTGTTCACATAAGCTACCCATGCCAAATTTGCGTCCTTTTTTTCCAACATCCTAGGGATTCTAGAGGTACCCAGACTTTGTGGGTTCCCCAGAAGGAGGCCAAGAAATTAGCCAAAAAACAGTGAAAATTTCATTTTTTTAAAAAAATTTGGAAAAATGGGCTGCAGAAGAAGGCTTGTGGTTTTTTCCCTGAAAAGGGCATCAACAAAGGGTTTGCGGTGATAAAATCACCAGCTTCCCAGCTTTCAGGAACAGGCAGACTTGAATCAGAAAACCCAATTTTTCAACCCAATTTTGGCATTTTACTGGGACATACCCCATTTTTACGATTTTTTGTGCTTTCAGCCTCCTTCCAGTCAGTGACAGAAATGGGCATGAAACCAACGCTGGATCCCATAAACCGCAACATTTCTGAAAAGTAGACAAAATTCTGAATTCAGCAAGGGGTAATTTGTGTAGATCCTACAAGGGTTTCCTACAGAAAATAGCAACTGAAAAAGAAAAATATTGAAATTGAGGTGAAAAAAACATCAATTTTTCTCTAAGTTTTACTCTGTAACTTTTTCCTGCAATGTCAGATTTTCGAAAGCAATATACCGTTACGTCTGCTGGACTCTTCTGGTTGCGGGGATATATAGGGCTTGTAGGTTCATCAAGAACTCTAGGTACCCAGAGCCAATAAATGACCTGCACCCTGCAGTGGGTTTTCATTCTATGCCGGGTATACAGCAATTCATTTGCTGAAATATAAAGAGTAAAAAATAGCTATCAAGAAAACCTTTGTATTTCCAAAATGGGCACAAGATAAGGTGTTGAGAAGCAGTGGTTATTTGCACATCTCTGAATTCCGGGCTGCCCATACTAGCATGTGAATTACCGGGCATTTCTCAAATAGACGTCTTTTTTACACACTGTCTTACATTTGGAAGGGAAAAATGTAGAGAAAGACAAGGGGCAATAACACTTGTTTTGCTATTCTATGTTCCCCCAAGTCTCCCGATAAAAATGATACCTCACTTGTGTGGGTAGGCCTAGCGCCCGCGACAGGAAACGCACCAAAGCGCAACGTGGACACATCACAGAAAACAGACCTGTTTTTAGCAAAGTGCCTACCTGTAGATTTTGGCCTCTAGCTCAGCCGCCACCTAGGGAAACCTACCAAACCTGTGCATTTCTGAAAACTAGAGACCTAGGGGAATCCAAGATGGGGTGATTTGTGTGGCTCGGACCAGGTTCTGTTACCCAGAATCCTTTGCAAACCTCAAAATTTGGCTAAAAAAACACATGTTCCTCACATTTCTGTGGCAGAAAGTTCTGGAATCTGAGAGGAGCCACAAATTTCCTTCCACCCAGCGTTCCCCCACGTCTCCCGATAAAAATGATACCTCACTTGTGTGGGTAGGCCTAGCGCCCGCGACAGGAAACACCCCAAAGCGCAATGTGGACACATCACAGAAAACAGACCTGTTTTAGCAAAGTGCCTACCTGTAGATTTTGGCCTCTAGCTCAGCCGCCACCTAGGGAAACCTACCAAACCTGTGCATTTCTGAAAACTAGAGACCTAGGGGAATCCAAGATGGGGTGATTTGTGTGGCTCGGACCAGGTTCTGTTACCCAGAATCCTTTGCAAAGCTCAAAAATTGGCTAAAAAAACACATGTTCCTCACATTTCTGTGGCAGAAAGTGCTGGAATCTGAGAGGAGCCACAAATGTCCTTCCACCCAGCGTTCCCCCACGTCTCCCGATAAAAATGATACCTCAGTTGTGTGGGTAGGCCTAGCGCCCGCGACAGGAAACGCCCCAAAGCGCAACGTGGACACATCACAGAAAACAGACCTGTTTTTAGCAAAGTGCCTACCTGTAGATTTTGGCCTCTAGCTCAGCCGCCACCTAGGGAAACCTACCAAACCTGTGCATTTCTGAAAACTAGAGACCTAGGGGAATCCAAGATGGGGTGATTTGTGTGGCTCGGACCAGGTTCTGTTACCCAGAATCCTTTGCAAAGCTCAAAAATTGGCTAAAAAAACACATGTTCCTCACATTTCTGTGGCAGAAAGTTCTGGAATCTGAGAGGAGCCACAAATTTCCTTCCACCCAGCGTTCCCCCACGTCTCCCGATAAAAATGATACCTCACTTGTGTGGGTAGGCCTAGCGCCCGCGACAGGAAACGCCCCAAAGCGCAACGTGGACACATCACAGAAAACAGACCTGTTTTTAGCAAAGTGCCTACCTGTAGATTTTGGCCTCTAGCTCAGCCGCCACCTAGGGAAACCTACCAAACCTGTGAATTTCTGAAAACTAGAGACCTAGGGGAATCCAAGGAGGGGTGACTGGCGGGGCTCGGACCAGGTTCTGTTACCCAGAATCCTTTGCAAACCTCATATTTTGGCTAAAAAAACGCATTTTCCTCACATTTGAGTGACAGAAAGTTCTGGAATCTGAGAGGAGCCACAAATTTCCTTCCACCCAGCGTTCCCCCAAGTCTCCCGATAAAAATGATACCTCACTTGCGTGGGTAGGCCTAGCGCCCGCAACAGGAAACGCCCCAAAGCGCAACGTGGACACCACCAAAATTTTGGAAGAAAACAGAGGTGTTTTTTGCGAAGTGACTACCTGCAGATTTTGGCCTCTAGCTCAGCCGGCTCCTAGGGAAACCTACCAAACCTGTACATTTCTGAAAACTAGAGACCTAGGGGAATCCAAGGAGGGGTGACTGGCGGGGCTCGGACCAGGTTCTGTTACCCAGAATCCTTAGCAAAGCTCAAAAATTGGCTAAAAAAACACATGTTCCTCACATTTCTGTGGCAGAAAGTTCTGGAATCTGAGAGGAGCCACAAATTTCCTTCCACCCAGCGTTCCCCCACGTCTCCCGATAAAAATGATACCTCACTTGTGTGGGTAGGCCTAGCGCCCGCGACAGGAAACGCCCCAAAGCGCAACGTGGACACATCACAGAAAACAGACCTGTTTTTAGCAAAGTGCCTACCTGTAGATTTTGGCCTCTAGCTCAGCCGCCACCTAGGGAAACCTACCAAACCTGTGCATTTCTGAAAACGAGAGACCTAGGGGAATCCAAGGAGGGGTGACTGGCGGGGCTCGGACCAGGTTCTGTTACCCAGAATCCTTTGCAAAGCTCAAAAATTGGCTAAAAAAACACATGTTCCTCACATTTCTGTGGCAGAAAGTTCTGGAATCTGGGAGGAGCCACAAATTTCCTTCCACCCAGCGTTCCCCCAAGTCTCCCGATAAAAATGATACCTCACTTGCGTGGGTAGGCCTAGCGCCCGCGACAGGAAACGCCCCAAAGCGCAACGTGGACACCACCAAAATTTTGGAAGAAAACAGACCTGTTTTTAGCGAAGTGCCTACCTGTAGATTTTGGCCTGTAGCTCAGCCGCCACCTAGGGAAACCTACCAAACCTGTGCATTTCTGAAAACTAGAGACCTAGGGGAATCCAAGGAGGGGTGACTGGCGGGGCTCGGACCAGGTTCTGTTACCCAGAATCCTTTGCAAAGCTCAAAAATTGGCTAAAAAAACACATGTTCCTCACATTTCTGTGGCAGAAAGTTCTGGAATCTGAGAGGAGCCACAAATTTCCTTCCACCCAGCGTTCCCCCATGTCTCCCGATAAAAATGATACCTCACTTGTGTGGGTAGGCCTAGCGCCCGCGACAGGAAACGCCCCAAAGCGCAACGTGGACACATCACAGAAAACAGACCTGTTTTTAGCAAAGTGCCTACCTGTAGATTTTGGCCTCTAGCTCAGCCGCCACCTAGGGAAACCTACCAAACCTGTGCATTTCTGAAAACTAGAGACCTAGGGGAATCCAAGGAGGGGTGACTGGCGGGGCTCGGACCAGGTTCTGTTACCCAGAATCCTTTGCAAAGCTCAAAAATTGGCTAAAAAAACACATGTTCCTCACATTTCTGTGGCAGAAAGTTCTGGAATCTGGGAGGAGCCACAAATTTCCTTCCACCCAGCGTTCCCCCAAGTCTCCCGATAAAAATGATACCTCACTTGCGTGGGTAGGCCTAGCGCCCGCGACAGGAAACGCCCCAAAGCGCAACGTGGACACCACCAAAATTTTGGAAGAAAACAGACCTGTTTTTACCGAAGTGCCTACCTGTAGATTTTGGCCTGTAGCTCAGCCGCCACCTAGGGAAACCTACCAAACCTGTGCATTTCTGAAAACTAGAGACCTAGGGGAATCCAAGGAGGGGTGACTGGCGGGGCTCGGACCAGGTTCTGTTACCCAGAATCCTTTGCAAAGCTCAAAAATTGGCTAAAAAAACACATGTTCCTCACATTTCTGTGGCAGAAAGTTCTGGAATCTGAGAGGAGCCACAAATTTCCTTCCACCCAGCGTTCCCCCACGTCTCCCGATAAAAATGATACCTCACTTGTGTGGGTAGGCCTAGCGCCCGCGACAGGAAACGCCCCAAAGCGCAACGTGGACACATCACAGAAAACAGACCTGTTTTTAGCAAAGTGCCTACCTGTAGATTTTGGCCTGTAGCTCAGCCGCCACCTAGGGAAACCTACCAAACCTGTGCATTTCTGAAAACTAGAGACCTAGGGGAATCCAAGGAGGGGTGACTGGCGGGGCTCGGACCAGGTTCTGTTACCCAGAATCCTTTGCAAAGCTCAAAAATTGGCTAAAAAAAACACATGTTCCTCACATTTCTGTGGCAGAAAGTTCTGGAATCTGGGAGGAGCCACAAATTTCCTTCCACCCAGCGTTCCCCCAAGTCTCCCGATAAAAATGATACCTCACTTGCGTGGGTAGGCCTAGCGCCCGCGACAGGAAACGCCCCAAAGCGCAACGTGGACACCACCCAAATTTTGGAAGAAAACAGACCTGTTTTTAGCGAAGTGCCTACCTGTAGATTTTGGCCTGTAGCTCAGCCGCCACCTAGGGAAACCTACCAAACCTGTGCATTTCTGAAAACTAGAGACCTAGGGGAATCCAAGGAGGGGTGACTGGCGGGGCTCGGACCAGGTTCTGTTACCCAGAATCCTTTGCAAAGCTCAAAAATTGGCTAAAAAAACACATGTTCCTCACATTTCTGTGGCAGAAAGTTCTGGAATCTGAGAGGAGCCACAAATTTCCTTCCACCCAGCGTTCCCCCACGTCTCCCGATAAAAATGATACCTCACTTGTGTGGGTAGGCCTAGCGCCCGCGACAGGAAACGCCCCAAAGCGCAACGTGGACACATCACAGAAAACAGACCTGTTTTTAGCAAAGTGCCTACTTGTAGATTTTGGCCTGTAGCTCAGCCGCCACCTAGGGAAACCTACCAAACCTGTGCATTTCTGAAAACTAGAGACCTAGGGGAATCCAAGGAGGGGTGACTGGCGGGGCTCGGACCAGGTTCTGTTACCCAGAATCCTTTGCAAAGCTCAAAAATTGGCTAAAAAAACACATGTTCCTCACATTTCTGTGGCAGAAAGTTCTGGAATCTGGGAGGAGCCACAAATTTCCTTCCACGCAGCGTTCCCCCAAGTCTCCCGATAAAAATGATACCTCACTTGCGTGGGTAGGCCTAGCGCCCGCGACAGGAAACGCCCCAAAGCGCAACGTGGACACCACCAAAATTTTGGAAGAAAACAGACCTGTTTTTAGCGAAGTGCCTACCTGTAGATTTTGGCCTGTAGCTCAGCCGCCACCTAGGGAAACCTACAAAACCTGTGCATTTCTGAAAACTAGAGACCTAGGGGAATCCAAGGAGGGGTGACTGGCGGGGCTCGGACCAGGTTCTGTTACCCAGAATCCTTTGCAAAGCTCAAAAATTGGCTAAAAAAACACATGTTCCTCACATTTCTGTGGCAGAAAGTTCTGGCATCTGAGAGGAGCCACAAATTTCCTTCCACCCAGCGTTCCCCCACGTCTCCCGATAAAAATGATACCTCACTTGTGTGGGTAGGCCTAGCGCCCGCGACAGGAAACGCCCCAAAGCGCAACGTGGACACATCACAGAAAACAGACCTGTTTTTAGCAAAGTGCCTACCTGTAGATTTTGGCCTGTAGCTCAGCCGCCACCTAGGGAAACCTACCAAACCTGTGCATTTCTGAAAACTAGAGACCTAGGGGAATCCAAGGAGGGGTGACTGGCGGGGCTCGGACCAGGTTCTGTTACCCAGAATCCTTTGCAAAGCTCAAAAATTGGCTAAAAAAACACATGTTCCTCACATTTCTGTGGCAGAAAGTTCTGGAATCTGGGAGGAGCCACAAATTTCCTTCCACCCAGCGTTCCCCCAAGTCTCCCGATAAAAATGATACCTCACTTGCGTGGGTAGGCCTAGCGCCCGCGACAGGAAACGCCCCAAAGCGCAACGTGGACACCACCAAAATTTTGGAAGAAAACAGACCTGTTTTTAGCGAAGTGCCTACCTGTAGATTTTGGCCTGTAGCTCAGCCGCCACCTAGGGAAACCTACCAAACCTGTGCATTTCTGAAAACTAGAGACCTAGGGGAATCCAAGGAGGGGTGACTGGCGGGGCTCGGACCAGGTTCTGTTACCCAGAATCCTTTGCAAAGCTCAAAAATTGGCTAAAAAAACACATGTTCCTCACATTTCTGTGGCAGAAAGTTCTGGAATCTGAGAGGAGCCACAAATTTCCTTCCACCCAGCGTTCCCCCACGTCTCCCGATAAAAATGATACCTCACTTGTGTGGGTAGGCCTAGCGCCCGCGACAGGAAACGCCCCAAAGCGCAACGTGGACCCATCACAGAAAACAGACCTGTTTTTAGCAAAGTGCCTACCTGTAGATTTTGGCCTGTAGCTCAGCCGCCACCTAGGGAAACCTACCAAACCTGTGCATTTCTGAAAACTAGAGACCTAGGGGAATCCAAGGAGGGGTGACTGGCGGGGCTCGGACCAGGTTCTGTTACCCAGAATCCTTTGCAAAGCTCAAAAATTGGCTAAAAAAACACATGTTCCTCACATTTCTGTGGCAGAAAGTTCTGGAATCTGGGAGGAGCCACAAATTTCCTTCCACCCAGCGTTCCCCCAAGTCTCCCGATAAAAATGATACCTCACTTGCGTGGGTAGGCCTAGCGCCCGCGACAGGAAACGCCCCAAAGCGCAACGTGGACACCACCAAAATTTTGGAAGAAAACAGAGGTGTTTTTTGCGAAGTGACTACCTGTAGATTTTGGCCTCTAGCTCAGCCGGCACCTAGGGAAACCTACCAAACCTGTACATTTCTGAAAACTAGAGACCTAGGGGAATCCAAGGAGGGGTGACTGGCGGGGCTCGGACCAGGTTCTGTTACCCAGAATCCTTTGCAAAGCTCAAAAATTGGCTAAAAAAACACATGTTCCTCACATTTCTGTGGCAGAAAGTTCTGGAATCTGAGAGGAGCCACAAATTTCCTTCCACCCAGCGTTCCCCCACGTCTCCCGATAAAAATGATACCTCACTTGTGTGGGTAGGCATAGCGCCCGCGACAGGAAACGCCCCAAAGCGCAACGTGGACACATCACAGAAAACAGACCTGTTTTTAGCAAAGTGCCTACCTGTAGATTTTGGCCTGTAGCTCAGCCGCCACCTAGGGAAACCTACCAAACCTGTGCATTTCTGAAAACTAGAGACCTAGGGGAATCCAAGGAGGGGTGACTGGCGGGGCTCGGACCAGGTTCTGTTACCCAGAATCCTTTGCAAAGCTCAAAATTTGGCTAAAAAAACACATGTTCCTCACATTTCTGTGGCAGAAAGTTCTGGAATCTGAGAGGGGCCACAAATTTCCTTCCACCCAGCGTTCCCCCACGTCTCCCGATAAAAATGATACCTCACTTGTGTGGGTAGGCCTAGCGCCCGCGACAGGAAACGCCCCAAAGCGCAGCGTGGACACATCACATTTTTTCATTGAAAACAGTGCCTACCTGTAGTTTTTGGCCTGTAGCTCAGCCAGCACCTAGGGAAACCTACCAAACCTGTGCATTTCTGAAAACTAGAGACCTAGGGGAATCCAAGATGGGGTGACTTGAGGGGCTCTGACCAGGTTCTGTTACCCAGAATCCTTTCCAAACCTCAAATATTGGCTAAAAAAACGCATTTTTCACACATTTCGGTGACAGAAAGTTCTGGAATCTGAGTGGAGCCACAAATTTCCTTCCACCCAGCGTTCCCCCAAGTCTCCCGATAAAAATGATACCTCAGTTGTGTGGGTGGGCCAGGTGCCTCCAACAGAATAAGGCCCAAAACTTGTAGAGATACAGGGGATAGTACTGCGAGTTTATAAGGACATATTCTTTTATACATCTTTAGACTGACTCTGCTTTGGGGACCCACATACGTGAGGTGTCATTTTATTTGGGAGACTGAGGGGAACACTGGGGAGTAGGAATTTTGTGCTGGAGTGGTGATCGTACGAAGAAAAGTCAGGAAAATATGCTTTTTTTAAGCACATTTTGAGGTTTACAGAGGAGTCTGGGTAAGAAAATGTTGGGGGATCCACGCAAGCCACTCCTCCCTAGACTCCTTGGGGTGTCTAGTTTTAAAAAATGTCTGGGTTTGGTAGGTTTCCCTAGATGAAGGCCGCACACAGGACCAAAAACATAGGTGCCCTCTCCCCCCCCAAACACAGGTAGTTTTGTAATATATCGTTTTGATGTGCCCACATACGTCCGTGATGTGCCAAACACTAAAATTTTGAAAAGAAACACACTTAGGTTATGTGAAAAAGACCCCTCACCCACCAACCAAGTTGGTGGCATGCTTCATCATCGGGGTCCCACCTGAGGCACCTAGCGTGTCATAGGTGTGCTGCGACACCTGATTACAGCGGAGCAGGTTTGGTCATTTTTACCACACATACTGGTTGGATTTGGCACGAGGGTGAGTGATGGTTCAGTGGATCAAATTTTACTAACAAGAGCTTTCACAAAAATGAAAAGCACTGTTAGTAACTGAAAGGCAAAAAACTGAACCAATGACTCACAGCTCGTGAGCTGTAAAGCCGCGACAAGGCACCAACCGCTTTACAGTCCATTCACACAACTTTCATACATGACACACACAAGGCCATTCACACCGCCAGCCACGGGACCAGCACATTACAACACTCACATCGACAGACAGCGCCACTCAAGGGCCCATCACTTACATACGCCCACATGCCTGATACAACAATCACACCAGCTGATGGGAGTGTGTGGACTGGTGTTTGGCTTGCAGTGTGTTGCAGTAGCCAACATCAAGTCAATATGTACAGTCTCAGCCAAGCCCCACTCCACACACAATGGCATCATATTTTTTTTTTTTTAACAGAGGAACCCCTAACTAAGTAGAAAGAATTACAAAACAACAAACACAAAAGCTCTAACTAACAACATGACAGAAATGCTAACCATGAAACTAAACACATGAAAATACAAAACAGACATGAGTTTACACTCATGGTTGTTCCCAGAAATTCTTCTGGGTGTGGTAATTCTTAAAACAAGCACCGACACACAGCCCAGGCTTTGAAGGACAATCTGGGCAGTACATTCGAGTCTCCCTCCGATACCTCTTCGAAAACACACTCTACATTTCTTAGCTGGAAAGTCTTTTTTGGGTGTGGGAGGAATGTGCTCAGCAAAGTGGCGATCTTTCAATCTAGCCACATCCTCCACCACTGCTTCTCTAGGAACTCTGGCCTGTTCCACCACAATAAGGCTCTCTATCACTGACTCCTGAAATTTCACAAATGTCATCTTTGAGTCTGGAGACCTATCCCTAAACACAATAAAAGCATTGAAGGTTGCTAAGTGGAAGAGGTGAAGTGCTAACTTCTTATACCAAACATAAGACTTACGAATAGCAGTATAAGGTTCCAACCTCTGGTCAACTCTATCTACACCTCCCATGTGCTTATTATAATCTAAAATGCACACAGGTTTGCGCACTTCAGCAACCTGGCCCCAAACAGTCACAGGGGAAGTACTCTCATCATGGATGGTACTTAGCATGTAGACATCCCTCTTGTCTGAAAATTTCAAAGCACTGTCCCCTCTCAAGTTTTTTACAGACAAGCTCCCTTGGATAGCCTTTCCGGTTAGAACGGATTGTGCCACAAGCAACTGTGTCCACTCTAAACAATTCCTTGAACAACTGCACACCAGTGTAGAAGTTATCTACATACAAATGGTGACCTTTGTTGAACAGTCGTCTACCAAGATCCCACACTATTTTCTCAGTAACTCCAAAAGTGGGAGGACAACCAGGGGGGTCAATATTGGAATCCCTACCAGTGTACACACGGAAACTATACACATATCCTGTCCTACTTTCAGACAGCATATACAATTTAATTCCATATCGTGCCCTTTTGCTAGGAATGTACTGCCTAAAAACCAAACGACCCTTGAAGAGGACCAAAGACTCGTCCACACTTATCTCTTTGCCTGGAACATAGACCTCCGAAAACCGATCTACAAAATGATCAAGGACAGGCCTAATCTTAAAAAGATGGTCAGAATCTGGGTGATCTCGTGGCAAGGCTAATGCATTGTCAACAAAATGCAGCATCCTAAGAAGAAGCAAATACCGATTACGACTCATGGTAGCTGGAAATATAGCTGTTGCCATCAAGGGACTAGTAGACCAATAAGAAGCCAGTGACAGCTTCCTTATCAACCCCATCAAAAAAGTCAAACCCAAAAACTTTTTTAGCTCCTCCAAATTTGTGGGAATCCACTGGGCAGCTCTAGAGTGTGGCCTAAGTCTAGAAGCGTTGTCCCTCAAATGCTGCTCCGCATACAAATTAGTCTGCTCAACAATCTCTTCCAAAAACACATCATCCATGAATAACTCAAAGAAATTGATAGGCATAAAGTTCTCTGTATTGGCGTTACACCCCGGGAGACCAGTAAAGGCAGGCAACTCTGGCTGCTCCATGTTTGGGGCAACCCAGACATCAGGTCTTCTAACGGGAAACCTTTCAGCCCCAGGTTGCTGCACTATTGGCACATCAATGTCCTCCTCTAAAACAGAACCTTCATCTGCACTGAGTGTGGCTTCATCATCAGAAGATTCCCCTCCAACAGAAACATCACTGCCAGAATCTCTGACTTCCTCCTCTGCCTCAGATGCAGAGTCCGTCTCATAGTCATGATCAGACTGTGACTCAAAAAGCATACCAACCACCTGCTGAGCGGTCATCCTGCGGCTAGCCATGATCTCTCCTGCTAAAATTAACTGGACAAATTCACCACCAACAACCAGCACTGTGTAAGACAAGTAACAAAGTGTAGCTTTGTTAGTAAGAGTTACAAACTCAAAAACTATACCGCTCACTTGCCTGAAAAAGCTTGATTCACCAGCAACTACACAGCAATCACCAATGATATCCCACTAAAAAGAAAGAAAGAAAGGCAAATTAGAAATAAGACACAACAAATATCATTGTGCACAAACCTAAGGACAATTTCACACACAATCCTGCATTTAGTACACCCCCTACAAACATGTCATTCATGCATGGCAACAATACTCCTTTGGAGTAAATTGTTTTTACTTACCTAAAACATGCAACTGTGCAAACTGCAGGTCAACCACCGCCAAAACCGCAAGGAGCCACAGCAAATAAAGCAAAAGCTTTGAACTAGAACAAAAAGGAGGAATTTTTTTTTTATCACAAATGCAAAGACTTCTTCAGTTGACAAACACCCCACCATCAAACATTTTAGAAATTGGTGCCTAAGTGGATTCTGTCATAGGGGCAGATGGGCCTACTAAAAAAATAGGCCTGTCTGCCCCAAGGAAGCCAGAAAATACCTTTAGTACTGTGTCCCCATGGAGAGCGACCCTTGCCAAAGGGGACAGCCCTCAAACAAAAAAAAACAAAAAAAACACACACAACACTATCCCTGGTGCCTAAGTGGCTTCTGCCCCCTTGGGGGCAGGTGGGCCTAAGAAAATAGGCCCATCTGCCCCCAGGGGGTGTAGAAATGGCCAACAGGTCAATGCCCCCCTTGGGGGGGCGCCCCGTGACCAAGGGGACGCCCCCCCACAAAAATAAACACATAAAAAAAAATCCCTGGCGTTCTAGTGGTTTCTGCCCCCCTTGGGGGCAGATCAGCCTAAAAATAATAGGCTGATCTGTCTCCAAGGGGTGCAGAAATGGCCTGGGTACATGTGCCCCCAAAGTGGGGGGCGACCCTTGCCCAAGCCCCCCCCCATCCACTAACACACACACACACACACACTATCCCTGGTGTCTACGTGGCTTCTGCCCCCCTTGGGGGCAGGTGGGTCTAGAAAAATAGGCCCATCTGCCCCCAGGGGGGGCAGAAATGGCCAACAGGTCAATGCCCCCCTTGGGGGGGCGCCCCGTGCCCGAGGGGACGCCCCCCCACAAAAATAAACACATAAAAAAAAATCCCTGGCGTTCTAGTGGTTTCTGCCCCCCTTGGGGGCAGATCAGCCTAAAAATAATAGGCTGATCTGTCTCCAAGGGGTGCAGAAATGGCCTGGGTACATGTGCCCCCAAAGTGGGGGGCGACCCTTGCCCAAACTCCCCCCCATCCACTAAAACACACACACACACACACTATCCCTGGTGTCTACGTGGCTTCTGCCCCCCTTGGGGGCAGGTGGGTCTAGAAAAATAGGCCCATCTGCCCCCAGGGGGGGCAGAAATGGCCAACAGGTCAATGCCCCCCTTGGGGGGGCGCCCCGTGCCCGAGGGGACGCCCCCCCACAAAAATAAACACATAAAAAAAAATCCCTGGCGTTCTAGTGGTTTCTGCCCCCCTTGGGGGCAGATCAGCCTAAAAATAATAGGCTGATCTGTCTCCAAGGGGTGCAGAAATGGCCTGGGTACATGTGCCCCCAAAGTGGGGGGCGACCCTTGCCCAAGCCCCCCCCCATCCACTAACACACACACACACACTATCCCTGGTGTCTACGTGGCTTCTGCCCCCCTTGGGGGCAGGTGGGTCTAGAAAAATAGGCCCATCTGCCCCCAGGGGGGGCAGAAATGGCCAACAGGTCAATGCCCCCCTTGGGGGGGCGCCCCGTGCCCAAGGGGACGCCCCCCCACAAAAATAAACACCTAAAAAAAAAACCCTGGCGTTCTAGTGGTTTCTGCCCCCCTTGGGCGCAGATCAGCCTAAAAATAATAGGCTGATCTGTCTCCAAGGGGTGCAGAAATGGCCTGGGTACATGTGCCCCCAAAGTGGGGGGCGACCCTTGCCCAAGCCCCCCCCCCATCCACTAACACACACACACACACACACTATCCCTGGTGTCTACGTGGCTTCTGCCCCCCATGGGGGCAGGTGGGTCTAGAAAAATAGGCCCATCTGCCCCCAGGGGGGGCAGAAATGGCCAACAGGTCAATGCCCCCCTTGGGGGGGCGCCCCGTGCCCGAGGGGACGCCCCCCCACAAAAATAAACACATAAAAAAAAATCCCTGGCGTTCTAGTGGTTTCTGCCCCCCTTGGGGGCAGATCAGCCTAAAAATAATAGGCTGATCTGTCTCCAAGGGGTGCAGAAATGGCCTGGGTACATGTGCCCCCAAAGTGGGGGGCGACCCTTGCCCAAGCCCCCCCCCATCCACTAACACACACACACACACACACTATCCCTGGTGTCTACGTGGCTTCTGCCCCCCTTGGGGGCAGGTGGGTCTAGAAAAATAGGCCCATCTGCCCCCAGGGGGGGCAGAAATGGCCAACAGGTCAATGCCCCCCTTGGGGGGGCGCCCCGTGCCCAAGGGGACGCCCCCCCACAAAAATAAACACATTAAAAAAAAACCCTGGCGTTCTAGTCGTTTCTGCCCCCCTTGGGGGCAGATCAGCCTAAAAATAATAGGCTGATCTGTCTCCAAGGGGTGCAGAAATGGCCTGGGTACATGTGCCCCCAAAGTGGGGGGCGACCCTTGCCCAAGCCCCCCCCCCATCCACTAAAACACACACACACACACACTATCCCTGGTGTCTACGTGGCTTCTGCCCCCCTTGGGGGCAGGTGGGTCTAGAAAAATAGGCCCATCTGCCCCCAGGGGGGGCAGAAATGGCCAACAGGTCAATGCCCCCCTTGGGGGGGCGCCCCGTGCCCAAGGGGACACCCCCCCACAAAAATAAATACATAAAAAAAAATCCCTGGCGTTCTAGTGGTTTCTGCCCCCCTTGGGGGCAGATCAGCCTAAAAATAATAGGCTGATCTGTCTCCAAGGGGTGCAGAAATGGCCTGGGTACATGTGCCCCCAAAGTGGGGGGCGACCCTTGCCCAAGCCCCCCCCCATCCACTAACACACACACACACACACACTATCCCTGGTGTCTACGTGGCTTCTGCCCCCCTTGGGGGCAGGTGGGTCTAGAAAAATAGGCCCATCTGCCCCCAGGGGGGGCAGAAATGGCCAACAGGTCAAGGCCCCCCTTGGGGGGGCGCCCCGTGCCCAAGGGGACGCCCCCCCACAAAAATAAACACATAAAAAAACATCCCTGGCGTTCTAGTGGTTTCTGCCCCCCTTGGGGCAGATCAACCTAAAAATAATAGGCTGATCTGCCCTCAAGGGGGGCAGAAATGGCCCTAAAAGACATGCCCCCCAAAGGGGAGCGACCCTTGCCCAAGGGGGCGCCCCCCCATCCACTACACACACAATCCCTGGTGCCTAAGTGGCTTCTGCCCCCCCTTGGGGGCAGATGGACCTAAAAAAAATAGGCCGATCTGCCCCCAAGGGGGGCAGAAATGGCCAACAGTTCTCTGCCCCCTTGGGGGGGGCGCCCCTTACCCAAGGGGGCACCCCCTCCCAACATACCTGCACAGAAAATATAATTCCCTGGTGATCCAGTGGTTTCTGCCCCCCTTGGGGGCAGATCCGCCTAAAAAGTAGGCCAATCTGCCCCCAAGGGGGGCAGAAATGGCCGTAACTAATTGCCCCCACAAGGGGAGCGACCCTTGCCCAAGGGGCCGCTCCCCGCCAGCAAGAAACACGAGCAAACAAAAAAAAAAAAAATCCCTGGTGTCTAGTGGGCATTCCTGCTGCCCGATCGCAATGCGATCGGGCAGCAGGAATGCTCAAAGAGACACCGGGGGAAAGGAAAAGCCTTTCCTTTCCCCCGGTGCCTCTTTAGCCCAAACCCCCCACCCACCGGGAAGAGGAACTCACCTCTTTCCTCGTCGCCGCACAGGAAGCAAATGGCTTCCTGTGCGGCGAAATCCCCATAATGAAGTCAGCGCGCGATCGCGCGCTGACGTCATTATGGGGGGGTGGGGGGGTCGGGGGTGGAAGGGGAAGGGCTTCCCCTTCCATCCCTGACTTTGGGGGGGTGGGGGGAAGCACACAGAGGGAGCGAGAGCGCTCCCTCTGGGCTGTGTGCCGAGGACGTAGTGGTTACGTCCTCGGCACAGCAGCACTGTGCCGCGGGACGTAACCACTACGTCCGCGGCACAGAAGGGGTTAAAGGAAGTAGGAGAAGGCCAATCTAGTATAGCTTGTACCTTTTCTGGGTCCATGTCGATGCCAGCTTGGTTGATACGGAAACCAAGATATTGGACCTTGGTCTTGTTAAATCTACAGTATAGATTGTTTTGTCAAAGTCCTTCCAATACCTGAAGAACATGCTGAGTATGGTGTTCAGGACAACAAGAAGAAACCAGAATGTCATCTAGATAAATTACAACACTTTGATTCAAAAGATCAGAAAAAATGGAATTCATAAATCTGTGGAATATGGAAGGTGCATTTGTCAGACCAAAAGGCATTACGCGGTATTCAAAATGACCCAACGAAGTGCGAAAAGCAGTCTTCTATTTATCACCCTCTTTAATTCGTAAAAGATGACAGGCAGAGGCAGCCCGCAGACCCAACTTGGTGAATATAGTGGTCCCTTGGACTGCTTCCAAGATATCTTTAATAAGAGGTAGGGGATACCTATCCTTGATGGTAATCTTGTTTAACTCTCGAAAGTCTATACAGGGGCGGAGATCTTTAGTCTTCTTAGGTACAAAGAAGAGGAGCCCCAGCAGATGATGAAGAGGGAATAATCAATCCGCTTTGCATGTTTTCATTTATGTATTCCTTAAGTACTCGTCTTTCCTGCTCTGATAAGGAATACATTCTTCCAAATGGAACTACTTCCCCAGGTATCAAAGGAATAGCACAGTCATAATCTCGATGAGGAGGCAAAATGGGTCTTTGAGGTTTCTGGAACACGTCAGAGTATTCTTGATAGCATCTGGGTACTCCTTGGACCATGTTAATGGTACTGCTTGTTTTATTAGAAGAAAAAATGAACTCTTTCGGAGACCAATAAGAATCTGTTGAATAACAATGTGTAGGAGGCTGGCCTGGCTTGTGGTGGGTACCAGAGGTACTTACACCTTGTGCCAGGTCCAGTTATCCCTTATTAGTGTAGAAGAAGGGTTTCTAGCAGCTAAGGCTGATAGAAGGTAGCTATGGCAAAGCAGCTTAGGCTGAACTAGGAGACATGTAAAGCTCCTGCTATACCACTGGTGTCATATGCACAATATCATAAGAAAACACAATACACAGATATACTAAAAATAAAGGTACTTCATTTTTATGACAATATGCCAAAAGTATCTCAGTGAGTACCCTCAGTATGAAGATAAGAAATATACACAAGATATAGGTACACAAACCAAAATTATGCAAGTAATAGCAAAAGGAAGTAATGCAAGCAATGTAAAGTTACAATAGATTGCAATAGGAGCACAGAGGTATAGGGGCAACACAAACCATATACTCCAAAAGTGGAATGCGAACCACGAATGGACCCGAAACCTATGTGAGCTTGTAGAGGGTCGCTGGGACTGTAAGAAAACAGTGAGGGTTAGAAAAATAGCCCACCCCAAGACCCTGAAAGGTAGGTGTAAAGTGCACCTACAACCCCCAGAGAGCACAGAAGTCGTGATAGGGGGATTCTGCAAGGAAAACCAACACCAGCAATGCAACAACAGTGGATTTCCGGACCTGAGTACCTGTAAGACAAGGGGACCAAGTTCAAGAGTCGCGATAGTGTCGAGAGTGGGCAGGAGCCCAGGAAATGCCAGCTGAAGGTGCAAGGAAGCTGCCACCGGTTGGAAGAAGCTTGGTGTTTTGCAGGAACGAAGAGGACTAGGAACTTCTCCTTTGGAGGATGGATGTCCCACGTCGTGAAGAAGCTTGCAAAGGTGTTCCCACGCAGAAAGACTGCAAACAAGCCTTGCTAGCTGCAAGGGCCGCAGTTAGGGTTTTTGGATGCTGCTGTGGCCCAGAAGGGATCAGGATGTCGCCACTTGGATGAGGAGACAGAAGAGGCACCCAGCAAGTCAGGGAGCCCTCACAGAAGCAGGCAGCACCCACAGAAGTACCTGAACAGGCACTTGGAAGAAGAGTGAACCGGAGTCCATGCGAAGTCACAAAAGGGAGTCCCACGACGCCGTAGGACAACTCAGAAGGTTGTGCACTGCAGGTTAGAGTGTCGGGGACCCAGGCTTGGCTGTGCACGAAGGAAACCCTGGAAGAGTGCACAGGAGCTGGAGCAGCTGCAAATCACGCGGTACCCAGCAATGCAGTCTAGCTTGGGGAGGCAAGGACTTACCTCCACCAAACTTGGACTGAAGAGTCACTGGACTGTGGGAGTCACTTGGACAGAGTTGCTGAGTTCCAGGGACCACGCTCGTTGTGCTGAGAGGGGACCCAGAGGACCGGTGATGCAGTCTTTTGTTGCCTGCGGTTGCAGGGGGGAGATTCCGTCGACCCACGGGAGATTTCTTCAGAGCTCCTGGTGCAGAAAGGAGGCAGGCTAGCCCCACAGCATGCACCACCTGGAAACAGTCTAGAAAGCCGGCAGGATGAAGCGATACAAGGTTGCTAGTAGTCATCTTGCTACTTTGTTGCAGTTTTGCAGGCGTCCTGAGCAGTCAGCGGTCGATCCTTTGGCAGAAGGTGAAGAGGGAGATGCAGAGGAACTCTGGTGAGCTCTTGCATTTGTTATCTGGTGAGATCCCCAAAGCAGAGACATGGAGACCTGGAATGGCCAAGCAGTAATTGGGACCCCGGATCTTGTAATAGAACTGGATGCCAGCCACCAGGGCTGGGGAGCCAGATGTAGATATATCGCCATGGCAGGTAGATGGTCGGAGGAGAAACTGTCTCTCCACATCAATTGTCTAAAACTACTGGAAGGGACCTTTGCGATCAAATACCTCACCAAGGACAAGGTGTCATGTTGTATTCTTCTAAAGATGGACAACATCTTAGCAGTCCACTATGTCAACCGTTTGGGAGGGACTCGGTCAAAAGCACTGTGTAACCTTGCAAAGGACTTCTGGCACTACTTCCTCGAGAGACAGATCTCGGTGACAGAGGAGTATCTTCCGGGCATCAGCAACACAATAGCAGAATGGAACTCCAGGAATTTTGTGGTCAGCAGAGACTGGAAACTGGACCACAGCACCTTCCTATCCCTCATGGACAGGTGGAGCCCATGTGATTTTGATCTTTTCGCATCCCGACTGAACCAACAACTTTCAAGGTTAGTGAGTTGAAGACTGCACCCGGAAGCTGAGGCAGTGAATGCCTTTCTACAGGACTGGTCCAAGGACAATCCATACGATTCCCGACGTTCGTGATCATTCGCCAAGTAGCGGCTCAGACTCAGAGACAGAAAGTGTCATTGATTCTAATAACTCCGATCTGGAGGTCTCAGGCATGTTTTCCTGCTGATGGAGCTCTCTTGGTATCTCTTGATCGCTCTACCCTCATTCCCATCTATACTCAGAGATCCCCATGGACAATTTCACCGACGAGTCCTTCAGGGCCATCTAACCCTCATGGCATGGAGGATGTAAGGCGACAATGAAAGATGAGCTCCTTTCAAGGGAGGCTTCTGAATTTATCCATCAGGCGTGGGCCGTGGGTACATCCAAGAGATACCATTTGGCCTGACGACGATGGCATCGTTGATACTTGGAGAGACAATTGGATGTCATGTGGACAGAAATTACACACCATGAAATTTTGGGCAGAGGTTTCACAAGCAGGTTTGGCACATAGTACGATCAATTCCTTTAGATCTGCCACCTCGTCAGGTCACAATACCATTGACAACACACCAGTGGGAGAACACCTATGGGTTTGCAGACTTATGAAAGGAATAAGACTCAGCAGACCACCAGAACCTTGGTACTCAGACTTGTGTGATGTTAATTTGGTACTAAGGCTTCTAATAAGTTGGCAGGATAACCTGTAGCTGTTGCACAGGGAACTCTCTGCGAAACTATCTGCTCTCCTTTGCCTTATCTCGTGCAAGAGGGTTTCAGAGGGGCATGCATTAGATAAATCTGCCAGGGTCTTCTCCACGGAGGGGATAACATTTACAATATCCAATAGAACAAAAAACGAATCAGTCGGTATCTTAACCTGCTTTTACAAACACTTCTCAGATGTGGATGGTGCATTGTATTAAGGCGTATGAAGAATTGGCCAATGAGTAAAGACCAGCAGATGAGAAACAATTGCTAATTGCGATTAAAAAACCTTTTAAAGCAGTCTCTTCACCCTCCATTTAAAGGTGGGTATGGTGGGTGATGGCAAAGGCAGGAATTGATGTGAAGCAGTTTGGTGCTCATATTGCCAGGGGTGCTATGGCGTTTAAAGCAATTCAGATATGTGGAAGGCTTGAGGACATAATGAATGTGGCAGATTGATTATCAGTGTCGATCTACAAGAAATTCTATTTCAAACCTACCTATGATGCTGCACCCTTAGTGGTAAGTAAGCTTTGAATATGCATAATCCTCGCTTCTGGTCCTCACAGAATGAAAAATGCCTTACCTAACGAGAAGGAAAGCTTCAATTCTCATAAGGACATGGAGGCGAGGATTATCCCTCTCAAGAGTTTGGGGACCACCTCGTTCCCACTCTAGAACTACATAGTAATAAGTATGTACTGTCATGTTTCTTTCTGAGTAAGTAAAGAAACTTTTTGCATGGTAATGAATTGAAGATGGAGGTGCAATTTCATGAAATGATGCATGAATGCAATGTTTAATTTTCACTGATTACATGGTTGCTTTGTGATTGTTACATTAGCAGGGACAGATCTGTGTTACATATGATATTAAGTGAGAATGAGGATTGCTGCTAGAAATGTATGAATTGAGATATTCTCTTGTATGTTTCAGACACCGACCAGTAATAGGACTACAGTGGACACGGATGCTTAACTTCCTCCAGCGAAGAAGGAAGAGGAAGGACAATGGACTGTTACCTGATTGGACTATAGTTGCTATGCCCCCACCACCATTGGGCTCATGGGAGATGAGGTGTAATGTTTTTTTCTGTGTTTTATGTTATGTTCTTTTAAGGTGCTGTGACATTAAAGTGAAGAAGAGAATGCATAATCCTCACCTCCGTATCCTTAAAAGAATTGAAACTTTCCTTTTCCTTAGCTAGGACATTTTTCAATCATCAGCAAAGAAGCTGAACATATTTGCATGTGATCATGTCATTATCCGGTAATTATTTCGGGGCAGGGTTGTTTTCATTGTTCTGTGATTGTGTCTGTATAGAACACTGTTCAATTCGGCAACATTTTGTACCTGGAGGAATATGCTTTTTGAGTGCAGTTCAATCAAGATTTAATTTTCTGTAAACTCGCTATTGCGTTTGGTCATTTAAAATATGCACTTTCAGCTTCGATACACAATGCGCTTACGTAACCGTACACCATTCATACTCCCACAATTTGTTTCAGAATCTCGCATTTTCTGTTCTAAAATGATAGTGTGTATTCTTTTTCGAGCTTTATCTTCTGTAAACTGTCGTAGCATCCAAAGAGAAGAGGTAGAGTACTATCCGACAGTGTCTGCCTTCAGATAAAACTCAAACTCCCGCTGTGGTACCAATTTAATAGGCAAGGCCACCATTTTTCGTCAATCACTGCACAGACAATTTTCAAAATGGAGACCTTTGGCCTTTTCTACCACGTTTCTAGCTACAGCAATTTTCCTCATAAACTTCTAAGAGCACGCCTGTTTCTCACTTGCCAAAAACTATGCCCTTGACAAACTGCTGCATCCGATTGCTGCTGGTTCTCTCCTTGGGTCAAAACACACTCGGCATTACGGGACCAGCATGAAGTAATGTTAACAAGATAGTGCATGACTGTACATTAATTTTGGCTACCACTGGTATCTAAATTTTTAATAAGCCATGTGCATCCCTCCCATTACACATATGATAAATTACACAAAGGGACTTGGACCCTGTACCCCACTCAAGTCCATTGTCTCGAAGACCAGTTGTTTTTAGGTCGAACGCGCAAGCGCTTTGACCTGTTGTAAGTTTTGTGGGCTTTTAACCACACACACACCACACGCCCATCACTTTCTGTCATTCACGGGCTTTCCTTTCAAAATCTCTTGATATCATTAGTAATTGCTTTACGTTTGTCACGCCTTGGGGCCTTTTTGTTACCGCCTTGCAGACTGACATGAATAATTGCATGATTTCCGATATACTTCAGTGTGGGTGAACTATTTTTTCTTTTGTCTTTCCTTCTTGCTGCATGGCAACCAGGGCCCTCATAGTGTGAACAGCGCCAACAGTGCAAACTCCATTTGTTGTATTGGAGCTCTGGTCACATTGTTCACCTTCACGCTCCATAGCTTTCCCAAAAACACTTATAATTGATAAATGCTTTTCTAAAAAACAGAGAAAGCCACAACAGCGGCTCTCCCGGCACAGAGGGAGAGCCGATACTACACGATTCACTGCACTTGGAAAAAGTTGCCCCATAATGCTTTGCAAGCATTCTTTTTCAATTTTTTTTTTCTCCATAACTCAGCCTATGGTGGCCTTGGCTCTGTTTACGTCGTCTCTTGGTCCCCATACTAAGTTAGTGGGAACCCAAAATAACTCCTTCCACCATTCAGTCCCCTTTTAAGATCTTCTCTTTTGGCTTGGATTTTTGTTTTTATAGCTTGGAGTAGTTTCTGTTCTAAGGGTCTTAGTGTTGCAGTAGGCCTGCTAGGCCTGGAAATGTGTAAAAGACTACACCTGCTAGGGGCTAAGTATATGGTTGCACTCCATTACTTTGTGTCATTCTATTTTCATGTGGTCATGTTCCCTAGGGGCTAATTATATGGTTACATGACCATGTTTTTTTCACAAATGATATTTTTATTGTGATGTACTCTAGGGGCGGTTCCGAGCATTACAGTCAGCATACTACAATATTTGCTGCACCCGGTCATCCCATAATGCTTTGCAGGGCATTCTTTTACAAAACATTGTTGCTCATAGCCTGTGGTGGTCCTAGAACAATGAGACCACCTTCAAAACGTTCACTACAACCTGCTCTTTCTGTCTAGATCTCTGAATCCCCACACTAGGTTAGTGGGAATCCCAAAATAATAACCCCTCCTTCCATTCAGTACCTTTTTAATCTCTCTCATGGTTGGAGATTTTGTTTTAGAGCTGAGAGTAGTTTGTGCTTTAAAAGTCTTGTTTGTAATATTATCACAGTAGGCTTACTAGCCATGAAACTCTGTAATGCACTACACTGTTTAGGGGCAAAATATATGGTTACACTGCAATACTTTCAATAGTTTTCTTTTTATGTAGTTATGCCCTCTAGGGGGTAATTATATGGTAACATGACCATGTTTCTTACAAATGCCATTTTCATTGTGGTGTCCTCTAGTGGCTGTTCTGAGCATTACAGTTTAATGCCAAACATTTATTTTTGGTAAAGGTTTTTATTGGGTTTATCTGATAATTGTATATGTTTTATTAATCTCTCCTTTTTGCAATTATGACAATGATTCAGGCCAAAGTAATATCCTTATTACACTAGGACTGTTTGAACACTCTTGATATGTTTGCGTGACCCTTCTAGTTTATGTCTCTTGTTAATTCTCTGTGGCTGTCTTGTTTTGGGAATTGTGTTAGCCAGCCAGCAATTCTGATGGTGGGGTGGTGAAAGTGGTATTCTATTGGAATTAGCTGGGCAGATTTAAATTAGGATGCTAAATGGCAACATTTTCATTTTTGGCTGCAGATAGAGGAAGAAATTAAATGGAAGTTATTTAGTTATATGCAGGGCCACTGGAATTATGTGGCAAGAAAATACCAAATTATGAGGCAGGGTTGACCAATTTATGTGGCAAGAAAAGTCCAGTTATGAATTTACAACGCCAATAGCTCTAACTCAAACAAATGTGAGACCCATTGCATTGCAAATGCTTGTTTTTTGCCTGGGATAAGTTGGTCCGATGTGTCAGTCACTGAATCCTGGGTATTCCTGCAGACTCTGCTCCCCTTTTCATAAAGTTAGCCATACAGTTGTTTGTATCTACCCGGGTCTGCCATGAAATATTTGAAATGTCAACATGTGCCAGAATACGTTCATTGAAAACATCTGCGAATGTTGAAGTGGTTTAACAAAAAGAGAGCTGGAATATTTTTAAACATGTACATGTTTTTTGTGGATCCTTTTGACCTCTCTCAACTTGGTGTTGCTTATCTTCATATTTTTTTACTGGGCTTTCTGTTGTTGCTGTCTATTTAAACACATTTTGCAAAGTGGCATAGTCGGGCCACTAGTATTATGTGTTTTTTCAGCTGCATTGTTTACTGCATAGTTATGGTTTTGCCACATGACTCATTATCTGTTGTACGTTTTGCAGATTGTCATGAAATAATGCTTCTACCTCATCTGGCTCAAAAGTTACTATAACGCTTCAATGTGTTTGTGCAATGGAAAGACCTTGGCAAAGGTTGAAGTTCACCATTCTGCTGTTTAAAGCTGCATTTGGACAATGCACTGATACTAATGATGGGAACCCTTTGCTCAGATAGTTCTAATGTGTAAAACCATGAGGTAAGATGATCACAAAACATATCAGGTGCTCATTTTATCAAAGCGAACACTGCCTAACAGCAAAGACCTATGGGGCATATTTATAAGCCCCTAGCACCACCGGAGTGTTACTTTTGTGATGCTTCGGTGGCTCTGTGCACTGCACCGTATTAACAAGGCAGCGCTAAGCTACTTGTTGTGGCTTAACACCACCTTGTACATATGGCCCCTTCACAGGCAGAACTTTAGGGGTCATTACGACCTCGGCGGTCTTGCAAAAAGACCGCCGAGGCTGTGG
Organism: Pleurodeles waltl; assembly: GCF_031143425.1. Lineage (NCBI taxonomy): Eukaryota > Metazoa > Chordata > Amphibia > Caudata > Salamandridae > Pleurodeles > Pleurodeles waltl. Next base: position 528,809,665 of record NC_090443.1, read on the forward strand.
GAGCTTGCCGGCGGTATTCCTGGCTCCCTATTATGACATTTCCGCTGGGCCAGCGGACGGTAACAGTGTTACCGTCCGCTGGCCCAGCGGAAATGTCACATCAACATTGCTGCCGGCTCGTAATAGAGCCGGCGGCAATGTTGATGTGCAGCGGGTGCAGTAGCACCCGTCGCGCATTTCACTGCCCGAAATTCGGGCAGTGAAATGCGCGATAGGGCTATGCCTGGGGGCCCCTGCACTGCCCATGCCAAGTGCATGGGCAGTGCAGGGGCCCTCAAGGGCACCCCAAGTCCCCTTTCCGCCAGCCTTTCAATGGCGGTGTTTACCGCCACGGACAGGCTGGCGGTCGGGGACTCATAATCCCCAGGGCAGCGGTGCTTGCCACCGTCATAATTGCTGGCGGAACACCGCCAGCCTGTTGGCGGTGTTACCGCCACCTTACCGCCAGCTGCCTGCGTCGTAATGACCCCCTTTGTGTTGAAGGGGCATGCAATGGACGCTGCTGTGGAATTTGCATAATTGCATTTTGACACTGCCCTAGATGTACAAGAAATCAAAAATCTGTGGCAGTGCCAAATTTGTTAGCATGGCGCAACGAGGAAAAATGCTTTTATTTCTCCTTATTTTTTGCTCCTTCTATGTGTGGTGCATTTTGCAGCACACATAAAAAATAAAATTGCCATTGAAAATTGTTTTTGTGCAGGAAGGTGTCCCTTCCTACACAAAACAAATCTCCTCTGAAACACAGCCATCCTTGCACCATGGCGCAAGGATGTAGAGTGCAACTATGCATGTTATTCATAATACAATAAAGAGTAATATGTCGTTTTATATTACCAGAAATACTTTGCACACTGAGATTTTCATCTCATAAATCTTAAATCAAAAGTACAAGACCCAGAACGAGAAATGTATTTGGTTAAAATGCCAGGACTGGCTTTATGAAGGTGCCCCGTGTGACATCAGGCATCCTGGCTACTATGTAGAGTGAGCACTAGCATTCACTGTATATCTTGCAATGACTTAGGTATGCACAATAAGTAAACACATAACAAATGTGCTATAAATATTTGAAGCACACCCCTTCCTAGTGCAGTGTTATCATTATCCAAATCTAGTAAGGTTTCTTCAAACTTCAAAGAGTGCACAGAAGGTCATTAAAAAGTCATTTTATTATTTAACTTCTCGGCATACGTTGCAAAGCAAACATCTTTTTAAAGTAGGTGGTAATAGCCTTTCATTTCATGGCTAACTCTGGCATTTTAATAGGCTCCATTCAGGGCAGAAGTCCACAAAACAGAAGTGGAGTGTAGAAAAGTAGCCTCTTTCCAGATTGGTTACCCCCACTTTTGGCCAATTTGTCAATGTGTTTTTGTTCCCTGGGATCCTGCTAAAAGGGACCCCAGTGACTGTGCTCTCTCCTCTAAATTAGGTTGCTGGTAACTTTTTATCCCCACAATTGGCATACTGGTTCCCCCATGTAAGTCCCTAATATATAATACCTAGGTACCCAGGGCATTGGGGTTTCAAGGGATCCCTATGGGCTGCAGCAGTTATTCTGCCACCCATAGGGAGCCCATGCAAAGGGTTCTGCAGGCCTGCCATTTCAGTCTGCTTGAACTGGGTGCATGCACCCGTTTTCACTACAGGTCACAGGTTCGGAGTTACTATTATGTAGCTGGAAATAGGTAATGACCTATGTCCAGTACACCAATAAAATGGCGTCCCCGTACTCACGAAGTCCAGTAAAATGGGACTGGAGTTCATGGGGGCACTTCTGCTAGTGCAGGGGTGCTCTCACACAGAGGTACCCGCACCATGCCCTCTGGGCTGAGAGGGCCTACAATAGGGGTGACTTACAGGGACCTGGTGCAGTAACTATGGTGACACAGGCACCTGTGTCCCTGTAGGCCTCCGCATTAACACCATTTACCTGAATGTGCTGCTTGTACTTACCCATATGAATGGGACACGCAACAAGGGTGGCAAGGGCAGTGCCACCCTGGGAAACAGAAACTGTTTTAGGGGTCTTTACACCTACCCCAGATTCCACTATGGACCCAAAGGTGAACCCAACTATACTTTTGGGCTGACTACTGCCAGTAGTTCCACCGCTATGACTACTACTACTAGGGGCACTAGGACTGGAAGTGGCTTAGCAGTGGTTTAAGGCTCAGGGCCTTTACCAGGACAGGAGCTGTCCCCTGGCCTATGGCCTTTATTTCTACACACATAGCACCAGGGCTTTTTACTGTGTGCAGAGGAGAAAGAGATTGTAGACCCACGCCCAGAGGAGTTTTGTAGGCCTGATGAGGAGTCTTTACTTTTGTCTTTGTTCCCACCCTTGTCCTGAGACATACCTGTTTCCGGTTTCTTACCTGTGTCACCCCCTTTTCTGCTCACTCTTGTTCTGACCCATTTGTCTGCCTTCTTTCCCAGTTCTTGGGGAGAGGTAAAATCTGAGTCTACCAAGTATTGGCGCAACAAATCAGACATACAGTTTTTGAGAATGCGTTCTCTCAGAATTTGATTATACAAGCCCTCAAAGTCACTGACTTTGCTACCATGTAACCAGCCTTCCAAAGCTTTTACAGAGCAGTCTACAAAATCAATCCAATCCTGGGAGGACTCTTTCTTGGTCTCTCTGAACTTAATTCTGTACTGTTCAGTGGTAAGACCATATCCTTCTAACAGAACAAACTTTAAAACTGTGTAATCGTCGGCATCCTCCTCTCTGACAGTGAGAAAGCTATACCTACCTTTGTCAGAGAAGGGGAGCCAAAGGATAGCAGCCCACTGTCTCTGTGGGACCTTCTGAACTTTACAGGCCCTCTCCAGGGCAGCAAACCACTTCTGGATGTCATCCCCTACATTGTATGGGGGAACAACCTTACTAAGATTTCTGGAATCAGAAGAGTCCTCCCTGACCCTAGGTTTCCTGAAACCAAAGTTACTGCTGCCACCATGTGATGCTAAGCCCAATCCCTGCCTCTCTGTACAAGCAGCACATTCAGGTAAATGGTGTTGATGTGGAGGCCTACAGGGACACAGGTGCCAGTGTCACCATAGTTACTGCACCAGGTCACTGTAAGTCACCCCTATGGTAGGCCCTCTCAGCTTAGAGGACACAGTAGAGGTACCTCTGTGTGAGGGCACCCCTGCACTAGCAGAAGTGCCCCCACAAACTCCTGTCCCATTTTACTGGACTTCGTGAGTGCGGGGATGCCATTTTATAGGTGTACTGGACATAGGTCATTACCTATGTCCAGCTACATAATGGTAACTCCGAACCTGGGCATGTTTGGTATCAAACATATCGGAATCATACCCCAATAGTGTTGCAAGTATTGGAAGTATGATTCCATGCACTCTAGAGGCTCCTTAGAGGAAGTCCCATTATTGCTACCACCAGTCTTACAGGGTTTTCTGGGGAGCCCAGCTGCTGCCACCCTTTAGACAGGTTTGATCTGATCAAGCCCAGGAAGGCAGCACAAAGGATTTCCTTTTGGAGAGGGAGGTAACACCCTCTCCCTTTGGAAATAGGTGTGACTGGCATAGGAGGGGTAGCCTCACCAAGCCACTGGTTTGCTTTGAAGGGCACATTTGGGGCCCTCCATGCATAAACCAATCCACACTGGTTCAGGGACCCCCAGTCCTTGCTCTGGCGCACAACTGTACAATGGAAAGGGGAGTGACCACTCCCCTGTCCATCACCATCCCGGGGGTGGTGCCCAGAGCTCCTCCAGAGGGTCCCTAGGTTCTGCCATCTTGTTTCCAAGGTTGGCAGAGAACACTTGGAGCACCTGAGCGGCCAGGCCAGACAGGTGACATCAGAAGCACCCTCTGATAGGTAATTACCTGGTTAGGTGACCAAGCCCTACCTTTATGCCTCTATAGGGTCTTCCTCTTGGGTGGGTCCTCAGATTCAGCCTACAAGACTTCAGCAGGACTCCACTGCAGCCTCTGCTTCGACTTCTGGCCTCCGGAACCGCAACGGGACCGTCCAGGAACCTACAAGCTGCAGATCCACAATGAAGATTCTTCTGCAACATTGTATCCAGAATTCCTGCCACTTCTGCAACATTTCCCCAGCTGTGCATCTTCAGAAGTCTGCAACTCTTCAGCCTGCACAAGAAGGAGATGGAATATCCCTTGGGGTGAAGGCATCACTCCCCTGTAACCACTGGTCCCTGGCTGCAATGACGACCAGTAGCGTGGATCTCCCCTCATCCTGAGTGGTGTTGGTCCTGCATTGCGGTTGGTGATCCGTAGGGTCTCCCTTGGTCCTCTCTACCAGCGGTTGTACTTTGGTGGTGGTAAGTCCTTTCCACTCCATGCAAGACAGCACCCCTGTGCACTGCATCCTTTGCAGCTGCCAAGGCTTGTTTGCTTCACCTCCAAGGGGAACTTCAGGCAATGTGTAGCTCAGCTTCAGCCCCCAGCTCTCCGTTCTGCAACTCCTGGGCCTCTGCGTGACCCTCCGACAGCGTGGGAGCAACTTCTGTGGTGGTGTTGGGTAGCCATTTCAGTTATAGCTCCATGCACGTTAGCTTAACATACTAGGCCGCTGTGCACTTTGACCTAGATATATTTTATTCGGCTTCACATTGTTATTTTTTACAATAACCATTTTTACGGTCTTGTTTTAATTTCATCTTCTAACTGTTTTGCTTAGCCCAGCACTGTGTTCTCAAACAAGACATTCTTGATCACTTTGTGCTTCAGTCAAGGCTACAGTTTGGTACATTGCCGGTGAACGTGGTAGAAGTTTAGTCTCCAACATTCACAGAAAAAACACATCCTTACGTAGGGACATTTCCTTAGAACATCAGCTGAGTTATAAAAACACTTCTTAGTCCCATTACACGTTAAGAGGGAGATTCCAGCCAGGGAACCACGACTGTATGCTGCTTGCTGAATGCTTCGCTACAGATGCTAACGCAGACTACAGGCCTTTGCTCAGGTATGAGGGTTGATGTCCTCCAGGGGGAACCTGAAAGGCAGAATTAGAGCTTACCATGCTGGGCTCAGATTATGATTTAGATAGGAAATAGTCCATAGATTCTAGTGACAATATGATATCGTTATTCTTATGCTTCACTCTCCTTGTCACCATTTTAATATTGTCATGTTGTGTCATCCTGGTTATTGCAGCTCACGCTTTGCTATCTAAAATGCAGTCCTTTTATTAAACCAGTCTTTAAAACTCATACTGCCTCTTATTGTCATTTATATATGAGACCGAATTGTGAATGAGAGCACCGGATGCGACCTGAGTGATCACGACTTCCCTTAGAAGTATAATATGTCATGCGCTCAGCTGCCCAATCATCTCTATCTCTTGGTAGAAATGAGGCACTGCTAGTTAGCCGGAGCAAAACCTGGATTTAGAGCTACAGGTGTCACCCGCAGTGGGTCAGACTCCGTCTCCCACACCGTGGACGATCTTGCTGGTCCAAATCCAGTAGTCTCATTAGAATAATGAGAGCCTAGGCAACATGGCGCCGCCAACGTTTGGTCAGGCTCTAATTTTCGGGTCCTCCGGAGTATCTCTGTCTCATTATTATATATAATGACACCTCAATGCCGTATGCGGAGACATCCGTGGTGCTGAGGATTTCCACCACAGCTGTGTAGGTAAGCCTACTACAACTGGCGGTTGTTCAAGCTTGAACTTTAAAAGGAAAAAAAAACATTTTGGTGTGCCTTCTCTGAACTCATAGTGTTACTAACATGGCGTATCTCCAACAGGTACAAATAGCTGTTAATAGGAGACAACCTCTAACAGCACACTTACTAGCAAATGGCCTAGCGTCCCAGGGAGGTCCAGTCACATTCGTGGTGGACGCCCATGCAGCTTATAGAACAGAACTTTTTTACTCTTGGGTCACATTTCCAGCAGTTGATGGGAACACAACTACATTTCATCAATATACACCTGCGAATGTGCCTGGACAATACAGAGCGTACGCATATTTGGAGATACCTCTATCTTATCAAGAGCATAATAATTGGCTTGATGGCGCCCTACCCCACACAATATTACCAGTAAAGTTAGGTCCACTAAGTAATAACGGTCCTACCTTGCCTTTATTGGCCACCTATACACCACATCGTGCTGCTCCAGCTCATCCACATGCAGTAACACCAGGTATAAATCCTGCGACTGTACATTCTATTATGGGTAGAGTACCCGCCAAATGAGAGGAAACTCCGTTTTGGTTAGCACAGAAAATGAATACGCTGGAGGCAGTATTTCCCCATACGGGACCTCAGGATAAACATAGAATATTAACGATGTGCTTGCCCTTCAGGATGGCCCCTACAATAGAAAACTGTAATTCCTGGGGAGCAGTATTTGCCGCACTCTACACAACTGCACACGGTACACCAACACTTGCCAATTTATCGGAAGTGCTGAAACAAATTCAAGATGAATATGGGGCTGCCACGGCCCTAGATTTGGGGATGCAATTGATGGGCAATTTTGCCACAGTGTCCTTAATCATTTTAAGTAACCTTAAAGAGGAAGCAGTCGTACTTGCAGTGCGCATGTGGCTTTGTGACGTTCCACAACAAGATCAGGAACGAGAGCTGCCTAAAATAATAGCAGAGACCTATTCAAGTATCAGTCGAGATAGCCTAGGGGCCAGACCACAAAAACCTCAATTTCATGGTAAATCAAACAAAGATACCCCCAAGCAAACACCTGAGGGTAATAAGAAACGCTGGGATAAAAAACAACAAACTCCTAAAAAGAAAGGGGAGAATCTCCACGTATGCAGACCCCACAAAATAGGTATAATCTCAGAAACAGGGATAATATAAAAATGCCTGATAGATATCAATATACTGATACACGCAAATCATCTTCCTTTCAGGACTCATCGGAAAAAAGAAACCAGAGAGGTGGGCGATCAGAGCGAAGAACAGAGTACATGAAACCGAGACAGGAATCACAACGCTCTTCGGAGGTTTCTGTTAAAAAGGAAGAGAAACCCACCCAACAAAAACAACAATTTAAAAAGAAAAAAGTGGCAGCAGTCGCAGTCCGACATGCCACACAGGAAGAGGGTCCTCTTGAAGAGCAAGAATTGGGCTCTAGCCTTGCTAGACAGCGCGGCAGAGGTCACAATAGTTCGCCGGAATCTACTAGAGCCTCTGGAGGTGAAAGCAACTGATGACTTTATACAAGTAGAAACTGCAGACATTCGTGTCTCCAAGCCTGATAGGGTGTACAAAGTAATGCTACAGCTAGAAGGAGACATTTAACGCACAATAGATGCAATATTTTGGGATTGCATAGTACAAGTATATGATGTCTTGTTGGCCGAACAAGATTGGCCGCCTGACTTTGTCCGTACCTGCCCATAAGGAGAAGATGTCATTAAGCCTTCTATCTCGCCTCTTGTTCCAGAGGAACTCGCTGAATGCTATTCCATTGAATGGGCTCCAGCACAAGCACCAGCATTATACAGAAATCACGTAGGATGGGATAAGGAATCCCTCTACCATGTAATTCCAATTAAAAGTGAACCTCAGCCACAACCGCAGTATCCTATAAAACATGAAGCAAAAGCACCAGTGAGAGAAATACTAACGCAATTAGAGTACCAGGGTGTGATTGAACCCTATGTCTCACCAATGAATAACCCATTATTTCCCGTAGCCAAACCAGACCATTCATACAGAATTGTCTTAGACTACTTACATTTAAACAGTCATACACATACCTATGCTATCCAAAATTCGCATAGCACAGCACTAATGTGCAACATAGTGCGTACAAAATACAATTTCCAATGGGTTCTTCTGCCAGAATATAGCACCTGAGAGTAGAGACTTAACAAGTTGCAGCGCACTAGGCTCCCAGAAAAAATTCTGTTGTTTACCTCAGGGGTACAAGAACAGCCCAGGACTGTCTGCAGCTCGTGTCACTGCTATATTGCACGAGATTGACCCTAAAGCATTTTCCTATGTAGATGATATATATCTCACAGATGATGAACTACTACAACATTTAAGACGGGTAGCCTGCATTGTTGTAGGGTTTGCCGAATTTGGCTACAAATTTTACTTCAAACTAACAAAAATAGCCTTCCTCAACGTCCTGTTCTTAGGATGTGAGCAGTCAAGTGAAGGGAAGAGCCTAGCGCCACAATTCTTCGTGAAGTGCGCACAGTTACAACCACCGAATACGATAAAAAAACTCCAATCATTATTGGGTTTCTTACATTTTTGCAGAACCTACATTCCAGATTATACTACACGCATAAAACTTTTATATGACTTAATACGTCCCGAATTTTCAAGTAAATTCTGGACAATTGAACATACACGTATTCTTTGAGAATTTCAGACAGACATGCTTGCAGCACAACATTTACACACAAAGGACAACAAAACACATTTGGTCATCAGAGTAGTAGCTGGGGCCATTGGTTTCACCTATGTGACATTTAATGAAGGTGAGACAGTCCCAATTGCCTATAATTCGCATTTGTACTCAGCACCAGAACAACGCTTTGCTCCCACAGAGAAAATTCTCACTGCTGTACAGATGGCTGTCATTAAAGAAAGACCTCTTGCCCAAGGAAAACGCATTATTGTCATTTCTCCAATCCCAGCCCTAGAGGCTGTTACAAAAGCTAGCGTTACAAACGCAATAGCATTACATCTACGCTGGATACAATGGGCTACGTCTCTGACAGCCACTAATGTAGACTACATTTTTGACCCAAAGCTACAAACTCAGGCATTCCTACAATATGAAGTAGAATATCCAGTTCAGCAAATACTTTGCCTATTGATCAGTATCATAGAGTCATGTACACCGATGGCTCTGCACAACCTGCAATTGGAACTAAACATCAATATTCTGCTGCTTGCGCAGTCGTAAGTGGCTATATGGAGGGGGATACATTTTGTCCTCTACATACCTTTACACAGACCCTAGGGGATTGTACAGCACAACTGGCTTAGTTACTGGAACACACGGACCCTGCACAGCTTACGCTGATTGTTTGTTATTCCTATTACTGTGTCCACCTGCATTATTGGCACCAGAATGGGTTCAGGGATTCTAAAGGCAACACCATTAAACACAGACTACTGTGGTGGAAAGTAGCTGACCTAAAAGAGACGCTACCGAGTGTCCATGTTGTACATACACTTGGACACCAGCGTGTTGGAATACACGTTGCTGGAAATACACTGGCTGATCAAGCCCCAAAGTCAGCAGTGGCAGTAGCCACTGTAGCTACAGTGACTCGCTCGAGTTCCACACCGGACGCAGACATTTGGGCTGCCGTGAAAGCTACGGCTGATGGTAAGCCCCATCCTAAAGGATTTCCTAATAAATATCATTATCATATGGGAAGTATACTGAACGCTGAAGTTAAGATACCAGGGGTAGGTGTACGAGACATCCCTAACAAAGACATAAGGTCACAATTGATTAAAGCAGCAAATGAGGTGGTGGCCTCTGCCCATGCTAGTGTGGCGGCTACAATTTAGATCTTGCAGGCCCGCTATTGGTGGCCAGGTCTCTACAAAGAGACTAAGCAGTATGTCCTTTGTTGTGACATCTGTCAACAAATCAAAGTTTCCACTGCCAAGAGCCCGCCGCAGACACCCCTCTTAATTTCAAACAAACCACTACAGTGTGTGTACTTGGACCATTGTAGTCCCTTAACACCTGATAGTGCATACAAATATATCTTAGTCGCTGTGGATTCATGCTCCAGATTTGTCTGGGTGTGGCCACAACGCTCGGCTGACGCTCGGACTGTTATTAAAGATTTGTGAATCTTTATGGTAGTGGTAAGTCCTTTCCACTCCATGCAAGACAGCACCCCCGTTCACCGCATCCTTTGCAGCTGCCAGGGCTTGTTTTCTTCACCTCCAAGGGGAACTTCAGGCAATGTGTAGCTCAGCTCCAGCCCCCAGCTCTCCGTTCTGCAACTCCTGGGCCTCTGCGTGATCCTACAACAACGTGGGAGCAACTTCTGTGGTGGTGTGTGGGCCGCTTCACTGACTTTTCTGTTCTTGTCCTGTGGGACACCTGTGGGTGCTGCTTTTTCTCCTGTGGGCCTTCTGCGATGCAGAGGGTCCCCTGTGACTCCCTCTCCTGGGTAGAGTCCTCCCGGACCTTTCTGGTCCCCGTCAGCACCTCTTTTCCTCCAACCACAAATTTGCCTTTGCTAAGGCCTGTTGGCAGAAATTCTTCATCGACACACATCTGCAATCCAGCTTCCAGCGTGAGACACCTTTTGCATGCATCAGGAGCTCTTCCAGCTTCTGTGCTGCAATGCTGACCTGTCTTCCTTCTTTGTCGATGTAGGAAAGTACCATCTTGCCTGGCATGTTACCCCCATTTTTCACTGTATATATGTTGTTTTAGTTGTATGTGTCACTGGGACCCTGGTAACCCAGGGCCCCAGTGCTCATAAGTGTGCCTGAATGTGTTACCTGTGTGGTGACTAACTGTCTCACTGAGGCTCTGCTAATCAGAACCTCAGTGGTTATGCTCTCTCATTTCTTTCCAAATTGTCACTGACAGGCTAGTGACCATTTTTTCCAATTTACATTGGATTACTGGAACACCCTTATAATTCCCTAGTATATGGTACTGAGGTACCCAGGGTATTGGGGTTCCAGGAGATCCCTATGGCTGGCAGCATTTCTTTTGCCACCCATAGGGAGCTCTGACAATTCTTACACAGGCCTGCCACTGCAGCCTGAGTGAAATAACGTCCACGTTATTTCACAGCCATTTTACACTGCACTTAAGTAACTTATAAGTCACCTATATGTCTAACCTTTACCTGGTAAAGGTTAGGTGCAAAGTTACTTAGTGTGAGGGCACCCTGGCACTAGCCAAGGTGCCCCCACATGGTTCAGAGCCAATTCACTGAACTTTGTGAGTGCGGGGACACCATTACACGCGTGCACTACATATAGGTCACTACCTATATGTAGCTTCACCATGGTAACTCCGAATATGGCCATGTAACATGTCTATGATCATGGAATTGCCCCCTCTATGCCATCCTGGCATTGTTGGTACAATTCCATGATCCCAGTGGTCTGTAGCACAGACCCTGGTACTGCCAGACTGCCCTTCCTGGGGTTTCACTGCAGCTGCTGCTGCTGCCAACCCCTCAGACAGGCAGCTGCCCTCCTGGGGTCCAGCCAGGCCTGGCCCAGGATGGCAGAACAAAGAACTTCCTCTGAGAGAGGGTGTGACACCCTCTCCCTTTGGAAAATGGTGTGAAGGCAGGGGAGGAGTAGCCTCCCCCAGCCTCTGGAAATGCTTTGTTGGGCACAGATGTGCCCAATTCTGCATAAGCCAGTCTACACCGGTTCAGGGACCCCTTAGCCCCTGCTCTGGCGCGAAACTGGACAAAGGAAAGGGGAGTGACCACTCCCCTGACCTGCACCTCCCCTGGGAGGTGTCCAGAGCTCCTCCAGTGTGCTCCAGACCTCTGCCATCTTGGAAACAGAGGTGCTGCTGGCACACTGGACTGCTCTGAGTGGCCAGTGCCACCAGGTGACGTCAGAGACTCCTGCTGATAGGCTCCTTCAGGTGTTAGTAGCCTTTCCTCTCTCCTAGGTAGCCAAACCCTCTTTTCTGGCTATTTAGGGTCTCTGTCTCTGGGGAAACTTTAGATAACGAATGCATGAGCTCAGCCGAGTTCCTCTGCATCTCTCTCTTCACCTTCTGATAAGGAATCGACCGCTGACCGCGCTGGAAGCCTGCAAACCTGCAACATAGTAGCAAAGACGACTACTGCAACTCTGTAACGCTGATCCTGCCGCCTTCTCGACTGTTTTCCTGCTTGTGCATGCTGTGGGGGTAGCCTGCCTCCTCTCTGCACCAGAAGCTCCGAAGAAATCTCCCGTGGGTCGACGGAATCTTCCCCCTGCAACCGCAGGCACCAAAAAGCTGCATCACCGGTCCCTTGGGTCTCCTCTCAGCACGACGAGCGAGGTCCCTCGAATCCAGCGACTCTGTCCAAGTGACCCCCACAGTCCAGTGACTCGTCAGTCCAAGTTTGGTGGAGGTAAGTCCTTGCCTCACCTCGCTGGGCTGCATTGCTGGGAACCACGACTTTGCAGCTACTCCGGCCCCTGTGCACTTCCGGCGGAAATCCTTCGTGCACAGCCAAGCCTGGGTCCACGGCACTCTAACCTGCATTGCACGACTTTCTAAGTTGGTCTCCGGCGATGTGGGACTCCTTTGTGCAACTTCGGTGAGCACCATTTCACGCATCCTCGTAGTGCCTGTTTCTGGCACTTCTCCGGGTGCTACCTGCTTCAGTGAGGGCTCTTTGTTTTGCTCGACGTCCCCTCTCTCTGCAGGTCAAATTTGCGACCTCCAGGTCCCTCCTGGGCCCCAGCAGCGTCCAAAAACGCCAAACGCACGATTTGCGTGTAGCAAGGTTTGTTGGCGTTTTTCCGGCAGGAAAACACTTCTGCACAACTCTCCAAGGCGAGAGGGATCCGTCCACCAAAGGGGAAGTCTCTAGCCCTTTTCGTTCCTGCAGAAACCTTAGCTTCTTCTGTCTAGTCGAAGCTTCTTTGCACCCGCAGCTGGCATTTCCTGGGCATCTGCCCATCTCCGACTTGCTTGTGACTTTTGGACTTGGTCCCCTTGTTCCACAGGTACCCTAGATTGGAAATCCACAGTTGTTGCATTGCTGGTTTGTGTCTTTCCTGTATTAGTCCTCTAACACGACTCTTTTGTCCTTAGGGGAACTTTGGTGCACTTTGCACTCACTTTTCAGGGTCTTGGGGAGGGTTATTTTTCTAACTCTCACTATTTTCTAATAGTCCCAGCGACCCTCTACAAGGTCACATAGGTTTGGGGTCCATTCGTGGTTCGCATTCCACTTTTGGAGTATATGGTTTGTGTTGCCCCTATCCCTATGTTTCCCCATTGCATCCTATTGTAACTATACATTGTTTGCACTGTTTTCTAAGACTATACTGCATATTTTTGCTATTGTGTATATATATCTTGTGTATATTTCCTATCCTCTCACTGAGGGTACACTCTAAGATACTTTGGCATATTGTCATAAAAATAAAGTACCTTTATTTTTAGTATAACTGTGTATTGTGTTTTCTTATGATATTGTGCATATGACACTAAGTGGTACTGTAGTAGCTTCACACGTCTCCTAGTTCAGCCTAAGCTGCTCTGCTAAGCTACCATTATCTATCAGCCTAAGCTGCTAGACACCCTATACACTAATAAGGGATAACTGGGCCTGGTGCAAGGTGCAAGTACCCCTTGGTACTCACTACAAGCCAGTCCAGCCTCCTACATTGGTTGTGCAGTGGTGGGATAAGTGCTTGAGACTACTTACCACTCTTGTCATTGTACTTTTCATAAGAGAAAAATATACAAAACAAGGTCAGTGTATATACACATAGCCAAAAAGTTTAGCATTTTCCTCTTTTCACTCTTTTCTAAGTGCTGAAAAGTACTTCTAAAACTTTCAAAAAGTTCTTAAAAGTTTAAAAAGTTTTTTCTGTCTTTCCAAAGAGTTCTGAAAACTTTTTTCTCTTTTTCTATCACTTTAACTCTCTCTAAAAAATGTCTGGCACAGGAAAAAATGTTGAACTGTCCAAACTTGCATATGATCACCTTAGCTGGAAAGGAGCAAGGAGTCTCTGCATAGAGAGAGGTTTGAGTGTGGGGAAGAATCCTTCCTTAGAACTGTTAATTAATATGCTTAGAGTACAGGATAAGGCCATAAGTGCCCAATCTGGTGAAAAAGTAGCTAATGGTTCTCAATCTGATCCAGGGACTCCCCCAGGAAAAGGTTCAGGAAAGAAACTTCTCAGCCTGCCCATTACTAGACAGTCTAGCATAGTTGGTACAGAGGTTGAATCACACCATACTGATGGTGTGCTCTCACATTATACTGGTAGCCAAGCTGTTAGGGTGCCCTCTGTAAGGGACAGGTCTCCTTCTGTTCATTCCCATCATACCTCTGTATCTAGAAATGTCCCTCCCACCCACCCGGATGACAGATTGTTAGAAAGGGAGCTCAATAGATTGAGAGTGGAACAAACCAGACTGAAGCTCAAGAAGCAACAGCTGGATTTGGATAGACAGTCTTTAGAATTAGAGAAGGAAAGACAGAAGTTGGGTTTAGATACCCATGGTGGCAGCAGCAGTATTCCCCATAGTCATCCTGCAAAAGAGCATGATTCCAGGAATCTGCACAAGATAGTTCCCCCTTATAAGGAGGGGGATGACATTAACAAGTGGTTTGCTGCACTTGAGAGGGCCTGTGCTGTACAGGATGTCCCTCAAAAGCAGTGGGCTGCTATCCTATGGCTATCATTTACTGGAAAAGGTAGGGATAGGCTCCTTACTGTAAAAGAAAATGATGCTAATAATTTCCAAGTTCTTAAGAATGCACTCCTGGATGGTTATGGCTTAACCACTGAACAGTACAGGATAAAGTTCAGAGAGACCAAAAAGGAGTCTTCACAAGACTGGGTTGATTTCATTGACCAGGCAGTGAAGGCCTTGGAGGGGTGGTTACATGGCAGTAAAGTTACTGATTATGACAGCCTGTATAACTTGATCCTGAGAGAGCATATTCTTAATAATTGTGTGTCTGATTTGTTGCACCAGTACTTGGTGGACTCTGATCTGACCTCTCCCCAAGAATTGGGAAAGAAGGCAGACAAATGGGTCAGAACAAGAGTGAACAGAAAAGTTCATACAGGGGGTGACAAAGATGGCAACAAAAAGAAGGATGGTAAGTCTTCTGACAAGGGTGGGGACAAATCTAAAAATGAGTCTTCATCAGGCCCACAAAAACACTCTGGTGGGGGTGGTGGGTCCAAATCCTCCTTTAATCAGAACAAGGAAAAGAAACCATGGTGCTATTTATGTAAAATAAAAGGCCATTGGACAACAGATCCCAGTTGTCCAAAGAAAGGCACCACAGCTCCTACCACTACAACCCCTACTGCTACACCTAGTGTCCCTACTAATAGCAGTGGTGGTGGGAGCAAACCTACTAATAGCCAATCCAAGGGAGTAGCTGGGCTCACTTTTGGTAATTTAGTTGGGGTTGGTCTGATTAGGGAGACCACAGAGGCTACTTTAGTCTCTGAAGGGGCTATTGATTTAGCCACTTTGGTTGCTTGCCCCCATAACTTGGAGAAGTACAAGCAACTAACCCTAATAAATGGTGTTGAGGTCCAGGCCTACAGGGACACAGGTGCCAGTGTCACAATGGTGATTGAGAAACTGGTGCACCCTGAACAACACATACTTGGACACCAGTACCAAGTAACCGATGCTCACAACATAACACAAAGCCACCCCATGGCTGTTGTAAATCTCAACTGGGGGGGGGTAACTGGTCCAAAGAAAGTTGTGGTAGCTTCAGATTTACCTGTAGACTGTCTATTAGGGAATGATTTGGAGACATCAGCTTGGTCAGATGTGGAGTTGGAGGCCCATGCAGCAATGCTGGGCATCCCAGGGCATATTTTTGCTTTGACAAGGGCTCAGACCAAAAAGCAAAAAGGACAGGGAAGCTTGGATCCTGGAACAATGGACCAAGTGCTCCCTAGAGCTAGGGCTAGTAGAAGCAAACCACTTCCTACTATCCCTCCCTCTACAGTGGATTCTAATTCTGAGGAAGAAGAATTCCCTCCCTGTGCAGAACCTACACCAGAGGAGCTGGAAGCAGACACTGCTGAGCTTTTGGGTGAAGGGGGGCCTGCCAGAGAGGAGCTGAGTGTGGCACAGCAAACCTGTCCCACATTAGAGGGTCTCAGACAGCAAGCTGTCAAACAGGCTAATGGGGATGTCAGTGACTCTCACAGAGTTTACTGGGAGGATAACCTCTTGTACACTGAGCATAGGGATCCTAAACCTGGAGCTGCCAGGGGATTAGTGATTCCTCAGGAGTACAGAAAGTTCCTCCTAACACTGGCACATGACATTCCCTTAGCTGGGCATCTAGGGCAAATGAAAACTTGGGACAGGCTTGTTCCCCTGTTTCATTGGCCTAGGATGTCTGAGGACACAAAAGAATTTTGCAAGTCCTGTGAAACCTGTCAAGCCAGTGGCAAGACAGGTGGCACCCCAAAGGCACCCCTTATCCCACTGCCTGTGGTTGGGGTACCCTTTGAAAGGGTAGGGGTTGACATAGTTGGCCCCCTTGACCCTCCTACTGCTTCAGGCAATAGGTTTATCTTAGTGGTAGTGGACCATGCCACAAGATATCCTGAAGCTATTCCTTTAAGGACCACTACAGCTCCTGCAGTGGCAAAGGCCCTCCTGGGAATATTTTCCAGGGTGGGCTTCCCAAAGGAAGTAGTATCAGACAGAGGAAGCAATTTCATGTCTGCATACTTAAAGGCCATGTGGAAGGAGTGTGGTGTAACTTACAAGTTCACAACACCCTATCATCCACAAACAAATGGACTGGTGGAGAGATTTAATAAAACTCTCAAAGGCATGATTATGGGACTCCCTGAAAAACTCCGCAGGAGATGGGATATCCTTCTACCATGCCTCCTTTTTGCCTACAGGGAGGTACCCCAGAAAGGAGTGGGCTTCAGCCCCTTTGAACTTCTTTTTGGACACCCTGTTAGGGGTCCACTCACACTTGTAAAGGAGGGTTGGGAACAACCTTTAAAAGCTCCTAAGCAGGATATTGTGGATTATGTACTTGGCCTCAGATCAAGGATGGCTGAGTACATGAAAAAGGCCAGTAAAAACCTTCAGGCCAGCCAAGAGCTCCAGAAGCAATGGCATGATCAGAAGGCTGTTTTGGTTCAGTACCAACCAGGGCAGAAAGTGTGGGTCTTGGAGCCTGTGGCCCCAAGAGCACTCCAAGATAAATGGAGTGGACCCCACACAATTGTTGAAAAGAAGGGTGAAGTCACCTACTTGGTTGACTTAGGCACTGCCAGGAGTCCCCTTAGGGTGCTCCATGTCAACCACCTGAAACCCTACTATGACAGGGCTGATCTCACCCTGCTCATGGCAACAGATGAGGGACAGGAAGAAGACAGTGATCCTCTACCTGATCTCTTCTCTTCCACAGAACAAGATGCTCTTGTGGAAGGTGTAGTTTTGGCTGATTGTCTTACTGCTGAGCAGAAAGATAATTGCATAAATCTCCTAGGACAATTTTCAGAACTCTTCTCTACTGTGCCAGGCACCACTTCTTGGTGTGAGCACACTATAGATACTGGAGACAGTTTACCTGTCAAAAGTAAGATCTATAGGCAGCCTGACCATGTCAGGGACTGCATAAAGCAAGAAGTTCAGAAAATGTTGGAACTAGGAGTGGTTGAGCACTCTGACAGTCCATGGGCTTCTCCTGTGGTACTGGTACCAAAACCCAATTCTAAAGATGGAAAGAAGGAAATGAGGTTTTGTGTCGACTATAGAGGTCTCAACTTGGTAACCAAAACTGATGCTCACCCTATACCCAGGGCAGATGAGCTTATAGATACACTGGCATCTGCCAAGTATCTAAGCACTTTTGATTTGACTGCAGGGTATTGGCAGATCAAATTGTCAGAAGATGCTAAACCTAAGACTGCATTTTCTACCATTGGAGGACATTACCAGTTTACTGTAATGCCTTTTGGTTTGAAAAATGCACCTGCCACTTTTCAGAGGTTGGTGAATACAGTCCTGCAAGGGCTGGAAGCTTTCAGTGCAGCATATTTGGATGATATAGCTGTCTTTAGCTCCAGCTGGGATGATCACCTGGTCCACCTTTGGAAAGTTTTGGAGGCTCTGCAAAAGGCAGGCCTCACTATCAAGGCTTCAAAGTGCCAGATAGGGCAGGGTAAGGTGGTTTATCTGGGACACCTTGTTGGTGGGGAACAGATTGCACCACTTCAGGGGAAAATCCAAACTATTATTGATTGGGTTCCCCCTACCACTCAGACTCAGGTGAGAGCCTTCCTAGGCCTCACTGGGTATTACAGGAGGTTCATTAAGAACTATGGCTCCATTGCAGCCCCTCTTAATGACCTCACATCCAAGAAAATGCCTAAAAAGGTATTATGGACAGCAAGCTGTCAGAAAGCTTTTGAGGAGCTGAAGCAGGCCATGTGCTCTGCACCTGTCCTGAAAAGCCCTTGTTACTCTAAAAAATTCTATGTCCAGACTGATGCATCTGAATTAGGAGTAGGGGCAGTCCTATCACAACTTAATTCTGAGGGCCAGGATCAACCTGTTGCTTTTATTAGTAGAAGGTTGACCCCTAGAGAAAAGCGTTGGTCTGCCATTGAGAGGGAGGCCTTTGCTGTGGTCTGGGCTCTGAAGAAGTTGAGGCCATACCTGTTTGGCACTCACTTCATTGTTCAGACAGACCACAAACCTCTACTTTGGCTAAAACAAATGAAAGGTGAAAATCCTAAATTGTTGAGGTGGTCCATATCCCTACAGGGAATGGACTATACAGTGGAACATAGACCTGGGAGTAGCCACTCCAATGCAGATGGACTCTCCAGATATTTCCACTTAGACAATGAAGACTCATCAGGTAACGGCTAGTCTTATTGTCCTTCGTTTGGGGGGGGGTTGTGTAGGAAAGTACCATCTTGCCTGGCATGTTACCCCCATTTTTCACTGTATATATGTTGTTTTAGTTGTATGTGTCACTGGGACCCTGGTAACCCAGGGCCCCAGTGCTCATAAGTGTGCCTGAATGTGTTATCTGTGTAGTGACTAACTGTCTCACTGAGGCTCTGCTAATCAGAACCTCAGTGGTTATGCTCTCTCATTTCTTTCCAAATTGTCACTGACAGGCTAGTGACCATTTTTTCCAATTTACATTGGATTACTGGAACACCCTTATAATTCCCTAGTATATGGTACTGAGGTACCCAGGGTATTGGGGTTCCAGGAGATCCCAATGGGCTGCAGCATTTCTTTTGCCACCCATAGGGAGCTCTGACAATTCTTACACAGGCCTGCCACTGCAGCCTGAGTGAAATAACGTCCACGTTATTTCACAGCCATTTTACACTGCACTTAAGTAACTTATAAGTCACCTATATGTCTAACCTTTACCTGGTAAAGGTTAGGTGCAAAGTTACTTAGTGTGAGGGCACCCTGGCACTAGCCAAGGTGCCCCCACATGGTTCAGAGCCAATTCACTGAACTTTGTGAGTGCGGGGACACCATTACACGCGTGCACTACATATAGGTCTCTACCTATATGTAGCTTCACCATGGTAACTCCGAATATGGCCATGTAACATGTCTATGATCATGGAATTGCCCCCTCTATGCCATCCTGGCATTGTTGGTACAATTCCATGATCCCAGTGGTCTGTAGCACAGACCCTGGTACTGCCAGACTGCCCTTCCTGGGGTTTCACTGCAGCTGCTGCTGCTGCCAACCCCTCAGACAGGCAGCTGCCCTCCTGGGGTCCAGCCAGGCCTGGCCCAGGATGGCAGAACAAAGAACTTCCTCTGAGAGAGGGTGTGACACCCTCTCCCTTTGGAAAATGGTGTGAAGGCAGGGGAGGAGTAGCCTCCCCCAGCCTCTGGAAATGCTTTGTTGGGCACAGATGTGCCCAATTCTGCATAAGCCAGTCTACACCGGTTCAGGGACCCCTTAGCCCCTGCTCTGGCGCGAAACTGGACAAAGGAAAGGGGAGTGACCACTCCCCTGACCTGCACCTCCCCTGGGAGGTGTCCAGAGCTCCTCCAGTGTGCTCCAGACCTCTGCCATCTTGGAAACAGAGGTGCTGCTGGCACACTGGACTGCTCTGAGTGGCCAGTGCCACCAGGTGACGTCAGAGACTCCTGCTGATAGGCTCCTTCAGGTGTTAGTAGCCTTTCCTCTCTCCTAGGTAGCCAAACCCTCTTTTCTGGCTATTTAGGGTCTCTGTCTCTGGGGAAACTTTAGATAACGAATGCATGAGCTCAGCCGAGTTCCTCTGCATCTCTCTCTTCACCTTCTGATAAGGAATCGACCGCTGACCGCGCTGGAAGCCTGCAAACCTGCAACATAGTAGCAAAGACGACTACTGCAACTCTGTAACGCTGATCCTGCCGCCTTCTCGACTGTTTTCCTGCTTGTGCATGCTGTGGGGGTAGCCTGCCTCCTCTCTGCACCAGAAGCTCCGAAGAAATCTCCCGTGGGTCGACGGAATCTTCCCCCTGCAACCGCAGGCACCAAAAAGCTGCATCACCGGTCCCTTGGGTCTCCTCTCAGCACGACGAGCGAGGTCCCTCGAATCCAGCGACTCTGTCCAAGTGACCCCCACAGTCCAGTGACTCGTCAGTCCAAGTTTGGTGGAGGTAAGTCCTTGCCTCACCTCGCTGGGCTGCATTGCTGGGAACCGCGACTTTGCAGCTACTCCGGCCCCTGTGCACTTCCGGCGGAAATCCTTCGTGCACAGCCAAGCCTGGGTCCACGGCACTCTAACCTGCATTGCACGACTTTCTAAGTTGGTCTCCGGCGACGTGGGACTCCTTTGTGCAACTTCGGCGAGCACCGTTTCACGTATCCTCTTAGTGCCTGTTTCTGGCACTTCTCCGGGTGCTACCTGCTTTAATGAGGGCTCTTTGTCTTGCTCGACGTCCCCTCTCTCTGCAGGTCCAATTTGCGACCTCCTGGTCCCTCCTGGGCCCCAGCAGCGTCCAAAAACGCCAAACGCACAATTTGCGTGTAGCAAGGCTTGTTGGCGTTCTTCCGGCGGGAAAACACTTCTGCACGACTCTCCAAGGCGAGAGGAATCCGTCCACCAAAGGGGAAGTCTCTAGCCCTTTTCGTTCCTGCAGAAACCTTAGCTTCTTCTGTCTAGTCGAAGCTTCTTTGCACCCGCAGCTGGCATTTCCTGGGCATCTGCCCATCTCCGACTTGCTTGTGACTTTTGGACTTGGTCCCCTTGTTCCACAGGTACCCTAGATTGGAAATCCACAGTTGTTGCATTGCTGGTTTGTGTCTTTCCTGCATTAGTCCTCTAAAACGACTCTTTTGTCCTTAGGGGAACTTTGGTGCACTTTGCACTCACTTTTCAGGGTCTTGGGGAGGGTTATTTTTCTAACTCTCACTATTTTCGAATAGTCCCAGCGACCCTCTACAAGGTCACATAGGTTTGGGGTCCATTCGTGGTTCGCATTCCACTTTTGGAGTATATGGTTTGTGTTGCCCCTATCCCTATGTTTCCCCATTGCATCCTATTGTAACTATACATTGTTTGCACTGTTCTCTAAGACTATACTGCATATTTTTGCTATTGTGTATATATATCTTGTGTATATTTCCTATCCTCTCACTGAGGGTACACTCTAAGATACTTTGGCATATTGTCATAAAAATAAAGTACCTTTATTTTTAGTATAACTGTGTATTGTGTTTTCTTATGATATTGTGCATATGACACTAAGTGGTACTGTAGTAGCTTCACACGTCTCCTAGTTCAGCCTAAGCTGCTCTGCTAAGCTACCATTATCTATCAGCCTAAGCTGCTAGACACCCTATACACTAATAAGGGATAACTGGGCCTGGTGCAAGGTGCAAGTACCCCTTGGTACTCACTACAAGCCAGTCCAGCCTCCTACAGTCGACCAGCTCCAAAAGGTACCTCTGGGTGGGTAGTATCTCCTACTCCCCCTGGACTCCACAGACACTTCTGGACTTGGTCTCCTCTCTCCACAGGTCTCCATCTTCAGTATTCCACCACTGACTTCTTGCAGGCTGTTCTGGGTGTCTTCTTTTTCTTCTTTTCATCCTTTGGGTGCTTCTGGGGAAATCCAGTGTTTTGCTCCTGCATTCCTGGTCGCTGGGGGGGGGGGGGGGGGTACTGCATTACTTGACTGTGTGGTTTCCTAGTACTCCCAGCTCCCCTCTAAACAATTTGTTTACCTAGGTGGGGGCCCTGTGTTCGCATTCCACTTTCTTATTATGTGGTTTGGGCTCCCCCTAGGGCTCCTAATATTTGTATGCCGCTTACTGTTTATTAGTATTTATATATATATATATATACAATACATATATATATATATATATATATATATATATATATATATATATATATAGTGTATTTACTTATCTCCTATTGGAGGGTTGCCTCTCTACTATTTCCTGATACCGTGTTCCAAAAATAAAGTACCTTTATTTTTGTACAACCAAGTGTTTTCTTTCTTCTGTGTAAGTACTGTGTGAGTGTAGTGGTATTGCATGAGCTTTGCATGTTTTCTAGATAAGCCTTGGATGCTCATCCACAGCTACCTCTAGAGAGCCTGGCATCTACACACTGCCTACACTTTTCTGAGAGGGGATACCTGGACTTGGTGAAAGGTGTAAGTAGCATACGTACTCACCACACATCAGGCCAGCTTCCTACATGGGGGGGCTTACCAAGTTAGGTAGTATGCAAGTAACATCACAGTGCGTGACATCACGGCACATAACTGCACATGGCAGCACAGGAAGTGGCTTCACAACCCATGACCTCATAGGAAGTGACATCACAAGAAGTGACATCAGATCTTAAGAGCTCACTCATATGTTTAGCATGCCTATCATGAAGACTTTTGACTGCATTATGGGTTGTACCAAAAATTGACTCTTCCCTGATGCAAAATTTGGGCCTTAACTTATTTAGCTATTTTTTAAAACCATACCGCAAGGAAATTGGCAATAAGGAGAAACATGACAGTAAATCTGTTCTCCCTACTTGGTTGCAAAACCTGCATTTTAAAATATCTTATGGAGTTAAAGCACCTGATCTTTGTGTGACAACTAAATCTCAGGAAATAATAATAATGGTAAGATAACTCTGAAGGTTAACATATTTGCTGGAGAGATCTGTGTTTTGTCTAGTGCCAGTTTTGAATCAAAGTAGCATGTAGGTTTAATATGACTCCTGCAAAAGCACATTATATAACATAAGGTTGACAGATTTTTACTTTATGTAAATGAGTATGTGGGTTACTGCCTTTAACACACAGATCCCTTGTAACTTGTGTAGGAAAGTAGCATCTTTTTTAGCATAGTTACCCCGACTTTTTGCCTGATGTCAATGTGCTTACACTGTCAGTGCTCTCTCCTCTAAATTTGTTTGTATAGTAACTTTTACCCCCTACAATGGGCATACTGGTGCACCTATGTAAGTCCCTAGTACACAGGCCATTGGTACATCAGGGGTCTCCCATTGGATGCAGCATGTACTATGCTACCCATGGAAGCCCATGCAAACTGTGTCTATAAGCCTGCCATTGGAGCCTGCTTGAAATGGTGCATGCACCTTTCACTTTAGATGTAAGGCTTGCCTTATATCGTGGTCACTGCACTTGGACACTGTAAGCCACCCCTATGGTAGGCCCTTCAGCCCAAGGGCAGGGTGCATGGTCCTGAGTGTGAGGGCACCCCTGCATGATCAGAGGTGCACCTACAAAACTCAGACTCCATTCTCTGGGCTTTGTAAGTGCGGGTAAGCCATTTTAAGGTATGTAGTGGACACTGGTCAACACGAGTAGTCCAACTACATAATGGCTTCACCGAACCTAGAGATGTTTGCTATCAAACAAGGTGGAATCATGCAACAACACAGATTCAAGTGTTAGTTGCATGATACAATGCGCTCTGGAGGGTCCTTAGAGGATCCCCCAGATCTGGCTGTACAGCCTTGCAGGGACTGCATGCCAGCCCACGCTGCTGCCAACCCTAGACATTGTTCTGCCCTCCCGCTGATGAGCCTAACTCGAGCAGGGAAACGCAGAACAAAGGATTTCCTGTAGGGACTACCTCTCCATTTGAAATGGGTGTCTCTGGGCTGGGGTTGGTGGCCTCTCAGCCCCACCAGACTGCTTTGAAGGGCCCATTTGGTGACCTCAGTGCATAAACTGGTTTGCACCAGTGCAGGAGCCTCTGATTCTTGCTTTGGCGCAAAACCATACAAAGGACAGAGGAGTAATCACTCCCCTGTCCAACTCCTCCCCTAGGGAGGTGCACAAAGCTCTGCCAGGTGACCACTTGATTCTGCTATCTTAAAAATAAGATGTGCAAAGGCCCCTGGAAGCATCTGACTGGTTAAGCCAGGTGGGTGAGGTCCCTGACCTCCTCTGATAGGTGGATCACCACAGACAGTGTCCAACTCTCTTTCTTGGTTACTTAAGGGCTCCCCTGAGGGTGCGACCCTAGATTCTTTAAGCAAGACTCTACAAGGAACTCTCTGCAAGACTCTTCTGCAAACCTGACCACCGGAACCGCTGCTGGTCTGCCTTAGAAACTGAAACAAAACTGTATCATGTTGGGAGGGCTCCCACTGCACCATTGTTTCTCTAGCTCCTGCAAGAATTCTGCAACATCCGCGGCTGTGCATCCTCCAGGGTCATAATGACTTTGTTTGCACCAGGAAGCAAGAAGGAATCTCCCTTGGAGTGTGGATCCTGCTGTCCCACACACATCGAAAGGGTCTACTACACAGGCGGTGGTTCTGTGGCCCTCTCCAGGTCCAACTTGTCTTCTATCCAACTTGGAAGATGGTGGATCTATGCTGTAGGCACTGAGACGGAACCCCTATAACTGCATCTGTTGCTGTTAACAAGGCTTGTTGACTCTTCTTCCAGAAGACCTTCGAGCTCCAGAAAACCCCAGCATCCAGCACTCTGCAACTCCAAGAACAGCATCCAGCCTGCAACTCCTGTGGTGTGGGACTCCTTTGTTGTGCTGCTGAGGCCTCCCTGTGACTCCTTGTACCTGCTGGCAGTGGGTCCTCATGGGGGCTCCAACAATTCTCTGGCTCTCTGGATTGCTTGCTGAGGGCAAGCTCTGACTTCCCTCCAAGTGTCGAGTCGTTTGGACTTTGCTGCTCTCTAAAATACTGCAAACTTTCCGGCAGCTTCATCCTGTTTTTGCCAATGCTTGTTGGTGGTTCTGCTGACCACTGACCCCTCTGCAATCCGGGGACCGATGTGGGACAGCTCATGGGTAACTCCAAGGATCTTCTTGTTTCACCTGGACTCCCCAGCTGTACTTCTACCGTCACCGACCTGCAGGAACTTCTTTCCAAGAAGAGTGGGCACTGTCTACCTGCACCGCCTGGACATCTCTGAGTGGTCTGGAAACTGTTGCTTCTCTTTCTGGATTTTTCTGGTCCAGAATCCACGCTTAGATTCTACCAACATGGTGCATGGGTCGAGACAGCAGCTGGATAAATGAGGCTCCCATTGACCCCAATGAAGGTTTCTGATGTCACTTCACCCCTATGCACCTGGGCTCCCTGTTGTAGGTACTCCACTTTCCTGGGTATCCACGGGTGGGGACACTATCGAATCTTCTGTGTGCCAACTGGTTTCTTCAGGGTCGTCTGAAAAGGGTCCTGAATCCTGAAAATTCCAACCACACCGGTCCTGTGCTAGCTGATGAGACACCCAGCTAGAAAACACCTCTGCACACGGGCTCCTGGGGAATTTCTGGTACTTACCTTGCGTGATTTTCTACTCCTCCAGCCCCTGAAGTCCTAACATACTTACCTTGGTTGAGCACGTCCATTCTTATACCACTTTCTTAGTATTTGGTTTGCCCCCTCCCATAGGGTCCCATGTATTTCTATGCTTTTCCTGTTTGTTTCTAAGTATATTTTCTGTGTGTAGACATTTCCAAGTGTAGATATACCAATGTTAGGATAGTACTAGTGTTATAATAAAGAATACTTTATTTTTGTAACACTTATGGCTTGATTTAAGCACCTCTCTTTAGCACCCCCTACTGCCACCATGTGAGCGCCATATTTAAAATAGGGCACACTGTGAGGCAGGGTAGGGGGCAATAACATCATTTTTGTTTTACACTATTTTTGTACTGTGCAGATACAGAGGGCCCCATTACATTCAATGGCATGTCCCCTTTTAACGCATGCTCTGAGTGCCGAAAAAATGACGGAAGGAAGTCCGTTAGATTTCCTTGCACCATTTTATGGTCCCCCCTTATGGGGTAACGCCTCCTTTGCATACATTATGCCTGGCGCAGACATAATGTAGCGCAAAGGGCTACAAAGAGGCGCAATGCTTGCATTGTGCCACTCTGTAAACATGGCACAGCGTTTTTGGCCTTCTAACACCACATTAGTGTGAAAAAATGCCATTAATGTGGCGTTAGAATGGCTCTAGTGGCTTTTAAATATGCCCCTTAGTATGGTTCTTTCTTGTGTGAAAATCACTGACTGACTACTGTGGTATTGTAAGTGCTCTACACTTCTCCTTGGTAAGCCTAAGCTGCTCTCCACAGCTACCCCTAGAGAGCTTTGGTTATCTAGGCACCAAAACACTATCACTAAGGGTTGCCTGGATTCAGTACAGGGTGCCACACCATAGGTGTACACCATAAACTAAACCAGCCTCCTACAACTTCCAGTTTATAAATCATAATCCTTCTAGTATAGCACATCTATGTCTGACCTGTGGCTTTTTCTCCTTGCACCACTCACTATCTTATGTAACACATCTTCTACACTTTTTTACACAATGTCAATTGTCAATGTATACATGTAATATAAAGCGCTCTGACACCCTGCATTGGGATGAGTAGCTCTATAAAAGAAATAAAACAAAATACTGGGACAGACCAACACAGCCAACATTCTTACATTGCATGTATATCTTTTATATGAAGGGACATAACAAAATCAGATGTGTGCCTCTCTTAAGTACGTGTGAAGTATTAAGCTGTGTGACTTTGTTTCCCCTCCATTACATTTAGGTGTGAGACTCCCAATAGCTCCCAGGCAGGATACTCCAAGAAAAGGAGGCACGATGGCCACTTAACTTTGGCCTTTGTTATGGGCTCAGCTGGAATCTTATAGGCCCCCTCCCCACCAGGACGTCCCTTCTCGGAAAGAAAGCTGACAACATGCAGGGACTGCTGACCGTGTCCCAGTGTCTGAAAATTACACCTGGACAAGTTAAGCACATTTCTGTTGCGGCCATGCCTCTTGGCAGAATAGAAAGCACCCACCCTGTGTAAAAAGTGAGCAGACGCCGTCTAGCTGCATGTACCATCGACTTGAGCCCTGGATCCATTTCTCTGGTAGATTTGTTACCTAATGAAGTTTTGGGCAGGTTTCCAATGTCCAATCCCTGCTGCTCTATCACAGACTACTTGAAAGGAACGGCACCTTGTAACATGATAGTGAAAGTTACAATAAATGTGTTTAATAGCATCTGGTGGATGGTGATAGTGCGGGAAACAGGAGATGGATGCACTTTGAGTATAGGACACCAACAAATCTCAAGACTGCCTTAACTCACACAAATGTTTAGGAGGCCACACTTGTCCCCAGGGAACTGAGCATTGAGTGAATCCCTGCTTTATTTACCATTTCACAGCTGTGCTTCACGTCTTATGCTCTCTCCAGGATGGAACAGCAGGGTTATACACCATCACCTCCTGCCTTAGCCACCCCAAGAAGCTTGATTACTGAGAAATAAACACATTCCCAGAAAATAGGAACACATTGTACCCATCTTGCAGGCATTCTTAAGCTCTTCTCTCAATATATAACCATTATTTCCCTTTCATGATGCATCAAGCCCACTGGGAGCAGATCTCTGGTCCTCAGACATAGCACCTGCAAGGCATCTTGGAGAAGCAAGGGCTACAAGGTGACACTTGTGGTAGCCATTTGCCAGTAAGCAACAATGTCTGGTACACAGAGACCTTCCTAGTGAAAATGACTTGCTTCTGAATATTAGTGCTGCCTTTCCATCTCTGTAGGATAATCTGTTTTTCAGGAAAAACAATGTCCAGGCTTTTGCTATGCATTAAGCGGTGAATATCTGGTGCATTTTTACAGGATGATAATGAGCAGAAGAATCCATGGGTGGGATAAGTGCATGAGCTCTTGTCTCCTATCTTCGAGAACTCTCCTGGAAAGATGACGTTTTCGGGCTATCCTTACGCTCCAGGAGAGCTCTCATGGAAAGATGAGGGGCCCGGTTTAGATCTTAGTGGTGTTACCGTCTTGTTGGCGGTCTCTGGCCCGCCGTATTTAGTAGTATTGGAGCTAAGCCAAAGACTGCCGCGACGGAGTGTACTCCGTCGTTCCAGCTTCATCCCTGTATTGGAACTAAGCCAAAGACTGCCACGATGCAGCGGACTCCAGTGCTGATGATTAGCACTCCATTGCCATCTTGACAGCGGCATCCCGCCTAGCCTATTTAGATCATACAGTTGTGCTGGTGGTGTATCAGTGGCAGGCCCATGACGGTGGGAGTCTGTCATTGGACCCATTCAGTATAATACTATGTCTGTGGCCGTTGGTTGGACGCTAGAAGCCCACACCTGTTGTAAATTGGACAATTGTGAACACCTGCAAAACACACTATAAAACACATTCTGTTTCAAACCATGATCCTTTTCACACAGCAGCAGACCAGACAGGCACCAGCTTGCTCACCACAGGAGACAGTTATTTCTGTTTTCTTCTCCCACTGTGTTTTTATTAAATTGACCTTATTTCAGTACCCTTCAGTTTTTGAGCACTAGACTTGTTTAGCAAAAATTCACAATGTCACGGAGGAGAAATCCCCATTTCAAAGAGAGAGAATTGTCTGTCGTGGTGGATGGAATCATTAGAATTCAGCTAGGGTTGTTTGGAGCACAAGTCCAAAATACTACCATTCCCCAGAAAAGCAAAGTGTGGACCCGAATAGGTGACAGAGTGAATGCTGTAGCTAACAACTTGGGCACACAGTCAGAGATTAGGACCTGTGGGGGAAAGTACATTCATTGGCCTCTAAACGTCATCTGGAGGTCCAGAGGACTGGTGGTGGTACTCCTCTCCCCCCATCACAACTCTTTCAGTGGGTGGAGGTCTTGCAAATCCTTCATCCTGAAGGCTTGACTGGAATCCCTGGTGGAGTATAGACTGGTAAGTCAGACCTATGTATGTCTCCCTAATCACAAATGGAGTCCTGCCCTTAACTTGGACATTTAGAATGCTCCAATAACCTTAGCAAGACAGATATAGTTAATTTGGACTTAACAAAATATGTTGTGTGATAGAAATTACTAGCAGCATGGTTGTAGCTCTCCTTCTAACATAATGCAATATATATAGTCAAATTGCATGTAGTTCCCCATTGACCATCCCTTGCATGGGCTGTGCCCATTACTGTCTATCAGTGCATGTTATTGTTCTACCAAAAACATGTAGAAAACTACATCCATTTTCACATGAAAGTATAGTGTTTCTTAGTAGTATTTTCTCCTAGTTGCATCATGTCCATACAAAGGCAAATGTGTGTTTATCTCCACTATAGTCATTGAAAGTGATTTGTGTAACTTACTTTTCAAACAAGTATTGTCCATGATGTCAACAGATGACTATAACTACCAAGATGCTCTGTTTTTCATCTGTAAAAACAATAGTGGAATGTAATGTTGCTCCACCGCCCTTTACTTCCATATGGACACACATTTAAATAACTAGGGTATTTAGCAGTCACAATGTGATGCTATGGATTAAAATATCACTTCTTGTGTATATCACCCATGTTGACACCTGCTCAGAGGTACATTGAATTGATGAAAATGCTAACATTATTCATTGTCTTTTGAATCCAAGATATCCAAAAATGTGTTGGGGCATGCTGAATAGAATTGGTAGGCACACACAAGTTATATTTCACTGTCCATATGATGACCAATTACAGTTTCATGTGCTTTATGAACCACTTTGTATCCAATGTATTGCAGCCTGCTAGGCCTTGGAATGATCCAGTACTCCAATCTACTCACTACAGTGTTGGGTTCAGCGTATGTCACATGTTACATACAAATCTGAAATAAGACGTTGACATTTCAGGACATCTCTACAAGGTCAGCACTGGAGTTGTCATCTGAGTAGATCAGGCTGCATTGGTAAAATAATGAAAATAACACAAAGGCCTAATCAGTCTATCAGTCTCTTTCTAGTTTTTAGGTTGACCCTTCTGTAGACAAATATGTAGGAAGCTGGCTCTGTATACACTATACCAAAATGAGGTATAGTGTGCACAGAGTCCAGTGGATCCCTAGAGGCTTAACATAGGATAAAGTAGATAATACTAATGCTTTCCTTTGTGGTAGTGTGGTTGAGCAGTTAGGTGTATCAGAGGATACTGCAAAGCATTTGTTGTACACACACAGTCAAGAAATGAGGCACACACTTAATGACTAACTCCAGGCCAATGTTTTTATATAGCAAAAATGTATAGTGTTACTTTATTTCTAGAACCAAAAGGGTCTTTGTTGCAGGGAAGTACAGTTGTAAGTTTGCATCAAGCTTATATATCAAATGCAATTCGGGTTTTGTAGATAAAACAGTTTACAAGTAAGTAACACTTTTCAATTTCAAAAGAAGCAATTTCTCATAGGAACCAATGCAGTCCTAGGGGAGGAAAAATGTTAGCACAGATTACAGATAAGAAATTGATTTACAATCCCAGTCTTCGGGGGTTAGGATTTCCACAGATCAAAGTTCAAAGTGATCCCAAAAGTGCACCACCAGCAACACAGGACCGGCCAGGTACAGAGGTCAAAGTTGGTGTTGGGTTGTCAATGGCAACCTATGAGAACTGGGGGAGAAACAGGTTGCAGGTAGGTACCTGTGGCCTCAGGATACAGACCTGGGAGGTTTAGATGAGTACTGGGGGATGTGGGGGGGAGATGGGTGTACAGAGGTCAGCACCAAACAGACATCCTCAGCGGCACAGGGGCGGCCGGGTGAAGGGTGCAAACACAGCATTGGGCTCCCAATGCTTTTCAATCAGGGAACCCAGGGGGTCACAAAGATGCTGTAGGCTGGGCTGAGAGAGTCGGTTGAGGAAAACCAATTTCTGGACAACTAGAAGAGGCGCCCAATGGATGTTGCTGGACAGTCTGTCAGATTCCCCAAGGCCAGGGGGCTGAGGGTGCAGGGGTAACTTTGGCCGTCAGGAATCTTTGTCGGATCCAGTCATGGTCACAGGGGTCCTCTTAATTTAGGCTGCAGGTGTCATCGTGTTGGCCAGGAGGGGTCAGCCGAGGGTGGACTCGAGGTCAGAGTCCTCTGGGCAGGTGGGCTACCTGGACTTGGGACCATGGGCGTCAGGTGCAGCATGTGCAGGGCTCGCAGATCCAGGGAGGTTCTGGAGTCAACCTTAAATGTTTCATGTGGACAGGACCACTGTCCTCAGGAGTTCTTGGTCCTCTGGTGGGCAGGAAGTCCTCTGGGGATTTGTGGAGTCACTGGTCCTGCAGGATGCGCCACCTTTTTGTATCAAAAGTCTTGAAACTGCAGACCGGCTGGAAGGGCTAGGGCCAAGTCTGTTGTCCTCTGTAGTCTTCACTTATGGGGTCGGTTCTTCAGTCCTTCTTCTCCTTCTTCTTGAGGTCACCAGGAAACTGAAAAGCAATGTTAAGGGGTGCCCCTAAAAACTAGATTTAGGGGTCAGAGGGCAGTAGCCAATGGCTTCTGTCCCTGAGAGTGGCTACACCCTTCCTGTACACACTCCCTTTGGGGAGAGTGGCACATTCCTATCCCTTTGGCCATTCGCCTCCAAAGCAAGATGGAGGATTCTGCAATGGAAGGGGCCACTTCAGCCCTGGGCAACTTAGGAGAGGTCCCAGCTGCAGTGGTCACTCCTCCTTGTTTTTTCTAATTTTATTGCCTGACCTGCTGTCAAATGTGGGGGTTGGTCCAGGGGGTGGGCATCTCCACTAGCTGGAGTGCCCTGGGGCACTGCAACAGGAGGCCTGAGTCTTTAAGGCTCACTGTCAATTATTGCAGTTCCTGCAGGGGGGAGGTGTGAAGCACCTTCACCCAGAGCAGGCTTTGTTCCTGACTCCAGAGAGCCCAAAGTCTCTCACTGTAAGGGGTAAGAAACATATCTGTTAGTGGCAGGCTGGCGGTGGTGGGTAAAACTGCCAGCCGGCATGGCAGGCCACACCGCCACATTAAGAATACCTTGAGGGCCGCCATTGGCAGCCCTCACTCACCCCCAGGCTGCCTCCGTCAGGCAGCCTGGCGGTGGTCGGAATCATTATCCTACAGGGCAGCGGTGCTGCCCCTCGGATAATGATCCCTAATCCTCCAGCCTTTCCCTGGCGGGGAAACCTGCCAGGGAAAGGCTGGCGGAGGGGGTGCCCCGGGGCACCCCAGGGGGCCTCTGCACTGCCCATGCACCACTTGGCATGGGCAATGCAGGGGCCCCTGTGCAGTGCCCCATCTTGCAGGTCACTGCCCGATTTTCAGGAAGTGATCTTTGCGACGGGTGCAGCTGCACCCGCCACACAGAGACATTGGCGGCGGCTCCATTTGGAGGCGCCATCAATGTGTCGGTCAGGCATTCCTCTGGCCCAGCTTTTCCGCCCGCCGGGCCAGAGGAATGCTCCTAATATGGCCGGCGGGGATCCGGGGACGCTGGCGGTCAGTGTTTTGGCCGCAAGTATGAACACGGCGGTTTCGACTGCGGTGTTCATTATGAGGGCCTATGTTTTTTGCACAGGAAACACGCGCCTTGGAGGGCAGAGTGAATAGGCGTGAAGCGGGCAGCACAAACAAACATCCGATCCAGCAAAAAGTCCTCAAAAGACACGTCCACCCGGGGTCATTGATGCAGTTTACTTTAGTGACAGAATGAAAAATGGACGCGTTTCGGCTACACAGCAGCCATGATCACCTGACAAACTTGTGAATAGCTCCCCTCAAAAAGAAATGTTATATAAACAACAAAACCAGTGCAAAAAGTGAAATAACAATCACCACTACGAGCGGTGCCATATTATGCTGGAAAAATGGTGCAGAATGTAAAGTGGTAATGCTACTTCTACAGACTTAGGCCCTCATTATAACCCTGACGGTCGGTGACTGCCAGGGCTATTGTGGCGGTAATACTGCCAACAGGCTGGCGGTACTGCCAGCCTTATCATGACCGTGGCGCTTCCGCCGCGGTCATACCGTCGGGACTGGCAGTATACCGCCATGGCGGTCCTGGTGGTCATAATCCGCCAGGGCAGCGCTGCAAGCAGTGCTGCCATTGGGATTTCGACTCCCCTTACCGCCAGTCTTTCCATGGCGGTAGACACCACCATGGAAAGGCTGGCAGTAAGGGGAATCAGGAGGGACCTGGGGGCCCCTGCACTGCCCATGCACTGGGCATGGGCAGTGCAATGGCCCCCAGGCACAGCCCCATCGCGCATTTCACTGCCCGAATGTCAGACAGTGAAATACGCGATGGGTACTACTGCACCCGCTGCACATCAGCATTGCCGCCGGCTCTATTACAAGCCAGCTGCAATATTGATGTGACTTTTCTGCTGGGCCAGCGGATGGTAACACTTTTACCATCCGCTGGCTCAGCGGAAAAGTCGAAATAAGGAGCCAGATATACTGCCAGCACTGGCGATATACTGCCGCCTGCAGCCTCTTTTTGTCAGGTTACCCTCATTTTGCCTGTCAGTGTGTTTTGGCTGTGTTCACTGGGATCCTGCTAACCAGTGACTGTGCTCTCGCCCTCTAAATTTGGTTGCTTAGTACTTAGCACACCCCACACTTGACATACGGATGCCCCATGGAAGTCCCTGGTATATGATACCTAGGTACTCAGGCCATTGGGGCACCAGGGTTTACCTGTGTCCAACTACATAATGGTAACTCCGAACCTGGGCATGTTTGGTATCAAACATGTTGGAATCATATCCCAATACTGTTCCCAGTATTGGTTGTATGATTCCATGCACTCTAGAGCTCCTTATAGGACCCCCAGCAGTGCTCCTACCAGTTTTCTGGGGATTTCCGTGCAGCCTGCGCTGCTGCCACGCCAGAGACAGGTTTCTGCCATCCTGCTCCTTAGCCTGCTCAAGCAGAGGAAGGCCAAACAAAGTATTTCCTTTGGGAGAGGGAGGCAACACCCTATCCCTTTGGAAATAGGTGTTATATGGCTTGGGAGGGGTAGCCTCCCCAAGCCACCGGTATGCTTTGAAGAGCACACTTGGTGCCTTCCTTGCATAAATAGGTTTGCACCAGTCCAGGAACCCCCGGTCCCTGCTCTGGTGTGAAACTGGACAATGAAAAGGGGAATGACCACTCCCCGGTCCATCACCAACACAGGGGTGGTGCCCAGAGCTCCTCCAGGTGGCCACTTCATTCTGCCATCTTGAATCCAAGGTGGGCAAAGGCCCCTGGGAGCATCTGAGTGGCCAGGTCAGGCAGGTGACGCCAGAGCACCCTCCTTATAGGTGGTAACCCTGCTAGGTGACCAGTCCCTCTTCTTGGGCTATTTAGGGTCTCCCTTTAGGGTGCGTCTTCAGATTCGATGTGCAAGATTCCAGCAGGACTCCCTCATCATTTACTTCATCTTCTGGCCACAGGGACTGCAACTGGATCCTCCAGGAACCGACAATCTGCATTTCCAGTGACGACTCCACGCTGCAACATTGTTTCTCTGGCTCCTTGATGAGTCTTCAGCCTACACAAGAAGCAAGAAGGAATCTGCCTTGGAGTGAAGGAGTCACTCCCCTGCATCCGCTGGCACCAACTGCATCGACGTCTAGCTGCGTGGATCTTCTCCTGCAAAACTGTGTGTATCCTGCAACACAGGTGGTAGTCTGGAGTGGTCCCCTTGGTCCTCTCTACCAGCTGTCCAACTTGGGAGACGGTGAGCCCTTGCCTCTCCTTGCAGGACGGTACCCCTATGCGCCACAACTCTTGCAGCTACCAAGGCTTGTTTGTTCCTCCTCCAAGGATTCTTTAGGCTCTGTGTAACCCCAGCCTCCAGCACTCTTCCCTGCAAAGCACAGTCTCCTGCCTGCTGCTTGAGCAATGTTGGGCTCCTCTGCAGGTGTGCTGAGTGGGCCTCAGTACAACTCCTGTGCCTACTGCCTGTGCATTGCCAGTGGGGGCTGCCTCCTTGTCTTATGACTCTCCTCACTGCTGAGGGTCACCTGGGACTCCCCCTCTTGGGTTGAGTCCCCATGGACCTTTGCTTATCCCCAGCAGTTCTGCATCTCTTCATCTGCAACTTTTGCCTTTGCCAAGGCTTGTTCTTCCGTCGTAGGACATTGTCTGCATTACTTCTGGAACTCTTCTCCTACTTCAGCGCTGTACGGCTGACTTCTTGTTCTGAAACTCGAGAAGGGTAGGTAGTGGCTCCTGCCCCAACCAGACACTCCAACTCGAACTGAACTTAGTCACCTTCTTTTGCCGGTCCTCTTCTGTTAGGATCTACCTTTGGTTTCTTCCAGTCTTGCTTGGGTCTTGCACAGTCCTTTTTTAAAGTTTACCTGTGGGTTTGGGGAAAAACCTACCTCTTCTCTCCTGATCACTGGGGGGCATCCTAGTACTTACCTTTTGGGGTTCCTAGTTCCTCCAGCTCCCCTGTCTCTCGCGTTTCACTTAGTATATGTTTTGGTCTCCCCTTGGGTCTTCATTATTTTATGTTTTTTCACTGTTTTCTATTGCCTTTTTATATCAATCCCTAACTTCTAATGTGTATATAATAGTGTTTACTCATCTTCTAGTTGAGGATTGCCTATACAGTATTTTAGTATTTGCGTTACCATAATAAAGTACCTTTATTTTTGTAACACTGTGTGGTTCTTCATGTGTGTAAGTGCTGTGTGGCTGTAGTGGTATTGCATTAGCTTTGTAAGTCTCCTAGATATGGCTGCTCATCCACAGCTACCTCTAGAGATCTCTGGCTTTCTAGACACTGCCTACACTTAACTAATAGGGGATATCTGGACCTGGCATAAGGTAATAATTGTTTAGGTGCTCACCACACACCAGGCCAGCATCCTACACCTGTCATGGAGCCACATATAGGTAAACTTATTTTAGGTGCAGCAAGTTTAGATGACACTCATCCGTCCCAGTCTGTCGCATTCCAAAACACACTTGTTCAAACAACCCACACATCCCTCCTCTCGTTGACACATTGCATCCTTTCTATCTTGCCCTCACTCACCGTATGTGATGAAGACCATGGGTTCTGACTACTAGTAGTGTAGCCTGCACTATCGGAAGAGGTGGAACGAACTGTGTCAGGCAAAAAGAAAGTCGGCCGAGAACCAAGCCGGGCAGTCCTCCTAGAGATCCACCCTGACCCCCCCCCTTAAGGCCTACATCCTTGTGGTGGCTTACACGGAGCTTGATGGGCAGTTGAGGGCCCACACCAGCACAAGAGGGTAAGTAATTGTCTGTAGATATTTTTGTGGTTTAACCTATTTACTTCCAGCTATGTTGTATTCCATCAACTTTGAGTTTGACGCACATCCAAATCCCATGAGGATTGCTGGAGATATCTGTTGATCAGACATATATGTCTGTGTGTAGTGTATTGCTTTGTGCTGATTGATGCTACTAGATTCCTCCTCACAAGGCAAGTACTACTGTAGACAGACACATGGCTGCATGCAAACAAACAGATAGCCAGCATTTTCACAATGACATGAGGACAGTTTAAAAAAACATGCCCTGTGTCATGATTGGGTCAGGTGTGATGGTATGTCACAAATGTATGTAGTGATTGTAGGCTTCATTACTGGTAACTGTGGAAAACTGCACAATTATGAAGCAGCTGATACATCAGACTTGACATTGCTAAGTTTGTGCCATGAAAATGTGAGAATGTGCATCTGCCCCAAAAGTATTGGTATTCTGCGTACAGAGGTATCATGCCGTATCTGACACATGTTTGAAATCAGTTTGTCCAGCAAACTTCTAATAGGTTAATGTGGACAGTAGCAGGTGGACCTGAGTTCTTAGTCCTTCATAAATTTGCATGAAAGTCAGTCTGTGACTACCAACATGAATTTCCATGACAAACTGTATTCTTTGCAACATACAGGAATGTATCCAAATTGGTGAGAGAGTTGTGCATCCTACAGACATTTTGGTGTCCTTAGTCCTGCCTGAGAAGAAGTTGATGATAGAGAGCAATGTAATACTGATAGGGACATTTGCATATGGAAGGTAACATCACATAGATGTTGTGGTGTCAAATTTTTAGCACACCATTTCCATCCAAAAATATGACCCTTTGGGAGAAGAGAACTAATTTTATCTCTGTACTGCAGTGGTTCAGAGATGTAGCCAGTCCTGTGAGTTTACTCATGCTGTTGAAACCCTTTGTTATGGAGTGAACTGCAAGTGTATAAGTGACAAAGGCACACACGATATGGGAGCTGACATGGGGGATTGCTGAACTTGTTGCAAACGTTGTGTGATGTACATTGCTGTCCAATTGTATTCTCACAGATACACTGTAACTGTTATATCTGTGTTTTCAGCATCAGCTGGGCAAGGCGAATGTGACTGCGGCAACATCGTTGGGGATGAAGCTGGCCACTTGGGATCGGGTGTGGATACCACAGACAGTGAGCAGTGGCATGGATGGTAAAGGACCTGGCACAGAGGCCACCAGTGACTCTACATCTTCCTCAGAGGCCTCCAAAGAAGACCAGACCCTAGTGGGGGACCAGTCCCTAGTGGGGGTTTTCAGCATCAACTGGGTAAGGCGAAGGTGACAACGGCCACTTCAGCGGGGATGAAGCTGGCCACTGGGGCTCGGGTGTGGACACCACAGACACTGAGCAGTGTCATGAAGGGTAAGGGAACTGGCACAGAGGCCACTAGTGACTCTACATCTTCCTCAGAGGTCTCCAAAGAAGACCAGTCCCTAGTGGGGGACTGACCCCAGAGAAACTTGTGACACATGCAACTTCATCCACCCCTCTTTCCAATTTCCACCCTCCCTCTCGCTCCCTCCCAGTGGCGCTTACTGAGAAGGCTGTTGATCTTTTAAGAACGATCACTGTAGGCGAGACTTACACCACAATTATATGTGTTTCTTTTTTTCTGAGTGGTGAATGCATGTGTGTTAATTTTGACGTGATGTGTCAATAATATGCACATATGCATTACAAAGATGCCCTGACACCTTACAGTTGAATGGGATCTTATGTTTGTGATACCTTGCACACATCAAGGGGACAGGTGGCCTACATACATCTCTGCCATGTTTGCAGTCCACCAATAACAATCATATAACATTCTGTGTACACCCACCTGTAGCATGTTGTAGTGTAATTTCTACATTATTACAAATTGAGGATACTGTTTAAGTCAATACTTAAGATATTTTGAGGACCTTTTGCACACACCTTTATGGACTTATTTCTATTTGTGATTGTTGAGTCTTTTTGTGGGGGTGTCCATTGCCATGAAGGCAGTCCATCCAGGATTAGTGGGTGCTATTTAAATCTCGAGATCTGTTCTGATCATTTTCAGACTTCAACATCACACACGTCAGCATTGCGCAACATTGTGGTGGTGTTTACACAAATTAATGAGCAATGCACGAGTCCAGTAGTACTGTGAAGCTCCAACTCTGAGGGTAACAGAAATGCCCGTGACTTACCTTCTGTTCTGGTGACGGCACTGTTGATTTCCATCTTGGACCTGGTCCAGGAGCAACAGGAGGACTGGTGGCAGTGGGTTCATTGCGGCAGGATACGTGGAAAGCATTAAAAAGGTGAGTTTTGAGTTTATATAGCTCCCAAACATTCAACTCAGGTATGGAGGTTCAGCTGCCACAGTTGAATCGGCTAAACTGCACATCGTGATTGGCTTGACGGTAAATTGGCTGTCATCCAACCACCAGCTGCTTTTGCCTATGGCCTTGTCAACGTGGGTGAAATTCTTGGTGGTGACAGCGTACCGTCGACAGTCTTCCGCCTATGCTCCATCTGACATCTACATACGGACGGTGGACCGTCATGGCGGTGGGTGGGTTCACCGTTAAAAAGTTGACGGCAGGACCGATCCCGCTACATCTAAATCAGGCCTGAGGTTTTCAGGCTATCCTATCCCTATCCATAATTTTTGTTGGGCACGGAGAAAACCCTGCAACTAACCAAATCAGGGAAACACTTATGGGGCAGAACACATTGTCACGTAGGCTCTCATTATTCTAATGAGACTACTGGATTTGGAGCAGCAAGATCGTCCACGGTGTGGGAGACTGAGTCTGACCCACTGTGGGTGACACCTGTCGCTCTAAATCCGGGTTTTGCTCTGGCTAACTAGCAGTGCCTCATCTCTACTAAGAGACATAGATGATTGGGCATCCGAGCGTATGACATATTATACTTCTCAGGGAAGTCGTGGTCACTCATGTCGCATCCGGTTCTCTCATTCACAATTCGGTCTCATATATAAATGACAATAAGAAGCAGTATGAGTTTTAAAGACTGGTTTAAGAAAATGACTGCAGTTTAGATAGCAAAGTGTGAGTTGCAATAACCAGGATGAAACAACATGACAATATTAAAATGGTGACGAGGAGAGTGTAGCATAAGAATAATGCTATCATATTGTCACTAGAATCTATGGACTATTTCCTATCTAAGTCATAATCTGAGCACAGCATGTTAAGCTCTAATTCTGCCTTTCAGGTTCCCCCGGGAGGACATCAACCCTCATACCTGAGCAAAGGCCTGTAGTCTGCGTTAGAATCTGTAGCGAAGCATTCAGCAATCAGCATACAGTTGTGGTTCCCTGGCTGGAATCTCCCTCTTAACGTGTAATGGGACTAAGAAGTGTTTTTATAACACAGCTGATGTTCGAAGAAAATGTCCCTACGTAAGGATGTGAATTTTCTATAAATGTTGGAGACTAAACTTCTATCACGTTCACCGGCAATGTAACAAACTGTAGCCTTGACTGAAGCACAAAGTGATCAAGAATGTCTTGTTTGAGAACACAGTGCTGGGCTAAGAAAAACAGTTAGATAGATGAAGATAAAACAAGACCGTAAAACTGGTTATTGTAAAAATAACAATACGAAGCCAAATAGAATATATCTAGGTCAAAGTGCACAGCGACGTAGTATGTTAAACTAACGTGCATGGAGCTATAACTGAAATGGCTACACAACAACATATGGGCAAAAGACAAAAAACACAAAAATAATTTGAAATAAGACAATCTTGGACTGCAAGCTACTAGCTAAAGTGGGCAAAAGAGAGGTAAAAAGGGAAAGCATCAGGATGTTCGAAGCTCGATCAAGAGTCTTCTGAAGGGGATTGGAAAAGGTCCTAAATCTCAAAGGGGCATCTCAAAAGGTCAAAGGCAAAGATACCTCTCCAAGGGGCACAACATGCAGGAAACAGGAAAGGGGATCAACAATTCATTGTGGGAGGCTGGCCTGGCTTATAGTGGGTACCTGATGGGACTTACACCTTGTGCCAGGTCCAGTTATTCCTTATTAGTAGATTAGTAGTGTCCTAACAGCTTAGACTGATAGCTATAGCAGAGCTGCTTAGGCTGAACTAGGAGACATGCAAAGCTCCTACTATACCACTTATATTATATAGGTACTAGGGACCAGATGTACCAAAGGTTTGCGACTCGCAAACGGGCAGAATCGCAATTTGCGACAGTGCAAAATCGGAAATGGCATGCAAAAAGCCCATTTCCGACTCGCAAAAAGCGATGGGACCCGTTTGCGAGTCGCATCTGTTGCGACCCCATTTTGCGACCCGCAAATAGCAAGTCGCAATTTGCGAGTCGCAAACCTTATGCAATTGCAACTCGCAAATTGCGACTAGTCGCAAAAAGCCCAGTTTGCATGTCCCATTTACCACTAACTCAGAGCAGGTGGTAACCATTACCAAAGTATAAAAGGGGACCCAGAAGCCATCTGGGTTACTCAAGATGGCGGAGATATACCTGATAGCAGTGAGGAGGAGAGTCTACGCAGCCCAGCAGAGGAGGAGGAGGGGCCACAGACAGGAGAAGATATATAGAACCAGGCAGACTCTTTTTCAGCAAACTGAAGAGGAGATCTATGACAAATACCGCCTTAGCAGCGCAGCCATTCTAGAATTAATAGATTTACTCAAACCACAGCTAGAACACCAGACTCTGCGTGGCTGCGCCATTCCTACGCATGTGTAAGTACTATGCTCACTGCACCTCTTGGCCTCAGGGAGCTATCAGGGGTTCATTGCTGTGGCAGGTGGGGTATCCCAAAGTGCAGTGTCAAGGTTCCTCAGGGCCTTCCTAGATGCCTTAGTCACGCACATGTCTCACTTCATATACTTACCAAGGAATGAGGCAGAAATAAACAGTACCAAGCTGGACTTTTACAGGATTGCCCACTTTCCCCATGTCATAGGGTGTGTAGATGGGACACACATTCAAATATGCCCCCCGCTAATCTGGAACATATTTTCCGCAACAGAAAGTGTACCCACTCACTCAACATACAGGTTGTTTGTGATGCCCATTATGTCATCACGGACATCGTAGCTAAGTTTCCAGGCAGTACCCATGACTCATACATTTTTAGGCATAGTGGGATACATCAACGCCTGGAACGTGGGGAATTCGGAGACGGTTACCTCCTAGGTAGAGCCATAGACACTTGCAGACATACACACAGGTCACTGTGCACGACTCTCTGGACTTCCTAACAGTGTACTTTTGTGCCCAACAGGTGACAGTGCCTATGCTCTCAGGCCTTGGATCATGACTCCGTTTTTAACACCCAGCACTGAATCAGAGAGGCAATACAACAGTGCGCATAAGAGGACCAGGAACCTGATAGAGCGCACCTTCGGACTCCTGAAGGCAAGATTCAGATGCCTCCACCGCAGTGGAGGCGCCCTCCAATACACCCCCATTACCGCATTCAAAATTGTGGTCGCATGCGCCATCCTCCACAACATAGCCACCCGACGTGGGCTACCTCTCACCCCTGCAGACCCAGATCCGGATGATGAAGAGCAAGAACAACCACATCGCCATCATGGGGATAGGGGTATAGCTAATCAAGGCAGACTGAGACGGGACCACATTGCAACACAATATTTTGGACGGTACGTGTCAACTCCCACCATACTCACCTATTGACCAAAAACTCCATTTGTTAAGTGGAACAAAAATAACTGTTTTATTACTGTGATTAAGAAACTATATACAAGTCGAAATTGTCCATGGGCAGGAAAATGCCAACCAGTGATGTGGCACATTAACGCATGTGCCACATTTAATGGTCCGGGGTGTTATCTATAATCTCCTGCCCCTCCTGCCAGCCTGGCTGGTCCCTGCTGTGTCCGTGGTGCTCTGCCTACCACTCCTGAGCACCCTGCTGTCAGTGGCAGAGACACTGCTCACTGTTGAGCCCTCCTCACTGTCTTGGGGTGTTTCCCCTGTGGCCCTCGACATTTCCTGTGTCTCCATAAGTTTGATTATGTGGGTGAGACGTCCCAGGCCCCTGGCAACATCCCCAGAAGAATGGCCCATCTCAACTTGCAGCCCAACTGTCCTCCTCGACAGGCCTGTTGTATTAATGGCGAGCCTGCCGATCGATGTGGCCATCCTGTCCAGTCGGTGCATTATCTGCCGATATCTGCGCCGCCCAGCCTCTGCCTGGGCCACCAGTCCTCCCGCCAGTTCCCTAATGGCAAGGGCAAGGTCCCCAGTGTTCTGGCACATCATGTCCATGCGTCTGTTGAGGTGCTGCATGCTTGCATGGTTGTTTCGCACAAAGCGGTGCAGCACACCACTGATCCTGCCCAAAATTCTGTTCTGCAGGCGCTGACCACGCAGCAGATGTGCCTCACTGGTGGTTGGAGGAAGTATCCCGGATGCAGACTGCAGCCCAGATGGTCTTGTCCTGCGACGCCTGCGCAGCGGTGGCTGCCCTGTGCTCCCATCTGTGTCCTCCCTGCCTGTTGCTGGGGCAGCTTCTGGCGTGATTGTTGCAGCAGGTGTTGCTACTGCAGGGATGCTGCTGACCGTGCAGGTGGGGGTGCTGGCGGGTCCTGGGGTGTCCTCCTGGGCCTGGGTGCTTGGGGTGTTGGGGGTGTCTTGCTGGAGACCTGTGGGACATGGGGAACAGACTGTCAGTGTCTACTATCTATTGCACACATCCTAATAAACATTTGCCTATGAACTGCCTATTTGACTACATTTCCCATAATGCATCATTCTGGCAATTTCTACCCTGAAATGGAGCTATTTTGGTTGTGCATGCACCTGTGTACATGGTGGGTGGGGGTATGGCATTAATAGGGGTACAGGCTTATCACATGGTACTCACCGGTTGATGTGCCGGGCTCTGAGGTGTCCAGGTCCCCAAATCCACACACTGCCTCCTGGTCCAATGTTCCTTCCACCCTTTCTTCCAGGGGTGTGGGTGGTGGCACAGATGATGGTCCCCCTCCTGTGCCTCTCATCTCCCGGAGCCTTTCTGCCACCCTCTCCTTGGCCCGGGAGCGGAGGTCATACCACCTCTTCTTAATGTCCTCGATTGTCCTGTGGCTCACACCCAGGGAATTGATTTTAGCCTGAATGTCCTGCCAGAGTAGTTTTTTTGTGGCCTCAGGGACATTGAGGGCTGCTCTCCCAAAAAGCTCATCATGGTGCTGACAGCATTCCTCTGTCAGCACCTCCAGCTCCCTCTCAGAAAATTTGAGCTTCCTCTTTCTTGGGGTTCCCTGCATGGCAGCTGCTGTTTGTTCTGTGTGAAGACTGGCAGTTATAAAAGGGTGTGGTCCTCCCTCCTCCCAGGTGTATTTGTAAACTTCCTGGCTGTGATGTCATCATCATGTGCCAGGAAGTGTTTCCAGAGTGTTCTGGTGTGGTTTCTGGAGTGTTCTGCTGCACCTGCAAGCAATTTTCAAGGTAATCGCAATTTGCGACACCTACTCGCTAATTGCGAGTTCGTTTTTTGCACACTCGCAAAAAGCGACCTCGCAATCTGCGGACTCGCACACTGCGTTGTGAGTCCGGCTGCGAGTCGCAAAATCGGATCGTTTTTTTTTCTGGCATTACATATTGCGACTCGCATTTTGCGAGTCGCATCAACTCGCAAAATGCGAGTCGCAATTTTTATTTTTGCTACATCTGGCCCTAGATCATAAGAAACACAATACTCAGAGTTACTCAAAATAAAGCAACTTTATTTTAGTGACAATGTGGCAAAAATATCTCAGAGGATATACTCTCTTATGAGGTAAGTAAAATACACAACATATACACACAAACCAAAATCAGGTAAGTAAACAGTTAGAAAAGTAGTGCAAACACTGTAGAATACAATAGGATGCAATAGGCCTAGGGGCAACACAAACCATATACTAAGAAAGTGGAATATGAACCACTTAGGAATCCCTGGCCTAGTGTAGTGTGTAGAGGGTTGCTGGGAGTGTAAGAAAGCACTAAGGGTGTCCAAGATACCCCATCCCAAGACCCTGAAAAGTAGGAGTAA
The DNA here is from genome assembly GCF_031143425.1 of Pleurodeles waltl. Lineage (NCBI taxonomy): Eukaryota > Metazoa > Chordata > Amphibia > Caudata > Salamandridae > Pleurodeles > Pleurodeles waltl. The sequence goes on from NC_090443.1 coordinate 528,853,934, forward strand.
AGTGATACTACTTTCCCAGAAACACACTAAACACGTGATAGGAGATTCTGCAAAGACCACAATATACTGCAAAGCACTGAAGACGGATTCCTGGACCTGAAGACCTGTAAAGGAAGGGGACCAAGTCCAAGAGTCACAAAAGTGTCCAGGGTGGGGCAGGAGCCACTAAACCCCATATGAAGGTGCAAAAGGGCTGCCTCTGGGTGAAAGATGCTGAAGATTCTGCATCAACAAGAGGTGCTAGGAACTTCTCCTTTGTACAGAAGATGTCCCACGGAGTGCTGGAGGATCCAGCATTGTTTATTTGGAGAAAGACCACAAACAAGCCTTGCTAGCTGCAAAGGTTGCAGTTGAAGAAAAAGGGTGCTGCCTGGGCCCAGGAAGGAGCAGGAGGTCGCCACTTGGAAGAGGAGACAGAGAGCCCACGCACAAGAAGGCAGCACCCGCAGAAGTACTTGAACATGGGTTCAAGAAAACTGAGCACAGTGGTAATCTCAACACTACAAAAGAGGGTCCCACGAAGACGTTGGTCAACTCAGTGAGATGAACAATGCAGGACGGAGTGCTGGGGACCTGGGCTAGGCTGTGCACAAAGAATTCCTTGCAAAAGTGCACTGAAGCCCTAGCACTGCAGTTCCCAGCAGTACACCGATTACTGTCTGGAGAGACGAGGAAAGGACTTACCTCCTCCAAATTTGGACAGTTGGACCACTGGACAGTCTGGGTCACTTGGGTCCACCACCTGTGTTCCAGGGGCCACGCTCGTCAGGATGAGAGGGGTCCCAGAGTACCGGTGATGCTGAAGGTTGGTGCCTGCTGGAGCAGGGGGAAGATTCTGTCAACCCACAGGAGATTTCTTCTTGGCTTCCAGGGCAGGGTGAAGGCAGGCAGCCCCCAGAGCATGCATCACCAGGAAACAGTCCAGAAAGCTGGCACGATTAGGCACTACAATGTCACTGGTAGTCTTCTTGCTACTTTGTTGCAGTTTTGCAGGCGTCCTGGAGCAGTCAACGGTCGATCCTTGGCAGAAGTCGAAGAGGGAGATGCAGAGGAACTCTGGTGAGCTCTTGCAAGTCATCTGAGGAAAAGCCCACCGCTGAGACCCTAAACAGCCCTCAGAGGAGGATTGGCCACCTAGTGATGTAAGCACCTTTCAGAAGGGGTCTCTGACATCACCTGCTGGCACTGGACACTCAGAGGCCTCCATTGTGCCCTCACACCTCTGCATTCAAGATGGCAGAGGTCTGGGACACACTGGAGGAGCTCTGGGCACCACCCCTGGGGTGGTGAAGGACAGGGGAGTGGTCACTCCCCTTTCCTTGGTCCAGTTTCCTGCCAGAGCAGGGGCTGGGGGTTCCCTGAACCGGTGTAGACTGGCTTATGCAAGGAGGGCACCATCTGTGCCCTTCAAAGCATTTCCAGAGGCTGGGGGAGGCTACTCCTCCCCAGCCCTTAACACCTATTTCCAAAGGGAGAGGATGTAACACCCTCTCTCAGAGTAAATTCTTTGTTCTGTTTTCCTGGTACTGGGCTGCCCAGACCCCAGGAGGGCAGAGCCCTGTCTGTGGGTTGGCAGCGGCGGTAGCTGCAGAGAAAACCCCAGAGAGCTGGTTTGGCAGGACCCAGGGTCCATAGTGGAGCCCCAGGGATGCATGGGACTGGCACCCCAATACCATATTTAAATCATAAATCATCATCATATCAATATATTCTGTTAGTGGAGAGTTTAAATTCCATTATAACATCAGTTTAATCCTTCTAGCATTTGATTTATTTCAAATACCACCTAAGTCAAACTCTGCAATATAAACAAATGCACATTTAAATTGCATATCAGTGCAGCTTCTACATTTCAAACCATTAGTGCTTTTACTAACATAAGGCTTAAACTGTCACACCTTGATGACTTTTGTGAGATGAGGCACACTACTAAAATAGAGACAACATCACTATCTTATCCTATCATATCCTAGAGTGCTCTTCAAGAAAGATGAACATTTCAGGCTTTCCTATCCTGTCCTATGGTTTGTACTGTGCCCTGTTTGCAGGGTCACCCATACGTTTTGCCTTTACCCCTCCTGCTTTCTGAACCTTCTTTTGTTGGCTTTTAAAACTCTGTACAATTTACCACTGTCAAACAGTACAAAAGGGCCTGTGCTCTATTCTCTAAACATGATAAACTTGGCTTTCAACTAATTGGCACATATAATTTATTTTTAATCCTAGTAAAGTGGTATTACATGTACCAAAGGTCTGTGAATGAAATGCTACAAGTGGGCCTGCAACATGTATTGTGCCACTCACTTAAGTAGCCTTGTTAAACATGTTGCAGGCCTGCCATTGCAGCCTGTGAGCAGTTTTAAGCTGACAATTCGACCTGGGAAAAAAGAAACTCCTATCAGGCATAAAACTTCATTTTAAATACATATAATTCACCACTAGTGTAGGCTCCAAAGCACCCATAGGTCAGGGTGTACTGAATTTAAAAAGGTGGACATGTAAGTTTAATTTGTAAGTGTCCTAGTAATGAAAATCACTTACATTCATTTTTCACTACTGCAAGGCCTACCTCTGCCATAGGATAATATTAGGTTACATTATTAAATTTAGTAAGTGCTAACTTTTGTTTGTGAACAAGTAGAAATGTCATATTTAGTCTCTAGAGAACTGTAACTTGAAATCCTCTTTAATGGTAAACTCATATTTTAAGCCCCTATTCTGAAAATGCCACTTTTAGAAAGTTGCCATTTGCGTGTCATAAACATATAGGCCCTCATTACAAACCTGGCGGTCGGTGATAAAGCGGCGATAATACCGCCAACAGGCCAGCGGTAAAAAAAATGGAATTATGACGTCGCCGAAAACCGCCCAAACAGACAGCCATTTTAACATACCGACTGCCACGGCGGTAGCAACAATCACCGCGGCAGTAACTGCCAACAGCGAGGCGGAAGACAATGTACCGCCCACTGTATTGCACAGGCCTATTCGCCACCTTTTTCCAACAACATCAAAAGCATGGCGGAAACAGAACACAGAAGGCAAAGGACTAACCTCTGGAGACTCAATAAAGAACCACAACTCCATGGAGCCCGAGTTGCACATATATCCCATGATTGTATACCTCCTCTTTCACTATGAACATCAACACCGGTGAAGACGACCACAGTGAGTACTGCCGCCTAGCACACAAGGGGGGGGAAGAGACTGACACACACACATGCAACACGCAACACCCCCACCCCAACACCATACACACAAACAGATGCAGTAACATTACATATACACCACATACCCCTCAGGAATAATGCAAGGACAAAAGGAATTGATTAAAGTGAGTGTAATAAGGTACAATACTAGAAATGTGTGATTCTAAATCAAAACAGTATATAAATATATACAAATGGAGGGACACTGCCCAGTCCCCAATGTCCGTGGGCCACAGGGCCACATCACACAGGCCAAGGCCCCACATGACTCCTGCAACAACTCGGAGAGAACACTGCAGGGGCATCAGGTCGAAAATACACAGGCACCTCAGGGGGACAGGGAATGGGGGGCACCATAGCCGGAAGATGGTACAACACCACTGTCCTGGAGGGGGCTACATGCCCATCACTCTGTCCTGGGGAGCGCAAGGCCACGGTCTCTCAAGTGGGTGGTTTGCCCACTGCTTGTTCTTAGGGAGTGTAAAGCCACAGTCTCTCTAGTGGGTGGTTTGCCCACTGCTTGGTCCTGGGGAGTGCAAAGCCACAGTCTCTCTAGTGGGTGGTCTGCCCACTGCTTGGTCCTGCGGAGTGCAAGGCCACATTCTCTCAAGTGGGTGGTTTGCCCACTGCTTCATCCTGGGGAGTGCAAAGCCACAGTCTCTCTAGTGGGTGGTTTGCCCACTGCTTGGTCCCGGGGAGTGCAAGGCCACAGTCTCTCTAGTGAGTGGTTTGCCCACTGCTTGGTCCTGGGGAGTACAAGGCCACAGTCTCTCGAGTGGGTGGCTTCTTCCACTGGTTCTGGAGGGGGCCTTGTGCCCTGTGTGCTTCATCCTGGCAAGTAGGGGGTGAGTGGATGGCTTCTTCCACCGGTTCTGGAGGGGGCCTTGTGCCCTGTGTGCTTCATCCTGGCAAGTGGGGGGGGAATGGGTGGCTTTTCCACTGGTTCTGGAGGGGGCCTTGTGCCCTGTGTGCTTCATCCTGGCAAAGAGGGGGTGAGTGGATGGCTTCTTCCACTGGTTCTGGAGGGGGCCTTGTGCTCTGTGTGCTTCATCCTGGCAAGGAGGGGGTGAGTGGATGGCTTCTCCACTGGTTCTTGAGGGGGCATTGTGCCCTGTGATTCAGATCTGGGGAGTGCAAGGTCACAGGCTCTCACCTGGGTGTCAGACCCACAGGATTTGCAGGGTCCAGGACGCACTAGAGCCCATGGAGGTAGGACTACACACTGCCTGCCGGCGGTGACGGCTGCTCAGTGGTGGCAGTGAGGGTGTCAGGCTGGCAGTGGTGGGGATAGGCACCAGCCCCTCCCCTGCAGCCTTGGACGGCTGCCCACTGGGGCTGTTGCTGCTGGCAGTGGTGCTGGTGGCGGTGCAGGCAGTGGTGGGGGGAGGCTCCAGGCCTTCCTCTGCAGCCTCAGACGGCTGCACACTGGGGCTGCTGCTGCTGGCAGTGGTGCTGGTGGAGGTGCTGGTGGCGGTGCAGGCAGTGGTGGGGGGAGGCACCAGCCCATCCTCAGCAACCTTGGATGGCTGCCCACTGGGGCTGCTGCTGCTGGCAGTGGTGCTGGTGGCGGTGCAGGATGTATGGGGGGTAGCTCCAGCCCTTCCTCTGCAGCCTCGGACGGCTGTGCACTGGGGCTGCTGCTGGCAATGGTGCTGGTGGCGGTGCAGGCAGTGGTGGGGGGAGGCTCCAGCCCTTCCCATGCAGCCTCAGACGGCTGAACCGCCATAGTTGGTGGTGAGGGCTCAGAATCAGTCCCAGCACCAGGGATCCTGTACTTCCTGCCTCCAGGTGCAGGCCCTTTGCCCTTCCCCTTGGCAGCTGGTGGTACCTCCTTGCCCTTCCCCTTGGCAGCTGGTGGTGCCTCCTTGCCCTTCCCCTTGGCAGCTGGTGGTGCCTCCTTGTCTTTCCCCTTGGCAGCTGGTGCAGGCACACTGGCAGTGCTGATGGTTGGTTCCCTGGAGCCTCTGCCACCTGCAGAAGCTGCCGGCACTACTGTGGCCTTGGACTGGGTGGCTGAGGTGCTAGCATGCGTTCTGACCACCCTGGCCTGCCGTGAAGGAGGGGGAGGGGTAGGGAAGAGGTCAACGGCACAGAGGAAAAGCTTCTTAGGGACACTGGGGTGGGAAGTGGGTGAAGGTTTGGTAGTGGAGGAAGAGTGAGTGGTTGTTGGAGGTGTCTATCTGCTGTGTTTGGGTGCAGGTGCATGGGCTGGATGCTGTTGTGAGGTGGATGGCTGTTGGGTGTCTGAGTGCTTGCGTTTGTGTACCTTAGGAGGGGGGACACAGACACAGTGGGAGAGGACACAGGGGACGTGTGCATGGATGTGGTGACTGCCAGTGAGGGGTGTGTAGTGATAGGCGTGATGGGGGTAGTGGATGAGGATGTAGGTCATGTAGGTGAGAGTGGAGACGCTACTGGGAGGGTGGTGGATGAGGAGGAGGAGGGGGACACAGTGGAGGCAGTGGGTGTTGTTATGTCTGCATCTGGATGGTGTTTGTGTGAGTTCCTGTGGGATGATGTGTGGTGCTTGTGTTTGCCTGAGCCACTCCTGAGTGTCGTCTTGGGTGCTTGCTGGTCTGAATGTGTGCTTGGGATAGGTTGGGGTTGAGGGGAATGGGACTGGGCAGAGGAAGTTGGAGGGGGGAGGCTAGAGACAGGGACAATGGCTGCCATCAGGGAGGAGGCCAGAGCCTGGATTGATCTCTGTTGGGCTGCCATGCCAGAGCGAATGCCCTCCAGGAATGCATTTTTTTGTTTCAAATGGCCTGCCAGCCCATGGATATCATTCACTATGGTTGACTGCCCAACAGAGATGGATCACAGGAGGTCAATAGCCTCCTCACTCAGGGCAGCAGGGCTAACTGGGGCAGGGCCTGAGGTGCCTGGGGCGAAGGAGATGCCCACCCTTCTGGGTGAGAGGGCACGGGAAACTCACTGAGGGGCTGCTGGGAGGGTGGTGCTGATATGAGGGTGGCGGCTGTACCCGTAGTTGGGGTGGGCACAGAGGTGTCAGCCACCAGCAGGGAGCCTCCATCCGAGGAGGTATTACTGTCTGAACTGTCCCCTCCTGTCTCTGCTGTGGTGCTCCCCTCGCCCTCCATCCCACTGGTGCCCTCACCGTCAGTGGATTCAGCCTCATGGGCCCTGTGGGATGCAGCTCCCTCCGTCGACGGTGCCTCTGCTCCTCTGCCAGATGATGCTAATGCACATAAGAACAGGGTGACAAAACAAAAAGGGGGGGTGGAAGAGACAAACAATACATTTGGTCAATGGCAGCAACAACACCACCGTTGGCGTACCCAACACACACACACAGGGAACAGCCCTACGCACTAGGCAATGCACTACCAGTCACAATGCTAGTCACCAGCCCATGGACAGGAATACCTAACGCCAATAGCAGCATACCTGAGACCCACAGACCCCTGCCCAGTAGTGGATGCCAACTAGCTTGGTTGGAGGGGGTGTTCATCAGCCCCTGCCCAACATGGAACCTACCCAGCAATGTCTGGCCTGGCCTAGGGGGACCCACAGGCCCACATTCCCCACCCGGATACCACCCCACCACGCGCAAGTATATTTGGAAACTGTACTCACCTCCTCGTGGCTGCTGTGATGCCCTCAAGCGCCCATCCAGATCTGGATAAGCTACCACCGGTATGCGGGCCATCGGGGGGGTCAGGGTTCGACGGGCACCCCTTCCTCATTGGGGGGCCAACCACAGCTGGGCCTCCACCGTCTTCCTTGTCCAGCATCTCAGGTCCTCCCACCGTTTCCGACAGTGGGTGCTCCGCCTGTCGTAGACTCCCAGGGTCCACACGTCCTTCGCACGCCCAATACCCTTTTTCTGATGGGCGCTGACCTGCAGAAAAAGATGCATTGTAAAAGGTATCAGTCATACCGTCCAGCCTGTTACACTCATGGCCCGCCATGGCCCTCACATCCCCTTACGCACAGACATTGCCCACCATACATGCATCACGCTGCCCAGAACCCTTCCACCAACCCCCCCCCACACCAGGCCTTCACACACACCACTCCATACATTCATGCCCCATGCATCGTGCTCACAGTGTACTCACCTGTTGGTCTGGAGGCCCATACAGCATTAGGTACTGGGGTAGAACCCCATCCACCAGTCTCTCCAACTCCACAGCAGTGAAGGCAGGGGCCCTTTCCCCAGTGACACGAGCCATGGTAGGTTCCACACACAGATCACACAAGTACTTGCAGTGTAGGTCCACTCCTGTTGAAGGTCAAGTAGCAAGTGAATGAACAGATAGAAAATGGCGGTCACGTCCACGACGGTGAGTACCGTCACCGCCGGCGTACATCACCATTGGCCACTGTAACCCATAGGGCCCATAGACAACCAATGAGGTGTTGCACGGTGGTACTCGACTGTCTCCCGCAATGGCGCACAACATCAGCGGAATTACCTCATTTCCACCTGTCCCATCTACACAGGACAGGTGGACGCCATTTCAGCGGGGGGCAGGCCATGGCACCTAGGTGCGTCACAGTACACATAGGCACCATTTGGGCCTATCCAACGACATACTATTACAGTCACAACATGCAATGCAGTGTAGTTTTTGGAAATGTGGAGTACTGACCAGCTGCTCCCCGTTTTGCCCCCTAGATTACAACCGTTGCAGATTAATAGGAGATGGAGACATCCCCCATGTACAGACCGCTGGTGGACTTGTCAACAATGGAGAACAGGCACATTATCCTCACCTATAGACTTGACAGGGCCACAATCACAGAGCTGTGTGCCCAACTGGAGCCTGACCTGGTATCTGCTATCCGTCACCCCACCGGGATCCCCCCTCTTATGCAAGTCCTATCTGTTCTCCATTTCTTGGCAACTGGCTCCTTCCAAGTGACAGTGGGTGTAGGAAAGTACCATCTTGCCTGGCATGTTACCCCCATTTTTCACATGTATGTAAGTTTGTTTTTGCCTGTCTCACTCTGGATCCTGCTAGCCAGGACCCCAGTGCTCATAGTTTGTGGCCTGAATGTGTGTACCTGTGTAGTGACTAACTGTGTCACTGAGGCTCCGCTAACCAGAACCTCAGTGCTTATGCTCTCTCTGCCTTTAAAATTGTCACTATAGGCTGGTGAACATTTTCACCAATTCTAGTTGGCACACCGGAACACCCTTATAATCCCCTAGTAAATGGTACCTAGGTACCCAGGGTATTGGTGTTCCAGGAGATCCCTATGGGCTGCAGCATTTCTTTTGCCACCCATAGGGAGCTCAGACAAATCTTACACAGGACTGCCAACGGCAGCCTGAGTGAAATAACGTCCACGTTATTTCACAGCCATTTTACACTGCACTTAAGTAACTTATAAGTCACCTATATGTCTAATCCTCACTTAGGGAAGGTTAGGTGCAAAGTTACTAAGTGTGAGTGCACCCTGGCACTAGCCACATAGTTCAGGGCAATTTCCCCGGACTTTGTGAGTGCGGGGTCACCATTACATACGTGCACTACATATAGGTCAATACCTATATGTAGCTTCACAATGGTAACTCTGAAAATATGGCCATGTAACATGTCTAAGATCATGGAATTGTCCCCCCATGCCAAAACTGGTATTGGGGTGCCAATCCCATGCATCCACGGGGCTCCTCCATGGACACCAGGTGCTGCCAAACCAGCTCTCTGGGGTTTTCTCTGCAGCTACCGCTGCTGCCAACCCACAGACAGGCTTCTGCCCTCCTGGGGTCTGGGCAGCCCAGTCCCAGGAAGGCAGAACAAAGAATTTCTTCTGAGAGAGGGTGTTACACCCTCTCCCTTTGGAAATAGGTGTTAAGGGCTGGAGAGGAGTAGCCTCCCCAGCCTCTGGAAATGCTTTGAAGGGCACAGATGGTGCCCTCCTTGCATAAGCCAGTATACACCAGTTTAGGGAACCCCCAGTCCCTGCTCTGGCATGAAACTGGACAAAGGAAAGGGGAGTGACCACTCCCCTGTCCATCACCACCCCAGGGGTGGTGCCCAGAGCTCCGCCAGTGTGTCCCAGACCTCTGCCATCTTGAATCCAGAGGTGTGCTGGCACAATGGAGGCCTCTGAGTGGCCAGGGCCAGCAGGTGACGTCAGAGACCCCACCTGATAGGTACTTACCTCACTAGGTGGCCAATCCTCCTCTGAGGGCTATTTAGGGTCTCTCCAGTTTTTTTTTTCCTCAGATAACAACGTGCACGAATTCACCAGAGTTCCTCTGCAACTCCCTCTTTGACTTCTGCCAAGGATCGACCGCTGACTGTTCCAAGACGCCTGCAAAACTGCAACAAAGTAGCCAGAAGACTACCAGCAACATTGTAGCGCCTAATCCTGCCGGCTTTCTCAACTGTTTCCTGGTGGTGCATGCTCTGGGGGCTGCCTGCCTTCACCCTGCACTGGAAGCCAAGAAGAAATCTCCCATGTGTCGACGAAATCTTCCCCCTGCTCCAGCAGGCACCAAACTTCAGCGTCATTGGTACTCTGGGACCCCTCTCATCCTGATGAGCATGGCCCCTGGAACACAGGAGGTAGACCCAAGTGACCTAGACTGTCCAGTGGCCAAACTGTCCAAATTTGGAGGAGGTAAGTCCTTGCCTCCCCTCGCCAGACAGTAATCCTGTATACTGAGTGAACTACAGCTGCTAGGGCTTCTGTGCACTTTTGCAAGGAATCCTTCGTGCACAGCACAGCCCAAATCCCCAGCACTCCGTCCTGCATTGCTCAACTCGCTGAGTTGACCACCGGCTTCGTGGGACCCTCTTTTGTAGTGTTGAGACGACCGCCGTACTCAGTTTTCTTGAACCCGTGTTCAAGTACTTCTGCGGGTGCTGCCTTCTTGTGCCTGGGCTCTCTGTGTTGCTGAGGGCAACCCTCTGTCTCATCTTCCCAGTGGCGACCTCCTGCTCCTTCCTGTGCTCGGGCAGCACCCTTTTTCTTCAAACACGACCTTGGCAGCTAGCAAGGCTTGTTTGCAGTCTTTCTCCAAAGAAACAGCTCTGCATCCTCGCGCACTCCGTGGGACATCTTCTGCACAAAGGAGAAGTTTGTGGCATTTTTCCTTGTTGCAGAATCTTCAACTTCTTCCATCCAGAGGCAGCCATTTTGCACCTTCATCCGGGGTTCAGTGGGCTCCTGCCCCCCCCGGACACTTTCGTGACTCTTGGACTTAGTCCCCTTCCTTTACACGTCCTCAGGTCCAGGAATACGTCTTCAGTGCTTTGCAGTCTGTTGTGGTCTTTGCAGAATCTCCTATCACGACTTTAGTGTGTTTCTGGGGAAGTAGTATCACTTTACTCCTACTTATCAGGGTCTTGGGGTGGGGTATCTTGGACACCATTAGTGTTTTCTTACACTCCAAGCTACCCTCTACACACTACACTAGGCCAGGCGTCCCTAAGTGGTTCTCATTCCACTTTCTTAGTATATGGTTTATGTTGCCCCTAGGCCTATTGCATCCTATTGTATTCTACAGTGTTTGCACTACTGTTCTAACTGTTTACTTACCTGATTTTGGTTTGTGTGTATATTTTGTGTATTTTACTTACCTCCTAAGGGAGTATATCTTCTGAGATATTTTTGGCAGTGTCACTAAAATAAAGTACCTTTATTTTTAGTAACTCTGAGTATTGTGATTCTTATGATATAGTGCTATATGATATAAGTTGTATAGGAGGAGCTTTGCATGTCTCCCAGTTCAGCCTAAGCTGCTCTGCTATAACTACCTCTATCAGCCTAAGCTGCTAGAACACTACTAATCTGCTAATAAGGGATAACTGGACCTGGCACAAGATGTAAGTACCATCAGGTACCTACTATAAGCCAGGCCAGCCTCCTACAGTGGGCTTGGTAGCAGGAATGTCACAGCCAATGTTCTCAATAGTGCTGACCAGAATGTTGTATGCCCTGATTAAACACGTTTTCCCCCAGGTGGAGGGTTTGGCCACAGTGAAAGCTGACTTCTATGCAATGGGATATATCCCCAACATTATTGAGGCAATTGATGGTTGTAAGGAAATGCCTCCTTGGCATGGTTGCCCCCTGACTTTTTGCCTTTGCTGATGCTATGTTTACAATTGAAAGTGTGCTGAGGCCTGCTAACCAGGCCCCAGCACCAGTGTTCTTTCCCTAACCTGTACTTTTGTATCCACAATTGGCAGACCCTGGCATCCAGATAAGTCCCTTGTAACTGGTACTTCTAGTACCAAGGGCCCTGATGCCAAGGAAGGTCTCTAAGGGCTGCAGCATGTCTTATGCCACCCTGGAGACCTCTCACTCAGCACAGACACACTGCTTGCCAGCTTGTGTGTGCTAGTGAGAACAAAACGAGTAAGTCGACATGGCACTCCCCTCAGGGTGCCATGCCAGCCTCTCACTGCCTATGCAAGTATAGGTCAGTCACCCCTCTAGCAGGCCTTACAGCCCTAAGGCAGGGTGCACTATACCATAGGTGAGGGTACCAGTGCATGAGCATGGTACCCCTACAGTGTCTAAACAAAACCTTAGACATTGTAAGTGCAGGGTAGCCATAAGAGTATATGGTCTGGGAGTCTGTCAAACACGAACTCCACAGCCCCATAATGGCTACACTGAAAACTGGGAAGTTTGGTATCAAACTTCTCAGCACAATAAATGCACACTGATGCCAGTGTACATTTTATTGCAAAATACACCCCAGAGGGCACCTTAGAGGTGCCCCCTGAAACTTAACCGACTGTCTGTGTAGGCTGACTAGTTCCAGCAGCCTGCCACACTAGAGACATGTTGCTGGCCCCATGGGGAGAGTGCCTTTGTCACTCTGAGGCCAGTAACAAAGCCTGCACTGGGGGGAGATGCTAACACCTCCCCCAGGCAGGAGCTGTGACACCTGGCGGTGAGCCTCAAAGGCTCACCCCTTTGTCACAGCCCAGCAGGGCACTCCAGCTTAGTGGAGTTGCCCGCCCCCTCCGGCCACGGCCCCCACTTTTGGCGGCAAGGCTGGAGGGAACAAAGAAAGCAACAAGGAGGAGTCACTGGCCAGTCAGGACAGCCCCTAAGGTGTCCTGAGCTGAGGTGACTCTAACTTTTAGAAATCCTCCATCTTGCAGATGGAGGATTCCCCCAATAGGGTTAGGATTGTGACCCCCTCCCCTTGGGAGGAGGCACAAAGAGGGTGTACCCACCCTCAGGGCTAGTAGCCATTGGCTACTAACCCCCCAGACCTAAACACGCCCTTAAATTTAGTATTTAGGGGCTACCCTGAACCCTAGAAAATCAGATTCCTGCAACTACAAGAAGAAGGACTGCCTAGCTGAAAACCCCTGCAGAGGAAGACCAGAAGACAACAACTGCCTTGGCTCCAGAAACTCACCGGCCTGTCTCCTGCCTTCCAAAGAACTCTGCTCCAGCGACACCTTCCAAGGGACCAGCGACCTCTGAATCCTCTGAGGACTGCCCTGCTTCGAAAAAGACAAGAAACTCCCGAGGACAGCGGACCTGCTCCAAAAAGACTGCAACTTTGTTTCAAGAAGCAGCTTTAAAGAACCCTGCAACTCCCCGCAAGAAGCGTGAGACTTGCAACACTGCACCCGGCGACCCCGACTCGGCTGGTGGAGAACCAACACCTCAGGGAGGACCCCCGGACTACTCTACGACTGTGAGTACCAAAACCTGTCCCCCCTGAGCCCCCACAGCGCCGCCTGCAGAGGGAATCCCGAGGCTTCCCCTGACCGCGACTCTCTGAAACCTAAGTCCCGACGCCTGGAAAAGACCCTGCACCCGCAGCCCCCAGGACCTGAAGGACCGGACTTTCACTGGAGAAGTGACCCCCAGGAGTCCCTCTCCCTTGCCCAAGTGGAGGTTTCCCCGAGGAAGCCCCCCCTTGCCTGCCTGCAGCGCTGAAGAGATCCCTTGATCTCTCATAGACTAACATTGCAAACCCGACGCTTGTTTCTACACTGCACCCGGCCGCCCCCGCGCCGCTGAGGGTGAAATTTCTGTGTGGGCTTGTGTCCCCCCCGGTGCCCTACAAAACCCCCCTGGTCTGCCCTCCGAAGACGCGGGTACTTACCTGCAAGCAGACCGGAACCGGGGCACCCCCTTCTCTCCATTCTAGCCTATGCGTTTTGGGCACCACTTTGAACTCTGCACCTGACCGGCCCTGAGCTGCTGGTGTGGTGACTTTGGGGTTGCTCTGAACCCCCAACGGTGGGCTACCTTGGACCAAGAACTGAACCCTGTAAGTGTCTTACTTACCTGGTAAAACTAACAAAAACTTACCTCCCCCAGGAACTGTGAAAATTGCACTGTGTCCACTTTTAAAATAGCTATTTGTCAATAACTTGAAAAGTATACATGCAATTGAAATGATTCAAAGTTCCTAATGTACGTACCTGCAATACCTTTCAAACAAGATATTACATGTTAAATTTGAACCTGTGGTTCTTAAAATAAACTAAGAAAATATATTTTTCTATAACAAAACCTATTGGCTGGATTTGTCTCTGAGTGTGTGTACCTCATTTATTGTCTATGTGTATGTACAACAAATGCTTAACACTACTCCTTGGATAAGCCTACTGCTCGACCACACTACCACAAAATAGAGCATTAGTATTATCTATTTTTACCACTATTGTACCTCTAAGGGGAACCCTTGGACTCTGTGCATGCTATTCCTTACTTTGAAATAGCACATACAGAGCCAACTTCCTACATTGGTGGATCAGCGGTGGGGTACAAGACTTTGCATTTGCTGGACTACTCAGCCAATACCTGATCACACGACAAATTCCAAAATTGTCATTAGAAATTGATTTTTGCAATTTGAAAAGTTTTCTAAATTCTTAAAAGACCTGCTAGGGCCTTGTGTTAGATCCTGTTTAGCATTTCTTTTAGAGTTTAAAAGTTTGTAAAAGTTTGAATTAGATTCTAGAACCAGTTTTAGATTCTTAAAAAGTATTCCAACTTTTAGAAGCAAAATGTCTAGCACAGATGTGGCTGTGGTGGAACTCGACACCACACCTTACCTCCATCTACAGATGAGAGAGCTAAGGTCACTCTGTAAACTAAAGAAAATAACCATAGGCCCCAAACCTACCAAAATACAGCTCCAGGAGCTTTTGGCAGAGTTTGAAAAGGCCAACCCCTCTGAGGGTGGCAACTCAGAGGAAGAGGATAGTGACTTGGAGGAAAATTCCCCCCTACCAGTCCTATTTAGGGAGAACAGGGTCTCTCAAACCCTGACTCCAAAAATAATAGTCAGAGATGCTGGTTCCCTCACAGGAGAGACCAACACCTCTGAAATCACTGAGGATAACTCCAGTGAAGAGGACATCCAGTTAGCCAGGATGGCCAAAAGATTGGCTTTGGAAAGACAGATCCTAGCCATAGAGAGGGAAAGACAAGAGATGGGCCTAGGACCCATCAATGGTGGCAGCAACATAAATAGGGTCAGAGATTCTCCTGACATGTTGAAAATCCCTAAAGGGATTGTAACTAAATATGAAGATGGTGATGACATCACCAAATGGTTCACAGCTTTTGAGAGGGCTTGTGTAACCAGAAAAGTGAACAGATCTCACTGGGGTGCTCTCCTTTGGGAAATGTTCACAGGAAAGTGTAGGGATAGACTCCTCACACTCTCTGGAAAAGATGCAGAATCTTATGACCTCATGAAGGGTACCCTGATTGAGGGCTTTGGATTCTCCACTGAGGAGTATAGGATTAGATTCAGGGGGGCTCAAAAATCCTCGAGCCAGACCTGGGTTGACTTTGTAGACTACTCAGTAAAAACACTAGATGGTTGGATTCAAGGCAGTGGTGTAAGTAATTATGATGGGCTGTACAATTTATTTGTGAAAGAACACCTGTTAAGTAATTGTTTCAATGATAAACTGCATCAGCATCTGGTAGACCTAGGACCAATTTCTCCCCAAGAATTGGGAAAGAAGGCGGACCATTGGGTCAAGACAAGGGTGTCCAAAACTTCCACAGGGGGTGACCAAAAGAAAGGGGTCACAAAACCTCCCCAGGGGAAAGGTGGTGAGACAGCCAAAAATAAAAATAGTAAAGAGTCTTCTACAGGCCCCCAAAAACCTGCACAGGAGGGTGGGCCCAGAGCCTCTTCACAAAACAATCCTGGGTACAAGGGTAAAAACTTTGATCCCAAAAAGGCCTGGTGTCGAAACTGTAGTCAGTCTGGACACCAAACTGGAGACAAGGCCTGTCCCAAGAAAAGTTCCACTCCAAACTCCAATCCAGGTAACACTGGAATGGCTAGTCTCCAAGTGGGATCAACAGTGTGCCCAGAGCAAATCAGGGTCCACACTGAAGCTACTCTAGTCTCTGAGGGTGGGGTGGATTTAGCCACACTAGCTGCCTGGCCGCCTAACATGCAAAAATACAGTGTAGAGGGCCTGAGGGATACAGGTGCCAGTGTCACCATGGTGACAGAGAAACTGGTTTCCCCTGGCCAATACCTGACTGGAAAAACTTATACAGTCACCAATGCTGACAATCAAACTAAAGCACATCCCATGGCAATGGTAACTTTAGAATGGGGAGGGGTCAAGGGCCTGAAACAGGTGGTGGTCTCCTCAAACATCCCAGTAGACTGTCTGCTTGGAAATGACCTGGAGTCCTCAGCATGGGCTGAGGTAGAGCTAAAAACCCATGCAGCCATGCTGGGTATCCCTGAACTGGTGTGTGTAAAAACAAGAGCACAATGCAAGGCACAGGGTGATAAAGTAGAGCTGGAGTCTGGAAAAATGGCCCAGCCTACCAAGAGAAAAGGAAAGTCAGTTGGGAAACCAACTGCAACACAGTCAGAAAAAGAGAACCTCTCTTCTCAGGAAGAAGTTCTGCCCTCTGAGGGAACTGAGCCTTTGGAGCTTGAACCTTATCAGGTTGAGCTCTTAGGCCCAGGGGGACCCTCAAGGGAGGAGCTGTGTAAGGGATAAGAAACCTGTCCCTCTCTTGAAGGCCTTAGGCAGCAAGCTGCTGAAGAGTCCAAGGGCAAGAAAAATGGAACACATAAGGTCTATTGGGAAGATGGACTCCTGTACACTGAGGCCAGAGACCCCAAACCTGGTGCCACTAGGAGAGTGGTAGTGCCTCAGTCGTTCAGAGAGTTTATTCTGACCTTAGCCCATGATATTCCCCTTGCTGGGCATTTGGGACAAACCAAGACGTGGGAGAGGTTAGTCAACCACTTCTACTGGCCCAATATGTCCCAGAAGGTTAAGGAGTTTTGCTTCTCCTGCCCCACCTGTCAATCCAGTGGTAAGACAGGTGGGCACCCAAAGGCCCCCCTCATTCCACTTCCAGTGGTGGGGGTCCCCTTTGAAAGAGTGGGTGTGGACATAGTTGGTCCACTGGAACCTCCCACAGCCTCAGGAAATATGTACATCCTAGTAGTAGTGGATCATGCTACTAGGTATCCTGAAGCTATTCCCCTTAGGTCGACTACTGCCCCTGCAGTAGCCAAGGCCCTCATTGGTATCTTTACCAGAGTGGGTTTCCCTAAGGAGGTGGTGTCTGACAGAGGTACCAACTTCATGTCAGCATACCTAAAACACATGTGGAATGAGTGTGGAGTGACTTACAAATTCACTACACCATACCATCCACAAACTAATGGCTTAGTTGAGAGATTCAACAAGACATTAAAAGGCATGATCATGGGGCTCCCAGAAAAACTCAAAAGGAGATGGGATGTCCTCTTGCCATGTCTGCTTTTCGCTTACAGAGAGGTGCCACAGAAGGGAGTAGGATTCTCACCCTTTGAACTTCTGTTTGGTCATCCTGTAAGGGGACCACTTGCTCTTGTTAAAGAAGGCTGGGAGAGACCTCTTCATGAGCCTAAACAAGACATAGTGGACTATGTACTTGGCCTTCGCTCTAGAATGGCAGAGTACATGGAAAAGGCAACCAAAAACCTTGAGGCCAGCCAACAGCTCCAGAAGTTTTGGTATGACCAAAAGGCTGCACTGGTTGAGTTCCAACCAGGGCAGAAAGTCTGGGTTCTGGAGCCTGTGGCTCCCAGGGCACTCCAGGACAAATGGAGTGGCCCTTACCCAGTACTAGAAAGGAAGAGTCAGGTCACCTACCTGGTGGACCTGGGCACAAGCAGGAGCCCCAAGAGGGTGATCCATGTGAACCGCCTTAAGCTCTTCCATGACAGGGCTGATGTGAATCTGTTGATGGTAACAGATGAGGATCAGGAGGCAGAGAGTGAACCTCTCCCTGATCTTCCGTCATCAGACCCAAAAGATGGCTCAGTAGATGGAGTGATCTACTCAGACACCCTCTCTGGCCAACAGCAAGCTGATTGTAGGAGAGTCCTACAACAGTTTCCTGAACTCTTCTCCTTAACCCCTGGTCAGACACACCTGTGTACCCATGAGGTGGACACAGGAGACAGCATGCCTGTCAAAAACAAAATCTTTAGACAGTCTGACCATGTTAAGGAAAGCATCAAGGTGGAAGTCCACAAGATGCTAGAATTGGGAGTAATTGAGCGCTCTGACAGCCCCTGGGCTAGCCCAGTGGTCTTAGTCCCCAAACCTCACACCAAAGATGGAAAGAAAGAGATGAGGTTTTGTGTGGACTACAGAGGGCTCAATTCTGTCACCAAGACAGATGCTCATCCAATTCCTAGAGCTGATGAGCTCATAGATAAATTAGGTGCTGCCAAATTCTTAAGTACCTTTGACTTGACAGCAGGGTACTGGCAAATAAAAATGGCACCTGGAGCAAAAGAGAAAACAGCATTCTCCACACCTGATGGGCATTATCAGTTTACTGTTATGCCCTTTGGTTTAAAGAATGCCCCTGCCACCATCCAAAGGTTGGTGAATCAAGTCCTTGCTGGCTTGGAGTCCTTTAGCACAGCTTATCTTGATGATATTGCTGTCTTTAGCTCCACCTGGCAGGATCACCTGGTCCACCTGAAGAAGGTTTTGAAGGCTCTGCAATCTGCAGGCCTCTCTATCAAGGCATCCAAATGCCAGATAGGGCAGGGAACTGTGGTTTACTTGGGCCACCTTGTAGGTGGAGGCCAAGTTCAGCCACTCCAACCCAAGATCCAGACTATTCTGGACTGGGTAGCTCCAAAAACCCAGACTCAAGTCAGGGCATTCCTTGGCTTGACTGGGTATTACAGGAGGTTTGTGAAGGGATATGGATCCATTGTGACAGCCCTCACTGAACTCACCTCCAAGAAAATGCCCAAGAAAGTGAACTGGACTGTGGAATGCCAACAGGCCTTTGACACCCTGAAACAAGCAATGTGCTCAGCACCAGTTCTAAAAGCTCCAGATTATTCTAAGCAGTTCATTGTGCAGACAGATGCCTCTGAACATGGGATAGGGGCAGTTTTGTCCCAAACAAATGATGATGGCCTTGACCAGCCTGTTGCTTTCATTAGCAGGAGGTTACTCCCCAGGGAGCAGCGTTGGAGTGCCATTGAGAGGGAGGCCTTTGCTGTGGTTTGGTCCCTGAAGAAGCTGAGACCATACCTCTTTGGGACTCACTTCCTAGTTCAAACTGACCACAGACCTCTCAAATGGCTGATGCAAATGAAAGGTGAAAATCCTAAACTGTTGAGGTGGTCCATCTCCCTACAGGGAATGGACTTTGTAGTGGAACACAGACCTGGGACTGCCCATGCCAATGCAGATGGCCTTTCCAGGTTCTTCCACTTAGAAAATGAAGACTCTCTTGGGAAAGGTTAGTCTCATCCTCTTTCGTTTGGGGGGGGGGTTGTGTAAGGAAATGCCTCCTTGGCATGGTTGCCCCCTGACTTTTTGCCTTTGCTGATGCTATGTTTACAATTGAAAGTGTGCTGAGGCCTGCTAACCAGGCCCCAGCACCAGTGTTCTTTCCCTAACCTGTACTTTTGTATCCACAATTGGCAGACCCTGGCATCCAGATAAGTCCCTTGTAACTGGTACTTCTAGTACCAAGGGCCCTGATGCCAAGGAAGGTCTCTAAGGGCTGCAGCATGTCTTATGCCACCCTGGAGACCTCTCACTCAGCACAGACACACTGCTTGCCAGCTTGTGTGTGCTAGTGAGAACAAAACGAGTAAGTCGACATGGCACTCCCCTCAGGGTGCCATGCCAGCCTCTCACTACCTATGCAAGTATAGGTCAGTCACCCCTCTAGCAGGCCTTACAGCCCTAAGGCAGGGTGCACTATACCATAGGTGAGGGTACCAGTGCATGAGCATGGTACCCCTACAGTGTCTAAACAAAACCTTAGACATTGTAAGTGCAGGGTAGCCATAAGAGTATATGGTCTGGGAGTCTGTCAAACACGAACTCCACAGCCCCATAATGGCTACACTGAAAACTGGGAAGTTTGGTATCAAACTTCTCAGCACAATAAATGCACACTGATGCCAGTGTACATTTTATTGCAAAATACACCCCAGAGGGCACCTTAGAGGTGCCCCCTGAAACTTAACCGACTGTCTGTGTAGGCTGACTAGTTCCAGCAGCCTGCCACACTAGAGACATGTTGCTGGCCCCATGGGGAGAGTGCCTTTGTCACTCTGAGGCCAGTAACAAAGCCTGCACTGGGGGGAGATGCTAACACCTCCCCCAGGCAGGAGCTGTGACACCTGGCGGTGAGCCTCAAAGGCTCACCCCTTTGTCACAGCCCAGCAGGGCACTCCAGCTTAGTGGAGTTGCCCGCCCCCTCCGGCCACGGCCCCCACTTTTGGCGGCAAGGCTGGAGGGAACAAAGAAAGCAACAAGGAGGAGTCACTGGCCAGTCAGGACAGCCCCTAAGGTGTCCTGAGCTGAGGTGACTCTAACTTTTAGAAATCCTCCATCTTGCAGATGGAGGATTCCCCCAATAGGGTTAGGATTGTGACCCCCTCCCCTTGGGAGGAGGCACAAAGAGGGTGTACCCACCCTCATGGCTAGTAGCCATTGGCTACTAACCCCCCAGACCTAAACACGCCCTTAAATTTAGTATTTAGGGGCTACCCTGAACCCTAGAAAATCAGATTCCTGCAACTACAAGAAGAAGGACTGCCTAGCTGAAAACCCCTGCAGAGGAAGACCAGAAGACAACAACTGCCTTGGCTCCAGAAACTCACCGGCCTGTCTCCTGCCTTCCAAAGAACTCTGCTCCAGCGACGCCTTCCAAGGGACCAGCGACCTCTGAATCCTCTGAGGACTGCCCTGCTTCGAAAAAGACAAGAAACTCCCGAGGACAGCGGACCTGCTCCAAAAAGACTGCAACTTTGTTTCAAGAAGCAGCTTTAAAGAACCCTGCAACTCCCCGCAAGAAGCGTGAGACTTGCAACACTGCACCCGGCGACCCCGACTCGGCTGGTGGAGAACCAACACCTCAGGGAGGACCCCCGGACTACTCTACGACTGTGAGTACCAAAACCTGTCCCCCCTGAGCCCCCACAGCGCCGACTGCAGAGGGAATCCCGAGGCTTCCCCTGACCGCGACTCTCTGAAACCTAAGTCCCGACGCCTGGAAAAGACCCTGCACCCGCAGCCCCCAGGACCTGAAGGACCGGACTTTCACTGGAGAAGTGACCCCCAGGAGTCCCTCTCCCTTGCCCAAGTGGAGGTTTCCCCGAGGAAGCCCCCCCTTGCCTGCCTGCAGCGCTGAAGAGATCCCTTGATCTCTCATAGACTAACATTGCAAACCCGACGCTTGTTTCTACACTGCACCCGGCCGTCCCCGCGCCGCTGAGGGTGAAATTTCTGTGTGGGCTTGTGTCCCCCCCGGTGCCCTACAAAACCCCCCTGGTCTGCCCTCCGAAGACGCGGGTACTTACCTGCAAGCAGACCGGAACCAGGGCACCCCCTTCTCTCCATTCTAGCCTATGCGTTTTGGGCACCACTTTGAACTCTGCACCTGACCGGCCCTGAGCTGCTGGTGTGGTGACTTTGGGGTTGCTCTGAACCCCCAACGGTGGGCTACCTTGGACCAAGAACTGAACCCTGTAAGTGTCTTACTTACCTGGTAAAACTAACAAAAACTTACCTCCCCCAGGAACTGTGAAAATTGCACTGTGTCCACTTTTAAAATAGCTATTTGTCAATAACTTGAAAAGTATACATGCAATTGAAATGATTCAAAGTTCCTAATGTACTTACCTGCAATACCTTTCAAACAAGATATTACATGTTAAATTTGAACCTGTGGTTCTTAAAATAAACTAAGAAAAGATATTTTTCTATAACAAAACCTATTGGCTGGATTTGTCTCTGAGTGTGTGTACCTCATTTATTGTCTAGGTGTATGTACAACAAATGCTTAACACTACTCCTTGGATAAGCCTACTGCTCGACCACACTACCACAAAATAGAGCATTAGTATTATCTATTTTTACCACTATTTTACCTCTAAGGGGAACCCTTGGACTCTGTGCATGCTATTCCTTACTTTGAAATAGCACATACAGAGCCAACTTCCTACAATGGTACACATATTGTATTTGTCCCCCCCCCCGGAGAAATTAACAGGTGTTCAGAAATCGAAAGAGCTTTCACTCGATGAATGTGCACATAGTTTGCCTGGCAGACCAGTACATCTCCCATGTCAATGCTAAGTATCCTGGCTCTGTGCATGATGCCTATATCCTGAGGGATAGCAGCATCCCATTTGTGATGACTCAGCTCCAGAGGCACGGGTGTGGCTAATAGGTGAGCCCTGGTTCCCACCCAGTGGATGTTGGTGTATGGGTACGGTGTGGGCCCTAAGGGTTAGTGTGTGTCTACTTTGTGTCCCTCGATAATTGCAGGTGACTCTGGTTACCCCAACTTCTCATGGCTACTGACCCCTGGGAGGAATCCCAGGGCAGAGGAATGTTACAATGAGGCACATGGGCGAACAAGGAGAATAATTGAGAGGACATTCGGCCTCCTGAAAGCCAGGTTTTGGTGCCTGCATCTAACAGGTGGATCCCTGTGCTACTCACCCAAGAAGGTGTACCAGATAATCGTGACATGCAGCATGTTGCATAACCTTGCCTTGAGACGCCAGGTGCCTTTTCTGCAGGAGGAGGAGGCTGGAGATGGGGCAGTAGTGGACCCTGTGGACAGTGAAGATGAGTAGGCAGAGGATGAGGATGAGGACAACAGACCAGCTATTATACGACAGTACTTCCAGTGACACACAGGTAAGACACTGTGACAGCTTTGTAATTGACATTGTACATGGCAGGCAGATTCTCCCACTTCCATGGCCACTTACTGTACCCTTTGGTATCTCTATTTGTAGATATCTGTGCCCCACTCTGGCATCTGGCGTGTTGACTGCAGCCAACTACAGGTCATTCCTATGTGTACATTACTGTACAGTTGTACTGCAGTGTTTAAAGCTTGTTAAATGAATACATAGTTTAATCATTTGACATACTCCATACTTGTATTTTTTCAAAGGGTGTTTCTTTAAGTGCTAAGAGGTAGAAGGGGATGTGCAATGGGCTGGAAGGACGATGGAGGAAAGCCCAGGATAGAGTCCAGTCTATTTGTATCACAGGTGCACTGTCCAAGGGGGCATAAGAAGGTGAGCAATGGCAGTTCAAGGTGGACAGGGTGACAGAGTGGGACACAAGGGTGACAATCAGGAGAGTCTTATTTCCTGGTGAGAGTCTTGGCATTGTTTTCTGGCTTCTGCCTGGATCGCAGGGACCGTTTGCGGCAGGGTTCTCCTTCTGCAGGGGGAGGGGTGCTGGTGGCCTGTTGTTCCTGTGGTGGGGCCTCCTGTCCTCTAGCGGCAGCGGAGGTGGAGGGCTGTTCATCGGTTTGGCTAGTGTCAGGGGCCCGGGGGTGTGCCACTGCCTCCCTCATGGTGTTGGCCATGTCAGCCAGCACCCCTGCAATGGTGACCAGGGTGGTGTGGATGTTTTTCAGGTCCTCCCTGATCCCCAGGTATTGTCCCTCCTGCAGCCGCTGGGTCTCCTGCAACTTGTCCAATATCAGGCCCATCGTCTCCTGGGAATTGTGGTATGCTCCCAGGATTTTGGTGAGTGCCTCATGGAGAGTCGGTTCCCTGGGCCTGTCCTCTCCCTGTTGCACAGCAGTCCTCCCAGCTTCCCTGTTGTCCTGTGCCTCTGTACCCTGAACCATGTGCCCACTGCCACTGACCCCAGGTCCCTGATCGCCCTGTGTTTGTGGAGTTGCTTGGGGTCCCTGTAGTGGTGGACACCCTCTGATTGACGTGTCCTGGGGACAGAGATATGGGGCCCCTGGGTGGGTACTGTTCTGGTGTTTCCTGAGGGGGGAGGCTCTGTGGCGGTATAGGGCTGTGCCTGGGTAACCGACTGTCCAGAGATCCCTGATGGGCCAGGTTGGTCATCCTGATCCAGGTGAGCAGAGCTGCTGTCATCACTGTGGGCCTCTTCTGGGGGGGGGGGGCACGGATGTTTCTGGCACCTTCTCTCCGGTGACATTGGGTGGGAACCTATGGGGATGTAAATGCAGTGTTATTGTTTCTGCGTGTGACATCTTGTGCATGGGTGTGTTGCCCTGTCAGCTTTGCCTTGTGTGAGTAGTGATTTTGTGGGCTAGGTGATTCTCTCTAATGTGCATGCTTTAG
This sequence comes from Pleurodeles waltl, assembly GCF_031143425.1. Classification (NCBI taxonomy): domain Eukaryota; kingdom Metazoa; phylum Chordata; class Amphibia; order Caudata; family Salamandridae; genus Pleurodeles; species Pleurodeles waltl. The sequence goes on from NC_090443.1 coordinate 528,877,709, forward strand.
TGATGAATGTCCATGCAGGTCTGTGATGGGGGGCCCTTCATTGGTGTTGCATGCAGGGCTTGGTATTGGGATGGGTGGGTTGTGATGGTGGGTTATATGTGAGGTGGTTGAGTGATGGGCTGACTGTAGGGGTGGGAGTTTGTGATGGCATGCAGGTAGAGGGATGAAAGTAGTAAAGAGTTGACTTACCAGAGTCCAGTCCTCCTGCTACTTCTGCCAGGCCCTCAGGATGCAGTATTGCCAAGACTTGCTCCTCCCATGTTGTTTGTTGTGGGGGAGTAGGTGGGGGTCCACCGCCAGTCCTCTGTACAGCTATCTGGTGTCTTGCAATCACAGAACGTACCTTCCCCGTTGGTTGTTCCACCTCTTCCTGATGTCATCCCTTGTTCTGGGGTGCTGTCCCACGGAGCCGACCCTGTCCATGATTCTCTGCCATAGCTCCATCTTCCTGGCAATGGATGTCTGCTGCACCTGTGATCCAAATAGCTGTGGCTCTACCCGGATGATTTCCTCCACCATGACCCTTAGCAACTCCTCTGAGAACCTGGGGTGTCTTTGTGGTGCCATAGGTGTAGTGTGTGTGGTGTGTGTGAGGGTGTGTGGGGTGATGTGTTAGGGTGTGTGCTGTGAGGTGCGTGGATGGTGCATGGGTGATGAGTCGTAAAGGGTTGTGGGTCATGTGTGTGTGTGTTTTATAGTAGTGTTGGTGTGTGGGTGTGGTGTGTGTATGTGTATCAGGTGTGTGTTATTCAAATTGTCCAATGTGGTCCTGTTTTGTATATGTGTGTGTATTTTGAGCACGGCGGTATGTACCGCCAATGGTTTACCGCGGTTGAATGTCCATCGTGGTGATTCGTGGGTCATAATGCTGTGGGCGTAGTTCTGTTGGCGTCACGGTGTGGGTTTTGGCACTGCCAGTTTATCACTGACCTTTGGTCTGGCAGACTTGTGTATGTCTGTATAGTGATGGATTGCTACGTGTGGGTCATAATATGGGTAGGTAGCCGGTGGTGGCGGCGGTATTTCGGCGGCAGTCGGCATGGCAGTAAGAGGTACTTACCGCCAATGTCACAATGAGGACCATAGTGCCTGCAGCCTGTGTTCTGCATTTCATGATTAGGTGTATTTGGCCTTTTTGCATCCCTCCCAGTGTCACAAAGGAGACTGGATGTTAGCAGAATGAGGCATCCTGACAAGATGAGTGGGGCAGAGCTATCACCTATTAAGCTTGCAAATCAAAGAGGCTGCCTCAGCACATTCACAAAGACATCACACTAGTCTGTTATCACCCCAGCCATTGTGGGACCAGGGCAGTGAGGATATAAATTCCAGAATGATATGTGGGGGAAAGTCTAGAAGTTTATTTTGCTTCACAATTGGCTCCAGGTATGAATACTGGACCGCAGATCAACAATTCAGTACACACCTGGGCCTATGGATACTAAGGAAGAACTATACTGCTGCCAGAGGGCTGTCCTGCTGTCTGAGAAGGAAGACTGGACCTGCTTCCTTTATCCCAGGCCCCTGCAGTGACTCCAAGAGACAGCTGACTGACGTCCTGTTCAGAGCTACAGAGACATAACAAGCTCCAGAGGCCTCCTTGCAACTACCCAGCTGACCTGCCAGACTGGACATGACTGGACCCGCAACTGAACCTGCCTGAGTCCTGCTGGCCTCTGCTGGAGTTCCTGATCCTGAAGGCATGCCTCCCTGGCCATGGACCCTTGGTTTGGGATTAATTGAGCTCCTCTTGGAAAAAAAGGAGAAATCCTGAAGTTTTGGGCTCTTCCTAACCACAAACATGCCTGTCTGTGCCAAGATCTTGCCACTCTCACTACAGTGAACTCGAGTCTTCGTATTATGTAGCCTCCAGAGATGACTGTTAACGTGAGAAATTTCAAAAGTCCAGTAACTGCCATCAGTGACACCCAAAATGATCTTAGTACTACATAGCCAGGCATCCACAATGCACAGCCTGCTTTTTGCACTACAGAGACAAACATTTGCAACGGTCTTCCTGTTCTTTGCTGCATACTGCACTGCGAACTGGATTCTTTGCACCGGACATTGAGAAGGTAAATTTGTCAGCTGACTAATATGGTCCCTATATCGAGCTCACACTGCATCTCAGCTGGCCTGAACTTGTGACTTGCTCCCAGTCTAGCATGACCAAATGAATGTGTGTGGCGCTTTGTGCTTTTAGGCGCTATACATATTTAAATCTTTGCAATTGCAATTGCAATTGCATGTCTACTGATTGGATTTTTGTTATTTTGGTGTCAAATAATGTATTACGTTTTACCCTATTTTTCTAAATTAGTGTGTGCTTTTTGTGTTGAATTTTCACTTTACTGCTCTATAAGTGCTACATAATTACCTTACACATTTCCTCTATATTAAGCATGACTGCTTTTGGGTCAGGCTACCAAAGCGTTAAGCACATGTTAATTTAGTGGCTTTTTGTAGCTCACACTGACAAAGATTGTGGCTGTTACTTGAGAAGGGTTCACACCCTCCCTCAACCAATAACCCGATTTTTTACACTATCCTACTCTGGCTACCCTATCCTATCCTAGAGAGGTGTTCTGAAAAGATGAAGTTTTCACATTGATTCAAGGACCCACAAGATGACGTCATGCATTGTGACCAAGGCTACGTGGTAGCCAAAATGCATAGCTGCACACACCAGGTCAGCAAAAGGCTAAATAAAGAAGATTTTCGCCGCTGATTGAGTGTCATTTTCTGCTTATATTGAGGAAGAGAATTGTGAAGTGTCAGGCATTGACAGTAGCCATGCCAACTGCTAAATAAAGAAGAATGACACCATTGACCGAATAGCATTTTTTGCTTATACTGAGGAAGAGAATTGCAGGCTGTCGTCATGCCAACTGCTCGGCATTGTTGATGTTCCGGATACACCAGCAACCACCTTTGTTTTCTGGATACATATATATGTATATATATTAACTGAAAAAACAAATGTTTCAGGGACATTAGAGTTAGGAAATAGAATTTTAAAAACCTTAGAACTTCACTGAAAAAAACAAAGATTACAGTTGCGCAACCCCCTCCTGTGCAGATTTTGGCCCTGGGAACCCCATCCCCCAGGATAGGGCTACCTAATGGAAGAGGAGGAGGGACACGTGGCCACATCGTCCCCCCTCCCTGTGCCAATTTTGATCTCAGGGACCCCATTCCCGGGGACCTGGCCAATTTATAAAAGAGGAGGGGGCCACGCACAGGGGTGTGATAGAAACCCCTGCAGCCCCTATTTTGTGGGGGCCCGAGGCTTACCCATACTGGAAGGGGCCCTCTGAGCCCATACTGATGTGAGTGTGAGGGGCCCCCTTCAACATATCCTGCAGGGGGGCCATTAATGTTTTGTTACACCAATGACTTTGTGGCCTCCCTCTCTGGGTCAATTTTGGCCCCGAGGATCCCACCCCCTTGGGCCTGGCCAATTACTGAAAGGGGGAGAGGAGTCTAGGGACCACACAGCCCTGCCACTTGTTGCAGTTTTAGGGACCACTGGGGAGCCTCAATCCCCCGCGGGCTCTGCTGGCTCCCCATCTCCAGCCGGAGCCGGCATTGCTCCCGCACAAAGGAGTGGCAAAAAATGCTGCTCCCTGCATGCAGGAGTGATTCTTTCATCTGTTTTCCTGCCTGCTTGATAGAGGGCAAGAAAACAGATGAAATATCTGCTTCCATTGAGCAGGAGCAGTTTTCCTCCTCCTGCCCAAAGGGAGCGGACTTAGGCCCTCAATATGACATTGGCAGTAAATCCCTCTTATCGCCGCGCTGACTGCCGCGGATATTCGTTCACCTTATTATGACACACATACGCCAATCCGTCACTATTCAGCCACAGACACAATTCCGCCACACCAAAGGCCAGTGATAAATTGGCAGTATCAAAACCCACACCATTATGCCAACAGAACAATGCCCACCACATTATGACCCACGAATTACTGTGGCAGACATTCAATGGCGGTAAACCATTGGTGGTACATACCGCCGTGCTCAAAATAAACACACACATACAGAACAACACTACATTGGTCAATTTAAATAACACACACCTGACACCCATGCTCACACCACACCCATACACCCACACCACTATAAAACACCCCCCCACAACCCTTTACGACTACAAACCATTGGCACAAGACTGACACCAAGACCACAGACAAAACCAGAGACACACACTACTTACACCTATACACCCCTCACACACCCCACATCACACACCCCAACACATCACCCCACACACCCTCTCCTACACACCTCACACAACACCCATTGCACCACAAAGACACCCCCGATTCACAGAGGAGGAGCTTAGGGTCATAGTGGAGGAAAGCATCAGGGTAGAGCCACAGCTATTTGGAGCACAGGTGCTACAGATACCAATAGCTAGGAAGATGGAGCTATGACGGAGAATCGTGGACAGGGTCAATGCCATGGAGCAGCACCCAAGAACTAGGGATGACATCAGGAATAGGTGGAACGACCTAAGGGGGAAGGTACTTTCCATTGCAGAAAGACACCAACTCGCTGTACAGAGGACTGGCGGTAGACCCCCACCTCCTCCTCCACAACTGACAGCATGGGAGGCGCAAGTCTTGGCAATCATGCATCCTGAGGGCCTGGCCGGAGTAGGAGGAGGACTGGACTCTGGTAAGTCAACTTTCTACTACTACTACCCCACTACCTGCATGCCATCACATACCCCCACGCTCACCCTCACTCCCATCACTCCACCACTTCCCACACAACCCACCATCACATCTCACTCATCCCAATGCCAAGCCCTGCATGCCATATCAAGGCATGGACACCACTCACAGACCTGCATGGACACCTATCACTATAGAATGCACGCTAGAGCGAATCAGCTAACCCACCATATACCAACTTACACAAGAGAAAGCTGCCAGGGCAAATACAACCAAAGAGGGCAAGCCACGGATGCACAATATATCAGACACAGAAAGAATAACACAGCATTTACATCCCCACAGGTACCCCAGGCAAAGTCAGCGGAGAGGAGATGCCAGCAATATCCAGTTCTCCTACAGAAGAGGCCAACAGTGATGACAGCAACTCTGGTCTTCAGGATCTGGATGACCAACCTGGCCCATCAGGGACCACTGGACAGCCGGTTACCCAGGCCTAGTCACACACCACCACCACACCCCATCAGGAAACACCACCACAGCACTCACCCAGCGTAACCACACCTCTGTCCCCAGGACACGTCAACCAGCAGTGTGTCCACAGCTACAGGGACCCCAGGCCACACCTCATACCCAAGACAATCAGTGACCTGAGGTCAGTGGCAGTGGGCACACCATTCAGGGGACAGAGGCACAGGCCAACAGGGAAACTGTGAGGAGTGCTGTGCTCCAGGGGGAGGACAGGCCCAGGGAACCGACTAGCCGGGAGGCACTTGCAGAGATCCTGGGAGCATATCAATGTTCCCAGGACACGATGGGACAGATCCTGTACAATGTGCAGGAGAACAGGACTTGCAGGTCATTAAGAACACCCTGGTCTCCATAGCAGGGGTGCTGGCAGACATGGCCAACATTATGAGGGAGTCAGTGTCACACCAGCGGGCCCCTGCCACTAGCCAGATATCTGAACAGCCTTCCACCTCCGCTGCCACCACAGGACCAACAGGCCACTAGCACCCCTCCCCCTGCAGAAGGTGAACCACCCCGCAAACGTTCCCTGCGACCCAGACAGAAGCCAGAGACACTTGCCAAGACCCCCGCCAGGAAATGAGACTCTTCTGATTGTCACCCTTGTATCCCACTCTGTCAGCCTGTCCACCTTGAACTGCCATTGCTCCCCTTCCTATGTCCCCTTGGACAATGCACCTGTGCTACAAATAGACTGGAACAATACCCTGGACTTTCCTCCATCATCACCCCATCCCATTGCACTTGCCCCTCCATATTTTAGCACTTCAATAAACACCCTTGGAAAAAAAAGAATTTTGGAGTATGTCCCATTTTAAAAGTATGTATTGATTTCAACAGGTACAGACATTGCAATTCAACTGTACAGAAAATGAGCATAGGTGTATGACCAGGAGCATATTTGAAGTCACCAACATCTGTAAAATGAATTGCCAAAAGGTACAGTAAGAGGGCATAGAAGTGGGAAATGACAGCATGCCAGTGCCACAGAAATTCCAAAATATTTCATTGAAATGTGAAGTAACGCTGTCTTACCTGTGTGTCTTTGGAAGTACTGTCTGATGACTGATGTTCTCTTGTCCTCATTCTCATCCTCTGCCTCCTCATCCTCACTGGCCACAGGGTCCACTGCTGCCACACGGGCATCTCCAGCCTCCTCCTCCTGCAGAAAAGTCACATGGCGTCTCAGGGCAAGGTTGTGCAATATGCTACATGCCACTATTAGCTGGCAGACCTTCTTGGGTGAGTAGCACAGGGATCTACCTGTTAGATGGAGGCACCAGAACCTGGCCTTTAGGAGACCAAAGGTCCTTCCTATTATCCTTCTGGTTCGTCCGTGGGCCTCATTATAACATTCTTCTGCCCTTGTCCTGGCATTCCTCACAGGGGTCAGCAGCCATGATAGGTTTGGGTAACCAGAGTCACTTGCAAATACAGAGGGACAACATTTAGCCACACACTATCCCATATGGCCCATACCATACCCATACACCAACATATATTGGGTGGGAACCAGGGCTCACCTATTAGCCACACCTTGTGCCTCTGTAGTTGGCCCATCACATTTGGGATGCTGCTATTCCTCAGGACAAAGGCATCATGCACCAACCCAGGATACTTAGCAGTGACGTGGGAGATGTACTAGTCTGCCAAGCACACCATCTGTACATTCCTAGAGTGGAAACTCTTTTGATTTCTGAACACCTATTCATTTTGATGGGGGGGAGGACAAATGCAATATGTGTTCCATCAATCGCCCCAATTATGTTGGGGATATGTCCCATTGCATAGAATTCGGTCTTCACTGTGACCAAATATTCAACCTGGGGAAATACAATGTAGCTGCACATGTGTTTAATCAGGGCAGACAACACTCTGGTCAGCACTATTGAGAACATTGGCTGTAACATTCCTGCTGCCAAGCCCACTGTCACTTGGAAAGAACTAGTTGCCAGAAATGGAGCACTGATAGAACTTGCACAAGAGGGGGGATCCCAGTGGGGTGATGGATAGCAGATATCAGGTCAGGTTCCAATTGGGCACACAGCTCTGTGATTGTGGCCCTGTTAGGTCTATATAAGTGAGGATGATGTTCCTGTCCTCCAGTTTAGCCAAGTCCACCAGGGGTCTGTACACAGGGGTATGTCTCCATCTCCTATTCATCCACAGCGGTAGCAATCTATGGGGCAAAAGAGTGAGGAGCCAGTCACAAACTGAACAATGGGGCTACAACAGACCTTTGCATGCTGTGAACTTGTAATGGGTAAGTGTAAATTGTCCAGTATGTACAAATTTCACCAATGACGCAGCAAATGTCCAGGGCCTGCCCCCCGAAATGGCATCCTGTGTGGAGGGACAGATTGAAGTGAGGTAATTCTGCTGACATTGTGTGCCGTTGCAGGAGGCGGTCGGAAACCGCTGTGCAACTCCTCGTTGGATAACATTGGGCCCTATGGCTTACAATGGCCAATGTTGATCTACGCCGGCGGTGACGGTATGCACCACCGCAGACGTGACTGCCATTTTCTATCTCATCCCTCACTTGCTACCTGATCTTCAACAGGAGAGGACCTACACTGCATGTGCTGCTGTGACCTGTGTCTGGAACTTACCATGGCCCATGTGACCGGGGAAAGGGCCCCAGCCTTCACTTCGGAGGAGTTGGAGTAACTGGTGGATGGGATCCTACCCCAGTACGGACTGCTGTATGGGCCCGAAGACTGATGTGACTTCTAGTACTTCTAATGACACAACAGGTGAGTACACTGTGGGCATGATGATTGTGGCATGAATGCATGGAGTGGTGTGTGTGAAGGCCTCGTGTAAGGGGGGTGGGTGGATGTCCTCTGGGCAGCATATTGGTTGTGTGCAGGGCCATGTGTGTGTAACTGGCGATGTAAAGTGGTATGGTGGGCCATAATGTAACATGCAAAACTGTTTCAATAATTCTAGTTTCCTGTGTGTATTTCCTCTGCAGGTCAGCGCCCATCAAAAGAAGGGTATATGGCGTGCCATCTCCAATGACGTGCGGACCCTGGGGGTCTACGGCAGGCGGAGCACCCACTGTCGGAAACGGTGAGAGGACCTGAGACGCTGGGCATGGAAGACGGTGGAGGCCCAGCTGGGGATGGCCTCCCAACAAGGAAGGGGTGCCTGTCGAACCCTGACCTCCCTGATGGCCCGCATAATAGCGATGGCATATCCTGAGCTGCCCATCATTACAACTTACGCATGGTAGGGTGGTATCCAGGTGGGGGATGTGTGTCAGTGGGTGCCGCTAGGCCAGACCTGGCATTGCAGCGTAAGTCCCCTGGTGGCTAGGATTCTGAAGGGATAACCCTGCTACCTAGCTATTAGGCATCCACTATTGGTCAGGGCTGTGTGGGTCCCAGGTGTGCTGCATTTGCTGGTGTGTGCCCCTCCCCAAGCCTTGGTGGCTAGCAATATCACTGGTAGTGCAATGCATAGTACATAGGCCTGTTCCCTGTGTGTGAAGGTGCTGTGTATGCCAACAGTGGTGTTGGTGCTGCCATTGACCAAGTGCATCCTTTGTCTCTTTTCCCCTCTTATTGTTTTGTCACCCTGTCCTTATGTGCATTAGCATCAACTGGAAGAGGAGCAGTGTCACCGGTGACGGAGGGAGCTGCATCCCACAGGACCCAGGGAGCAGAGTCCACTGACGCTGAGGGCACCAGTGTGATGGAGGGCGAGGGGAGCACCACGGCGGAGACAGGAGGGGACAGTTCAGACACAGATACCTCCTTCGATGGAAGCTCCCTGGTGGTGGCGGACACCTCTGTGACCACCCCAGGTACAGGTACATCCACCACCCACCGTACCAGCACTGCCCTCCCAGCAGCCCTTCATCGAGTTGCCCCTGCCCGCTCACCCAGGAAGGTGGGCATTTCATTTGCCCCCGGCACCTCAGGCCCTGCCCCAATGAGCCCTGCTGCCCTGAGTGAGGAGGCTATTGACCTCCTGAGATCCATCTCTGTAGGGCAGTCAACCATTGTAAATGCCATCCAGGGGCTGGCAGCCCAGATGCAACAGACTAATGCATTCCCGGAGGGCATTCACACTAGCTTGACGGCCCAACAGAGATCGATCCAGGCTCTGGCCTCCTCTCTGATGGCAGCCATTGTGCCTGTTTCCACACTCCCCCTCCAACTTCCTCTTCCCAATCCCATTCTCCTCAACCCCAACGTATCCCAAGCACACAGGCAGACAATCATGCACACAAGGCAACACACAAGAGTGGTTCAGGTAAACACAAGCAACACACTTCGTTCCACTGCCACTCACACAAACACCATCCAGATTTAGACATACCAACATCCACTAGTTCCACTGTCTCCCCCTCCTCCCACTCCACCACCTCCCTCCCAGTTCCATCTACACTCACACCTGCATGCACTACATCGTCATCCACTACCAGCATCATCATCACACCAAGCAGAACACACACCTCACTGGCAGACACCTCCACAATAGCCATGCACATGTCCCCTGTGTCCTCTCCCACTGTGTCTGTCCCCCCTCCTAAGGTACACAAACGCAAGCACTCAGACACCCAACAGCCATTCACCTCACAACAGCATCCAGCCCATGTACCTGCACACAAAGTCAGCAGACAGACACCTCCAACAACCACTCCCTCTTCCTTCACTCCCATTCCTTCTCCCTCTTCCCACCCCAGTGTTCCTAAGAAACTGACCTATCCACCGTTGACATCTTCCTTACCCCTCCTCCCCATCCTGCACGTCTGGCCAGGGTGAGAAGAACCCAGCCAAGCACCTCAGCCACCCAGTCCACGGGCCCACTTGTCACCACGCCCACTCAGGGTGGAAAAGGATCCAGGGCACATGTCCTAAGGGTGAAGGAGCATGCACCATATGTCATCCTGCCTCCAGGCGCTGCTGTGCGTCCTGACCCCTACAAATCCAGTGGGTATGACACCCACCTGACAGACTGTGACCTTGCACTCCCCAGAATCAAGAGCACAAGGCACGATGACCCCTTCCAGAACCAGTGGGTAAGACACCCACCTAACTCAGACTTCCTAGGATCAAGAGCACAGGGCACGATGCCCCCTCCAGAACCACTGGGTAAGACACCCACCTAACACAGACTCCCCAGATACAAGTCCACAGGGCAAGATGCCCCCTCCAGAACCAGTGGGCAAGTCACCCACTTGAGAGACTGTGGCCTTGCACTCCCCAGGACCAAGCACAGGGCATGTTGTCCCCTCTAGAACCAGTGGGCAAGTCACCCACTCGAGAGACTGTGGCCTTGCACTCCCCAGGACCAAGCACAGGTCTTGTTACATCTGCTGGCTAAGGTGCCCCCCATCCCCTGAGGTGCCTGCCTATTTCCCAACTGTTGCCCCTACAGTGTTCTCCCCGTGTTGATGCAGGTGCCATGTGTGGCCTTGGACTTTGGCCTGTGGCCATGTGGACTACCTACATTGTGGACTGAGCTGTGTTCCTTTTTGTGTACATCTGGATATATATTAACCAGTGGGCAAGTCACCCACTTGAGAGTCTGTGGCCTTGCACTCCCCAGGACCAAGTACAGGGCATGTTGCCCCCTCAATAGCAAGTGAGCAAGTCACCCACTTGAGAGACTGTGGCCTTGCACTCCCCAGGACCAAGCACAGGGCATGTTGCCCCCTCCAGAGCAAGTGGGCAAGTCACCCACTTGAGAGACTATGGCCTTGCACTCCCCAGGACCAAGCACAGGTCTTGTTACATCTGCCGGCTGAGGTGCCCCTTCACCCCCCCTGAGGTGCCCCTTCACCCCCCCTGAGGTGCCTGCCTATTTCCCAACTGATGCCCCTGCAGTGTTCTCTCCGTGTTGATACAGGTGCCATGTGTGGCCTTGGGCTTTGGCCTGTGGCCATGTGGACTACGTACATTGTGGACTGAGCTGTGTCCCTTTTTGTGTACATATGTATATATCTATTATCTTGCCTAAGTTAATTATCTTGTGTTATTGCTTTCATTACATACACTTTTTCAAAATCATTTTGTCCTTGCACTATTCATCCGAGGTATGGGGTAAAAATGTTTTAATAATGCAACTGATTGTGTGTATGGTGTTGGGGGTGTGTGGTGCTTGTATGAGTCACTCTCGTTTTCCTCCCTCCGTCCCTTGTGTGCTAGGCAGCTGTAGTCACCGTCGTCTTCGCCGGCGTTGGTATTCGTGGTGGAGCAGCACATAGAAAATCATGAGGACGACATGCAGCTCAGGCTCCACAGCAGCATGGTTGTTCCCTGTGTCTCCAATGGTGAGTACTTTCCCTTCTGAGCTCAGTTTCCACCAGGCTTTTGATGTCGTCGGTACCACCCCGGAAAAGATGGCGGGTTCCTGGGTCTTCATATGGTGGGCCGAACATTGACTTTGGCCTGGCTGTAGCCGCTACCGCTGTGGTGGCTGTTGTTTCCGCCCTGGTGGTCGGTGTGGTACATTGGCTGTATATCGGAGATCTTTCTGCCATGATCATAATTTGGCAGTAATTACTGCGGGCCTGTTGGTGGTATTACCGCCACTTTAACACCAACCAACAGGGTTGTAATGAGGGCCTTACTGTTTGCTCTTGCTTGGCAGGAGCTGTCAAAGCCCAGAGACAGCAAACAAATATGTTGGGACACCTTGGGACAGAGGGAGCAGGCCCTGGAGGCCCCCAGGGCCATTATTAGCTCTAGGAGGGTCTTTCTTACTGCAAGGCCTTCACAGGAGAGTTGGTGATCCCCGTTCCTGAAAACAGCCTGGGAGCAGTCCCTCATTTAAAAATTTGGCCAAGCCCAGGGGAGGTGGTTGTCCCCAGGGCCCTAAATGGGTTGGGAGGGCGGCCTCCCAGCCCCTTCACTCTTTTTGATGAATAGGCCTGGCCCCTGGAGACAGTGGTCCCCCAAGGCCATAAAGGGCCCTGGAGGGGATCTGCATGCACCTCCTCACTTGATTTATATTTTATTGTCCTTCCCTCAGAAAGTTGAAGGTTCCAGGGGCCATAAGTGCCCCCCTCCACTTCATATAGTATTGGCCTGGCCTTGGGGAGGCAGTGGTCCCCAGGGCTGATAACTGCCATGGGGGATCCTGTGTGTTCCCCTCCTCAAAATACTCATTAATAAATGCCCTCGGGCCCTGACCCACCCAGGGACTCAACTAGAAACAAGCACAGGAGACCGCACTTTTTTTTCCTGAGATCTGCGGATCCCTTATGATTGTCATGGGAAAACATTTATAAAAAATGCTTTTTGGCCTTGGTGGGGTCCCTGGGGACGCCACCACCAGGCCTAGGGGGTCATGTTATTCCTACTCTGTCCCTTCTCCTTTTTTTTACTTTTTATTTTTAGGACTCAGCTGAGTCGAACCAGGATGCCTGCTAACACTAACTGGTTGAAGTGTTGGCAGCCAATCAGATATCAACATGGGACTGTCGGATCCTCAGAGCATCCACATTCCTAGATAGCATTTTTTTTTTATATAGCTCAAAAACTACTGAACAGATGTACATCAAATAAGAAAAAGATCTCTTTCTGGACCAAGGTCTACCTTTCTGCCAAATATGGTGTAATTCTCTTCATAGGTTCGGGCTACAGTCTTGTCCAAAATCCCCATGGGAAATTGCATGGGAAAGCAACTTTTGGGACCCCCTATTTTTCTCAGGCCCTGCGTGACAAATCACCCCGAAACTTTCAAGACAGCAGCTGCAGTTAGTGGCAAACTAGTTTCAAAATGTTTGTGAAGATTCGGCAGACTGTGGCAAAGTTATTGGCAAAACAAAGAAGGCTTTGTCTATGGGAATTCGGTCCTAACTATAACTACCTCCTGGCGACAGCAAGTAGATAACATATATGTATATATGTACATCTTGGAATCAGGTTAAAAAACCCTAGAAATTCCTTTGCATTTTTGGTGATATATATATATATATATATATATATATATATATATATATATATATATATATATATATATATATGTATATCACTGAAAAATCTAAGGTTTTTTAAAGTACCAGGGCTGTTTCCAAGATACTGCAATATGCAACAAGGTGATGGTAAGGAATGCTTGAATTAAGTATTGTTTTTGGCTCCTATATGACGCAACAATACACAGAAGGTGATAGATCGGGCGGATTATTGGCGTGGCTAGTAAAGGAGATCCCTGGCATATTCCCACTGGGGCAATTCGGCTAGACAGTGGGGACATGCTCACTACACAGGATGACATTAACTCCGCATTCAAGAATTATTATTTATCATTATAAGTAACAGCTGAGCCCCTGCCATCAGCACAGGTATCTGCTTTTTTTATCCTATCTCCCTACCCCAAATATGCAGGTCCCATAAAGAGGAACTAGACACACCAATCAGGTTGGAAGAAATTTGTACTGCCATAACCCAAATGGCCCATAATAAGGCCCTTGGAACCGACAGCTTACTGGTCGAGTATTATTCGGCATACCTACCCCATTTGATACTACCTATGCTCGATATGTTAACCAAGGCGTATACGGCCAGTAAACTACCACAGACACTACGCAAGGCCCTCATTGTAGTCTTACCAAAAACAGGCCGAGACCCCCTCGATGTGAGATCCATCAGACCTCTTTCCCTACTAAATTTGGATTGTAAAATCCTGGGGAAACTCCTGGCGAACAGACTCCTCCCACTAATGCCTGATTTGATACACAAGGATTAATCTGGCTTTATTCTTGGATGTTTTCCATTTTTAAATATTAGAAGATTGCTTCGACTTCTTCACAATAGGGCCAGTAATGACAGCAGGGATAGCTGTCTCGCTTGATAATTGAAAAAGTGTTTGATACGCTCAGTTGGGACCATTTATTCACAACCCTATGTTGCATGGGATTCAGGACTGGATTTTGGGGATGGGTAGGGGTCCTGTACCCTGACCCGACAGCTTGTGTTAAAACAGGCAACATTATATCAGACAGCTTCCCTTACGTAGGGGTAAACGACAGGGCTGCCCGCTTTCACCATTTTTGTTCTCATTGGTGATGGAACCGTTAGCAGCCCATCTGAGACAGAAAGTGTCACACTGGGGGATTCGGGAGTCCCGAAGTTTTCACATCATATCACTTTATGCAGATGATGCCTTAATCTACCTACTAGACCATGTAGCGGCTGTCCCCAAAGTAATGTCCCTATTGGACACCTTTGGATCAATATCGGGACTGAAGGTCAATTGGTCAAAATCCTGCATCTTCCCCATGTCTCCTGTTCCCCCAGGCCACCAGCTGACGCTCCCCCACTATCGTTTAAGTTGGTATCACACCACGTTTAAATATCTTGGAGTGCAGGATATATCACTCCCTGCAAGACCTGAGAGAGGGTAATTTGGATCGGGCTCCCCTTCTGGTGCTTGCTCCCGCTCTCACCAATGGGAAGAGTGGCAATAGCCAATATGCTTGTTCTCCTTAGACTGTTATACTATTTTGCTGCATTACCAATTGTTCTCACAAAGTCCCTTTTTCAGTTGTTAGATAGTTTACTAACTGAACTAATTTGTGGGAAAGTAGACGCCGGGTGGCCCTGGCCATGACACAACATCCCGTTCACAAGGGAGGCCTTGGTATGCCCAATCTAAAGCTTTACTACGCCGCAGCACAGCTGCAATGGCCATTACAGTGGCTGAGTGAGTCCCAGAATCCAGATAAAACATACGTAATTGATCTTCTAGGTGTGACCCCAGTGTATACTTGGTTGACAGATAAGTCATGCCCTCCCATGCACGGATCTTTATTATTGAATATGGCCAGAACCTGCTGGCAAAGATATATACACACTACCTCTATAAATATACCATACTCCCCATTAATACCTATAGCGCGACTACCTGCAGGTCAGGATCTGTTGAGACATCGGGACATGGCCCCGTGAACGACTGCTAATCTTATAAAAGTAGGTGACTTTTTTTGCAGATGGGAAGCTACTGATGTTTGATGAACTTAGAGAATCTAACGATCTCCATGCAGGATTATTTTTATCATATAGTGCGATCAGCAGTCTTATACATAACACATGAAGGAATGGTGACTAGTAACCATTAGCCTTGCAAGCACTCACAATGATACTATCTGATCCAGGGACCAGTAAAGCAATGTCTATATTGTACACTGCCCTCAACATCACACACTGTATGGGGGTGGACAACGCCCATGCCCGATGGGAGGAAGTACTTCCCCAACCTCTGCCCCAGGGCTCATGGGAGGCTGTCATATCTGGGGTTAAAGGAGTATCACGTAATCCCAGGCTTCTATTCTCCCAGTTCAATTACTTACACCAAGCTTACCTGTCCCCTGCTCGCATTAAACGCTACAGTTGTCCTGGCTTCAGGTGACAGAGGCTACAGCTGATATAACCACGCATTGACAACCAAACCTGAATCCTGTTTACTGGGGCTACTACACAGGAAGCGCGGCAATAAATACTTCCACAGATTCATAGACACAGTGTTTACTACCTTGAAATGCCTCATCGCCATGTGCTGGAAGGCACCTTGGCCCCCTGACATCGCCAGATGGTTGCATTCCTTGCTGCAGCTAGCATGAGCAGAGGCAGAAGTACTAAAAGCACTGTTACTTTAATGGACTAGCTCTAGGGGGTAGCGAAATATGGAACACATTCCTCGTCAAACTAGAAGCTGAAAATGACACTCGACCGCCATGAACAAAATATACTATTATACCCACATCCATAAGTGATAGTCTCTCTGCTACCCTTAAAAGTATACCGAGCATATGACCCATTACAGACCTACAAAACTATATTCTCCGTACAGTTGTATCAAAATGGGAAACCATTCTGCACGAGGGAACCTCCTGCAAATTAGACCAACTCACCATACGACTCCGTGGCTATAGTTTCCACATATTCACACTCACATTTACTTATACATGTTCCCTCATGCATGTGGGCTAGGTGGAAGATAATTAAGCACTGTGGTAACTTGACTATATAGTCCAGCAGTGGATCCACATTTTCTAAACAGTTTAAGGTGTTTTTATGTCTATAGACGCGTTAAGAATTTAATGTGTATAATCATGGGGTTTCGATCCTATGATAATCTAGTGGTCAAGATGTCTAACCTGTGGTGCTCCCCCAGGATCCCACCCCACAACCTCCTTGTGACTCACATAATGGACCTAAAAGAGATGTAGCTGTAATTGTGCATTGTCTGTCTTCTATAATTTTTCTTCCCAGTTTGTTAATTTCCTGTTTAATTTTTATTTTTTGTCTGAAGTTGTTGGCATCAAGTGCATTACAAATCTCAATAAAATATATATTTTTTAAAGCATTGTTTTTTGCTCACTGTGCCGTTCTAGACTGAGAACCACCTTATGCAAATCAGTCTTGGTCCTCCTCCAATAGGACCAGTAGAGCCCAAACTGCCAGGCCAGGTCCACTCCAGATGGGAGCAAAAACAACTCCAGACTGGTTTGGACCTGATTAGATCTCATCAGTTTATCATGGTATACTTCAGTAATTCCAAGATGGGAGCATTCTCGCCTTTCATGTGAATTTGGGGCAATGCATTTCTTAGGTCCTTTATGACAACTTCCAGATAAAGTTGTACACTTTCCCCTATGATCCTTTGAGTTTCCTACCTGCAACCATTGAGGACGGTTTCTGCTCAATCCGATGGGAGCCTCTGTGGTGCTTTATAGGCTGGGTGGGAGAGGAGCAACTGGTCATGGTGCCCTGCACCACGTTCAGCCAGATGCAATGATTTTAATATACTTATTTATCAATGACAAGGATCAATATGAACCTCAGTCATTCTGTGCAGTACAGAACTGGGGCGCAAATTTACTAGATTTCTTGCACCCCAGACCCCCCCACCACCACCTAACGATACCATGGGCGCGCTGTATTTACAATACGGAGCACCATGGAGCACATTAGACCAATAGTGTCAAAAATGTTCGCACTATTGTGGCACTTTGCTCCACTACCGTCAACAATTTTTACCCTAGTGGAGCAAAGTGCAAGAAGGCCAATTGATTTCAATGGGTGCTTTCTTTTAACACCTGCTTTGGCATTAAAAATGACGCCAAAAATGGCACAATTAAATCTTGTGGATTTCATTACATCATTTTTGCGAGCCTTCTAACGCTGGAATGCTCCCCTTGCACATATTATTCCTGGGGAAATGCATGTGAATATGGTGTGGCAATGTTTTCCTCATTGAGCCACATTAGGAAAAAAAAATGACTAATGTGGCGCAAGGTGGTGCTAGGGCATTGTAAATCTGGCCCTAAAATTCTTGCCTCTCTCATAAGAGCAGGCAGCTTCTTTTTGTGATTGCTTATGCATAACCTTCTAGAAGTTTGGGTGCAACTATTACTACATTTGTTTTGTAAAATATGATAGTTAGTCATTCAAAAGAGGGGTTACTTGGCTTCAACTCAACAACATCTATCCGAATCTCCTCCACTGTGAATAAGAAGTCTAATTGCGATGTGAGACATAAATTGAGTATGGGCTTAATTTTTAGATAATGAGATGACTTGGGCATATAGGCCCTCATTACAACCCTGGCGGTTGGTGTTAAAGTGGCGGTAATAGAACCAACAGGCTGGCGGTAATTACCGCCAAATTATGACCATGGTGGATAGATCTCAGATAGACAGCCACTTTACCACACCGATAGAGAGGAGAAAACAGCCACCACGGAGTTAGTCGCCTACAGCCAGGCGGACGTCAATGTTCTGCCCACCATATTAAGACACACGAATCCGCCACCTTTTTGCGGGCGGTACCAGCGACAGCAAAAGCCTGGCGGAAACAGACCTCGAAAGGGAAAGGACTCACCATTGGAAACACAGGGAACAACCACGCTGTCATGGATCCTGAGCTGCATGTCTTCCCCATGCTCTTCTACGTGCTGCTCCACCACAATCACCAACGACGGCGAAGATGATGACGGTGAGTACAGAAGCCTAGCACACATGGGAGGGGGGGTGGAAAAAGACAGTGACACATACACGCACAACACCCCCCCAGCACCGTACACACAACCAGATGCACAAGAAAACAAGTTAACCCCCCTAAATCGGCTGAATAATGCAAGGACAAAATGAATTTACTGAAGTGAGTGTAGTAAGATCAACACAGTATAAAAATAACTTAGCCAATTTTACAGATATTTACAACTGTACAGTTCAAGGGACACTGCCCAGTCCTCAGTTTTCGTGGCCCACATGGCCACAGGGCAAAGTCCAAGGCTCCACTTGTCACCTGCATCAACACGGAGAGAACACTGCAGGGGCATCAGTGGGTAAATAGGCAGGCACCTCAGGGAAACGGGGGATGTGGTGGCACACCAGCCGGGGGAGATTGAACAACACCTCTGGTTCTGGAGGGATCAACATGCCCTGTGCTTGATCCTGGGGAGTGCAAAGCCACAGTCTCTCAAGTGGGTGACTTGCCCACACTCTCTGGAGGGGGCAACATGCCCTGTGCTAGATCCTGGGGAGTGCAAGGCCACAGTCTCTCGAGTGAGTGACTTGCCCACATGTTCTGGAGGGGGCAACATGCCCTGTGCTTGGACCTGGGGAGTGCAAGGCCACGGTCTCTCAAGTGGGTGACTTACAATCTCTGGAGGGAGCAACTTGCCCTGTGCTTGATCCTGGGGAGTGCAAGGCCACAGTCTCTAGAGTGGGTGACTTGCTCACATGCTCTGGAGGGGGCAAAATGCCATGTGCTTGATCCTGGGGAATGCAAGGCCACAGTCTCTCAAGTTGGTGACTTGCCCACATGCTCTGTAGGGGGCAACATGCCCTGTGCTTGATCCTTGGGAGTGCAAGGCCACAGTCTCTCAAGTGGGTGACTTGCCCACATGCTCTGGAGGGGGCATCGTGCCCTGTGCTCTTGTTCCTGGGGAGGCTGGGGTTGGTGGGTGTCTTACCCACTGGTTCTGGAGGGGTCATTGTGCCCTGTGCTCTTGATCTGGGGAGTGTAAGGTCACAGTCTCTCAGGTTGGCGTCATACCCACAGGATTTTCAGGGGGAGGCTGCACGGCAGCCCATGGAGGCAGGACCACATACCGTCGGCCAGCTGTGACGGCTGCTCAGTGGTGGTAGTGGTGCTGGTGCAGCTGCTTGTGTGGGGAAGCTCCAGCCCATCCCCTCAGTCTAGGATGGCTGCCCACCGGTAGTCGTGGTGCTGCTAGTGGGGGGCAGCTTCAGTCCATCCCCTGCAGCCTCGGATGGCTGTCCACTGGTAGTGGTGGTGGTGCTGCTGCTGGTGGGGGGGAGGCTCCAGCCCATCCCCTGCGGCCTCGGGTGGCTGCCCACTGGTGGTTGTGGTGCTGCTGGTGGGGGGAAGCTCCAGCCCATCCCCTGAAGCCTCAGATGGCTGCCCAGTGGTGGTGGTGGTGCTGCTGCTGATGTGGGGGAAGCTCCAGCCCATCCCCTGCAGTCTCGAATGGGTGCACAAACATGGTTGGTGGTGCGGGCTCCATCAGAGTTCCTGCCCCAGGCCCCTTGCCCTTCCTGCCTGTTGGTGCTGGTTCCTTGGTCTCGCTGGCAGAAGCTGAGCAAGGCTCCTTGTTCTTCCTGGCAGCAGCAGGGGTCGGGTCCTTGCTCTTCCTGGCAGCAGCTGGGGCAGGCTCCTTGCTCTTCCTGGCAGCAACCGGGCCAGGCTCCTTGCTCTTCCTGTCAACAGCTGGGGCAGGCTCCTTACCCTTGAGGCTGCCTGGTGCAGACTCCTTCACCCTCAGGACATGTGCCCTGGATCCTTTCCCACCACGAGTGGATGTGGTGACTACTGGGCCCGTGGACTGGGTAGCTGAGGTGCTTGGCTGGGTTCGTGATAGCCTGGCCAGATGTGCAGGACGGGGGCAGGGGGAAGGAAGAGGTTAATGGTGGAAAGGAAAAGCTTTTTAGGGACATTGGGGGGGGAAGAGGGTGAAGGAATGGGAGTGGAGGATGAGGGAGTGGTTGCAGGAGGTTTCTGTCTGCTGATTTTAGGTGCAGGTGCATGGGCTTGATGCTGTTGTGAGGTGGATGGCTGTTGGGTGTCTGAGTGCTTGCGTTTGTGTGCTTTAGGAGGGGGGAAAGACACAGTGGGAGAGGACAGAGGGGACGTGTGCACGGCTGTTGTGGAGGTATCTGCCAGTGAGGTGTGTGTTCTGCTGGGTGTGGTGGTGATGCTGCTAGTGGATGAGGATGTAGTGCATGCAGGTGTGAGTGTAGACGGAACTGGGAGGGAGGTGGAAGAGGAGGAGGGGGACACAGTGGAAATTGTAGATGTTGGTATGTCTGCATCTGGATGGTGTTTGTGTGAGTGCCTGTGGGATGATGTGTGGTGCTTGTGTTTGCCTGTGCCACTCTTGTGTGTTGTCTTGTGTGCATACTCGTCTGCCTGTGTGCTTGGTATAGGTTGGGGTTGAGGGGTATGGGATTGGGAAGAGGAAGTTGGAGGGGGGAGAGTGGAAACAGAGACAATGGCTGCCATCAGAGAGGAGGCCAGAGCCTAGATTGATCTCTGTTGGGCCTCCAAGCCAGTAGGAGTGCCCTCCAGGAATGCATTAGTCTGTTGCATCTGGGCTGCCAGCCCATGGATGGCATTCACAATGGTTGACTGCCTTACAGAAATGGATCTCAGGAGGTAAATATCCTCCTCACTCAGGGTAGCAGGGCTAACTGGGGCAGGGCCTAAGGTGCCTGGGGCGAAGGAGATGCCCACCCTCCTGGATGAGCGGGCACGGGCAACTCGATGTGGGGCTGTTGGGAGGGCGGTGTTGGTATGGGGGGTGGCAGCTGTACCTGTAGCTGGGCTGGTCACAGAGGTGTCCACCACCACCAGGGAGCTTCCATCAAGGAGGTATCTGTGTCTGAACTGTCCTCTCCAATTTCCGCGTGGTGCTCCCCTCGCCCTCCATCCCACTGGTGCCCTCACCAGTTGGTGGACTCCGCCTCCTGGGTCCTGTGGGATGCAGCTCCCTCGGTCACCGGTGCCTCCGGCTCCTCCGCCAGATTATGCTAATGCACATAAGGACAGGGGGCCAAAACAAAAAGGAGGGGAAAGAGACAAAGGATACACTTGGTCAATGGCTGCACCATCACCACTGTTGGCATACACAGCACACTCACACACAGAGTACAGGCCTACGCACTATGCATCGCACTACTAGTGATATTACTGGCCCACAAGGCATGGGGTGGGGCACTCACCGCCAAATCCAGCACACCTGGGACCCACGCAGCCTTGACCAGTAGTGGATGCCTACGAGCTAAGTAGTAGGATTACCCCTTCTGGACCCTTGCCACCACTATGCTGCAATGTCAGGCCTGGCCTAGGGGCACCCACTGACACACATCCCCCACCTGGATACCACCATACCATGCGTAAATTATAATGATGTGCACTATACTCACCCCCTTGTGCTGCTGTGATGCCCTCAAGCGCCCATCCAGCCCAGGATAGGCCACCGCCAGTATGCGGGCCATCAGGGGGGCCAGGGTTCGACGGGCACCCCTTCCTTGTTGGGAGGTCATCCCCAGCTGGGCCTCCGCTGTCTCCCGTGCCCAGCATCTCAGGTCCTCCCACCGTTTCCGACAGTGGGTGCTCTGCCTGGCATAGACCTCCAGGGTCCCCACTTCCTTGGCGATGGCACGCCATATACCCTTCTTTTGATGAGTGCTGACCTGCAGAGGGAATACACAAAGGAAAATAGTATTAGTCAGACAGTCCTGCCTGTTACACTTATGGCATACCACAGTGTAGGTCCTCTCCTGTTGAAGGTCAGGTAGCAAGTGAGGAATCAGAAAATGGCGGTCACGTCCACGGCGGTGAATACAGTCACTGTCGGCGTACATCACCATAGGCCACTGTAACCCATAGGGCCCAAATATAATCCATGAGGAGTTGCACAGCAGTTCCCGACCGCCTACAGCAACAGCGCATAATGTCAGTGGAATAACCTCACTTCCACCTGTCCCTCCACACAAGACAGGCGGACACCATTTCAGGGCGAGTGGGGCAGGCCCTGGATAATTACTGCGTCATTGTTTAATTTTGGACATACAGGACAATTCTCACTGACCCATTACAATTTGACAGCATGCATCGTACTGTTGTAGTCCCATTGTTCAGTTTGTGACCGGGTCCTCACTCTTTTGTCACTTAGATTGCTACCGCTGCGGATGAATAGGAGATGGAGACACACCCCTGTGTACAGACCCCTGGTGGAATTGGCAACAATGGAGGACAGGTACATCATCCTCACCTATAGACATGACAGGGCCACAATCACAGAGCTGTATGCCCAATTGGAGCCTGACCTCATATCTGCTATCCGTCACCCCACTGGGATCCTCCCTCTTGTGCAAGTTCTATCAGTTCTCCATTTCCTGGCAACTGGTTCTTTTCAAGTGACAGTGAGCTTGGCAACAGGAATGTCACAGCCAATATTCTCAAAAGTGCTGACCAGAGTGTTGTCTGCCCTAATTAAACACATGTGCAGCTACATTGTATTTCCCAGGTGGAAGATTTGGCCGCAGTGAAGGCTGACTTCTATGCAATGGGACATATCCCCAACATAATTGGTGTGATTGATGGAACACATATTGCATTTGTCCCCCCCATCAAAACGAAAAGGTGTACAGAAATCGCAAGAGTTTTCACTCAATGAATGTACAGATGGTGTGCTTGGTGGACCAGTACATCTCCCATGTCAATGCTAAGTATCCTGGGTCGGTGCATGATGTCTTTGTCCTGAGGAATAACAGCATCCCAAATGTGATGGCCCAACTACAGAAGCACTGGGTGTGGCTAATAGGTGAGCCCTGGTTCCCACCCAGTAGATGTAGGGGTATGGGTATGGTGTGGGCCATATGGGATAGTGTGTGGCTAAATGTTGTCCCTCAATATTTGCAGGTGACTCTGGTTACCCAAACCTATCATGGCAACTGACCCCTGTGAGAAATGCCAGGACAAGGGCAGAAGAACGTTAAAATGAGGCACATGGGTGAACCAGAAGGATCATAGAAAGAACCTTTGGCCTCCTGAAGGCCAGGTTTCGGTGCCTCCATCTGACAGGTGGATCCCTGTGCTACTCAACCAAGACGGTCTGCCAGATAATAGTGGCATGCTGCATGTTGCACAACCTTGCCCTGAGACACCATGCACTTTTTCTGCAGGAGGAGGAGGCTGAAGATGCCCGTGTGGCAGCAGTGGAGCCTGTGGACAGTGAGGATGAGGAGGCAGAGGATGACAATTAAGCCAACAGAACAGCAGTGATCAGACACTAATTCTAATGACACACAGGTAAGACAGTGTTACTTCACATTTCATTGTCATTATTTTGAAATTCTTTGGCACTGGCATGCTGTTATTTCCCACTGATATGCCCACTTACTGTACCCTTTGGCAATTCATTTTACAGATTTTGGTGCCTCACAATAGCTCCTGGTGTGATCACTGCAGACCACTACAGGTCTTTCATATGTGCTCATTTAATGTGCAGTTGAATTGCAATGTTTGTACATTGTCGGAAGTTGGCTCTGTATATACCATCTCAAAGTAAGAGATAGTGTGCACAGAGTCCAAGAGTTCCCCTTAGAGGTAGGATAGTGGAAAAATTAGATAATTCTAATGCTCTATTTTGTGGTAGTGTGGTCGAGCAGTAGGCTTATCAAAGGGTAGTGTTAAGCATTTGTTGTACACTCACAGACAATAAATGAGGAACACACACTCAAAGACTTAACTCCAGGCCAATAGTTTTTATATACAATGATATATTTTCTTAATTTATTTTTAGAAGCACAAGTTCAAGATTTGAGGTAAATGCATAAAATGCAAGGTACTCCACACAGGTAAGTTAGGAACTTTGAATTAGAGCAATAACATATACAGTTTTTGTTAAAATGGCAATACGCTATTTTAAAAGTGGACACAGTGCAAAAATCAACAGTTCCTGGAGGGGGTAAGTAATGGTTAGTTGGTCAGGTAAGTAAAACACTTACAAGTCTCAGTTTCTGGGCATAGGCAGCCTACCGTTGGGGGTTCAAGACAACCCAAAAGTTACCACACCAGCAGATCAGGGCCGGTCAGGTGCAGAGGTCAAAGAGGTACCCAAAACACATACGCGCCTATGCAGAACAGGGGTGCTCCGGTTCCAGTCTGCCTACTGGTATGTACCTGGGTCTTCGGAGGGCAGACCAGGGGCTTTTGTAGAGCACTGGGGGGAGGGCACAAGTAGGCACACAAAACACACCCTCAGCGGCACAGGGGCGTCCGGGTGCAGTGTGCAAAGCAGGCATCAGGTTTTGTATAGGATTCAATGGTGGGACCCGGGGGTCACTCTAGCGGGGCAGGCAGGGCACAGGGGGGCTTCTAGGGACAGCCACCAACTGGGCTAGGCAGAGGGTCGCCTGGGGGTCACTCCTGCACTGAGGTTCGGTTCCTTCTGGTCCTGGGGGCTGCGGGTGCAGTGCTTGGTCCAGGCGTCAGGTTCCTTGTTACAGGTAGTCACGGTCAGAGGGAGCCTCTGGTTTCTCTCTGCATGCTTTCCTGTGGGAGTCCAGGGGGGTCATCTCGGGCTACTCACGAGGTTGCATTTGCCTGGGAGTCCTCCCTGTGGTGTTGGTTCTCTGGAACTCGAGACGGAGGCATTGGGTGCAGAGGGTGAAGTCTGACGCTTCCGGCGGGAAGAGTAAAGTCTTTAGAAGTTGCAAGAAAGTTGCAAAGTTGTTGCTTGTTGTTGAGCAGAGCCACTGCTCACGGGAGTTTCTTGGTCCTTAGGTTCAGGGCAGTCCTCTGAGGCTTCAGAGATCGCTGGTCCCTGTTGGGTCCGTCGCTGTTGCAGTTTTATGAGTCAGGAGACAGGCCAGTAGGGATGGGGCCATAGCAGTTGTTGTCTTCCTTCATCTATGCAGGGCTTCAGGTCAGCAGTCCTTCTTCTTGTTTCAGATTGCAGGAATCTGATTTCCTGGGTTTTTGGGAGCCCCTAAATACTAAATTTAGGGGGGTGTTTAGGTCTGGGGGCAGTAGCCAATGGCTACTGTCCTGGAGGATGGCTACACCCTCTTTGTGCCTCTTTCCTGAGGGGAGGGGGGCACATCCCTAATCCTATTGGGGGAATCCTACAAACTTAAGATGAAGGATTTCTAAAGGCAGGGGTCACCTCAGCTCAGGCCACCTTAGGAGCTGTCCTGACTGGTGGGTGACTCCTCCATGTTTTTCTAATTATCTCCTCCAGCCTTGGCGCCAAAAGTGGGGGCAGTGGCCGGAGGGGCGGGCATCTCCAATAGCTGCAACAAGCCTTTGAGGCTCACCGCCAGGTGTTACAGTTCCTGCAGGGGGAGGTGAGAAGCACCTCCACCCAGTACAGGCTTTGTTCCTGGCCACAGAGTGACAAAGGCACTCTCCCCATGTGGCCAGCAACTCGTCTGGTTTTGGCAGGCTGGCAGAAACTGGTCTGACTAATACTAGAAGTCGGATTGGTATTCAGGGGTCATCTCTAAGCTGCCCTCTGGGTGCATCTTACAATAAATTCCACACTGGCATCAGTGTGCATTTATTGTGCTGAGAAGTTTGATACCATACTTCACAGATTTCAGTG
This sequence comes from Pleurodeles waltl, assembly GCF_031143425.1. Lineage (NCBI taxonomy): Eukaryota > Metazoa > Chordata > Amphibia > Caudata > Salamandridae > Pleurodeles > Pleurodeles waltl. The sequence continues at coordinate 528,903,517 of NC_090443.1, forward strand.
TAGCCTTTATGAAATTGTGGAGTTCGTGTTTGACAAACTCCCAGACCATATACTCTTATGGCTACCCAAAACCTTACAATGTCTAAGGTTTTGCTTAGACACTGTAGGGGCATAGTGCTCATGCACATATGCCCTCACCTGTGATATAGTGCACCCTGCCTTAGGGCTGTAAGGCCTAATAGAGGGGTGACTTGCCTATGCCACAGGCAGTGGGAGGCTGGCATGGCACTCTGAGGGGAGTACCATGTCGACATAGTCATTTTCTCCCCACCAGCACAAACAAGTTGTGAGGCAGTGCGCATGTGCTGAGTGAGGGGTCCCCAGGGTGGCATAAGACATGCTGCAGCCTTTAGAGACCTTCCCTGGCATCAGGGCCCTTGGTACCAGGGGAACCATTTACAGGGGACTTATCTGAGTGCCAGGGCTGTGCCAATTGTGGAAGCAAAGGTACAGTTTAGGGAAACAACACTGGTGCTGGGGACTGGTTAGCAGGGTCCCAGCACATTTTCAATCATAACTTGGCATCAGCAAAAGCCAAAAAGTCAGGGGGTAACCATGCCAAGGAGGCATTTCCTTACATACATGGTTAAACGTATGCATACTTAAAAAATGTGACATACGCTATACTTCTATTTTTTTCAAGGGTGTTTATTTAAGTGCTACGATACTGAGGGGCAAGTGCAATGGGATAGGGTGATGATGAAGGAAATTCCAGCGTATAGTTCCAGTCTGTAGCACAGGTGCATTGTCCATGGGGACATAGGAAGGGGAGCAATGGCAGTTCAAGGTGGACAGGGTGACAGAGTGGGATACAAGGGTGACAATCAGGACACTCTCATTTCGTGGCAGGGGTCTTGGCAATAGTCTCTGGCTTCTGCATGGATCACAGTGAACGTTTGCGGGGTGGTTCGCCTTCTGCAGGGGGAGGGGTGCTTGTGGCCTATGAGTCCTGTGGCAGGGCCTCCTATCCACTAGCGGCAGCGGAGGTGGAAGGCTGTTCAGATGTCTGGCTAGTGGCAGGGGCCCGCTGGTGTGATACTGCCTCCCTCATAATATTGGCCATGTCTGCCAGCACCCCTGCTATGGAGACCAGGGTGGTGTTGATGGCCTGCAAGTCCTCCCTGATCCCCTGGTACTGTCCCTCCTGCAGCCGCCTGTTATCCTGCACATTGTCCAAGACCTGGAAGTGCCTCCTGGAGAGTCGATTCCCTGGGCCTGTCCTCCCCCTGGCTCACAGCACTCCTCCCAGTTTCCCTGTTGTCCTGTGCCTCTGTACCCTAAACCGTGTGCCCACGGCCACTGACCCCAGGTCCCTGATTGTCATGGGCTTGAGGTATGCCCTGGGGTCCCTGTAGTGGTGGACACACTGCTGATTGGCGTGTCCTGGGGACAGAGGTGTGGGTACGCTGGGTGGGTGCTGTGGTGGTGTTTCCAGATGGGGGAGGCTCTGTGGTTGTCTGTGACTGGACTTGGGTAACCAACTGTCCAAAGGTCCCTGATGGGCCAGGTTGGTCATCCTGATCCAGGCAACCAGATTTGCTGTCATCACTGTGGGCCTCTTCTGTGGGGGGGGGGGATGGAGCTGGATTATGCTGGCACCTCCTCTTCGGTGACATTGGCTGGGATACCTGTGGGGATGTAAATGCTGTGTTATAGTTTTTGTGTCTGACATATTGTGCATCAGTGGCTTGCCCTTTTTGGTTGGATTTGCCCTGGCAGCTTTCACTTGTGGAAGTTGGTATGTGGTGGGATAGCTGATTCGCTCTAGTGTGCGTGCTTTAGTGATAGGTGTCCAAGCAGGTCTATGAGTGGTGTCCATGCATTGGTATGGCATGCAGGGCGTGGCATTGGGATGAGTGAGATGTGATGGTGGGGTGTGTGGGAAGTGGTGGAGTGATAGGAGTGAGGGTGAGGGTGGGGGTATTTGATGGTATGCAAGTAGGAGAGTAGTAGTAGTAGAGAGTTGACTTACCAAAGTCAAGTCCTCCTCCTACTCTGGCCAGGCCCTCAGGATGCATGCTTGCCAAGACTTGCTCCTCCCATGTTGTTAGTTGTGGGGGAGGAGGTGGGGATCCACCGCCAGTGCTCTGTACAGCGAGTTGGTGTCTTGCTGCAATGGAACGTACCTTCCCCCATAGGTCGTTCCACCTCTTCCTGATGTCATCCCTGATTCTTGGGTGCTGTCCCACGGCGTTGACCCTGTCCACTATTCTCCGCCATAGCTCCATCTTCCTAGCTATTGATATCTGCTGCACCTGTGCTCCAAATAGCTGTGGCTCTACCCTGATGATTTCCTCCACCATGACCCTTAGCTCCTCCTCTGGGAATCTGGGGTGTCTTTATGGTGCCATGGGTGTTGTGTGAGTTGTGTAGGTGAGGGTGTGTGAGGTGATGTGTTGGGGTGTGTTATGTGGGGTGCGTGGGTGGTATATAGGTATAGGTAGGTTGTGGCTCTGGTTTTGTCTGTGGTCGTGGTGTCTGTCTCGTGCCAATGGTTTGTAGTCGTAAAGGGTTGTGGGTAATGTGGGTGTGTGTTTTATAGTGGTGTGGGTGTGGTGTATGTATGTGTGTCAGGTGTGTGCTGTTTGAATTGTCCAATGTGGTGTTGTTTTGTTTGAGTGTGTTTATTTTGAGCGCGCCGGTGTGTACCACCAATGATTTCCCGCTATTGAATGTCCGCCGTGGTGATTCGTGGATCATAATGTGATGGGCGTTGTTCTGTTGGCGTAACGGTGCAGGTTTTGATACCACCAGTTTATTACTGACCTTTGGTGGGGCGGATTAGTATCTGTGGCTGAATATTGACGGATTGGTGTGTGTGTGTCATAATATGATAAAGGATATATCCGCTGAGGGGGAGGTATCTTGGTGGCAGTCAGTGTGGCGGTAAATGGGATTTACCACCAATGTCATAATGAGGGCCATAGTTTACTATAAGATTCACAAAATGCCAAAAAAATTGATAATTATTCCAAAGGTGTTCTCCAGCATCATCCACAATTTTGAGAACAGGGGTGTGTCCCACTTCATTCTCTACCACCAAAGCTAGACCCCTTCCCAGTCTACTCTTGTATAACATCAGCTTTGGCATTTTTGGCCATGATTTTAACTTTTTGTGGTACTACAGCAACAGATTTCGACCTCTGCATCCTAATTTCAGCAAAATGTTCACATTTATTCATCTTCATGGACAGCAATTGACCGTTCTGCTTACTCAAGCCTATTGCTAAGAATTAATGGAATATATGTCTACCAGTGGCACCTGCTCTTCACTCAAGGAGGGTGGCGGGACAGGAGGGGGTATAAAAAAAAATTAAATAAAAAAAACTTTTACACTTTCTTTCGGGAGAGATGGTTCCGTCCCTCCTTCGTCCTCGTCTCTTTCCCAACTCGCTGCAGCACGGAAGCACACAGGCTCCGAGACACCCTTAAGCCAATCACGATGCTACTGTCACCAGCATGACAGCAGCATTGTCATTGGTCTAAGGTGCCTGGTTCGGCACTCAGACAGGGAGTGGAATTCTGTGCACGTTCTCCTCCTGGCTGTGTAAAACAGACAGGTGGAGACAGTTGCGGCTGGTGAATTTGAAAAGTGGCATGGCGGGGGTGGAATGGCCTAAAATTAAAAAAAATATATAAATTTAAAAAAACGTACCTGGACATTGCCGCAGCTCTCTGCCGCTCTCCGTTGCACTGCAGACTCACAGCCTGCTCTGTGGCTAATAATGACTCTGCTCAAAGCAGCATTATGATTGGCTGGAGCGCCCTGGCTGGGTGCTCCAACTCAGACTGAGAGCCTGGCCTGGCTCTTTCCAACTCGCAGTGCCGAGTTGAAGAGAGCCTTGGTGCACATGTGTGTTTGGCAGGCCCGAGACAGCCGGCCAAACATACAAGCGCACTGAGGGGAGTGTTCTGTGCACTCTCCTCACGCTCGTCACCCCCAAACCCCCACCCACATTAAAAATAAATTGATAATAAACATGGTTTATTATTGTTTTATTTTCATAGGTTTTGCAGCTCCTGCTTCTGGCGTGGGGGATGACACTCCTCTGCCCTAATTGAGGAGCTGCCCCTGAGTGGAGAAATGCTAAGTGCTGTGTTGGGCTGCCCAAACGGTCATGTGCACTTATGGTGCACTCCACTCCTCCTCCCAGCCCCATCCTGCCCTAACTTGGCTCCCGAGGAAAAATAAAAGGCCCATAACATTGTGTTATAATAATTTTATTTTTCCTTTTTCTGCACTGCACAAAGCAGTGGGGCGACACTCCTCCGCCTTATCGGGGGAGCTGTCGCTGATGTCTACAGATATAGAAATTCCTTGAATGATAATTTTAATGGCTTTCCATAATTCTCCAACTTTCACACTTGGGCCCATATTTATACTTTTTTAGTGCCACATTTGTGTAATTTTTTGACACAAAATCAGCGCAAACATACAAAATACAATTGTATTTTGTAAGTTTGCACTGCTTTTGTGTCAACAAATGACGCAAATGAGGCGCTAAAAAAGTATAAATATGGGCCTTGTTGTCTTATTTCTTGTGTAAAACTGCACTATTACTTCCACTATTCACAAATATAAATATACCTACTGCATCTGCTACTGCCCTTGTGTATTGGAATTGTAACAACTAGTGGGTTATGTGTAGAATCTGTTTCAGCCCCAAACAGAGGCATACATGTTTTGTAACAGTTGGATTTTTAAAAGCATGGCTGATTTCAATTTAAAACTGTTTTAAGTGCCCCACAACTTTTGCTGCTTCACCCTTTTGTTCTACCCCCTGACAATCCAGGTCATGTACCTTAAAAACCGACATTGCATACTCCATGATATCTGTCAAAATCTACACATGTTAATCACATGTGGGTTCCATAGCTTTTTGTTTCCAACCAGCAATTTTAATCTCTTTTAACTCTGCACTTGCAATTTTCACAATTTCTCCCATCCTGCCATTAATTGCCTCCCAACCCACCAGATATTGACTCCTATCACCACAACAAACATAAAGGGTTTTAACAAATCATCCAACACGTGTTCCACACGGAGGTCAACTTCAGTCGCAACCAGGTCAGTCTTTCCAGGTCCACTCATGAAAACCTGCTGCCTCCCCCTAACCTCCAAATGCGCTTGTTCAAGCCAGTGTCTGGGCTTATTCTTTGCACGTCTATTCGCTGTATGCCCAAATATCACCTACAGAAATATTGTGATACCAAAAAATTGTGGCCAAATTATCAAGGACCACAATATGCCAAACAAAAGTCTATATAGGAAATTATTGAGTTTTATTATTCACTCCACCTCTATTTACCTTGAAGATCTATCTATAGCCTCAAGATACACCCCAGATTTGTGGAATTAAGTAAAATAAATCCATATCTACCTTCATGATATTGTGGCCTTTAATATTTTGGCCACAATTTCTTGGTAGGACAGCATATTACTCTATTAAGGTGGAATACATGTCTTTTAAATAGCCACTTTCGCAACTGTCACATAGCAACTTACTTGTGAGTGGTCACAAGCCACAATAATTGGGAGAACAACAGCTAGCTTCCACTTATAAAAAGGAAGAAGGTTTCCAATGCATATTTCTACTGCTATAGCTATCCAGTCAAGAGGTTAGGAAAGCCAATGTCCTGTTATCCATGCTCTCAGCAACTTAAGTGGCTGTCAGACATTCTGGTACTAGCAAAGTTTCCAAACCAAGGCATGTCTCCCTTGTCAGCCGTGTGCCATGCTTTTCATTGGCTTTGTGAATGTCAGTAAACACTAGAGGGCTAATTAAATGAGTCAAGTTTTCAGAATCTGTGGCCCTGTGTACTAAAAATGCAATTTGCACACCGACTTTTACCAAATACATTTGTATTTTTGCCAATCAACCTATGTACTAATAGGTGAGTTTGCAAAATACTGAATCGCAGTGGGTTACAATACAACCCACCTCAGAATTTTGATCTAATGATGTTGGTAGCAAAATGCAACCCTCTAGCTTTGTTGCCTTTACAGGCATGGTGGTCCGCTGGGCTCAGCAGGCCTCCAAGCCTGTGACTGCCTTTAAATAAAGCAATCATTTTTTATAATGCAGCTCTTTGTTCTTAAAGAAAAATGGGATGTATCTAAAAAAAAGAAAAGTTTCACAATTTTTTTTAGGTTTAGCGGTGGTCCCCTGCCTACTCTTAAAAATGTCTTTGTCAACATTCACAAAGGGTAAGGTATTCCATTTGCGAATGGGTTACCACCTCCTTTGAGATTCCTGTAAAAGTTCAAGGTTTGTAGCCACAATTGTGGTCACAAACTATTCATGTATACCTTAAAGATTTGTAAATTGGAAAGGATACCTGTGAGCATTGTGGCATATTATATGGTAAGGTTGTGAAAGCTTGTGTGTAATAAATTTGCAAACCTCACATTAATGCCTAGCGATGGGATTCAGAACTTGTGTTTACTTGTACCAAGCAACTAATAAGTTAGTAACCACCAAAACTTTACCAAGTCGATGCTGAGAAAAAGTTACAAAAAAGTTTTTGCCAAGTTCTGTGTATCTAAGGCACCATTTTCCAGGAGTTTACCGACTTACAGTAAAATGTGAAAATCGACAAAAGTTACAAAAGGTTTGGTAAAAGTTTTTGCTGAGTCTTCAAAGCATGGTAAACATCGGAATTGACTTGGTCGTCCTACCCACACTGAAGTTTAATGATTTGAGTGTGTTGTGCAGGGACAGGAAAATCAGCCTGGGGATCACTGCCAAGAAAGAGGATCTGGTGAAGGCCCTTAGAGCCTGGGAGGAAACCAGGAGAGCTCAAGCCCACCTTGCAATGAGATTATCCCTGACAGTGAGGATGAGGATGATGGCAAAGATCTCTTTGAGGACGAACTTGAGGAGGACAACATGAGTGTGGCCCCACAGTTCATTTAAGGTATTCCTCCACATATGAAAGTGAGAATAATTCCACTTCAGTGAGTAGACCCACGGACCGAGAGACCCATCATAGCCTCCTAGAAATCCAAGAGAGGAAGCCAGTCCAAGAAGAAAGAAAACTGGCCATGGAGAAGAAGATGGTCAAGTTGTGACTGAAACCCCAAGAACATGGTAGTAGTAACAAAGACACAGAGGTGAATGTAGGGGTGCCTATGACCCTAGGTTGCCAAAGGGTATTGTGGCAAAGTGTATTGGGAGAGATGATATAGACAAATGGCTAGAATCTTATGAGAGGGCTCTCAGGATGGAAAGCGTGGGGGCCCACCATTGGGAATCCCTGTAGTGGGAACTGATTCTGACGATAGGCTACTGATACTAGAAGATGATGTGTCAGAACATATGAAGGAGGCACTCATCAAGCTGTTTGGTCTACGATTGAAGAATATAGGCAAAAGTTTAGAAATATTCACAAGTGGTCAACTCAGACATGGGTAGACTTTGTGGATGCTTCTGTGAAGTCACTGAAAGGCTTGATCAAGGGTAACCAGGTAGAAACCTATGAGGGGCTCTACAGGTTAGTGGTAAAAGAACATATGTTTACAAATTGTACCTCAGAGAAGTTACACCAGCATCTGGTAGATTCTAAGCTATCTAGCCCTAGAGAGCTAGGGGAGGATAGCTGATGAATGGGTATGCACTAGGGTGCCCAAGAAGCCCCAAGGTGGTGATCACAAGAAAGGAGGACAGGCACCCCCTCTGGGGAAAGATGGGGTCAAACATAAAAAATCAGGTACTCCCAAAGAGTCCCCAAAATCTGTCCAAGGGGGATGGCGCCCAGAGCCACATCCCCTTCGTAGGGTAGTGGGTACCTGGGAAAGACTTTTGACCTTAAAAAGGCTCTGTGTGCTTTGACTGTAAACAGCCAGGGAAGAAGAGGGGAGATACTGTGTGAACCAAGAAGACACCCACTGGTGACCATCCCAAAGCACTGCAAGTGTACGGATGGGGTTAGAAGTTGTTCCCGGGAATTACAAGGGATACACTGAAGCCACTTAAGTCACCATGGTCGGGAAGGAAATTAAACCCTTAGTCCACTGGCCTGCCAGAATGGTGAAATGCAGACAGTGGGCAAGAATCAATGGGGTTGAAGTCCACAACCTGAGGAATACAGGTGCCTGCATCACCATGGTTATGGCCAAGCTTGTTCCCCCAGGATAGATACAACCTGATGAGATGCACCAGATAGTTAACTCTGGCTATGTTACAAAATCACATCCCAAAGCTGTGATAGATGATAATTGGAGAGGCCTTAAGAAAGCAGATGTACCCCCTGTCACCCCAGTGGTGTATCTGCTGCCCAACTACCTTGAAACTTCTGCCTGTGCAGAGGTGGACAGAAGGACTCATGCAGCAATGCTGGGTCTCTCTGAGTGGGTATGTGTCTCCAATAGAGCCCAGAAGGCCTCAGGGAAAGAAGTCAAGGGGTATTGAATTCTGGAAAAATGGCCCAAGGCCCTAGTTCTAAGAGGAAGGGCATGAGGTCTGGCAAAGACACTGCTCAAAGTCCACAGCCCCAGAGGGAGCCTAAGTCTGAGGGAGAAGGTTTGGTGCCTGAACAGGAGGCTGTTTCATTGAGGGATTTGCCTGACCTGGCAGAACTCCAAGGAGAAGCAGACCCTCATAGGAGGGCATGAGCAAGGGGCAAAATAGTTCTCCCCCTCTTGAGGGCCTGAAACAACTGACTGCAAAACAGGAGGAAGGAGATGGCATTGGAACCCATAAGGTATACTGGGAGGAGGAAATCCTGTACAGTGAGGCAAGGGATCCCAAACCAGGGGCAACCAGGAGAGTAGAGGTCCTCCAACAGTACAGAGAATTCCTCCTTAACCTATCCCATGACATCCCCTTAGTTGGACATCTGGAGCAGATCAAGACCTGGGAAAGGCTGGTCAGTCACTTCTACTGGTCCCAAATGTAAGAAAAGGTGATGGAGTTTTGTCACGCCTGTGTCATCTGTCAAGCCAGAATTGCTGAGTACATGAAGAAAACAAACAGAAACATGAAGGCTAGTCAGGAGCTTGTCAAACACTAGTATGACTAGAAGTCCTCCAGGGTTGAGTACCAGCCTGGACAACTGGTGTGGGTCTTAGAGCCTGTGGACTGGGCCTTACCCAATCTTGGAAAAGAAGGGTTAAGTCATATATCTGGTGGACTTGGGGGTCCCCAGACCTCTCACAGATGGAGGGGAAGAGGAAGAAAGTGAACCTTTCCTGACCTTCTGTCCACCAATGTCATAGATGGCTCAGTGGAGGGAGTAGTTCTCTCTTCCATGTTAACAGAGTAATAGCAGACAGACTGCCACAACCTGCTCAGTTTGCTGGTCTTTTCTCATTGACCCCAGGGCAGGAACCTTGGTGTACACATGAAGTGGACAAAGAGAACAGCTTTCCTATCAAAATTAAAATTACAGGCTGTCAGAAATGGTCAAAGCTAGCATCGAAACTGAAGTTGCAAAGATGCTAGAATTTGGGGTGATTGAGCACTCTACAAGACCATGGACTAGCCCAGTAGTTCTGGCATCCAAAACACACTCTAAGGGAAGAAATTAATTTTCTTCCCTTGGAGATTTTGAGATTTTGTGTGGACTACAGAGGCTTGAATTCAGTCACCAAGCCTGATGCCCACCCATACCAAGAGCCGACAAGCTAATTGATAAGTTGGCGGGCTGCTAAATATCTAAGCACCTTTCACCTGAATTTAAAGTATTGACAGACAACCCTCACACCAGGAGCCAATGAGAGACCTGATTGTTCAACCCCTGAAGCCCACTTTTACTTTAAAGTGATGCCTTTTGGACTGAAAAATGTGTCTCCCACCTTCCAGAGGTTGGCGACTAGAGTACTCTTAGGTTTGGAAGACTTTAGTGCAGCTTATCCAGAGGATATTTTTGTATTGAGTTCCATCTAGGGGGGATAACCGGGTCCACCTCAAGAAAGTGCTTCAAGCCCTACAACAAGCAGAGTTGACAATCAAGGCAAACAAATGCCAGCTAGGGCAAAGTTCTGATGTGTACATGGGCCACCGAGTAGGTGGGGCCATGTATAAGCTCTCCAGCCCAAACCCCAGACAATTCTGGCCTGGAGAGCTCCTAAGACTAAAACCCAAGTCACAGCCTTTCTTGACCTGACTATTACCAAAGATTTGTCAAAGGTTATGGTAGCAGAGTGGCACTTTTCAAAGAGCTAACTTCCAAGAGCCCAGAAACGTCATCTGGACTGACCAATGTCAAAAGGCATTTGACAGCCTAAAGGAAGCTTTACGGTCAACACCTGTCCTAAAGGCATCAGATTTTAGCAGAGTTTGTTGCCAAACTGATGCCTCGGAACATGGGACTGAGGCAGTGTTGTCACAACTGAATGACCAGGTTCAGGATAAACCAGTTGCCTTTAGCAACAGGGGATTCCTCCCCAGAGAGAATCATTGCAGTGCCATTGAAGGGGATGGCTTTGCTGTGGTTGGTCCCAGAAGAAGCTGAGACCCTACCTGTTTGGGACTCATTTCAGAGTTCAAACTGATCACAGGCCTCTCAGGTGGTTGATGTAGATGAGAGGAGAGAACCCTAAACTATTAAGGTGGTCCATTTCCCTACAGGGTATGGACTTTACAGTGGAACACAGACTTGAGACTGACAATGCCAATGTAGATGGCCTTTCCAGGTTCTTCCACTTAGATGATGAGAACTACCAAGATAATGGTTAGTTGCCCATCACCTTTCATCTGGAGGGGCGCATGTAACAAACTGCCTCTTTTTGCATACTCACCCTCAAGGTTTTGGGCTGATGCTGCTGGCTTTTCGACTCTGAGAGTGCACTGAGGCCTGCTAACCAGATCTCAGTGCCAATGTTCTAAACGATTGCAAAGTGTATTTTGATTGGCTACCCCAAATTGGCATTAGCTGACTTACTTGTAAGTCCCTAGTATAAAGTACCAAGGTTACCTAGGGCATGTAAGTTGAACTGTTCACACAGGGCTGCAGCACTAATTGCGCCACCCTGTGTGTGACAAAGTACAAAATGGCTCCCAACCTGCCACTGAAGCCTGGAAGAACAGTTTTAAAACTACTAGTTTGACTTTGCTGTTTAAACCAGTAGCAGAGCCCCCACTTTTCTAAACCCTATATATGTCTACCGTAAGGAGGGCTTATAGAGCCTTAGGGCAGGAAGCGGTATATTAAGTAGGACATATACTTCTAATATGTCATAACAGCAAATCTTCCAAATTGTTGTTCCTGCTGTGAAAACGTTAGTATCCCCATTGGCTAATACAAAGTTACTGGCTGACCTCTCAAGCTAGGCTAAATTTTTAATGAGACTACTAATATGGGTACTTCAAATAATCATGGCATTAAACCCAACTTGATGCCCAAGTCAAATTTAATGTCACTTTTAAGTTAAGGCAACCTTTAGAAAATTGCCACTCTGTCGCTCAGTTGGCTTCCCCTGTGGAACCAGCATTATGGCCATAAAAGCAGAAGAAGCCCATTATGGCAAGTCAGTAGCCACATTCTTCGAATCGCCACTGACCGCCGCTGAGCGACCCAAGAGACCAATCCTCTGTGTCCAAAAATTGCACTTGAGCCTACTAGCCCCAGGAGTGTCATCGGAGTCCAGATTGGTTAACAAACAGGGACACCAGTCTTCATCAAAGGATACTGCTGGACCTGCTGTGTATGGAGACCAATAGACCAGCCCCAGCTGGCCTTCTACTGACTCAAAGAGGACTTCAAGGGGCACCAACCCCTGTTTCCAAAGTTGCTCCACCTTACCTGTGGACCAAGGAATAACCGAAATGACACTGGCATCAACCGCATAGAACACAGAGCATCTTTCAGTATCTTTGTCATGCATCCCCAGCATCCAGACAACTCCGTTGAAGTCGATGGTAATCTTGATGTAAAGTGTGGTGCTGGACCTGGGACTGCTTTGGTGACCAGGTAACTTTCCAAATACTCCTTATTGGCATCCCCTAATCCTCTCCCTGTTGGAATGTGTTGTTTCACTCGGGCCACAACTCTTTCAAACTTTTCAAAAGATTGTAAACTTTACAGTTACCAATACTTGTTTGCGCTTTGGACTAAAAAGCTGAGATTTACATTTTACTAAAAAAATCTATATCTCCGGAATCCTCTGGTGAATTAAAGCTCATCTTGGTGTCTAAACATTTATAAAAATATAGTCTATGTTTTTTATACAAATTGTTAGATGTCTTTTGTGTTGCATGACTTTCTTATTTTGTTGTTTGGTATGTCTAAATGAGTTACTCTAGTTCCTTTGTTTATGTATTGCTGTTCAAAACACAGCTGCCCAGGGATGAGATACAGGTTTTACAATCCAGCCTGACTGGACCCAAGAAAGTTTTGTCAGTGTATTACAGGGTAAGGTCGCACAATCATACGATATAATACACCACAATACTCACAACACCCTAAACACACTCCACCTGATTTGTGGTGCAGTATGTACTCGGAAACCTATTTTTCTATTTACTGATGTGCAATTATTGTTTTATAGAATCCCAAAGCTATTTTTCGTTTGCAAAGGCTCCGATTTTGTGAATTGGAGCCTTTGTGACCGCAACATAGCTTTGCACATAAGGCCCCTAATCTTAAAGGGTCTTCCCCTTTTTCTGAAGGAACGTCAAATTAATGGCAAGAACTATTACTGTTCGTGATAAACTGGGACAGGTGGTTACCCCGACCGTTGCCTACACCGCACTCAGCATGTGCCGCATAGGCCTAGTCACAAACAACCAACTTTCAACCAGGCGCACGGAAAACCGGATGACATCGGAAAACTTCGCTCGACTTCGCTTAAAGCTATTACCAGCGTCTTCTCCCCAGATGTGAGCCCCACTGCCCACACTTTTTTTTCTTCACAGTACGATTTTTTGGGGAATGTTTTCTGTCCTAGGGGATTTTCTTGTCACGCTGATGTATGACGGTTTAATCTCTCCAGCATGGCCTCATCAGAAGGGAAATGTCGATGGGAACATTCCTTGAACTCTTCTATCCCCCACAGTCCACGCCGGGGAAGCTACTGCCAGGTGTTGAGAATGGTGACCTCAGAGCCTGTGTGAAAGAAAGTGAGGGGGGAGAAAAGGCGAGAGCAAGTGTACCACTTCCCAGTATTTGAAGAATGAGCTTTGAAAACACCTAGTACTGGGTGCAAATGTGCGTGTGGGAACAGATGCAGAATCTGAGACTGCAACCACTTGATAGGCATGAACGAAGAGGGAAACACACACCACTATTGGTGCTCGGTCACAACACCAAAGACGCCTATAAAAATAAGGATCAAGATTTAACAGGGCCAATCCCAAGGTCAGGTGACATTTTACCAAATTTTAACTACTCTCTTTCCTGCCTGCAAGTTTTATATTTGATGCTTCAAATATAGCACTCTCTTGCTGGAGGAGCTAAAGGTACCTGCCTAGTAGAGCGTTAATGAACTATTAACATTTTACCATATGTATTTGTTTGGTAGTATTGTATATTGTGGACAAGACAGGGTAGTAACAGAGGGCTTTGAATAGGAGCAAAAATGTATGATTAACAAATGTTAAGTTGTTATGTTATCCATAAGAAGAGAAGGTTCTGATGTGGAGTGGGAGACTATTCCACTCATCCTCCTCATGTGATTGTGTGTATGTGTGGGATGTGTGTGAGTAGGAGTCACGGGGAGCGGAGGTGTCTGGGTGGTTGGTGGAAAGAGGTGCAACTGTCCAGGAAGGTGGGGCCTACGTTGTGTAGTGCCTTTAATGCGTGTGGGAAGAGTTTGAAATGAACATGTTTGTGTATCGGGAACCAGTAGAGCTCCCTGAGGTGAGGTGTGATACGAGTTCTGTGTGAGAGGTTGAGGATAAGTCTGGCTGCTGAGTTCTAGATGGGTGGTAGTCTTCTAGTGAGTTTCTTGGTGATCTCGGCATAGAATGTGAGTCCAACATGCCAGTGACTAGGGCTTGAATGACAGCTTTTTTAGTGTTGCTTGGGAGCCATTTAAAAATATTTTTCGGCATCTTCAGGGTATGGAAGCAGGATGCAGTGACTTGTGAGATCATGTCCAGTTTGCTGTTGATGATTATTCCGAGATTCCTGGCGTGGGTGCCAGGTGTGGGTCTGAATTCAGCAGCCACCAGTTGGAGTCTCATGGTGAGGTGTTCTTGCCGAAGATCACTACTTCTGTGTTGTCTGTGTTGAGCTTGAGACAGTTGACTTTCATCTAGTTAGCAACTTCGACTTCTGTCATGCAAGTGGTCTCGACCAAGAGGGATAGTATAAGATGCATGTCATAAGAGAGGATGTTGATGTCATGAGTGAGGATAACGATGGCCAGAGGGATCATGTCTGTGTTGAACAGACGAAACTGAGGGATGAACCTTGAGGCACTATTCAGATGAGCTTGCAGGATTATGAGGAGTAATGGCCAGGCTGCCAGCTTGTGCTCTATTCGTTAAAAAGGAAGAGATCCAATGGAGTGCAGGTCCTTGGATACCAATCTTGTGCAGGTAACAAATGAGGATGGAGTCAGAAGCTACGTCAAATGCTGCTTAGAGGTGCTCGAGAAAGAGGGCTGCTGTGTCTCTTCTGTCCAAGATCATGCAAATGTAATCTGTAGCGGCAATGAGTGATTTTTCTATACTATGGTTGGGCCTGAACCCGGACTGCATGGCATTGGGGAACTGGTGGTTGCTGAGGCACCTGTCGGTTGATTAGGTTCGCAGAGACCTTTGCCAGGTATAGTAGGAAGGGAGATGGGTCTGTAGTTGAAAAGTATGGCTGGGTCAGCTAATTGCTTCCTGAGCAGGGCCATGAGGGTGGAAAGTTTCCCGGTATCCAGGATTGTGGATGAGTTGATGGAGGAGTTAGGGATGTGTGTTATTGCTCCACTGATTGATAGGAGTCATTTTGTGAAGGCGTGATTGGTGCAAGGATTAGATGGGGCTCCCGAGTAGATGGTCTTCATGGTAGCAACAATTTAGATGGTTGCTACTGCGGGCCACCAGGTCAGGATTAAATCTTCAGCCATGATGAGAAGTTGAGTTGCAACGGTGAAAGGGTCCAGTTGAGATTTAAAGTTGCTGTATGTGGAGGTGATTTTTTTATAGAAGAATACCAAGATCTTGTTGCATAGGTTTTCTACGGGGGCTATGTTGCTGGGGATAGCAGGAGGTGTGGTGAAATTTTGACGGCAAAGATTTTCTTGCTGCTAGTAGTGCCAGTGTTGATGTGATCTACAAAAGCTGTGCTCTTGGTGTTCCATATCTGCTGGTGGTAGCATCTTAGGGTTGATTTGTAGATGTCTTTATCTGTAGTGTGTTGACTTGTTCTCCATTTGTGATCTAGTTGCTTGCAGTGGTGTTTCACCAACCTGACTTCTTCTGTGTAGCAGCTGACCTGTGTTCGGGGATGTTAGAAATGGGGTCACTAGTTGGCAGTCGGTTTGCATCCTGTCCAAGTAGGGACCTTCACTCTGGTCAGGATAAGGGAGATACCCGCTCAGACCCTTGGTTGTTTGGCACGGGCAGGCAGGCTTATCTCAGAAGCAATGTGTAAAGCATTTGCACATAACATACAGTAATACAGTGAAAACACCACACCAGTTTTAGAAAAATATCAATATATTTATCTATATAAAACAAGACCAAATATGATAAAAATCTCACATACAATAAATAAGATACAAATTTTGCAAGAATTACTTTAAAAGACAGTCCCTTGAAGTCAATCACTCCATCTGGGGCTATCAAGGCATCGTGAACAACAAATCCAATAATTCAGGCTGGCAGCAGCGTCTCAGAAGACCCGCAAAAAGCACCTTGGAAATGCAGGGCATTGTGATCCTCGATGAGGAAAGGAGAGCGACATCACTGGCGTTGTGGTGTTGGATCCGAAGGTTGGTGTGGGGGTCGTCGGGCCCTCGAAGTCACATGCGTTGCAGATCGAACACTGGGCTCATGAAGTCCAGAGCACTAGGCGTGGATGGCGTCCGGGCTGTGGTGTGAAGCGGCACAAAGCGAAGTGCGGTGCCCACAGATCATAGTGCAAGCAGCGGCTCGGTGATGGGGTTCAGGGGCGATGTGAAGTGGAGCGGTGCGACGTGCGGTGTCACCAGGTCACGGTGCAGGCTGGGACGTCATCCTTGCTGAAGCGCTGTCATCGGTAGGCCCAAGTCTGCGGTGCGATGCAGGACTGGCTCTGTGCAGCATCCACGGGCCGCGGTGCAGACAGGGACGCCTGGTGACGACACTGGAGTCGAGGGTGCTGGAGCTGGTGGACCAGCCACGGTGCAGGCAGTGGTGCCAGTGCCAGAAGGAGCGGCGGCATCGGGGATGCCCAGGCTGTGGTGTAAGCAAGGCAATGCCGGAGTGCGGGGCCCACAGGTCACGGTGAAAGCAGTGGCTCGGTGGCAGCGTCAGATGGCGGAGGCGGTGAGACCAGGGTTGCGGTGTGAAGGGGACAGTGTGGCTCCGTCCGGCATTGGCAGGTGACGATGCAGGCCAATGGTGTCGTTGGCAGCGTCGCAGTGGTTTTTCTTCATGAACAGCATAAAACACCCAGTTTCCCAGTGATGTAGGCAGATGAAACTGAAGTCTTTGGTGTCCCTGAGACTTCCAACAGGACGCAAGCTCTACTCCAAGCCCCTGGAGAACTCTCTCAAGCAGGATACACAGCAAAGTTCACACATTGCTCTCTTTTAAGACAGAAGCAGCAACTGCAGACCAAATCAGCAAAGCAACACAGCAAACGGGCAGTACTCCTCCCCCAGCTCTTCAGCTCTTCTCCTTGGCAGAGGTTCCTCTTGATCAGAAAGATTCTTAAAGTCTGGGGTTTTGGGTCCACTACTTATACCCTTTTTGTGCTTTTGAAGTAGGCAAACTTCAAAAGGAAATTTGTTGACAAGATCCTGCCTAGCCCAGGTCTGGCCACAGACACACACCAGGGGGTCGGAGACTGCATTGTGTGAGGGCAGGCACAGCCCTTTCAGGTGTAAGTGACCTCTCCTCCCTCCACTATGGCCCAGATGGCCCATCAGGATTTGCATGCTACACCCCAGCTCATTTTGTGTCACTATCTAGAGGGAATTCACAACAGCCCAACTGTCAGTCTGACCCAGACGTGGAATACACAAGCAGGCAGAGGCACAGAATGGTTTAAGCAAGAAAATGCCCACTTTCTGAAAGTGGCATTTTGAAACTGACAATCTAAATATCAACTTTACCAACATACGTATTTTTAAATTGTGAGTTCAGAGACCCCAAACTCCAAATTTCTATCTGCTCTCAAAGGGAAACTGCACTTTAAGAATATTTAAAGGCAGCCCCCATGTTAACCTGTGAGAGAGATAGGACTTGCAACAGTGAAACCCGCATTTGGCAGTATTTCACTATTAGGAGATGTAAAACACATCAGTATATGTCCCGCCTTTAACATACACTGCGCCCTGCCCATGGGCCTACCTTAGGGGTGCCTTACATGTATAAAAAGAGAAGGTTTAGGCCTGGCAAGTGGGTACACTTGCCAAGTCGAACTGGCAGTTTATAACTGCACACACAGACACTGCAGTCGCAGGTCTGAGCGATGTTTACAAGGTGACTCATGTGGGTGGCACAATCAGTGCTGCGGGCCCACTAGCAGCATTTGATTTATAGGCCCTGGGCACCTCTAGTGCACGTTACTAGGGACTTCCTATTAAATCAAATATGCCAATCAGGGTTAAACCAATCACCAATATAATTGATACAGAGAGCATATGCACTTTAGCCCTTTTAACAGTGGTAAAGTGCCCAGAGTCCTAAAGCCAACAAAAACTGGTTAGAAAAAAATAGGAGGAAGTAGGCAAAAAGTTTAGGGATGGCCCTGCAAAAAGGGCCAGGTCCAACAGGGGTCTTGCTATTGGGTTGCGTTTGGGGGAAGCCAGGATGTTGGTCATGCAATGATCAGCTGTTGATGTTATTGATGGCTTTCTGCAAGTTGCGGGTGTGCTTGAGGCACTGTATGGAGAGGGCTGAAGTCTACTCCTCATCTGGGATGCTTTTCCAGCTGTGGCAAATGTTTGAGGCAGTGGTAGGTCTGTGGTGGTGCTGGACAGATATGCAGAAACCGACAGGGCCATGATCCGTCCAGGTCATAGTTGCTGACATGTCGACTGTGATGTTGCCAAATGAGGAGAAAGTCGGGTCCAGTAAGTGTTCAGCAGTGTGGGTGAGTTCAGTAACATGCCAAGAAAACAAGACAGGCCTGCCAGCAAGATTCAACTAAAGCACCTTCATGAAGCCAATTTGTTCACTGAGTCTTGAACATGAGTTGGTGTATTGGGATGCGCTGGATGGTTCAAAGGATAGGCTGGTTGGCTTAACCAGCTTAGCATAGTGTTAGGGCACATTTCAGGTCATTAGTGGTGGGAGAGGAGTCTTGGTCAGAACTGACAGTGATTTATGATTCCAAGTTCATGGCTCTAGTAGTGGTCTCTGTCAAGGGTCTTCAGTCTTGCCTTCATCGTCTACTGAAGGAGTGGTGACATGGGTTATATTGACCATGGACTGAAGCGTAACAATGATTGAAACTGTAGTTGCTTTTGCTTGGAGCATCGAACCACATTTTGGGCCAGATGCAACTGAGTACTAATGCCTCCCCTGAAATGTGGTGCCCAATATATTGACAGGAGAACCCAAATCAGCATTTATGTAATTTATTTAAAAAGTGCCCACAAAGCTGACAGCATTGCAATCTGAATGACCATGTACTAAGGAGACATTGGGTATGCAAGTGTCTAATGCCATACTATGCTACGCTATTATACGATAAGTGTAGAGCTATATACTATGTTAGGCTAGTTTAAGAAAAGTATAGAGCTATATTGCCATTCATACGGTCTTGTTGCGCTGTTGGGCAATGCGATTCACTATACACCTAGTCAATATATGTACAGTGCATCTATAAACTAGAGAGCATGAACCTGGCTACCATTGTTTGACTATCATACACCACTTTTCGACACAGGCGGAAATTTCAGTTTTGTTTGTGGAATTTGAGGACAGAACAAGCACAAAGTTAGTGACATTTGACTGAATCTGTGTTTCACAATGCTACAAGAAAGTTGCAGCATGTCATGCTGACCTGCTTTGTATTCCTGGGGCTCAATGTTACTTCCTGAACTTGACTTACATTGAGGACTGCATTTAGATTTGTTTTTAAAAACAACTTTAGATTTGACTGATCACCTCAGTTTTGAACTTGAGCTATCACAATTAGGGGCATACACTTTATTCTTATTGGGCTAGGTGAACTGGTCCACAGGTCTGGACGTAGAGACTGTGCATCTGAAATCTGGAGTTGAAATTCCTGGATTATTTTGTTCACTTTCTACTCTTTTGCAGTTACATTTTTGGCACCTTTTACTGACTCCTACACAGTTCCTTCCTGCTCAGTTTTTTCTGATTTTTAAATTTCTGTCTGTGGGTAGTCTGAATTCCTCTTCAAGTGTGGATTTGCCATGTTGTCACCACTTCCTTTTACTCATGATGTTGTTAGTATTTATTCCAGAAAAGTACAATTCAGCAGAGCTAGGACATGTCCTGCCCTCAATCTGCAGGTACGAGCGTCACTGATACACCCACAAGAAGCCTTTATCATATCCATATTTGGTTTCTTCCATAATGTTGTGGCAGTTTTATCTGCGTTGTTGTCATGGTCGGGGGAAATTGTGTCAAAAGGTTTCTAGTACTACTGTTTTGTAGTACTTATAAAGCACATCACACACACAAAAAGCAAAGGGAGTAAAGCTTGCAGCAGTTTGTCTAACCAGTGGCAATTGCTTGGGGTAGCACTTTTGCCATCCCAGTTTAGCAAATCAATGTTGACACTGTTTGTAGGAAGCTAGCCTGGTGTGTGGTGGGTACCTATGGTACTTGCACCTTATACCAGGTATCCCTTCTTAGTGAAGTGTAGGCAATGTCTAGAAGCCAAGCTCTCTAGAGGTAGCTGTGGATGAGCAGCCAAGGCTTATTTAGAGACATGCAAAGCTCATGCAATACAAAAACAGTCACACAGTACGTACACACAAAAAAGAAAACACTTGGTTGTACAAAAATAAAGGTACTTTATTTTTGGCACACAGTATCCTAGAGAGGCAAGCCTCCAATAGGAGGTGAGTAAATATATATATATATATATATATATATATATATATATATATATATATATATATATATATATATATATATATTACACCATCCACAGGTCCACCTTGTGGTGTGCAGATTTCACGGGTGCAAACGTGAGGAAAGGACCATTCCTCCACAATCTCCAACACCAACAATTGCAAAACAATTGATTCGTATGCACTCCAGGAGAGTTTTATTACTTCTATTCAAGAAAAGTGTAAGAAGACACCACCAACACGTTTCAACCTCTCGGTCTTGATCACAGTTTACAAAAAAGCCTTCCCATGAGTCTCTATTTATAGTTCGTTTTCCTAACACCACCCAAGTGTATTATGGTAGGAAAACGGAGTGCATACGAATCAATTAAACAGTAATAAACAGTAAGAGGCATAAAAGGTTAGAAAACAGTGTAAAATAGCAATAAGCAATAGTGGCACTAGGGGTAGCCGGGACCATAGACTAAGAAAGTGGAATGCGAACCCATGGCCCCCACCTAGGTGAATTAATCATGTAGAGAGATGCTGGGAGTACTAGGAGATCACACAGGTATGTAATACAGTACCCCTCAGCTATGAGGAATGCAGGAGTAAAATACTGTTTTTTCCACAAACCACCACAAAAGGATGAAAAGAAGACACCCAGAACAGACTGCAAGAAACCCGCAATGGATTACCGGAGAGGGAGACCTGTGGAGAGAGGGGACCAAGTCCAAATGTGTCTTTGGGGTCCAGGAGGAGTAGGAGGTACTGCCCACCCATAGGTACTTATTGGAGTTGGTCGACTAAGAAGGAAGACAGATCAGCACTACAGCCCTGAAGCCGGAGAAGAGTTCCTGATGAGTGCAAAAGGTGTCCCACGCTGGAAGCTGGATTGCAGATGGGTGTCAGTGAAGGATTTCCACCAACAAGCCTTGGCAAAGGCAAACTCATGGTTGGAGGAAAAGAGGTGCTGCCGGGGACCAGCAAGGTCCAGGAGGACTCTACCCAGGAGGGGGAGTCACAGGGAATCCTCTGTGTTGCAGAAGGCTCACAGGAGAAAAGGCAGCACCCACAGGACAGGGACACAGAAGTAGCTAAAGCTGCCCATACAGCACTGCAGAAGCTGCTCCCACATCGCCGGAGGACCACGCAGAGGCCCAGGAGTTGCAGGAGGGAGTGCTGGGGGCTCGAGCTACACGTTGTCTGATATTCCCCTTGGAGGTGAAGCAAACAATAACTATATATAGGTACACTGTTCCATACAGAAAAAAAGGGAGGAAGCAGGGAAGCACCTGTACTCTCAGGAGCGAGAGCCCTCATGCATCACTAAGGATGACTGGCATCATCATCGGGAGTCGCTCCTCACTAGGCCGGCACTGCAATGCCTAGTGGGCACCCCGTAATGGGGGCTCTCTGCCGAATTCTGAGATAGTGACTAAAAATTCAAAAGTCCACAACAAAGGTGCTACAAGTCACCATCGAAAAGAAAAGAGGAATTTAAAATTGGTTAGTCATCCATAAACTTCATCATTTAATCGGTTCAATATAATAAGGATGAAGACCAAGGTTAAAAGCAATTTTGAAAGAGAAGTTGAGGATTATGCTCACACAGCTTTCAAAAAATAAACAAAAGTTAGAGTGTCCTAAAAATTATAAGGCACAACTATGATTTGGTCGACATGTTTCGCGTCTATTGGTCTATAGCGATCCACCGACGCTTCATCAGGACCCATATGTCTAAATAACAAACCTCTTATGAAATATATAGAAACCAGTCACTTACTCAGGTTGACTGGTAAACCAGGTACCCTGCAACAAATAGAAAAAATGAAAAGGCCAAAAGGCAATAAAACAAATGTCACTGTTATTATGTAACACAGAAAATATGAAGAAAAATGACGAAACCACATTTGGTTAGTAGCAGTGAATGGGATATCACAAAGAAAAATGCTTACCACCCCCTATTTGAGAACAGGTTCCAAGGGGAAGGCGTCTCTAGGACTCGTAGTGACACTAATTGAGATTAAAGGTAAAAAGGTAATTGGCTGATGACTGTACAAAGATCACATAAAGGAATCAAAAGTCTGCAATCAAGTACTGCAAATAATATTGGGAGTGTTCAGGAATAGATATACAATCAAACACAAGAAAATATATAATCTAGGAAAGATTCCCATGGCAACCGTATATTTATAGTTGTAGTTCACCGTGACCTTCGGGAGGATTATACCCAAGGTGGTCCACAAATAGTTAATAAAAGAAAAATAAGGAAAAGCGGACAATTATCACGTATATTCTCGATTTCAAGTTCATGTAGGGAAAGGTTAGTCCACTAACCGAATCGTCAGAGATAGTGACAGAGTGAAAGAACAGTATCGAGTGAGACAGACCTGACGTTCATAGTCGAATGTCAGGCCCTGTACTTACATACTCAGTCACCAGGTCCTCCATTCGGACCTAACCTACGGAGACTGCCGCCCGACGAACAACCGGATCGGGGCTCTCCTGATCCTTAAATGGACGCCGGAGAATTCAGCGCGTCTGTACTCAGCGCGTCTATTTGCGCGAAACAGAAAAAGGACTCTAAAAAGACAGAAGCAGATCAAAGGTCGACAGGGGACTACAAGTGTAAGTGCACTTGTAGTTCAGGACCTGAAAAACGCTTTGGAAGACAGTCAATAAGATCGCCAATGTATTTACTGTTATATTCGTGCACAGAAAAAATAAATGAATAGAAAATGTATGTAAAGGGGAAAGTACCCACTCATTGCCAATGTTGATAAAGAGCCCAGAACGAAATATTATATAGTCAGTGCTATTAAGGCTCATGTATGTAATACAAAATCTAGGAGAAAAGGGGGGGTATATATATTGGAAAGTGAAATAAAACCAGCAGAGACATAAAGCACTGGGCTATATGTATCGGGATCATCAAAGCCCAAATGAGAAGGGTCTTAGTTATAAATGTGTAAATAATCTCAATAGGGCGGATTAAAAACTGGATCTGTCACGTCAGGATAAAGTATAGGGAGTAACGCCAGTTAACTATGAAGGCTTCTAAGGAGAAAGAGACGTCCAGGGGATGTCATCATTAAGTCCTCGTATATGGGTCCCAAGTTTGAACACCCACTTTTGTTCGATTCTAAAGAGTGCTCTGGGATCATTATGGCGGATAAATGGAGCTTCAATTGCCACCCACCATAGGTCATCTGGAGAGTGATGTGCCTCCAGAAAATGAACACTTAACTTAGTGGTGAGCTTCTTACACCTAATGTTACTTCTGTGTTCGTTGATGCGAGTCTTGACAGGTCTTGATGTCATGCCAATGTATCGAAGATCGCATGGGCAAGTGATCATGTATATACAATTTTTTGTGTTGCAGTTGGTATGTTTGTTAAGATACCAGGGGCCAATCGAATCAAAAACAAGTTGTTTCAAATGTTTTGTGAGACCACAGACATTACAGTGACCACACGGATAATGTCCTAAAACAGGTGGGAGGTCCCATAGAGTTGTTTGATTGGACAAGTTATGTGAGATGCGTGGACGTGTGTGTACCACTAAGTCTCTAATGTTGGCAGTTCGTCTGAAAGCGAAGAGAGGTTTCGGTAAGTGGTGGCCTCCACTAGTAAGGATGGACCATCGCTTATTAATCAGCTTCTTAATGGAGTTTGACAGTGGAGTATAAGTAGACACACAAGTCAACCTGGCCTGGGGGCACTGTCCTCTGGGCATCAGTAGTGCTTCTCTATTGTTATTCCTGGCTCTTTTCCGGGCTTGGTTGACGATCTTGGATGGATAATTCCGTTCGCAAAGTTTTTGTTGAAGAAATTCAGATTGTCGGTCAAATTCAGTGAGTGAACTGCAATTCCGTCTTAATCGTAGAAATTGTCCAAAGGGTAAATTGTCCCGCAAAGCTTTTGAGTGGTGGCTCTGATAGAGGAGCAACGAGTTACGATCCGTGGGTTTGTGATATACACTAGTCTGAAGTTTCCCATTGTTTATAGAGATCATCAGATCTAAAAATGGTAATTGGTGGTCAGACACTGTGGCTGTGAATTTCAAAAAGGGGTCAAGGGTATTGATCCAGGTTACTAGTTCCCTTGCCTTCATAATGGGACCTTGCCAAAGAATTAAAATATCGTCTATATATCGACGCCACAGTCTTATAGAGTTGAAAAAAGGATTCGTGGGCAACAATATATGTTTCTTCTCAAAGTCATACATGTAAAGACATGCTAGACTAGGAGCAAAAGTGCTCCCCATGGAGGTACCTTGAATTTGATGGTAAAATTGGTCCTCAAAGAGAAAGAAATTTTCAGTCAGGGCTAATCTAGCACACTGTAGAATGAAAGCTGCAGGGGAAGACAAAGTTGCTGATATTTCGTATAGGGCAGTCTCTATAACAAGCAAAGTAGCTTCTTGAGGAATATTGGTATAGAGAGCCTCTACGTCAAGTGTGATAATCGCTTGTGTATTCTCCCCGTCATTGATGGTTTCGATCAGGTTGAGCACCTCTTTTGTGTCCTTCAAATAAGTGGAAGAATTTCTTACTAAAGGTTGTAAAAAATTATCGCAAAAAATGGAAAGTGGTTCTAAAATTGAGCCCAATCCTGATACTATGGGACGTCCAGGTGGGGGGTTCCTTTGTTTGTGAATTTTTGGAAGACAGTAGAAATAGGGTATCTGGGGATGCTGTGTATCCAAAAAGGCTGCTTCCCTGGGAGAGATCCACAAATTATTTCTGGCTTCTTCAATCATAGTTCTGATTTGTGTCTGGAGTCTTACTGTGGGGTCGCGATTGATTTTAGCATAGTACGTAGAATCACTTAGGAGGCGCAAACATTCACTTCTATAATCAGCGGTATTCATAACCACAATAGCTCCTCCCTTATCAGCAGGTTTTATAGTTATCTCAGGGTCGGATGCTAGTGCGGTGAGCGCCCTCCTTTCTTTTGTCGGAATATTGATAAAGGTTGGTTTAGAGTGAAGGTTGTTAACATCGGATAGCACTGCTTTCTCAAAAGTTAAGACTTCATTGGGCATTACTGCAGGAGATGGAACAAAGGTAGAAGGTTTTTTAAGACCTGAGTCGAGGGCTAGAGGTTCCTCTGTTTTATCTCTGAAGAAAAATTGCAGCCGAATTTTCCGAAAAAATTGTGCTAATTCAATTTGTAGGTGAAAAAAATCAACTTGAGGGGTAGGAACAAAGCCTAATCCTTTATTTAGTACAGAAGTTTCATCCTCTGAGAGTTGTTTAGATGAAAGATTGACAACTAAGTCATTGATGGGGAAGTTTTCGACTGGCTCCTGGTGATCATCTGGGGCTCGTCTCTGGACCATTGGACGCGTCTGCCTCTTCCTCTCCTTCTGCCTCTGCCTCTGCCCCGGCCTCGGCCTAAAAAAGGAGGGGCAAAAGGCATCATGGGTCGTGGTTGGAAGAAGGGGAAGGGAGCTTGCCACGGCATTGCTTGATGTATCGGATACGGAGGGTAATTATAATAAGGTTGTTGTGGTAGATTGTCGTCTGTACTCCATCCATCCGAAGAGGATCCACTGCTATAATTACGAGATTTTTTGAGGGGTAATGGAGCCTCATCGGATGATAGAGATCGGTTATCTCCTTCAAAATCATCTTTAATGTAGGGGTAGATTTTTTCTCGGCTGAATCGTGCAATGTCTTTTTGGAGTTTGGAAACCTTTTGCTGAGTTAAAAATTCTTTAGTTTCATTTAACTCGGCAGTAATTTCGGCAAGGCGGCATTTAAATGAGGTTATCGAAATCGTGGTTTTCAAGGTATTTTCGATGGTATTAATCTGGATCGTGATTGTATCCGCCAGCCTTTTGGAAGTGTTGATGATCAATACTAACCAGTCTCTAGTACACTTCCAGGCTATTTGGGCCCAGTCTTTTCTGAAGGCTAGATCTTGCAGAAAAATGCGTGGTATATTTGACACTAAAAGGCCATTTGGAGCGATGTTGGCACGAAGATATTCGGTCATGATTGTTCCGTGCATTATGGTCTTAATGGGGAGCACTTTTGCTCCTAGTCTAGCATGTCTTTACATGTATGACTTTGAGAAGAAACATATATTGTTGCCCACGAATCCTTTTTTCAACTCTATAAGACTGTGGCGTCGATATATAGACGATATTTTAATTCTTTGGCAAGGTCCCATTATGAAGGCAAGGGAACTAGTAACCTGGATCAATACCCTTGACCCCTTTTTGAAATTCACAGCCACAGTGTCTGACCACCAATTACCATTTTTAGATCTGATGATCTCTATAAACAATGGGAAACTTCAGACTAGTGTATATCACAAACCCACGGATCGTAACTCGTTGCTCCTCTATCAGAGCCACCACTCAAAAGCTTTGCGGGACAATTTACCCTTTGGACAATTTCTACGATTAAGACGGAATTGCAGTTCACTCACTGAATTTGAACGACAATCTGAATTTCTTCAACAAAAACTTTGCGAACGGAATTATCCATCCAAGATCGTCAACCAAGCCCGGAAAAGAGCCAGGAATAACAATAGAGAAGCACTACTGATGCCCAGAGGACAGTGCCCCCAGGCCAGGTTGACTTGTGTGTCTACTTATACTCCACTGTCAAACTCCATTAAGAAGCTGATTAATAAGCGATGGTCCATCCTTACTAGTGGAGGCCACCACTTACCGAAACCTCTCTTCGCTTTCAGACGAACTGCCAACATTAGAGACTTAGTGGTACACACACGTCCACGCATCTCACATAACTTGTCCAATCAAACAACTCTATGGGACCTCCCACCTGTTTTAGGACATTATCCGTGTGGTCACTGTAATGTCTGTGGTCTCACAAAACATTTGAAACAACTTGTTTTTGATTCGATTGGCCCCTGGTATCTTAACAAACATACCAACTGCAACACAAAAAATTGTATATACATGATCACTTGCCCATGCGATCTTCGATACATTGGCATGACATCAAGACCTGTCAAGACTCGCATCAACGAACACAGAAGTAACATTAGGTGTAAGAAGCTCACCACTAAGTTAAGTGTTCATTTTCTGGAGGCACATCACTCTCCAGATGACCTATGGTGGGTGGTAATTGAAGCTCCATTTATCCGCCATAATGATCCCAGAGCACTCTTTAGAATCGAACAAAAGTGGGTGTTCAAACTTGGGACCCATATACGAGGACTTAATGATGACATCCCCTGGACGTCTCTTTCTCCTTAGAAGCCTTCATAGTTAACTGGCGTTACTCCCTATACTTTATCCTGACGTGACAGATCCAGTTTTTAATCCGCCCTATTGAGATTATTTACACATTTATAACTAAGACCCTTCTCATTTGGGCTTTGATGATCCCGATACATATAGCCCAGTGCTTTATGTCTCTGCTGGTTTTATTTCACTTTCCAATATATATACCCCCCCTTTTCTCCTAGATTTTGTATTACATACATGAGCCTTAATAGCACTGACTATATAATATTTCGTTCTGGGCTCTTTATCAACATTGGCAATGAGTGGGTACTTTCCCCTTTACATACATTTTCTATTCATTTATTTTTTCTGTGCACGAATATAACAGTAAATACATTGGCGATCTTATTGACTGTCTTCCAAAGCGTTTTTCAGGTCCTGAACTACAAGTGCACTTACACTTGTAGTCCCCTGTCGACCTTTGATCTGCTTCTGTCTTTTTAGAGTCCTTTTTCTGTTTCGCGCAAATAGACGCGCTGAGTACAGACGCGCTGAATTCTCCGGCGTCCATTTAAGGATCAGGAGAGCCCCGATCCGGTTGTTCGTCGGGCGGCAGTCTCCGTAGGTTAGGTCCGAATGGAGGACCTGGTGACTGAGTATGTAAGTACAGGGCCTGACATTCGACTATGAACGTCAGGTCTGTCTCACTCGATACTGTTCTTTCACTCTGTCACTATCTCTGACGATTCGGTTAGTGGACTAACCTTTCCCTACATGAACTTGAAATCGAGAATATACGTGATAATTGTCCGCTTTTCCTTATTTTTCTTTTATTAACTATTTGTGGACCACCTTGGGTATAATCCTCCCGAAGGTCACGGTGAACTACAACTATAAATATACGGTTGCCATGGGAATCTTTCCTAGATTATATATTTTCTTGTGTTTGATTGTATATCTATTCCTGAACACTCCCAATATTATTTGCAGTACTTGATTGCAGACTTTTGATTCCTTTATGTGATCTTTGTACAGTCATCAGCCAATTACCTTTTTACCTTTAATCTCAATTAGTGTCACTACGAGTCCTAGAGACGCCTTCCCCTTGGAACCTGTTCTCAAATAGGGGGTGGTAAGCATTTTTCTTTGTGATATCCCATTCACTGCTACTAACCAAATGTGGTTTCGTCATTTTTCTTCATATTTTCTGTGTTACATAATAACAGTGACATTTGTTTTATTGCCTTTTGGCCTTTTCATTTTTTCTATTTGTTGCAGGGTACCTGGTTTACCAGTCAACCTGAGTAAGTGACTGGTTTCTATATATTTCATAAGAGGTTTGTTATTTAGACATATGGGTCCTGATGAAGCGTCGGTGGATCGCTATAGACCAATAGACGCGAAACATGTCGACCAAATCATAGTTGTGCCTTATAATTTTTAGGACACTCTAACTTTTGTTTATTTTTTGAAAGCTGTGTGAGCATAATCCTCAACTTCTCTTTCAAAATTGCTTTTAACCTTGGTCTTCATCCTTATTATATTGAACCGATTAAATGATGAAGTTTATGGATGACTAACCAATTTTAAATTCCTCTTTTCTTTTCGATGGTGACTTGTAGCACCTTTGTTGTGGACTTTTGAATTTTTAGTCACTATCTCAGAATTCGGCAGAGAGCCCCCATTACGGGGTGCCCACTAGGCATTGCAGTGCCGGCCTAGTGAGGAGCGACTCCCGATGATGATGCCAGTCATCCTTAGTGATGCATGAGGGCTCTCGCTCCTGAGAGTACAGGTGCTTCCCTGCTTCCTCCCTTTTTTTCTGTATGGAACAGTGTACCTATATATAGTTATTATCACAGGGAGACTGTACACTGGACCACAACTCTCCCAGTCCCTCTTTTTGTGTTAGGTGAAGCAAACAAGCCTTGGCAGCTGCAAAGGACGTGGTGCACAGGGGTACTGTCGTGCGTGGAGTGGAAAGGACGTACCACCATCAAAGTGCAACAGCTGGTAGAGAGGACCAAGGGGACCACTCTGGACCACAACCCGTGATGCAGGATCCATGCCACTCAGGATGAGAGGAGACCCACGCAGCCGGTCGTCGTTGCAGCCCGGTACCTGCGGATGCAGGGGAGTGATGCCTTCACCCCAAGGGAGATTCCTTCTTCTTCTCATGCAGGCTGAAGAGTTGCAGTCTTCTGAGGATGCATGCCTGGGGAATATTGCAAAGCTGGCAGGAGCCGGAGAAATAAAGTTGCAAAAGAGTCTTCTTCCAAGTTAGCAGCGATGTCGGTTCCTGGAGGGTCCAGATGCAGTTCCAGTAGCCAGAAGTCGAAGTAGATGTTGCAGAGGAGTCCTGTTGGAATCTTGTAAGCTGAATCTGAGGACCCACCCCAGAGGAAGACCCTATATAGCCCAAAGAGGGAGCTTGGTCACCTAACTATGTAACTACCTACCAGAGGGTGCCTCTGACGTCACCTGCCTGACCTGGCCACTCAGATGCTCCCAGAGTTCCCTGCAAACCTTGGAATCAAGATGACAGAACCCAGGGACCCTCTGGAGGAGCCCTGGCACCACCCTTGGGGTGGTGATGGACTGGGAAGTGGTCACTTCCCTTTCCTTTGTCCAGTTTCATGCGAGAGCAGGGACTAGGGTTCCTGAACTGGTGTGGACTGGTTTATGCATGGAGGGCACCAAATGTGCTCTTCAAAGCAAAACCAGTGGCTGGGGAGGCTACCCCTTCCAAACCAGTCACACCTGTTTCCAAAGGGTGAAGGTGTTACCGCCCTCTCCCAAAGGAAATACTTTGTGCTGCCTTCCTGGGTTTGATCATATTAAGCAGCAGGAGGGCAGAAACCTGTCTGAGGGATGGCAGCAGCTGGGCTTCCCAGAAAACCTTGTAAGACTGGTGGTAGCAATGCTGGGGGTCCTCTAAGGAGCCCCCCCAGTGCATGGAATCATACTTCCAATACTTGCAACAGTATTGGGGTATGATTCCGGCATGTTTGATACCAAACATGCCCAGTTTCAGAGTTACCATTATGTAGCTGGACATAGGTAGTGACCTATGTACAGTACACGCATAAAATGGTGTCCCGCACTCAAGAAATCCAGTAAAATGGGGCTGAAGTTCATGGGGGCAACTCTGCTAGTGCAGGAGTGCCCTCACACACATGTACCTGCACCCTGCCCTCTGGGCTGAGAGGGCCTGCTATACGGGTGACTTACAGTGACCTGGTGCAGAGACCTGCAGTGAAACCGGGTGCACGCAACCGGTTCACTCAGACTGCAATGGCAGGCCTTCAGAACCCTTTGCATGGGCTCACTATGGATGGCAGAATAACTGCTGCAGCCCATAGGGATCCCCTGGAACCCCAATGCCCTGGGTACCTAGGTATCATATACTAGGGACTGACATGGGGGGACCAGTATGCCAATTGTGGGGGGAAAATGTTACCAGAAACCATCTTTAGAGAAGAGAGCATAATCACTGGGGTCCTGGTTAGCACGATCCCAGAGAATTCAGTCAAACACACTGACAAACAGGCCAAAATTGGGGGTAACCAAGCTATAAAGAGGCTATGTTCCTAAACTGTTCCAACAAGATCAGTCCAGCCTGATCTGAGAAGTGAGAACCTCTCAGAAGTGGGACACGATTAACCCAAAAACAGTTTTGCCATGATTGGGGCTCAACAGTCGATGTGTTGATCTGCTTTAGAGGCACAGTGAGCACGGACTCGCATCTGGGCATACTTATGCTGTTTGGAGAGGTACATCAAACACACAAAAGGTGGTGGGTGGAATGGTTACAATTTGTCTAACCACTGGCAATCGCCTGACTGAAAAGCCCCAATTGGGGCAAAACCGGTCTTGTGTTACTTGTGTTCTGGTTCAAGAAGGACCTGGCCTGGCAGTTCTAGCTGGACTGTTCTTATTGGAGCAGGGTTGAGACTGATTTGCATATAGCTGGGACCAAACTAAAGTGGCATGGTGTTCAAAAGAACAATTGGTTGGAATACTACCCTGAGCAATGATGACTTAAGGATTTAATCAGCATGACCTACCGACATAGACAACCAATGTGAATACTCACTAAAGTCTACCCAGAAATGACGTAGGGCAGCCAGGAGGCACGCACTGGTTGCAGGGAAATGGGTTGACAAGATTACAATCCGGTGTGCACGAGTGTACCAGGCATATTTCAGATGTTGCTTGCTAGGGTCCACTGAGAGTAGCAAAGGCGTGGCCAGAACCTGGTTGTCAGGGAAGGAGCTATGGAAAAGGCTCTAGAAAGATGGCAATGCGGAAGGAGAGGGAATGAGGGCTAGGTGGGAGGGACGGAAGCAGTAAGGCTCATGTCTCATGCTCTGCTGAAGTAAGCTGGGATTGGTGCGAGGATCTAATCAGCACCGAAACCAAAATGCCAGTTATTATTAAATAAATTATAGTTAAAAATTACCAAATGATTGATTACCAGATTCATTTTGTGATTTGAATGCATTATTTCATTGTAACCAGAAAGCAGCAGAGATGAGCCCCATGACCAATGCCTCTGTTGCCCGAGACATTACACCTAAATCTAATCGTCCCTTATAAATTCCGCAGTAAATGTCTGCATTTATGGAATGCCGTGGGGTGCACAGCCTCCTTGTTAATGGCGACACAGCTAGGCTGGTCAGAGTGGGAAACGTCTGCACCCTGTCTAACCATATCCATCACGGTTACCCTTTAACCTCTCCCATTTACACAAATATGTGCTCTCTTTCTGAGATCATCGTGTAATTGT
Source organism: Pleurodeles waltl (assembly GCF_031143425.1). NCBI lineage: Eukaryota > Metazoa > Chordata > Amphibia > Caudata > Salamandridae > Pleurodeles > Pleurodeles waltl. The sequence goes on from NC_090443.1 coordinate 528,935,631, forward strand.
TTCCCAAATGTATGTAAGTTATTCCTTAAGAACAGCTGCGGAACTAGCCCTGTATTTGCACATGCCTCGCAGAGTCAGCCCTTGCAGAAGTGAAACCGACTTGTCTAGTGTTTAATTAGTCTCTGGCGCTCCTACTTTCAAGTTTCCATCGAAGTGGCTACCTCCTCACGTACTCCAATGGCACAGTGGCCTAACACACAATTACAATCCTCCTTACTCGCAAAATGTGATGAGGGCACCCTGAGTCTCCAATATCTCACAGATATTCGTTGACCTTGAGTTGAATAGGCCCCCCTTGAAGGAATGGGGGGCTCTAAAGGCTTCTGCCGCCCGCGCCACAGGAGCTGCAGGGGCCTGAATTAGACCCCTGCAGGACCTGCTTTACACCCTGCAGTGGCCCAGATGTGTTTGCTCAGGAACTGACATTCGAAGAGCAAACAGACAGCCACTCATACTGTGGGGCATATTTACAAGTTCCTTGCTCCGCTCTAGCGTAATTCTTTTTACTCTAAGGAGGCCCCCACTATACGCCATATTTACAAAGTGGTGCAATGCATGCATTGCACCACTTTGTAACCTCTTGCACCACATTATACCTGCGTCAGGTATAATGTATGCAAGGGAGCGTTCCCACACAGAGAGGCCCATAAAAATAGAGCAGTGAAATTTACAAGACTTCACTGTGCCATCTTTCTGTCATTTTTAATGCCTGCTCAGGGAAGGCGTTAAAGTGATGCTCACCATAATAACCTATGGGCTTCCATGTGATTTTCTGGACTAGCACCACAATTTATGGCGCTAATCCAGCAAAGCAAGAAAAGTGGCATCTGAGAGCTGATGCACCACTTTCTTGTAAATATGCCCCTTATTCTCCAGATGTGATTACACTTTCAAGACTGGGAAACAGATATGTTTGGATACTGGTGTGGCAAATGTAATGTGTGTTTGCGTGTGTGTGTGTGAGAGAGAGTAGGTGGGTGTCTTCTGTCTTGCTTATGACACCTCCTTTTCTAGTATGAATGTATAGAAATTGTCACATTCTTGCCACCGCACCATGACACAACATAATAAATCACAATGTTGTCAAGGATGTACAATAGTAATGAAGGCTCTCTAAGTCTACTTCACTGGAAAAAAACACAAGAACAGCAAAAACATCCAAACTGCAGATTCCTGCCTCGTTCTGGCCCAGGCACTGGCAGGTCAAGTTTTGCATTGAATTGCCTTTGTACGGTGAGCAAAATCTACTCTGGAACAGGACCAAAACACGTCAGTGCAAGAATCATCACATGCGTGCCACGCTGACCTTCAAGATCTAGAAAAAGATCATCACTTTAAAACAACAACATTTGCAATGCAATAGGTCTCATATTTGCTTGAGTTAGAGCTATTGGCATTGTAAATTCACAACTGGATTATTCTTGCCACATAAATTGGTCAGCCCTGCCTCACAATTTTGTCTTTTTCTGCATATAATTCCAGTGGCTCTGCATATAATAAAGCACTTCCATTTACCTTCTTCCTCTATCTGCAGCAAAAACTGAAAATGTTGCCATTTAGCTTCTTAATTTAAATCTGTCATGCTAATTCCAATACAATACTACTTTTACCACCTCACCATCAGAGTTGCTGGCTAGCTAACTATTCCCCCAAAAAAGACACAAGACAGCCACAGAGGAGAAATAAAATAAAAGGGTCACCCAAACATATCAAGAGTGTTTTAACAGGCATAGTGTAATAAGGATGTTAATTGAAATAAGGAGAGATTATTAGCACATATACAATTATCATATAAACCTTTATCAGAAAAAGAAACTTTTGGCATTAGGCTTGTTCACACTCTTGTGCCTGTTCGTATTGTGAGAGCCATGGCCATAGCACAAAGGGGAGAGACAAAATAAATAGTTTGCCCACACTGAAGTATATCGGCAATCGTGCAATGATCCATGTAACAGGGGCAGTCTGTAAGGAGTGACAAAAACAGCCTCAAAGTGGGACAAATGTAAAGCATTTTCCAATGACGTCAAGTGATTTTTTAAAGGGAAGCCCACGAACGAGTGAAAGTGATGGGCGTTACATGGGCTTGGTTAAAAGCCCACAATACTTACAACAGATATATATAACTTCTAATGCGCCTTTGCGCCAGATTGCATTCGGAGGGATGGTCTTATCAAGGATTTTGGTGAGCATATGTCCCTTCAGTATATGCTTCACAGCACCGATGCGACCCTTTTAAGTATATATAGGGTCCGGAGATTCAGTACTTCAATGTCAACAGTTATTGTGCACAGAGGCTAAGTAAAACACTAAGGGGGTCATTCTGACCCTGGCGGCCGGTGGCCGCCAGGGCCACCGACCACGGGAGCACCGCCAACAGGCTGGCGGTGCTCCCACGAGCATTCTGACCGCGGCGGTTCAGCCGTGGTCAGAAGCGGCAAGTCGGCGGGCTCCCGCCGACTTACCGCTGCTCGGGGGAATCCTTCATGGCGGCGGAGCGCGCTCCGCCGCCATGAGGATTCTGACAGCCCCTACCGCCATCCTGTTCATGGCGGGAAACCCGCCATGAACAGGATGGCGGTAGGGGGTGCCGCGGGGCCCCTGGGGGCCCCTGCCGTGCCCATGCCAATGGCATGGGCACGGCAGGGGCCCCCGTAAGAGGGCCCCGCAAAGTATTTCAGTGTCTGCCTTGCAGACACTGAAATACGCGACGGGTGCAACTGCACCCGTCGCACCCCTCGTTGCAGGGGCATTTCCTCTGGGCCGGCGGGCGCTCTTTTGGAGAGCGCCCGCCGGCCCAGAGGAAATGTCTGAATGGCCGCTGCGGTCTTTTGACCGCGGTGCGGTCATTTGGCGGCGGTACTATGGCGGACGGCCTCCGCCGTCCGCCATAGTCAGAATCACCCCCTAAATGGATTTCTGTGATGAACATTGCAGGCATCGTATTATATGCACAAACGTTTGATTGCGGTGAGTTTAATTATTGAAATAATTAACATTCCTACTGGCATCGTGAGGACTAACAATACAATCTATATAATCATTTGTCACTTCACTGACGTGATTCGTGCCACCTGTTTTGTATTTCAAAATGCTCACAGAATGATTCAGTTCCCAGGTGTGGGACACGAAGGTATAAATCCCAGAATGCCTCTGTGCTCTGAAAAGGCAGGTAACTTATAACAGCATGGAGAGTGCCTTGCTTCAAAGACTGTTTGTGTTGAGATACATATATAGATAGATATATATATATATATATATATATATATATATATATATATATATATATATATATATACATATATATATAAATAAACTATGTGTTTGGCACAGAGTGACTGCTACACCAGAAGCAATTTTTGCTCAGTGCAAATGATTTAGCCCAGCCATTCTGTTCTCCAATACTTCGCCTCAGAGATTTGTGGTCAATAAATGATGTGTTTTTCGAAATGGTACCTTTTGTTCCCGAGTCTCTGTGTGTTGACAGATCTCTGGTCTAGCAACGCCCTCAGATCATCACTTTGATGTGCCTCACTGAGGAAATAGAATTGGGTAGCACCTCGTTAAAGGGTCAGTCCTCATGAATACCCTGTCGTCTTCAATTAAGCCGATGATTTCTCAATTGCATTCCCACAAGACTTCAAGGGCCTCATTTACAAGAGTCTGATGAATCTACTCCGATGCATCAGATTTCTTGTGCTGCTCTTACGACCCCCTGGATGCGCTGAATTTACAATACAGAGCTCCATGGCCTACGTTTTCACACTGACGCATCTGTGGAGATAAACTGACAGATTGCTGGACAAGCGTCAAAAAAATGACGCTACTCCAGCAATGCTAGAAGGCTCCCATACAGAAAAGCTCTGAGTCAGTTTAACGTTAAAATTCTGACACAGTGAAGTCACAGAACGGCGCAGTGAGATTTAAATTTCACTGTATCAGTTTTGCGTGGCTTTTCCTAAGGGAACACCTGCCCTGTACACATCATACCTGGTGGAGGTATAATGTGATGCAAGACTTTACAAACTGACTCATTGGTCCCAATGTGTTCGTTTGTAAATGGAAGCAGTGTAAAGCACTGCTTGCGCCATCGTTGCGTCAAAAAAATGACAAAGTGGTGGCACAAAGGCCTTGTAAATGAGGCCCTAAATACCCACCTAGTAGGGTTACCAACTTTCTGTGGTTACTTCGCAGGACACTATGGATGTGTGTACATACTTTTCATACATGGGGGCCCTTTATACATGCAGAGACATGTTACTTGATTACTTCAGGAAACGTTTGTTGGGGAACACCATGGGATTATGAGTAGTGAAGCACATGTCTGGTGTTTAAATCCCTTACCCCTCCTCTAAAACAGTCCCTTTTAAAATATATCACTCGGTTATATTTTGAGCTAATCAAGTCTGATTATTGTGCTAAACCGTATTTGAGTTCAAACCTCTTTATACCACCTGCAGTAAGCCTTGACTGCTTGCTATTGGTGCAAAATGAGTGACTGTCATCCAAATGGAAAGAAATAGTCTGAAGACCTGAAACACCAATGGCAAACAATAGTAGTAACCGCCTTCTGCTCCATGCCTAAGGAAAATATCTCACGATTTACTTCTGTCCTTTTACCATTGCACAAGAATATTTATTGGGAGTGAGCTTAGAAACTGGTACAATAAAGGTAGTCAGAGTTATAAAAACAACTTGCCAGCACCCTTTGCAAGGTGGACAGTACAATGGGCTGAATAGGCACCACCACTAAACCTAACAATTTTTTGTTGCAGTTGTATATAACATGATTGCAACCAAAGGTTTTGGAGTACTTTACAGGAGTACCAGTTATATTACGCTAGGTCACATTTGTTTTTTAGGCACAGGGAGGTTAAGTGATCTGCCCAGATTCACAGGATGCTGAGTCGACGCAGAGACTCAAAACGGTTCCCCATTTCCCAAATCAGCAACTCCGGCCATAACACCACATCCTCTCCCCATCAGTGGTGGCCCATCAGTAGGGGCATCGGGCCTCACCATCCCCCTTTTCCAGTGTATGATGTCTGCCAGACTCATCATCCTAACAGACACTCATCATCATGGTCAGACGCGACGGCACATAACATGTTCTAATGAGCAGGTGCTAGATTTGTTGACTGAAGATCTCACAGCCCTTAGGGAGAATCCTTCCCCTGATAATGAGGGGGAGTGTCACTGTAAGAATCAGCCCTGGACACTTTAGGTTTCAGCCCTGAGGTGCCCAGTGCTGACAGTCAATTAGCAAATCCTCTCATCACCTTCCCCAACCCATCAGGGTTCAGCAAGTTTCACTGATAGCACCCCCATGACATTTTATGAAGGGTCCTCCTCTCATTGGCTGACGATTAACAAGGTTAGCCAAAAATAGGCAGTGGTGGGATCTTCCTGTTTCTGCTACATGTTCAAAGCCTCCAACTCCCTCCCAGGCCATTATGCTTCTCCCTCCTGCCACCTGCTGGAAAGTGCTTCATTGAATGGTTGGGTGCGTGCATGTATGTGTGGATGTACATGTATTAGCGTGCATGTGCTTGTTAATTGGTGAGTGTAAGTGTATGTATTGGTCTATGTGTTTATGAATGGGTGAGTGTAAGTGTGTGACCGTGTGTGCTTGTGAATTGATGGGTGACAGTATGTGCATGTGTGTACTTGTGAACGGATGAGTAGAAGTGAATATGTGTGCATGTACGCCTGGAAGAACAGATGAAAGGAAAACCGCCAGAAATTGGTTCTAAAAATTCAGACTCAGAATCCAAATCCCCTATTCGGTTTGACTGTGTAAGAGTGGACGTCACTGACCTAACTGTTGTTTCTGTTTCCAAGTTCTCTTCAGCCAAGAAAGGGAGAGCTCCACAGAGTACTCAGAGGACTGCTGTGCAACTGCAGCTGGTGTCTGCCTGATGGCCAGCTTCCAAGAGGTGAGGTGGCATCACTTGGACTGTGGCCTTGATGAAAGATGCTGAATTTCAGTTCTGTGCACTTTACAGCCAATTGTTTGCTGAGAAACAGAATAAGCCTGACAACCCTGGGGAGAAGTGACTGATCTGAAGCACCAGGGTAGCTTGACTCCTTAGTGCTGTGTGGATGAGCTGTATGAAGGAAGGTGGAGAAGAGCGATTTGCTTGCCCTGAGGTGTGGGGGCTACAGATGCTCTGCGTGGATTTTTAATGGAGGAATTGTGGGCAGCAGTTATTGTCACTGCCCCAAGATGCTTGTGCCCAAGGTGGATCATGCTACTGCCAAGATGTTTTGTCCTGATATGGATTACACCTCCACAAAGGCACAGTGTCCCGCCATCCAGAAGTTTTTGCTAAGGTGAACCATGTTGCTCCCACCATTCAATGATGGCACCCAGGTAGTGCTGTTCCTCTGCACCCATACTGAGTCTTCCTCATGCTGTCCAAACCTCTAAAACTTTGGCTAACAAATATTCTAAATAACAAAGGTAAGACCGAAGATAAAAGGAAGGAAAATCACAGAGAGATCAAGAAAGGGAGGAAGCTTTGGCAAAGCCAATAGGTCTTGCCTATTTGACCTACTGACTTTGCCAATGCTTTTTGCTGATGCTGCACAGCATCGGCAAAAAAAAAGAGAGAAAAAAAGTTGTGATGGCACAGCTGCAGTGGCTGTGTCATTCCCTATGTCTGCACATGTGTGATGACATGTACATGCATATGTCACCAAGCATGTGTGTCTCTGCAGAATGATACCGGCACTATGGGCCAGATGTATCAAGCTCCCGGTTTGCATTTCTTAAATAGCGAATTTTAAGAAATCGCTATTTTAGAAATGCAAAATGGGATGTATGAAAAATGCGAGTCAGTGATAGCAATTTCGAAACATTTGCAAATGCAATTTGCAAGTTGCAAATACCGAATCGCAAAAAATAGCGAATTGGTATTTGCAAATCGCAAATTGTGAAAGCAGCAACCCAGGACAGCCTGATGACATCACAACCAGGAAGTGAGTCAGCCCATGCTGTTACCAGAAGCTACACCCACAGGAGCAGGCAGAGAGACACAGCCCAGCACCAGGGAGGCAGCATTGTTAGCTAGCCAGGACCAAACAGTGAGATGGCCACTGATGGGAATGTGAAGGTGAAAGGTGACAGGAAGTGCAAGCTCAAATTCAGTGAGCATGAATTGGAGGAGGCGCTCAGGAACCACAAAAAACTTTTTGGGAAGAACTCACTCCAGGTACCTGAAAGTGAGAAGAGGAAACTGTGATTAGACATCCAGGCCAAAATATATGCAGTGGGTGTTGCGCAGCGCTCCGTTGAGGAGATACGCAAGCAATGGTATGACTTGCATTCCTGTGCCAAAGAGAGGGTGTAGGAAGCTGGCCTGGCTTATAGTGGGTACCTGATGGTACTTACACCTTGTGCCAGGTCCAGTTATCCCTTATTAGTAGATTAGTAGTGTTCTAGCAGCTTAGGCTGATAGAGGTAGCAATAGCAGAGCAGCTTAGGCTGAACTATGAGACATGCAAAGCTCCTACCATACCACTTATATCATATAGCACTATATCATAAGAATCACAATACTCAGAGTTACCAAAAATAAAGGTACTTTATTTTAGTGACAATGTGCCAAAAGTATCTCAGAGGATATACTACCTTAGGAGGTAAGTAAAATACACAAAATATACACACAAACCAAAATCAGGTAAGTAAACAGTTAGAAAAGTAGTGCAAACACTGTAGAATACAATAGGATGCAATAGGCTTAGGGGCAACACAAACCATATACTAAGAAAGTGGAATGCGAACCACTTAGGCACCCCAGGCCTAGTGTAGTGTGTAGAGGGTCACTGGGAGTGTAAGAAAACACTAAGGGTGTCCAAGATACCCCACCCCAAGACCCTGAAAAGTAGGAGTAAAGTTACACTAATGCTACTTTGTTGCAGTTTTGCAGGCATCCTGGAGCAGTCAGCGGTCGATCCCTGGCAGAAGTCGAAGAGGGAGATGCAGAGGAACTCTGGTGAGCTCTTGCATTCGTTATCTGAAGAGAATCCCACAGGAGAGACCCTAAATAGCCCTCAGAGGAGGATTGGCCAGGTAGTCAGGTAAGCGCCTATCAGGAGGGGTCTCTGACGTCACCTGCTGGCACTGGCCACTCAGAGGCCTCCATTGTGCCCTCACACCTCTGCATTCAAGAGGGCAGAGGTCTGGGACACACTGGAGGAGCTCTGGGCACCACCCCTGGGGTGGTGATGGACAGGGGAGTGGTCACTCCCCTTTCATTTGTCCAGTTTCACGCCAGAGCAGGGACTGGGGGATCCCTGAACCAGTGTAGACTGGTTTATGCAAGGAGGGCAACATCTGTGTGCTTCAAAGCATTCCTAGAGGACAGGAGAGGCTACCCCTCTCAGGCCCTCAACACCTATTTCCAAAATGAGAGGGTGTAACACCCTCTATCAGAGGAAATCCTTTGTTCTGCCTTCCTAGGACTGGGCTGCCCAGACCCCAGGAGGGCAGAAGCCTATCTGTGGGTTGGCAGCAGCGGTAGCTGCATTGAAAACCCCAGAGAGCTGGTTTGACAGTACCCGGGGTCCATGCTGGAGCCCCGGGCATGCATGGTATTGGCACCCCAATACCAGATTTGGCATGGGGGGACAATTCCATGATCTTAGACATGTTACATGGCCATATTCAGAGTTACCACTGTGAAGCTACATATAGGTATTGACCTATCTGTAATGCACGCGTTTAATGGTGTCCCCACACTCACAAAGTCCGGGGAAATTGCCCTGAACTATGTGGGGGCACCTTGGCTAGTGCCAGGGTGCCCTGACACTTAGTAACTGTACACCTAACCTTCACCAAGTGAGGGTTAGACATATAGGTGACTTATAAGTTACTTAAGTGCAGTGTAAAATGGCTGTGAAATAACGTGGACGTTAGTTCACTCAGACTGCAGTGGCAGTACTGTGTAATATTGGTCTGAGCTCCCTATGGGTGGCAAAAGAAATGCTGCAGCCCATAGGGATCTCCTGGAACCCCAACTCCCTGGGTACCTAGGTACCATATACTAGGGAATTATGAGGGCGTTCCAGTGTGCCAATTAAAATTGATGAAAATGGTCACTAGCCTATAGTGACAATTCTAAAGACAGAGAGAGCATAAGCACTGAGGTTCTGATTAGCAGAGCCTCAGTGACACAGTTAGGCACTACACAGGGATACACATACAGGCAACAATCTATGAGCACTGGGGCCCTGGCTAGCAGGGTTCCAGTGAGACATATAAAACACACTGACAAATAGGGTTTTCACTATGAGAACTTGGGTCCTGGCTAGCAGGATTCCAGTGAGACAGTAAAAACACCCTGACACATACTCTCAAACAGGTCAAAAGTAGGGGTAACAATTCTATAAAGAGGCTACCTTCCTACAGAGGGTGGCCAGCTGGCTAAAGAAGGCAAGGAGCACCGGAGGAGCACCCAGACACCGTCCACACCAATGGAAGACATGGTGGAATTGACAATGATTCCTGAGGCTGTCAATGGTGTCACTGACATTGACACTCCGGGCACACCCAGCACCAGCAAAGGTCAGGGCAGTAATGATGTGTCTCCCCATATGAGCATGTACAAAGTCCCCTTAGAAAATAGTTATTGGCACTATGCAGTGTGATAAGTTGTCCATGCCACATCATACATACAACTCAACAATGCCTTATGGGAGTGGAAGTCCACACCCCTAAAGTGCAAATACCACATAAATAGCAAGATAGTGTCAAGCCAAGTAGAGAAACAACACAAAAGAATCTTATTTATACTATGCCAGTGTACATTTAATACTATTATGCAACTATTTGTGTAATAATCAAAAATGACATGCTGCACATTGTCGTTGTAGATGTTCCAGGCCCTGACACAGCAGAAGGTGGAAATGTGCTTCCTCTCCGAGAGTATAACCTGGACTCTGATGAAATGCCGTATGAAGAACCCACACCAGACCCAGAGGCTAGAATCACAGTAAGACAGCAGTCCCTGCCCCGGTGTCAGTCCACTCCCCTCAGAAGGCATCACAAAGCAGGCAGACAGTGCTCTGAGGAAGGTGAGACCCCATCACTGTTTGGCGGCCTTGAAGCTTCCATGCTGAAAGTGCAGCACCTGCAATGTAAACACATGAGGTCAATGCACAGGCAGTTGGTGTCAATCGATCATAACATGGGCGCAATGCACAGGCAGTTTGAGTCTCACAATGACAACATGGGAGTAATGCACAAGCAGTTGGAGTCTCTTAATGAAAACATGTGCAAGCTGCATGAGGGACAGCAAACAGCAGCAGAAAAAAAAAAGGAGATGACAAACGCCATTAGGGAACTCTGCACTGTGATTCAGCAGGAGCTTGTCAGCCACCATAGGCACCATCACCAATTGATGGGCAGGTTGGATGGGTTCTGCAGATCTGTCAATCGTCTCTCTACCTGATTTGACTTGATATCACGACGTGCTGTTGGCATACAAGTGGAGATGGCACATTGCAGTCGGGATGTTGCACAAGGATTGGTGCAAATAACCAATGTTTTGGAGACAATGCAGACAGCACGGAGTGCCACAAACAGCGAACTGGGTGGTGGGTATAGTGAGGAACTCTCCAGCCTCAGCAGCCTCACTGCCCCTGTGATGGATGGATCCTAGGCGTCGCAGTACCAGACACAGTACTGTCTTTGAACCCGCTACAAGAGGTGCCATTGAGGCCACTGAGCACTCAAGCGGAGTGCGTGGACATACGAAGTAATGATGAGGGGTACAGAGGACTAGCTTAACATGTAGCAAAATAGTTATACTATGATGCTAATAGTGTGACACTGTTAATCGCACCAGTTTGTGTATAGTGCATAGCTATGTCCTAATCACACATATATTACCTGAAGTCAAGGCAAAAAAGATGCTACCTACAGCAATATATATGGTAGATGTGGTATTGTCATTACTTACATCAGAAGTGGTTAGGCATAACGTCAGCACGTCTTTGTCTGCCCTCTGCTGCACTGCTTCTGTCTACTGGGTGAAGGGGGGGGCAAGGAATCACCATCCTCATCTGAGTCCGGCTCGGTGGGCTCCACAGGTATGCCCCTTGTTGTAGCAATGTTGTGCAACATAGCACATGTAGCTACGATTTTTGCAAGTTGTTTCAGGGCTGTATTGTAGAACACCACCACTCTTGTGTATGCATCTGAAGCGCCTCTTCCGCAGGCCAAAGGTCCTCTCCACAAAGCTGCGGGTTGTCCTGTGAGCAGCATTATACCTCCTTTTGGCTGGCGTTGCAGGACTCAGATAGGGCATCAGTATGAATGACAGCATAGCCACTGTCTCCTGGAATGACAGAAAAGTAACATGAGTGCTTGTTGTACGTGACATCACATTTACATCAATGTGACATTGTCAACTATTACATTACCCAGTAGATATCCTTCGCCAAACTCTTTAGCTAATAGTCTTGTGTAAACTCCACTGTGCAGAAAGATGTAGGTGTCGTGTGCTACCTGGATATCTGGCTACAAGATCAGTTATAATGTTGGAGGCATTGCTAATTACTTGTATGTTCATGGAATGTGAATTTTTACGGTTCCAATGAACATACTCTGTGGCCAATGGTGGACAGATAGCTACATGTGTCCCATCAATGGCACCTATTACATGTGGGAAGGAGGCAATCTGGTAGAAATCAAATTTTGTCTGTAGTAATTCCTGTGGGGTGTTAGAGAATCTTATGTGCTGTTAAATTTTGCTCAGCATGGCATTGAGAAATGCATTGAAAAATCGTGAGAGGGCACTCTGTGAGACCCCTCCAGCTGCTGCTATTACCCCTTGATAGCTCCCTGAGGCTAATAGGTGCAGGGAGCATAATACCTGCACATGGGTGGGTATACTATTGGTTCTGTGTGTGTTGCGCTGCAGTATGGGTTGTAGATCAGCTATCAGGTCAAGAATCATGGATGAGCTTACCCTCATATATCTCCTCCTCTAACTGGTCAAAAAGGGTAATGCGCACTATAAAAATGCTCTCCTGTCTCCTCCTCCCTCTCCTCAAACCTGCCAGAATCCTCATCCTCCTCGCCATCACGTAGAGTGCAGCCATTGTGGAAAAAAGGCTGAGTCATTCTGGAACTCTTTATATAGGTTGCACCTGGGTACCACCTGATTTCACTTCGTGGTAAATTGCACGTGCAAAAGGCCATTATGCGAATATTCACTATTTGCAAATTGTTGATGCATTGAATTGCAAAACGGAATTTGCGAATCACATTCTGCATATCGTAAACAGCGACATGATTTTGCGGATCACAATCGCCAATTCGCAAATCCAGGTTGCAAATTGCGATACGCAGATTGAGATTCACAAAATCATGTCTCTGTTTGCGATACACAGAATGCGACCCGCAAATTCATGTTGCAGTCGCAACGAATAGCTATTTTAGCGATTCCTTATATTTGCACTGCAAATTCCTTTCATACATCGTGAAAGGCATTTTTGCATTCGCAAACGGCCGAATTTTGCGATTTGCACCGTTTCCGAATACAAAAAAGCTTGATACATCTGGCCCTTGGTGCCTTCCACGCTGTTCCACAGAAATCTGTTCCACCAAAGTCAAGCGGGCGGCAGACAGTGCGTCCTGTTAGGGGCTGTGAGGGAGGCATGGTGCTGTGGGGCTCCCCAGTCTGGGGCGGGTCACACTTCTGCCCTGGTGAGTGGCGACTGGTGGGCTGGGCAGCGGCGGGGTCATTGGGATCTTGGAGCGCCTGCCTCTGCTCCTTGACAGTATGGTGGAACTGGGGCGTTCTCCCTCTGGGGTGCAGCCACTTGGATGAGCGTCCCCGGGGATATGGGGTGCGACAGGCCCCTTCATACTAAGGCCGCACAGATAAAAATGAACCAATACACCGCACCCAGGGCGTCGGGTGCCGGTCCAGCACCTGGCCTGGCACAAGAGGCAGCGGGGATGTCCTTCCCGCCAGGTATGGCGATGCTTCTAAAGGCAATCCAGGATTAAAGGGAGGCGGTGTTGATGTAGACCTCTCCCTGGTGCATCAGGACCTTAGGTGAGTGGCTGAGAGCGTGACGTAGACAGAGACTATCATTTCTACAACCGAGGATGCAGTGACCGCCCTCCAGAGACGAGTCTCCCAGCATACCTCAAAGGTGTCCGGCCTGGAAGAAACAGGCAAGGACGCTGAGAACTGTTCTCGCTGACACAATCTCCGTCTGGTGTGTTTGTGGGAGGAAATAGCAGGGGGCACAATGGAGGAGCTTATGGAGACCTCGATCCGCTCTTGGGTTCCTGAAGATAAGTTGTCACGCTGCTTTGTGGTGGAGCGGGCGCATCAAGAGCTGGTGAAAAGGCCCCCACCCGGGCTCCTCCCCAGCCTGTGGTGATCTGACTCCTCAACTATAGGGACCGAGACACTATTCTACATGAGGCCAGCTCCCAGGCAGAGGTACTGTACTCTAACACAAAAATCCTGATCTTCCCGGACTAAATTCGAGCTGTTCAACAACGTCTGCACTCATATGCGGAAGTGAAACAGAAACTGCGTGCTCTGAATGTGCATTACATGCTCTTTTTCCCTGCCAAGCTAAAGGTCATCTATGGTGCTTCTACCCTTTTCTTTGAAACACCGCAATAGGCATAGGAATGGGCAACAGAACAATGGGAATTGCATCTTTGGAGTAGATTGGCAGTGTGCCTCCAGGGTGGACCCGGTGCTCAGTAGCCGTGGCCTGCCAGGGAGGTCTGTTAGCGCCTTCGGGGGTCCAGGAGAAGGCGCCCCTTGTGTGGAGATGGAGGGGGGGCCTCAGCGAGCCAGGCTCTAAGAGTGGAGCAGTCACAGGCGGAGAGCCAGGACTCTTCCCTGTCTGACACACCGGCCATCTTTCACTCAGACGGGGTTCCACCCTGATTGTGGCACTGGAGTGACCTGGATCCAGGAAATTAATGCTGTAACTGTAATGTGCACTATTGCCCTCATTTTAACCCTGGCAGTCTTTTGACCGCCAGGGTTAATGTGGCGGTAGTACTGCCAGCCCAACCCACCACTTCTGCATTCACACCGCCATGGAGGTATGACCCACGAGGCCGGAGATATCAATCTCAAACCCTGCGGCCCACAGAGTACCACTGGCGGCATTATGAGCCTGCCTATCGCCATGGTTTCCATGGCGTTAGCAATGCCACAAAAACCATGGCAGTAGGCCCTACCAGTGACAGGAAATTCATTCCCTGTCACTGGTAACCGGCTCCCCCTCTGCCCAACACACACCTAACTACCCCTACCCCCCTCCATCCAGACACCCATCCCAACCCCTGATTCAAACACCCCTACCCCTCCGATACACGCATTCACCCTCCCATCCCACCTAAACGCATACACACACACGCAGACATGCACCCACCACACACCTGCCCCAACAACCACACATGCTTTCACTCATTCACTAGCATACACGCATACGTCCAGACATACTCACACGCATTCTTACACACAGGCACACTGACATGCAGACACGCACTCACTTCACACATTCACCCACACCCATACAACCAGGCATACAACACAACACACACAGACGTATTCAAAGATGCACTCACACACAAACATAACACACACCACCCTCCCACCGCCTTCCCTGTCGGAAGCCCGACTTACTTTGGGCAAGGAGGTCTTCCAGCAGGGAACGGGGAGGGCACTTCTACCGCCAGCAGCGTCCCGCCAGCAGAACACTGCCAGGCCGTATTTCAGCTCAAAATACGGATGCCAGCGTTCTACTGGCGGGACGGTGCCGGTGGTAGCAGCGCCACGTCACCACCGTCTGCCAGTATGAACACTGGCCCCGGCCGGGGCCACCCTCATTGTGGTGGAATCTGGCAGTGCTCATAATCTGGCGGATGGATGGTCGCTGCGGTGGTGGGATGCTGAAGGCAGTCGCCACGGCGGTAGGCGGAAATTATGGCCAAAATCATAATCAGCACTATAATGTATGCTAAAAAATTATGGCTTGATGGGAACAGGAAAGAATGGAAGGTTAAAAGAAAAGGATGGGTGAAAAGAGTGAAATGAAAGGATGCGTGGGTGGAGGAAAAAGGCTGAGTGGGTGAGTATTGGTATTGGGTAAATTGAAGGATGGGTGAAAGAATGATTGAAATGAAGTGTGGATATTATGGGTACTGAATGGATGGATAAAGGATTGTGAATTTGGGTGGAAGACTGGATGAGAGAATGTAAAGCTTAAATCATGGTGTCATGTGAGGAATTGGTAAGCCAACATGGCGGGCGCACTTTAGCGGGGCTCTGCGGCTTGCCCCAAATCCGGCACCATCCTACCTGACCCCAACAGCCCGGAAGGCACAGGGGCCATTGAGACAGTGCTGCAGGATGCTGGTGGACTGGATCCAGTCAGGGCCAGTGCTGGGGGACCGAATCGCTGCATTTAGGCAGCGTGATGCACCTGCAGTGGGCCTCTCTGACCATAAGATGGCGGGCGCGACATGAGGGCTCTAGTTCTTGGGGCCTATGAACATTGGGTTGGGAGACCACCCCCCAGGACAGCAGAAGTCGAGGGGAGGCCCGGCCAGGGCCAGTGAAGAGACCGGAGTCACTGCCCATGGGAGGTGCAACGCACCTGCAGCAGGCCCTCCAGATCCTAAGAAGGCAGGTGCAACACCGGGAGTCCAGACGCTGTGGGCACCACGAGCCGAAAGACTGCCCAGGAGAGGGCCCCCCCGGCATAGAGGAGCTGGTGGGTGGCCTGACTGGGGCCGGGACAGTGACACAGTTCGACGCATCTGAGCAGTGTAACACATCTGCAGCAGGCCCACCTGCCGGGAAGGCGGGTACCGCATGAGAGGCCTTGGAGCTGTGGGTGCTGCAATCGCCGGAGAAGTTGAATGGGGCCTGAACCTGATAAGAAATGCAGCGCCACATGGCTTGACTTGGCGGGCACCGCATAACACGTTCTTGGGCCGGCTGGGCATGAGGAGATGGTGTGGGGGACCCCTGGTTCTGGTAGTGGCCACAGAGGTGGCAGTGATCAGGTGAGAGCCAGACCGGAAAGGGGGATGTGGGGAGGTCCCAAGAGGGGGTCGGGGTGCCTGTGGACACCACTCCCCACTCCCCTGGAAAGAGGAGGATGGCCAAGGACAGACCCGGCAGATTAAGCCCTGGAGGAGGTCATTGAGGCGTAGATTGAGATCAGGGCTGTAGAAATACGACGTCTGGTCCCCCCGTTTTGCTCCCCCATGCTGCCCTCTCGCCACCATTTGGAGACGATTAGAAGTGTGGTGATCTCTCTCCCCCCCAATTGTAAGTTGAGCTGAGGCTGGGAGTGATTGAGATCAAAGCCCCTTGCAAGGGGGATCATCCGAGCGGCCTACGCAAGTCCAGATGACAATGGACCAGTGGTGGGGGGAAGGCTGGGGCGGCTCCCCACCCGGACCTTGAAGCGATCCTCAAGGCGATCGAGGACTCGTGTGTGGCCGTGGAACATAAGGTGGATGAGCTGCGATTAGATCTCTTGCTGATCCGCCGGGACCTACGAGGTGTGACCGGGAGAGTGAACGAAGCGGAGAAGTGCATTTCAACGGCGGAAGACGACCTGGCCCTGCTTAAACGCCAAGTTTCTACCCTCACAACGTCAGTGGTGAACCTACAGGAAAGGGTGGAAGATGCAGAGAACCGCGCTCGGTGCAACAACCTGCAGCTGGTGGGCCTGCCGGAGGCCCTAGACTCATCTGACTAGGCAGTACCACTGGAGGAGTGATTCCGCGTCTGGATGCCGGTGGGCAAGATGTCCCCCAACTTCGTTATAGAGCGTGCACATCATTCGTTGGTGCCTCAGCCTCTGGTCGGTGCACCCTCCCCGTCCTGTGACACTACGGATCATGAATTTCAGGGACAGAGATGTAATCCTGTGGGAGGCGAGAACCCAGACAGACTTACAACACCAAAACTCTAAGGTCATGATTTTTCTGGACTACTACAGGGCAGTAAAACAAAGGCGCAGAGCCTTTGAAGCGGTTAAAAAGAAACTTTGTATGTTGAACCTCCGCTGCATGCTACTTTTCCCTTTCTGCCTCAAAGTGATATCTTAATCTACTACCTATTTCTTCGATACCACGGAGCAGGCCTGGGATTGGGTGGTGTATAGGTGAGAATTTAGACATGTGACTGGGGGGGGGGGAGGTGGGGCCAGAGACAAAGGACCATGGAGGTGCTCCCCTCTTAGAGTGGGTCTGCAGGAAGTGATCCAGGTCCCGGTGGGCCCGATCGGCGGCTGGGGGTCAGCCGGGAGCATGCAGGATCGCTAGGCTCCTGCAGAAGGGGTAGGTTCTGGACACGGACTTGGCAGCCACTCCAGCATTGTTTGCATCGACAGGGACAATCCTAAACTCCCAGGAGTGAAACTGGAGGATGCTGGGAGATTCTGTACATGGACCTGTAGGGGGAGTGCCTGGCGGCTGGCGGAGTACACAGCGCTGCAGGAGCGGTGTAGGAAGTTGGCTCTGTATGTGCTATTTCAAAGTAAGGAATAGCATGCACAGAGTCCAAGGGTTCCCCTTAGAGGTAAGATAGTGGCAAAAAGAGATAATACTAATGCTCTATTTTGTGGTAGTGTGGTCGAGCAGTAGGCTTCTCAAAGGAGTAGTGTTAAGCATTTGTTGTACATACACACAGGCAATACATGAGGAACACACACAGAGACAAATCCAGCCAATAGGTTTTGTTATAGAAAAATATCTTTTCTTAGTTTATTTTAAGAACCACAGGTTCAAATTCTACATGTAATATCTCATTTGAAAGGTATTGCAGGTAAGTACTTTAGGAACTTTGAATCATTTCATTAGCATGTATACTTTTTACATAAAACACAATAAGCTGTTTTAAAAGTGGACACTGCAATTTTCACAGTTCCTGGGGGAGGTAAAGTAATGTTAGTTTTAACAGGTAAGTAAGTCACTTACAGGTTTCAGTTTTGGGTCCAAGGTAGCCCACCGTTGGGGGTTCAGAGCAACCCCAAAGTTATCACACCAGCAGCTCAGGGCCGGTCAGGTGCAAAGGTCAAAGAGGTGCCCAAAACACATAGGCTATAATGGAGAGAAGGGGTGCCCCGGTTCCAGTCTGCCAGCAGGTAAGTACCCGCGTCTTCGGAGGGCAGACCAGGGGGGTTTTGTAGGGCACCGGGGGGGACACGAGTCAGCACAAAAAGTACACCCTCAGCAGCGCGGGGGCGGCCGGGTGCAGTGTGGGAACAAGCGTTGGGTTTCCAATAGTTTCCTATGGGAGACCAAGGGGTCTCTTCAGCGATGCAGGCAGGCAAGGGGGGGCTCCTCGGGGTAGCCACCACCTGGGCAAGGGAGAGGGCCTCCTGGGGGTCACTCCTGCACAGGAGTTCCGTTCCTTTAGGTGCTGGGGGCTGCGGGTGCAGGGTCTTTTCCAGCCGTCGGGAAATGGAGTTCAGGCAGTAGCGGTCAGGGGGAGCCTCGGGATTCCCTCTGCAGGCGTCGCTGTGGGGGCTCAGGGGGGACAACTTTGGTTACTCACAGTCTTGGAGTCGCCGGAGGGTCCTCCCTGAGGTGTTGGTTCTCCACCAGTCGAGTCGGGGTCGCCGGGTGCAGTGTTGCAAGTCTCACGCTTCTTGCGGGGAGTTGCAGGGGTCTTTAAATCTGCTCCTTGAAACAAAGTTGCAGTTCTTTTGGAGCAGGGCCGCTGTCCTCGGGAGTTTCTTGTCTTTCTTGAAGCAGGGCAGTCCTCAGAGGATTCAGAGGTCGCTGGTCCCTTGGAAAGCGTCGCTGGAGCAGGTTTCTTTTGGAAGGCAGGAGACAGGCCGGTAAGTCTGGGGCCAAAGCAGTTGGTGTCTTCTGTTTTTCCTCTGCAGGGGTTTTTCAGCTCAGCAGTCCTCTTCTTCTTGTAGTTTCAGGAATCTAAAGTTGTAGGTTCAGGGAAGCCCTTAAATACTAAATTTAAGGGCGTGTTTAGGTCTGGGGGGTTAGTAGCCAATGGCTACTAGCCCTGAGGGTGGGTACACCCTCTTTGTGCCTCCTCCCAAGGGGAGGGGGTCACATCCCTAATCCTATTGGGGAATCCTCCATCTGCAAGATGGAGGATTTCTAAAAGTTAGAGTCACTTCAGCTCAGGACACCTTAGGGGCTGTCCTGACTGGCCAGTGACTCCTCCTTGTTATTCTCATTGTTTTCTCCGGCCTTGCCGCCAAAAGTGGGGGCCGTGGCCGGAGGGGGCGGGCAACTCCACTAGCTGGAGTGTCCTGCGGTGCTGGCACAAAGGGGTGAGCCTTTGAGGCTCACCGCCAGGTGTGACAGCTCCTGCCTGGGGGAGGTGTTAGCATCTCCACCCAGTGCAGGCTTTGTTACTGGCCTCAGAGTGACAAAGGCACTCTCCCCATGGGGCCAGCAACATGTCTCTAGTGTGGCAGGCTGCTGGAACCAGTCAGCCTACACAGATAGTTGGATACAGTTTCAGGGGGCACCTCTAAGGTGCCCTCTGGGGTGTGTTTCACAATAAAATGTACACTGGCATCAGTGTGCATTTATTGTGCTGAGAAGTTTGATACCAAACTTCCCAGTTTTCAGTGTAGCCATTATGGTGCTGTGGAGTTCGTGTTTGACAGACTCCCAGACCATATACTCTTATGGCTACCCTGCACTTACAATGTCTAAGGTTTGGCTTAGACACTGTAGGGGCACAGTGCTCATGCACTGGTGCCCTCACCTATGGTATAGTGCACCCTCCCTTAGGGCTGTAAGGCCTGCTAGAGGGGTGTCTTACCTATACTGCATAGGCAGTGAGAGGCTGGCATGGCACCCTGAAGGGAGTGCCATGTCGACTTACTCATTTTGTTCTCACTAGCACACACAAGCTGGTAAGCAGTGTGTCTGTGCTGAGTGAGGGGTCTCCAGG
This sequence comes from Pleurodeles waltl, assembly GCF_031143425.1. Lineage (NCBI taxonomy): Eukaryota > Metazoa > Chordata > Amphibia > Caudata > Salamandridae > Pleurodeles > Pleurodeles waltl. The sequence continues at coordinate 528,955,568 of NC_090443.1, forward strand.
GTGGCATAAGACATGCTGCAGCCCTTAGAGACCTTCCCTGGCATCAGGGCCCTTGGTACCAGAGGTACCAGTTACAAGGGACTTACCTGGATGCCAGGGTGTGCCAATTGTGGATACAAAAGTACAGGTTAGGGAAAGAACACTGGTGCTGGGGCCTGGTTAGCAGGCCTCAGCACACTTTCAATTCAAAACATAGCATCAGCAAAGGCAAAAAGTCAGGGGGTAACCATGCCAAGGAGCCATTTCCTTACACAACCCCCCCCCCAAACGAAAGAGGATGAGACTAACCTTTCCCAAGAGAGTCTTCATTTGC